>NW_026057580.1:18738863-19376861 GCF_023721935.1 Panthera uncia
GCGAGGCGGGCGGCCGGGCGGGCGGGGCGCGCGGCGGGACGGGGAGGGGACGGCGGCGGAGGCCCGCGGAGCTACGCTCCGAGCGGAATGGCCTCGCAGACCCCGACTTGGGTGCCGTGGGGAAGAGGGCAGCGCAGACTCGAGGAGACGTCGAGGGAGGGAGGACGGAAAGAAGCGCTCGGAGGGAGGGCGCCGCACAGTTAGGGAAGGGGGCAGGGGGAAGCTGGCGAGCCGGGCGACCGAGACCGTAAAGCGGAAAAGTTGGAGAGAGGAGGAGGACTGGAAGCCAAGTCCTGGGCGACCGGCGCCAAGTGGCGCTCGCTCGGTCGTACGGAAAGGTCGCGGTGGGACGCACAGAGGTGCCCCGAGCCGGTGGGGGAGAAAATGCCACCCCGGCACTCCGGGAAGATTCTGGAAAGCCCGGCCGGGAGGCGCCTGGCGGATACAGGGAACCGGCCGCGCACAGAGGCGGCCGCTAAGCCCCGACTGACGCCGCGGGCCCAGCCTCACCCCCGCGGACTGGGGCTCCGCGGCCCCACCGCCGCCCGGCCGCCGCGTCCCGTCCCGCAGGCAGCCAGTGCCCCCAGCTCCGGCCGGGCCGGAACCCTAAGAGAGTGTGTGTGTGCGTGTGTGTGTGTGTGTGTGTGTGTGTGAGAGAGAGAGAGAGAGAGAGAGAGAGAGAGAGAGAGACAGAGACAGAGACAGACACAGAGACACAGAGATGATGAGGGTTTTCCTTTCCTCTTTGTGGCGGTGTATCGACTGTAACGAAGAGCCGCGCCTCCGCCTGGTGGGGCTTGTTTCGGTTCGGCCTCCTTTTCTTTCTTTAACAGGCGGGATAATGGTAAAGTCGAAGGCGCTAGAATTATCTTAAAGAATGTGAGCGCCCGAAGTGAGCATGACACTCACGGAGATGGGGTCATGGTGTGTGTGAACAGCTGGGAATATACATAGAGGGATTTCAGTGGGTTCCCAAAAGTAAGCAGGATAAAACTTGGTCTCTGCTTACGAAAAGTAAACTGGCTAAATGAGATAGGAGGGAGGGACAACAGAAAGAATAGAGGGAAAGAGGAAGAGGGAGGAGTGGAGTGCAAGAAGGGTAGAGAGAGGAGACCAAAATGGGAAGGAGGAGGGAAGAGAGAGAAGAGAGAGGAACTGAGAGCGAGGGAAAGAGAGGGAGGAGAGAGAATATTGCAGGTACCCTTATCTGGCTAAATTTTCTGATCAAAACTATAGGAGAACCAGGAGCCCTGTGGAAGGAACCTTTTTAAGTCCGGAGGAAGGTTGAACTTTAACAGAAATGGCAGTCAGGCCAGTTGAACGGGTTCCTGAAACATCCCAGAAGGTTTTCTGTTGCCCCTGGCTTTGCCTGGAAAGGATACATTTAGTGTACTTGGAGATTGATTGTATATATTTTAAATTGAGGTAAAAATCACAGACTGAGCAGTGAAAAGGGACTGGTCATACAAGGGATGAAAAAAAAAGCCCCATCTCTCTCCAGTCCTTTAATAAATCAGCATAATCTCCAATATTCAGTGCAAATCTGCAAACGTCACTTGTAAACAACCAGGCCCACCGGTTTACTTTTCTCTCCCCTCCAAATGATGAGGCAACGCCTTTCTATTTTGTTTTTCTAATCTGCACACAAAGCACCTAGGGCGATCAGTTCTTCCCATTAGGAAAGTCCCTCTCCAGGAACAAGGACACCTACATTCTGTACAAGCCCCCAGCGATGCTCTCCCTCACTGCCTTGTCCAAAGTAGCAGGGGCTGCCTTACGCGTGTCCCCGGCTCAGTTAATTGAAGTTCTGCCTCTTTCCTGCTAAACTTTTTCCCCAGTCTGCCTTTGCCAGCCCCCTCGTCTGATTACATCTAGTAATTCTCCACTGAATGAACGTCATTTACAATAGTAGGGGAGCTCTGCGCTCGCTGCTGCTTCACGCTCCATTTGTCCTCCATTCTCCCTTTAAAGTACTCGTGTAATATTAATAGTCATGAATATCAATTATTATGAGGCGGTGTAGGCAAGCGGAGGGAGGAAGGGGCGCTGGAGCAGTCTGAGCCCAGCTTCGGGTGGAAGAGGACTGTATCTGGAGCCCCGAAGAGCGGCAGAAGAAAAGAGGCCAAAAAGACAGCAAGAGACCCGATGAACAGCTCTGTCTGTGTGTGACAGGCATCGCCAATCTTGTTTGGGGGTGGGGGGGGATTTTTTTTTTTTTTTTTTGATGGCTTGTCCTGGAAACCCCTCAAGCTCGGCTCCTGTGTCCAGCTCGTTTCTCTGCTGGACTCCTTGATTTTTTTTTTTTTTTAAATCACTGTTTGATTTTGAGCAGTAACCAGGCTTTTTTTTCCAGATGTTAGTCCACACCTATTCATCCATGGTGAGTTTGGATTCACGTTGTACCAGAATTGCATGCTCCCCCCTCTCACTGTCTCTCTGTCTCTCCGTCTCTGTGCGTGCGTCTCACTCTCTCTGTCTCTGTCTTCCTTTGAGCGCCTTTGGCTTGGTAATTTAGCACCATAATTGGAGGAGGCTGCAGCTGCTTCTCTCTGCATTGTGTGTTCTCCGTCTGAGCTCCATGAGTCAGCTGGGGAGGGGGGAGGCCGTAGAGAAAAACTTTTTATTTGCCACTGCAGTTTGGAAATTTAGGTGACAATTTCTCCAAAAAAGAATCATGGGGACTTTACCAAGGCACTTCCACAAAGGACAGGGAGAAACTTAAACACCCCTCTCTCACACACACCTCCCCCTTCTCCTTCCACTCAGTTTGCCACTCCAGACAGAACCAACAGTAAGTTGTCTGGGCTTTTTCTTGTTTTTCCCTCCCCAGGTCCTTAATTTTCACACCCTGGAGTATCATAGCATTAGATACAGAAAAGCAACCATAGAAATAACTCCTTCGAACCACGACTCAACTTAAAGGAACGTGGGTTCAGGATGTAATTTCAAATGAGATCCATTTCAATCAAACAGTATTTAAATGATTTAATTCCTCTTGGGGAGGGAGGGGTGACTGAGAACTCAGAGTAGGCAGATTTCTCAGAGCTCCTGGAATTATCAGGTTGTGTGGGGAGCATTTGGTCAGCTGGCTGGGTTGCCAGTGAAGGCAGAAGTTGGTTTGGAACAGGAGCAGCAGCAGAGCAAACAGTATGAAGTTTTATTTGTTATGCTTTGCACCTCTGGAAGAGTTAGAAAAGATAGTTTAAAACACCCAGAAGAGGAAACACTGTACGGGAGGCTCCTATATTTTTAATTAAGGAATTTAGAATTCCCCCCATACATTCAGTTACTTGACCCTTACCCCTTTTGCCTGCTTTGCACTCCCAACAGAAGGCTCAGATGTTGGTTAAGTGGGTGGTGATTCTACCCACTTTTCCCCTCAAAGCCTCGCGTTTGGAATTGCTGAAATCATGTGCCCTCTGAGTCAACCTGGGAGTATAAGTTTCAGACTCTTGCTTCCCCTGTCCTGGGAAGAATGTACAGAAGCGGGGCTTCTCCATTAGTCGCTTGTATTTTTTTTTTCTTTCTCTCTCTCTCTCTCTTTCTGTCTCTCTCTCTCTCTCTCTCTCTGCTTCTGTCTCTCTCTCCTTCTCTCCGCTCCCAGGACCGGCACGATGGCGTCCCGAGCCACAGTTCCAGGCTCTCACAGCTGGGCTCGGTGTCTCAAGGACCTTACTCCAGCGCCCCGCCGCTGTCCCACACCCCGTCGTCAGACTTCCAGCCGCCCTACTTCCCGCCTCCCTACCAGCCGCTCCCCTACCACCAGAGCCAGGACCCCTACTCCCACGTCAACGACCCCTACTCCCTGAACCCACTGCACCAGCCCCAGCAGCATCCCTGGGGGCAACGGCAGCGGCAAGAAGTGGGTTCAGAAGCCGGCTCTCTCCTGCCCCAGCCTCGGGCCGCCTTGCCCCAGCTCTCGGGCCTCGACCCCCGGAGGGACTACCACTCGGTCCGCCGGCCAGACGTGCTGCTGCATTCGGCGCACCACGGCCTGGACGCGGGCATGGGTGACAGCCTCTCGCTGCACGGCCTCGGCCATCCCGGAATGGAAGACGTCCAGGTAACCACAAACAAACAAATGAGAAGGACAATAAATAAATAGTGAGTGCCCCGGGAGATGGGAGGGGTGGGGGAGGGGCACTCTGCATCCTGGTGGGGGGAGTTTCCATCTTTAAAACAGGACTAGCTGGACACGACTTATATAACTGTTTATGTGTTATGCATGTAGTGGCGATTTCTGGAGGTCCAGTTATGAAAGCTGGAACCACTAGAAATGAAATCTTGAAGGAGAAAGAGATGCATGTACCGGCTGATAGTTTAGGGTCATCACAATCAAGGCTAGTTGTTTTTCCTCTTGCCTTAGCTACTTCCTTTTTCTCTTGTACTTTGTGCTAGCAAGCTAGGTACCCTCCCAACCACCACTGCCCCCCGCCATGCACGTTCCACAGTGGGCCTGGCCCCTGACAAGGCAGGTGAAAGCTTGGGCTGCTTAGAGTCTGGGGCTTCAGCATAGAGGTGCAAGGGCCTCTTGGGCTCCAGAGGTTCCTGCTGGATGTTAAGCATGACAATGCACATGGGGCAGAAAAACATGTGCTATGATCATCCAAACCAGGTCCTACTTTGAATGTCCCATAAGCTGCTGAGCCCTTTTTGAAGATAAATGAGTTCCAAAGTCATCTCCGGAGAAATGGAATAATTGTAGGGGTGGGGGTGACCCAGAAAGCCATAATTCTGCTTGGGAGTCCAAGAGGACACATACCATTTTGGAGAATTGCTTTCACCTCTTGGTGCATCAGATGACTATGGAGCAGTATTCTCCACATCCCTCCTCAGTTCTCCCCTCCATTAATACTCTCCTCTCCCCAAAGCCACCATCCCAGTTAGACAGGCATCACGTGTTTGTTTCTTAAAACAAAAGGCTCAAAACACTCCCCCCACCCACTCCTAACCCATCTGCAACCTACACAATGGAGCCTGATTTGGTTGAGAATACTTGGTTAAACTAAACAAAGAAACATCAAAGAAATGATTTCGAAAAACTGTCTGGGTGATTCTGAGCAGGTCTCCTTTTGCTCCCTAATTTAAATAGTCTGCAGAAAGGATAAATACGGTTGAAAGGTATTTGACACTTTGGTCTCATTGGCATAGTTGTACATATTATGCATCGTTTTAGACGTACCTCTAAAGCAAAGGAAAATGAAATGGGAATGGGAAAAGTCCTTCTGTTTTACCTTACTGGGGAAAATATACATTTATTTCGGACAGTTAAAGTGTGGTGACAGCATCAAATGCTGCCTGTGTGTAGCCTGTAATGGTTTATTGTTTTAGAAGAAATTCAGTTATTTATTATTTCCCAAAATAATGGGATCACATGATTTGTGGCTGGATTTACCCATAGTAACATGAACGATAGTTTTGTTGGTTTAATCAAGCTTGATGATCTCTGTCTAGAGATAACTGCTCATTTCAGAATACCATACAAGAAGGAAATATTTAATAGCTTTTTAAAAAATGTATTGAGGTAATATGTGTCTGGGAGGGGGCAAGTTTTTAAATTAACCTTTCTGAGTACTGCTCAAAGTGCTAGATAATGAAAGTGGACCAACTCATCACCACTGCTGTTGGCAATGCTAACGCACTGGCCGTGTCACCACCACCCTGCAGGCCCAGTGACTCAGTCATTCTAACCCAGGAATTCTCTCAAAAGAGGGAATAGATTTCTTTGGTCTCAGTTTAGTTTGGTTTTAGTTTAGTTTAGTTTAGTTTTTTTAGTTTTTTAGTTTTTTTTTTTTTTTTTAAGATAGAATTGTGAGGGGTTTTGGGTGTTTGGTCAAATGCAAAGGACGAGAGAAGCACAGGACCAGTTCAGGGTGTATTGGGGAGAACACCCGCATCAAAGCGTCGCGCGGCAGGCTGAGTTGTTGCTTCGAAACAAGGACTGCGGAGGTGCAGAGAGCCCAGAGGAGAGAAGGTGCAGGCCCCGGCCCACGCATGCTCCCCACCTCTACCGAGTTCCTCCCCCAGAGGCTTCCAAACCCGTCATCTGGCGGGGTGGGGTGGCTCGCAGGACTTTCTCTGGACGACCTTCAGTGCACGGGGTCACGGGGGATACATCCTGCGCTTGTCCCAGGCTGCAGGGAGGATCTCTGTCTCCGCGGCGGCGATGACAGACCTTCTGAGGCAGGGATGCGTTTGACACGACAGGGGGCAGGTGACAAAGAAAGACGGGGGAGAGATGTACCTAGGACCGGGCCCCGAATGCAGGGGCTTCGCCTGAGCTGCTCCATCCCGGAGGATCCACTCCGAGTTGCTGGGGGGGGGGGGGGGGGGGGGGGGGGGGGGGGGGAGGGGGGGGAGGTGAAGTTACCCGAGCCGGTGGGGATTTCACCGTTTCCTGCAGCTACGGATTGGGTTGGCTGCGCCTGACCAGTCTTTAAAAAGGGACCAGAGGGTGCCTCGGCCTGGACCTCAGTCACTTGTACGAACTCGAAGACCTAGTGTGTGTTCCGGATCCCTCTCCCTGCCCCCTCCCAGCCGCGGACCTGACAGGTCCCCAGGGCGCCGCTGGGCCAGAGGGCCTCACCGCGAGGGGTACTCACCTGGCCGAGGGTTGGTTTGTGGGTATGTCGTGTGACCCAGACACACGCGGAGGGCCACCGCCCCGACCGACCGTGAGAGAAGAGGAGGGGAGCTAATTAACCAAATGCTTCTAATATTTTTTTAAATGAAACTATAAAACCCTGTCAATTTCTATTTCAATTTACTCACAGGGGCTATTAAACTAGCAAATCGCAGTTTGGGCTCTGGGTATGCTACATTTCACCCATTTGCGTGTATGTGTGTTGGGGGGTGTGCACTGTTAAAAAAAAAAAAAAAACTCCGGAAAAACAGCATCAGAGAGAAAGATGGAGTGAGATGACACCTACTTTGGAGTTTAGTTGTCGTGGAACCTCTCTTTTCTTCTTCCAGTCTTTGCTCCCTAACCTCGCGTCACCTCTACTACCCCTGAGTATAAGCATATAAGGACGTTGTCAAACCCCACCACACACACACACACACACACACACACACACACACACCAGTGTCTTAAAGCAACCCCTGGTATCACTTTTAACTAAAGAAGTCTAGTAATTACGAGTCTGAGTTGTTTTTCTGCGCTTCCGCATGCAGTCCTAATTAAATCTTTACGATCCTCCCTGTGACGATTAAGCGCCAGCATGCTGCGTGAATATCCTGTACAAAAACCCAGCAGGCGGCCGTAATTAGATAGAAAATCAGACAAGAGCCTTCTCATTAACTACCACAACTACCCCACGTCGCTGATGAGGCGTATATACATATTTACGTATCGGCGTGAGGGTGAGGTGTGGGGGCGCCCTGGGTCCCGGCCCCCGAGATCCGGGGCCTGCCCGCCCACAGTCACCGACGACTATTTTGGTCTTGAGTGGACGCCTCGCACTGTAGACACGTGAGCATGGCAAGGCGTGAATCGTGTGTGTGCGCGCGCGCGCACGCGGGTGTGCAAGGTGGGGGTGTCCTGAGGAGTTCCGAGCAAGTTGTATGAAGTATTTGCTAAAGCGTTTTACTGTTTCTTAATATGGACATGGCATGTTGCAACATGGAAAACGGGTCTTACGGGGAATAACAATTTTCCTCACCTTTCCGACAACTGAAGAGTGACTCTTAAAAACGTAAAGAAACAAATTAACATGCTCCTCCCCCGCTCCTCGTGATTAGATCATCTCGTGTCTAATGTGCTGCTTGTTTGGGGTAGACAGTCTCTTCCTTGTGATGAACACACACCCTGTCTGGGGATGAGGTGTGAGTGGGTGGGAGATGCTGTGAAAACACAACCTCACTCCCAAGCCGTTTGCTTTTTCCTTCTCTGTAGAGTGGGGGACAGATTGGTCCGAACGTAGGTTTCTAAGAATCAAGGAAAGAAAGCAGCGGTACATTTCAGAAAGACCTAGCATTTATTTTTCATTTGTGGGGTGGGGTGGGGAGAGGAGGGAATACAGTGCTTTTGGATGCCCTGGGACGCACAGCCAGAACTTCTGTATTTGTACATCCTGACAGTAAGAAACTCATCCCAACAGCCATTTCCCCTCAGAAGGGCTGCCAACACCCAGGGTTGAAACTCCCCTTTAGGATAAGACTGTGGCACAGAAGATGAATGCTCTTTGCCAGAACCTAGGTGATCGCTGGGAGGATCGGGGGCTGTCTGTGTGTCTGTGGTTACTGTGGCCCTAACAGGTGTGCTTCTTGCTGGGAAGTAGCAGCAGCAGGATTGGGAGGGGAAGCAAATTGTGCAGGTTCCTCTGAGGGATTATCAGGCAGCAAGAAATTCATAGCACACAAGGACGTGTACGGACTGAAGAGTGTGTGCGGTCCTGCCAGCTTGCAAACGTGTTCCTATGTGTTGCTGTTTGCATTCCATTCCAAATTGCTCAGACTTTAATTAAAATCCCATAATGTAAACTATTATGTATTTGTAAAGTGACTCTGGGGTTAAGATGTGCTGGGATAGAACTTAAAACAGGAATTATCCGTACTTATATTGGTGAAAATCTTTCAGCTGTTGCCAAATTTTCACAATTCATAAGAGCAAGTAATATGAAAGTTTATATGTCTGTGTAACATCTATGTTTAATATAATAACTAAACCAATACTGCATCCCAGATGTCTCTCGCAGTTTCCTTTTTCCTCCTCTTCCATTGGAAGAATTTATAATTTGGGTGACTTTCATTTCTATGTTGATTTGGAGGTAATAATGATAATAATAAAACCTCCCTTTGTGAATTAATATAAATGGAAATAACAGAAACTCCAGTTTGGAATGACATGATTTATGTGTGCAATTCTTTAATATCCAGTCAATTTGAATAGTGATGTTTTTATATTCACAGTCAGTTGAAGATGCCAATAACAGCGGCATGAATCTATTGGACCAGTCTGTCATAAAAAAAGGTATGGATTATTCCTCCCAAAAGTAAGCAAAGTTTTCCTGTGCAGTCATGTCTTTATGAGTTTTCGCTTTGGGGGAATTCGTTATGTTATAAGAGAGAAATGTTTGTGCACAATCACAGGACAAAGGTGTAAAAGGCCTGGGTGTAAAAGGCATGTTGGGAAGAAGGAAACGGGGAGGGGCAAAGACAGAAACCCAGATGAGAGAGACAGAGGGACAGAGACTGTTGCCACTTTCTCATGGTACATTTGGCAGCAATTGTAGACACATCTTAAATAATCGAACTACCATCGTGTGTGGAACTGGTTAGGAAACACTGCTTTCAAAACTGTGCTATAATTATTTCATTTATGACTGGAGTTTGCTGAGCTAAACCCTAACCTAGGTCATTGAGACAGGTCCTTCTCTTGTTTTTGTATTTGATTTTTGTGTGTGGTAATTCTGTTCCCAGTTCTCTTTTATGAGTTCTTTATTATTTTTTTAAAAAAATCCTGCGAAATGTGTTGCTAAATATGCACATCCCGAGAAGTTGAGACAGCCTATGCACATTTCTAAATCTTCCTACATATGCATTCATGATTTAGTGTGACTGTGGAATCACCCCATACTGTTAAAGGGCATGTGATATTAACAAATGTTTGCAGTCTCTTGTACAGCTGTAAGCAAAATAATTAACTAATTAAACTAATTAAATGTAATTACAATAACTCATTTCGGGCGTATTGCAGCTGCTTAATTTTTCCCCCTCTCTTCTGACAGTCACTGAGAGAATGCCTGGCGATTAGTGTGGCTGCCGAAAGGCCCGAATGTCACTCACATGCCACCAATTTAGGAGCTTGAATGTGTAAACAGTGCAATCTTTAATTATCGCTAGAGCTGGTATTTGGAGATACAGTTTTAACTACTGTAACCCTTTCTTATCAATTCTGGAGAAGGCCCGTCCTTATATTTGATGTCAACAATCCCTAGCTTCCGTCAGTTATGATTAATTTGAACCACATGACAGTCACAAAAATAATTAAAGAAAAGGTGCTTTGGAAAGGAATGCAAAGTCAAGCCTGGTACAGTAGAAGGGTTGTGAAGTAAGGATTCCAAACAGGGTGGGGTATTCTAAATTATCTTCCTTTACAAAGACAGAAAAAGTGGCTTTGGAGGTGAAGGATGGGAGTTGGGGCAGGGGTGGGGGGAGCTGTACTTGAATAATGCCATTTGGCTTTGGAATGTAATATCCTGAAGAAGAATGGTGAGATTTGGGGCAAAACTATTTATTTTGAGTGTTGCTCCAAACATCTCTCCCTATCTTCTTTAGATAGTGTCATTTCAGTTTTTAATGCCAGCATTTCGGTTTGCTCGGACACCCAGGCTTGGTGCTTAGATTTGCAACTGTGCTGACAGCTCACTTTCACCATTTCCTCTAGGGTCTTCTCTTTTGGTTAACTGCTAGTTGATGGGGGCAAGGTGGGGAGAGTGGGGAGGTACTTCCCCATTGGCTTTTCTGTTTCTTTTTTGTTTTAGCCCTCCCTCCCTTTTCACCAGAGGCTAGAACCCCTTATCTCAGGGTTCTGTATCCTAGAAACAACATTTGGGCTGTCAGTGGGTCATGCCCGACAGATGACCAATCAGAAATGTTATTAACAGGCAGGCCAATAAAAATATTTGGAATTTAGCTTGCTTAACAAAATGGACCTGAAAATATTCTTAGATGTATGCTGCTTTGGTTTCAGGGCTAGTATATGTTTGTCAGCAAAATATGAATATTTATGTATAAGGGTATCTCCAGGAATAAGGAGAATATTGACTAAAGTGGCTGGTTCTGTTCGAAAACATGCAATACTTTTTATGGCCTCTAAAGCCTTTTTAATTTTTTTTTAATGTATAGCTTAAAACATCTAAGTGGCACTCCAGTCACTTTATTGATTTAGGGGGCATGGTATGAATATGAAGTGTTAGGTCAACTCCATTATTTAATACTTCAGGTATTTCCTTTATTACATGAAGAAAAGATCTGAGTATCATATATTTGTCTTTAGAGAGTCATGGGTAAAATAGAAATAAGTGGTTGATTTACTTTTCTAGATAACTGTGAATCATTTAAAATAAGGGTATGGATTTACTTGCTTCTTCCTGGCCCTCTGGTCTCTCGTTTTTGTCCCCTCCCCAACCCTTATGAAGGATATCTCCCAGAGATTAATTTCATAAAAGAGGAGGTGAGACAGTTTTCAGAACTAAGTTTTATACATCTCAACAATGGGCAAGGGACTCGGTTGCTTAATTTATTTTCTAATGGGTTTTTAGAGAGATCTTTAATTTTTATTTTTTGTAGAGGGATTTTTAAAAGTCTACCTCACTAATAAAAATGCAGCCACTGGCCCAGGTTTCGGTGTCTCTGCTATTATATATACTGAAGCCAGAAGACCTAGGCATAAAAGATAAAGGTCTCTATGTCTGTCACTGTCTGTAATTATGGACTCTCTCCTAAAATTTAACCAATTTTTCACCCGTGTTGATATCACCTCATAGATTATAGGCTAGCTCTCTTGTTATGTTTGCTATCTGGGCTTAGCTGACATTTCTGAAGTAATTTAGTTAAGAGGAAATGAGTTGTTCCCAGTAGAGAGAGCAAACGAGTGGAGTGAAGGTAGCCAGCGTGATAAATGGCTCTTTCATTTGAAGATCTCCAGAGCTCGTTTACGGCTAATTTTCTGTATTGGCCCCCTTTGAGCTATTAATGCAATCGGCAGGGACCGTGGCCCCTCTCCTCTTAGCTGCCCCATTAGAGCTCCCATTAAGCTGCCGAGTCTCAACTCCGTGGCAGGAGTGGAGGGAGTAATGAAAGGTGCTTTTTAAACTCTCCTAATCTAAACCGGCAGAGGGTGGTTAATACGATTTGAAGGGGGCTGGTCAATGAGCAATCAATAAAGTAATAATGAGAAGGATTCGGTACATTAACAGTCTAAAAATCCAACGAGACATTAAAAAATCATTCTTAACTCTCAGTTCCATTAAGATTAGGATTCTGGGCCGGGGAGGGGCTGCGTTGGTGCCCAGCTAATATAAATGATCACTGCCACCATCCTATAGCCTAACTAAAAAAGGCTCACCTAGGCTTTAAGAAGAAGTGTTTGGTGCATTCAGAGGCCAAAATGCAATAGGTTTGACACCTTAGAGAGCAGAAAATATGCTGGGATTTCTTGGAAAGGCTAGTGTGGCTGGAGTCCAAGGTTCAAATGTGACTGTGGGGCATTTTCATTGGTCTTGGGGATATCCTGTTTGGTTAGTTTCAGTTCAACCTCAGTTCTTTCCCACTTTTTTCCCCATTAGTTCTGGCCCCTTCCCCATATAAACACTTTGATTTGGTGTGGATTTTCTTTGGGGGGGGGGGAGGTAGGAAGAAATTGCCAATTTCAATTACAATGTTGGGATTCTTCCTTCTGACCTAGAAGGTAAAAAAGCACCGAGAGTTATGTCAGAGCCTCTGAAAGGGTTTGAGTTTCCCCTCAAAGGAAGAGGTTCACATTTCCAGGGCTGACTTGGATCCCAATAGGTATTTATTCAACTCAAGACTCTGAGATACATTCCAGCCACCCAGGGAGTAATCAGAGTTCACAGAATTTTTAAAAATTTTTATTTATTTTTGAGAGAGAGAGAGAGTGAGTAGGGGAAGGGCAGAGAGAGAAGGAGGTACAGAATCCGAAGCAAGCTCCAGGCTCTGAGTTATTAGCACAGAGCCTGACGCGGGGCTCGAACTCACAAACCCGTGAGATCACGACCTGAGCCAAAGTCAGATGCTTAACTGACTGAACCATCCAGGTGCCTCAAGAGTTCACAGAATTTCAAAGTTGGAAAGCTCAGACACTCTTCTCCAACTCCCACCCTCCACCCCCAGTGGGGAGGAGGGGGGAACTGAGATCGAGAGAAGATAAATGACTTTCCCAAGGTCCCACACACCAAGTAAGTGATGGGACCCATTCAGTTTATAGCCTCTTAGACTTTGCCCCTAAAGGATGCTAACACTGGATGTTCGTAGTTCTTTATATGCCAGCTTTCTTTGTGAGAATCTATTTTTCTTTCCAGGATTTCAGTGCTCACATTTATAGATGTGTTGTATATCCATGTGAAATAATATTTAGCCCTCAGGTAGATGGGAGACAATGCAAGTATAAAGAAAAGGGTGCTCTGCTGGTAAGAAGTACTTATTTCAAGCAGTATTCAACCTCTTGTTGGCTTCCTGGTGTAGCTTACATATTTAAGTCTGAGTACCTTTCAGAGGGACTCACCTTTGAATCCATTAGATGGGTTCATTTCTTCCTTTCTTCTCCACCAGCGGATCAGACCCACAAAGGGTCTGTTTACAGTCAAACACAGAGATCTCAAGGCTACGGTTTCATAGTTAAGTTTAAAAAATACACATTAAGAGCTAGTCTATTAACACTTTGGTTCTCTATAGTCCACTAATGAATAATATTTTCTGTAATCAGAATTTTTCCTTCCTCTCTCCTTAAATAAAACTCCAGTCACTCTAATGAAATACTGATTGGGTTTAAACCTTTTTTCTTCTCCCTAATATAATGCCAGGAAAAAAGGAATGGAGCAAGTTTTGTGGATGTTACATGCAGAAGTTGGCCATGATATGCAACTGAGAACTGAATAGGAAAAAAAAAAAAACCCAACCAGTTTTAATGTATGCACAGAAAATTGTAAACATGTAAAGAACTGAAAGCTTCACGCTGAGTTTTGCTATGCTCCATTTCCTTACCATTTCCTGCTGTCGCTTTAAACCTATCTTAGTCATCTCTGGGTTCCATGAGCAGGAACAGTGTGCTCATAATTACTAACAAATCAACCGGGTCCTGTTGCTCTCTGGGTTTATTGATAAGCTGGAGGAAAGCAGAAGGGAAAAGACAAAGAGAATAAAATATGGGGTTAATCAGCTGAGCTAAGCAGGTGTGAAAGTGGAAGAGAAGGTAGATAACACTGCTAGGGATTTAAAGGAAAGTTAGGACAAGAAATGTGTAGGGTCTAGTCTAAGATACCAAGATTAAGGTCAGAGTGGGAGAGGGTTAGAACCTGAAGATGAGGGAGTAGAGGGTAGGAACATGATTTATACTTAAATTAGAAAATGGAAGGGCACCTGGGTGGTTCAGTTGGTTAAGTGTCCGACTTCAGCTCAAGTTATGATCTCAAGGTTCCTGAGTTCAAGCCCTGTGTTGGGCTCTGTGCTGACAGCTCAGAGCCTGGAGCCTACTTCAGATTCTGTGTCTCCCTCTCTCTCTGCCCTTCTCCCACTCCCACTCTGTCTGTCTCTCTCTCAAAAATAAATAAACATAAAAAAATAAATTAGAAAATGGAAATATAACCTGAAGCATATCTGCTCAAATGGCTTGCATCTTTGGGGGGCGGGGGGAACAACAACAAAAGAGGACAACAATGTGTTGACAGAAGCTGACTGGATTGGTGATATTTAGGTGATAATGCATTTGAGGAAAGGTACAGTCCGTGGAACGGAAGAGAACACTATACATTCCCCAAAGGAAATGGCTCTTGTCAGGTAAATCAGGCAATTAACAATAGTGAAATTAGAAGGCAGGTTATAAAGTGTCTCTAAAGGCTTGGCTTTTCAAGAGATTTGGCATCTGGGACTCTGAGAAGCAGGTAAAATTCCAATCCTAAGGGGTATTGGTTGTTCAGTATGGGAAACAGGAAATGAACTTAGTATTTTCAACTTAGTAAGGTTTTTTCTTCTGTTAAAATATTCTATAGTGAGGTTTATTTTCTGTTAAAATATTCTTTCCAAATAGTATTTAAATATGAAAATATTGCTGATGTCAAAGATGAGATTTTTTTTTACAACTTATTTCTATAGTTCATACCATGTTAAAATTACAAAATTATATCTATATTTTGGAGAAAAGTTTCTCCAAGGTTACTTGAAGCTAATTCCCATGATCGTAAATTATTTGTTTATAGTTCTTGAATACAAATCTGAAATATGGAAATCAAGAGTGCTGTGAAGAATAAGACAGATCAAATTAGATGTGGATGTTGTGTAAGAGAATTAAATGACAGGGTGTTCCCACCAAAATCACTGTCTTTTAAATGACTTTAACTCCGTATTTTACTCAAATGTAATTAATACTCACACTGTGACTTTTCATTGGTTCACTCTCAAAAGGGAATATGAGAATGTGATGAGGGGAATCAGAAAGAAGAAAACATGTTCTGTAGCCCCCCCTGCCCTCAACCAGGACAGTGCAGAAGATCCACTCTGTTACCTAACATCACTCCCTGTTCTGAGACAGGGCCTTGAACTCTGCAGATCCAGAAATACTAAAACATCTAAGGAGTAGCAAAAGGAAATGCTCCAGGACCTCCATCCATTCTCCTAGGAAAATCCTTTTCCATGAGATGTTTGTAAAGGGCCAAACTGCAATTCCTAATAAATAAGAGATTTGGGACCAACCTGGCTTTCAGGAGTCTCCAAACAATCATGGAAGTCTGAATGCTGGAATCTGTAGTAGAGAGAATAAGCTGTTACAAAAATACTCACTGTTGGTTATTCTATACAAGAGAAGTTGTACAACTTGTTTGACATGTAGAGTTTTAGGCTCTGGATGGTGGAAAGAGCATGTCTTCCCCTACCAGGATGATAGGATAAGACATAATCTTTATTAAAGAGAAGGAATGGGAGCCTTCTTTTTCATGCCAGATGCATGTTTCAATAAATCCCCTGAACTGGTGATCAACAAATATTGTTTGAAGATTTGGGGGCTTCATATCCCATCGGAAGAAGCTAAGGTGTAAGGCAAGCCGGGAAAAGTCACCTGCCCTGTGGCTTCTAGAGCCTGCAGAAAGAAAATGAGCTTCAGCAGTGTAGAAGTCCAAAGGAGCAAGACTGCCCGGGAATTGGGAGATTGGCCATTCATTGTTCCTCATTCCCAGCCCTTTGGTTCTACTGAGCCCCGCCTCTTCCTGAGGTGCAGATGACACTGAAACACAATTAAACAGAAATACAGGCTGGAGAGACTGAATGCGCCTGGGTAGCAGTGGCAACCAGCTGTCAGCTCTTATTAACTTCTGCATAAAACATACCTTGAGTGCGGTTTGTTATCAATTACTTGCCGAAATGAAACAACTGGGGCAAGGCAAGACCTCCGCTCACATGAATTAGAGTGATTGGTTGATTGATCAGGGCACCTGTTGTAAATCATAACTGCTCCAAACAATCACCAGCCGGTGCTTTAGTTAATTTGTAAACAAAATTCATGTCACTGTGGAATTGCTTTCACTGGAGAGGAGCATTTGGGTTCATTTCTAAATGAATATGTTGTTATGATGTAGGAAAGAATGAGATCCACTTTTACAGAAATGAGCAGCTCTTTCGAGCCCAAGCTTAATGGTATTACTTGGCTGTTCTTGAGCAGTGTCTGAAAGAGCCCACTCTCCAGTGCTCTCCAGTGATGACCATAGATTTGAGTCCAATAAGAAAGGGGGCAGGGGTTCTCATACAGAACATTGGTATTACCATTTTATATCATTGATAATGTAATCACTCCCAGGCTTCAGCACCAAATATGATTATTATCCTTAGGGGATGGATGAGGAATCTAGGATTTAGAGAGGTTCACTGAGATATCTAAGGTCACAAGCTAGCACATGGTGGAATAGGATTTGCCGGGTTTCACAGCATAATTCAAACTCTGGGCTGTCTGTTTTGATTTTGTATAGTAAGTGGGACTGTGGCAAGGGGCACTCATAGCTACACACATGGGGTAAGTTTCCAGAGGAGTGATGGCTTTTCCATTTGTTTGTACACAGTGCTCTGAACGCACCGCACCGCAGCCCCATTGGAACAAACACTTCCTCCTCCAGCTTTCCACTTGGCGCCTGTCCTGTGGCCTCGCCCCTGCGCACGCACCGACACATTCTATCAGCCGGTCACCAGGATCGAAACCCGGTCACCTTTATGGCATATTTTTTTTCTCCCTAGTTCCGGTTCCTCCCAAATCTGTGACTTCTCTGATGATGAATAAAGATGGCTTCCTGGGAGGCATGTCCGTCAACACCGGCGAGGTATTTTGCTCGGTCCCGGGCCGTTTGTCTCTGCTCAGTTCAACTTCAAAGTACAAAGTAACTGTGGGAGAAGTTCAGAGACGGCTTTCGCCCCCCGAATGCCTCAATGCGTCTCTCCTCGGCGGCGTCCTCAGAAGGTAAAACCCCCAAATCGGTTATTACGGGGTGAAGGAAGAGGGCGCTCGCGGAAACCAACATATAGCCCGGCGCAGTTGCCTAGCAACCGGGCGTCCAGCGCGCGGCCCCCCCCCCCCCCCCCCCCCCGCCCCAGCTGCGCGTGCGGAGAGCTACGGCCGCCACGTGCTGAGGGCAGCGCGCGCAAACGCCGCCGCCCCGGGACCCACGCGCCGTCAGCGCGCGCCGCCTCGCCCTCCCGCTGCGATCGGTGGCTGGAGCCGCCTACTTTCCCTGCCCTGTGCCTGGCGCGGGACTCCTTCCCATCCCCGGGACACTTCGAGGGCGTTCTGTAGCCTGAGTGAAACTCAGAACCGACACACACTTATCTAAAACAGACGTTTCATGGAATAAACCACTTTGTACCAGTAACGTACTGTGATACTTTTCTGGTTTGTTTTAAAGTATGTTTGGCGGCCGACTAAATCGGTCACTAGCCACCAAAGCATTGTTCCCTCGGCTTGAAAAATTCTGCACTAGACTTGCGACCTCTTGTCTTCAGTAAGAACACCGCCAATAATAACAATGGAATATTAACAGTTATCCCGTGGGGGCATTCAAATGGTCCTCAATATTGGAGGACCTTGTGAAAAATGGAGGAAGACTCCTTGTGAAAAATGGAGGAAGAGGTGGCTTTTATCTTAAGATTTTAAAGCCTCTCCCCAGATTCTCTGCCAGTGCCTGGACAAAGGACACTTTGGTAGTGTCTCTGATAGGAAGGTGACGCTGTAGGAGACGAACTTTTCAAGCTGGCCTATTTGGGGGGTTGAAAGTCCCTTTCTTTCCTAAAAGTGGCTGTGTGAACTGTACCACCAGAGAGGTCAGAGTAACTGGGTTTTTTCTTGTATTTTTGCCAAGACTTTAGCACATACAGGGAGAGATGAGGGAGGAAGTAAGGGGGTGACTCATGGATTTTTCTCACTTTGAATCCTTTTGCCGTGCTCTCCAAGTGAGTCCTTTGAGTCCTGGAGTGTGGAAGTTTCTTTCATTCACCCCCTGGGCATTGAATGTGTATAAAACTTGCTATGAGATTAAGTGAGATAATCAATATACAGTGCTTATCGCATAACTAAACTCCCTAAAGTGTTAGTTTAACTGTTATTGCGATTACCATCATCATGTTGGTTTCATGTTTCAGTCTTCCTTCCCCTTTTAACCCAACTCCATCTTACAGCAATTCTTGACCCCTTCCTTCCTCGAAAGGCCCACCTGTTTCAGCTAGTGCCTTCTCTCTGAACCACCCAGTTCTCTCCTTCTTTTTGGCAAGGTAGCGCTTGCCCAGTTTCTACTTACCAACTAGCTCCATTATGAGGAAAGAGCTTGTGTGTTTGCATGTGCAACTTCTACCTTTTCTGGACCCACAACCTACATCCTAATTATTCCCATCTGGTATCATTTTATTTTCTCACGAGATAAAAAAAAGACTCAATTTTTTTATGCTCTGTATTGCAGAAATTAAGCAAACCTCAGCAAACTATCAGCAAATAACCACAAGGAAAGGGGGAAAATGTGCTAACCTCAAGTTAAAACCTCTTCAAGCTCCACTGGGCTTTAGATTGCTAAGTCTAAACTTTGTTTCAGGAATACTCTAAGGTTAATCAGAATGTTAATTCTTGCAATTTCAGAGCCAAATCGAAAAATGGGGGGAGATCTTTGCGAGAAAGGCTAGAAAAAATCGGTTTGAATTTACCCGCGGGCAGGCGCAAAGCAGCAAATGTCACGTTACTCACCTCCCTGGTGGAAGGTAAGCAAGACGTGTGGCCATTTCACGAAGTGGCTGAGTTTAACTGTTGGCTGAAGGCTGACATTTTACACGTTTCATGATTAACTGGAAATCACTGCAATTGTTGTGCCCTTATGAGTCGAATGTCAAGAGGCTGCCTGAGAGAAGTTCAAAGGTCCTTTTACTTAGAGGGAACTGGCAATTGTAGAGAGGCCAAAGGACATGTGCAAGAGTCCCTAAGCTCTGGAGAGTGCTCAGGTCCAGACTCTAAGGCAGTGCAGAGGTCACTTGTACCACCATGTGCAGGAGACAGTGTGTGAAACTCCCTCTGTATGAATTCTCGCAAGAGTAACTCTGTAAGCAGCAATCCATTTTATATTCCTCTCCTTCCCAGGTTCTACCTCTGAATCGTCAGTAGTAGAAAGCACATTGTCTTTTTTCATAAGGAAACTATTATTGCACTCCTGACCCCTAATGGTTATTTTAAAACTCATGCCACTCCCAGGGTTCTATCTCCTGCTGATTACCTGGGACTTATTATTATTATTGAAATGTGGCTTAATAAGGCCAATGACGCCTAGGAGAAAACAGGGTGCAGGGAGGTGCTGAGGAAACATGGAGGGGAGTCACGTATGATCTTCAGTGTAGATTCATCAATTGTGAATTAAAGGGCCACAATTATGACAGGCACATTCTAATTTGCTCATCATTTTGGGGTTGGGGATGATATTTATGGTATGTAATAAACAGGAACTTCTACACAGTTGAGAACAAGAGGATCTGCAGTTAATTTGTGGGACGGGGAAGGGATAGGAAATACAGCCAGATGGTCTTAATGAAGGAAGTTATAGAATTTTCTCTAGAGTCTAACATGTTGGTCTTGGTTTTTTCTTCTATTTTTATGGATGTGATATTATGACACTCCTGTGGGGAATTGGTTTTTGGAGGAGATCTTAGAATATGTAAGCAGCAACCATAAAGTCATCACATTTACAGGCATTGCACTTTGCCATCTTTAAGGCAGAGTTGCCTGGCCCAAACTTACCCTCTGGGGAAGCAGTCACCAAATTTCCAGATCACACTGATTAGCAGTTGATTCTCAGCCTGGGGGGTTTAGTTTTTGCCCTTCAGGGATTTGTTAGTATCACAATCCTCATTTTAAAAAGCAGTCAAGGTTATCTCTGCCTAAGACTTGAATTTGGGTGTAGAAGGAAGGAAACTGTAAAACTACTGAAGTTACAATAGTTAGTTGGCAATTTTCAGTTTTATGGATCTGGATCGTTGTAAGCACCATGCCTGAAGTCTTTTGTTGTTACTATGATAATGATGATTAAAAGTAAGTCATGCTCCTTAAAAATCACATAGCTATGGGATAATTCACCATATCTCTTTACCATGTTCAGGATCTTCCCTGGAACACCTAAGGCTGTGCATGAAGGGCTATTAGTGTTTTATTTGAAAGGTCTTCCACATAAGCTGAGGACTCAGATGTCCAGGTTTTCTATAGTTGCTGTGTCATCTTTCTGCAGTAGAAAGTTCTTGAGTAGGAGAATGATGACAGGAACCTCTGAGGAGAGACCTGAAACCTATCAGGGAACTGACAAAGAATACATATTTCATTGTTGGACAGAAACACTCATTCCTTATATGTTTCTTTAATATATGTGGACATGTTCACACGTGGAATTGTTTGTATATATTTGTTATTAGTAAGATATTTTTTCCTAATGCAATCATAGGAAATACAAAAGATAACACAAAAGATAGGAATACTTTTAAACTTTATTTAAAGCAGGTATAACAGGTGCTTTTTAAAAAGGGAAGGGGGAAATCTGGCTTGAATGTCTAGCCAACTGTCTAGGTGCAATTGTAAGGTGGCTCCTGAATATATCTGCCCTTAAGTGAAAGCATGGTGTGTAGGAGACCCAAAGCTTTTCAGGGGATGTCTAGCTAGGACTTGGCTAAAAGGATCATCAGAGAGAGGCTGGAAAGAGCAGCAGGAGCAAAGTTTATTCCATCAACTTTATGGCTTGAGAATCCTTTTTATCTGGGCATCAGTCTCACCTTTGGTTTTGCCCCCAACAGCTGGCCTCTTCTATAAATAACAACGGTTGACCAGGGACCGTCTCCTGTCCTAGATGATCAGGGACTAGGTGCTGATTATTACCTCTACTCCCGTCTTTTCAGGAGAAGCTGTTCACTTAGCTCGGGATTTTGGGTATATTTGCGAAACAGAGTTTCCTGCTAAAGCTGTTTCTGAGTATTTGAATCGGCAGCACACGGACCCCAGTGACCTGCACTCCCGAAAGAATATGCTGCTCGCTACAAAGTGAGTATCCCAGACCCTCAGCCCTCCTCTCTGACTCCCACCTTGCTGCCTCCCCTCGCTTGGGAGGACAATGCAGACCTCATTTGTGGGGCTGGGAATCAACTCAGTGGTCCAAGTAGCTTTTGCAGCCTGTGGATTGCTGGCTAGAATGCCCTCCCAGCTCCACCCTCTCTCTTCTCTCCCCCCACGCAAGTTGATTAAGGGCTGTGGGTTTGTCTTGATCTCCTCTATTACCAAGTTTCTGGGGGGAGAATGGCTTTATTATTATGAATCCAGGCTTTTTACAGTTCTTATCCCCAACCCTGGGGATCCCAGGCAGGAGTTTTCTGGGTCTTTCCTGGATCCAGATCTTCCCTGGATCCCTAGGTGCACATTTCTTCCTGGTTTCACATCTCCCGTCATAGGCACACTCAGGATGTCTATATGTCACCCACGTGTACCCATCTCCACCCGCAGCTCTAATTATTCTCTTTCCAACGTTGCTGTTTGGCATCTTCCACAGACGTAAAATTTACTACAATTCCAGAGGGGAAAATAGTAAATCTCTGGCTAAATTTAGGTCTAGAGCTCATTTGAACTTTTACAGTGGGTTTTCTATTTATTTGATTTACTCCTGTCTTTGGCTTCGGTGTCATATTGTTGGTGTTTTATGGCCGACTCAGGCCTGCAGTGGGCGGCGCTGTGCGCGTCCGCACGTTTCTCTCCAAGGCTCGGCCCAAACAGCGGCGCTCATTTATTTAGTGCTGGAGGACGCAGTTTGTTCCGTTGACAGCGTAATTTAAAGAAATATATGGAAGGCTGAAAAATCATTTGCTCAAATTTGTCCAGATGTTTTTGAGACGTGATTGGAATTTGATTGCCCCTTTCCGCAGGGTCAAAAAATATTAATGTCCCAGAACTTTAATTGCTTACAGACCCTGCTTTGGGCTTTGAAGATTTAGAATGTTTGACTCTGAGCATTTGTTCCCCCCAGTTCAGAATTTCTTTTTTGGCACTTTGGTAATGAGTACAAACTTAAGGACAGACTTTAACCATCTCCTTCTATGATCAAAACTTGGCTCTCGTCCTGTTTTTGAAAGTTTTTCTTCTGATGTACCAGCTAGCAGTATAATGGATCTGTTGCCCTCCTACCCCTTGCCCTGCTGTCTGGTGGTGGGGGACCTGTTGGTGCTTTATAAAAGAGTAAATGTACTTTGGGGGAAAATAAAACTAAAGTGTATAAATTAGATAATAGGATTTCACCCACCAACTCTTATTTCCCGAAGGAATCCTTGTAACTTCCTCCACCCCATCACTCCTTGAAGCCCTGTGGCTTCACTTAGGACAGCACTTCTTAACCTGGGGTGAGTATCAGAATCATCTGGGGAGCTTTTCCAAGGTATTTGTGGACCTAGCCCCAGGCCCTCTGAATTGGAATCATGGGGTAGAGGCATGGATACATGCATCTGAGCCCCACAGGTGCTTCTGAGGTGCCTAAGAACTGCCCTATTTACTTCAGCACCGTCAGCACCGTAACCTATTTCTTCCTGGTTGTGAGGATGTAGATGTGCATTTTGAATGGAGTAACCAGTAGAGAGAGGGTAGAGAGATGCCTGTCAGTATTATCTAACCACCAGCCTTAAAACTAAAACCTTTTCACCTGCTGCAGGTGGGGGTGGGGGACGTAGTCTCTGTCTTGTTTAGTCATTACTCTTCCTGAGAGTAATCCCCCTGGCAAAGGATGCCCCAGGGTCACTGATAAGGGCCTCTGGGTAACTGCCTTGTTTACCTGTTGGCCAGGCCACGTGTTGCCAAGCGTCAGGCCACACTGGAGGTGAGGGTGGGGGGTGGGGAGGGACTGGGACTGGAGTTGTATAGACCCATGGACTGGTGGAAGCAGGTTGACAGGAGAAGTTTGCCAGTCTGTGAAAGGTCGTGGCCTTTGGGAAGCCATGCCATTAGACCTTCTGGGCTAAAACCATCCTATATTAAGCCTCTTGTCCATCTCCTATATTAAAAATTTCTCAAATAAGCTCAATTCGTAGGCACACAGGATTTCTAAGGCTGAGAGTTTCCTCTAAATTGTAGTTGCCCTGAGGAAATAAAAACCTTCAACAAATAGAAGTCTACCCTCCCCAGTGTCTTACCCATCTACCTGTAGGTTTTATTTAAACAATGTAGGAATCCTTTTATATTGACAACAATCCTGTTGTACAAAGATTTTCAGTAGCCTGTACTTAAAAGAAAGGGAAAGGGGGGAAAATACCTTCCTTCCCAAATACTGCAGGTAAACAGATTTTTGCTTTGAATGGAATCAGCATGTCCTGGAATAAACAGTTGCTTGCCCTGGGCCATGCAAGTCTCTGGCAATCTGCTTCTGTGCCAGGGACGGGCTTGTGGTTTAGGGGCCTAAATCTTTCAGGGCTTTTTGAGTCTGATCATCAAGAGGTTAGAGAGGCAGAGGAGAGGAGGGGGAAAGGGCTTAAAAAAAATCTGCCAGGTAAGAGCCAAAAATGATTGAATAGTAAAGATCAAACGCTAAAGCCTAGCGGATTTCCCAAGCAGGGTTTAGGCGGTCCTGGAATGAAGGAGGAAAGACTGGATGTGGGGAGAAAGGCAAGGCTTTGGGCTGTAAGGGGTGCATAACTTCCCCACCCCCGCTTTCCTTCTCGTCCCAGCTGCTCTAGAAGGGAGAGTGCCGTGAAGGGAAACAGAGCGGAATCGTCCGCATTAGCCTCGCTCTCCGGCTCTATGGTGACCCGGCGCCTCTGGGCTAGTGTGCGCGTCTCCTTTCTAATGCCAATGACAACGACACCGAGAGTGATTTTTTCTTCCTCTCCCACCTCTTTGCAGGCAACTTTGTAAAGAATTTACGGATCTGCTGGCGCAGGACCGGACGCCAATCGGGAACAGCAGACCTAGCCCTATCCTGGAGCCGGGGATCCAGAGCTGCCTCACGCACTTCAGCCTCATCACGCACGGCTTCGGAGCCCCGGCCATTTGCGCCGCACTCACGGCCCTGCAGAACTATCTCACCGAGGCGCTCAAAGGCATGGACAAGATGTTCTTGAACAACACCACCACTAACAGGCACACGTCTGGGGAAGGCCCAGGTAGTAAAACTGGCGACAAGGAGGAGAAACACAGGAAATGAAAAATTAAAAAAAAAAAAAAAAGAAAGAAAGAAAGAAAAATGTTTTAAATACAAAAGGAAAACAGAAAAAAATTTAATTTTAGCTTTAAAATGTTGGATTGGCTTTGGAAGAATTAATTATATTAGGTAGAATACACATACAATCAAATTTTAAAAAAAGAGCTAAATAACTTTAAAAAAAAAAAACTGAGGCTTACAACGGAGCAACAGTATCGGTTCTCAGTGTCTATTTCAAGATACACTTGGAGACAAACGTCCGGATTTTCCACTTCGGTTCTTTCGAGCTTAGTAATACTGATAATAAAAGAAAACCATGATTTTCCCCCTTTGGAAAAATAAACATAAGACTAAACATGAGAAAACGCTAACTTATTGGAAGAAAATCGGAGAAACATTGTTGGTGTCAGTGCTTTGAGAGTTGGTTGACTGAGACGCACGAACTTTTTAATTTTTAATATTTTTTTAGGAAACTCTCGCAGTCCCCGCCCTTCCCCCTCACCTCACCCCTCTCCCAACCACCCTTTTCTATGTTGCCCTCCCTCCCTCAAGCTGTCACGGGAATTTTCCGGGATGAACATGAGTGTGGTTAGCCCCTTTGCGTTTGCCCCTCGGTTACCCCCGCCCCGCCCTGCGCCCTGCGTTGTTAACTCACCGGTGCCCAGCTCCCGTTGGCACCCTTCGGGGAGGGCGAGGGCGGGCGGGGCGGGAGGCCCGCCGTGGTGCCGGCGGTGGCTGCCGCTTGTGTGGGCCCGCCGAGCAGAGAGGCTCCTGCGGCTGAGGAAAATCCGGATCAATAAGTTGATTCAGACTCATCATCAGTTCCTTTCAGAAATGTTACTAATTCCCAGCCTTGCCAGCACCTGCATACAGAGAACCTTGCATTTGTTATGTTTGTGTCATCTACCAATTTTAAGAACAATAGTAAAAAAAAAAAAAAAAGCACAATATGAATACGTTGATTAGTATGTAATTCCTTCGGAGGGGTATGTACCATTTCATTCTCTTCTGTTTTCCAAAGCTTTGCCCGCATGGTTTATGAGCTTCTTCAAAGAGGACTTGGGCTTCCTACACAATCTATAAGGTACAGAGAAAAAAAAATCCGATCCTTTTTTAATCAAAGCCTGTGTGTCAGAATTCTGCAGGTGCACTTCTTTAAAGAAGCTCAAAGGGAATAATTTAGAAAGTGGCCAATAAGAAATTGAAGCAGCTTTGAGTCTAGTTGCTAACAGATACCTCAACACGGAATTCCAGGGGAGGGGGGAGCTGAAAATGAATTTTAGGGGAGAAAAGTAAGGGTTCGTGGAGTCCAAAAGCAATATTGCCCTGCCTTTGAAATAGATTCCATTTCCTTGGGCTCTTTGGTGATTGCTGTTTTAGCGGGTAAGGAAGCAGCTTTTCGAGTGGTCCTGGGCAAGAGGGTGGTGCAAGCTTCCGTGTTTCAGCAACAATTGTTTTCTACAAGATGCTTTCTGAATGAGGCATCACCCCCCCTCCCCAAGACATGCACTCGTTTTGGCATATGATGGCAAAATAATGAATGCAAAGTGAAAGGAGATGTATTTCAGCTTTGAATTTTACCGTCTGTATATACACTGGGACTATTATTCCCAGTGGATAAAGTTTCATGCATTTACTGTGTCTCATTCTGGCAGCCCAGCTCCTTTCTTGGGCTTCATCTGGGCATTATCGTGAAATAAGATCTGGAACCTATTGTCCCCACTCTTCCAAAAGTAGTGGGGAAATCCACCCCCAGTAGTCTAAATTTAGTGTTGATACACGCACCTCTTTATACAAAGTAGACCTTAGGACCTTTGCAACATCCCTGGAAGTTAAAGATCCAGATGTCTGTTCTTCAGGATTCACAGTTAGAATCCACTGGGACTCTCAGTTCTGCCGCCCCAAAGGGCTTTGGCCTTGGGGGTGGGGGGCGGGTAGGTTGGAGGATTGGGCTTTAGGCACCTGCTGAGAGCTTTGCGCTGACACTTTCATAGGGAAGGGAGTTAGGGAGCAGGTTTTAGGTCACCTGGAAGGTCCAAGCAACGGTTACTGTCACTCCCCAGCCCAACTACGCTAGCTCCTTTGGGGACCTCTGGGTGTGCAGGGCTCAGCCCCAGACCGGGTGAAATACAAAGGCCGGGAACTAACCCCTATGGAGAGTGTAGACACTCCATCTCTCCCCAGCTCAGAAGCCTGCGCCTTTGTCCGAGGGCCTGGCCGCTTGCATTATATGTATTCTGGTTGCAAAAGGCCAGGAGAAACCACACTGAAAACCATCGTCTCCTTTCCTTGCAGGGCAACGCGCCCCACGCGTGTGACGTTCGAGAGACGCGATGGACGCGCCTTGCTCTTACTGTGCAGGTCCTGAGAGCGTGTGGGCCACTGACGCCCAGTCGTGTTGAGGACATAGAATCAGCCGCTGGAGGGGCCGCGGGCCGCGCGGGCCCTTTTCGCTCTCGGTCTCACCCTAAGGGCTAAGGCGACCGAGAAAGCCCCATTCTCCAGTAGGTAATGGGGCGGCGCCACGGGGCAGCAGGCGGGGAGGGGTCTCAGCGCTGCCTATGCCCTTTGCTACCAGCGGCCGCTCCGGGCACTTGCTCCCCGGAGGCAAGTGGCCTAGAAATGTCCAGGGAATCGGAAGCTTCCCCCGCCTTTGCCAGGATGAAAACTCTCCCCCTCCTCACGCTCCTAAAGGCGGGTGATGGGATAGGAATTGTGCTCTTTGGCTATGCAGGCTCCCTTCAACTTCCTTCACCCTCATTTGTGTGTTCCTCCGCGCCCCCGCTAAGTAGAGCCCTTTGCGCCTCCCCTGCCCCCCTCCCCGCGTGGAGAGAGCTCATTGCCCCCTCTCCCTCCCTCCCTTCTCCTTTTTAGGTACGACCCCCACCCCTTTGCTTTCGTTAGCCAGGCCCGCTACGTTTATCTGATAATTGAGTTATTAAAAGATTTGGTTTCCTTGGGCCCATAAATCAATAAACAGTAGGATTAACGCAAGAGTTTGCCTTTTAAGTCAAGGGAAACGTTTAAAACAAGCCCTTCTGAGCTTTGTTTTCAAACCAAACAGGTGAGTTGCAGCTCTTCCTCCACCCCTGCACTTTTTAGACAGCCGCGTGCCCCCCTCCCAAACGCTCAGTCCCAAACCAACATAGCTAAAGATAGAAAAAAGGAGTCAGGATGTGGCAGCGTTGCCTTCACACTTTCCACTCTGCAAGTTCCTTTGGAGTTTCCAGAGGTCGCCTGACCATTCTCTGTCCGACCCAGCCTCCCCTTACAAGTATTATGGGTCTCAGGGGGAGAAACAAAACAAAACAAACAAAAACAAAAACAAAACAAAACGAACAAAAAAACGGCGGGGGAGCTGTCCAGGAAAGTATTCCACCATCAAAACGATCTTTAATTTTCCCCTTAAACTGGGAAAGTGACTTTCTCTCACCACCCCCACCCCCAAAATTATCTTCCATTTTCTTTCCTTCTCTCTGGCTCCACATCCTTAGCTTTCTCCACCCCCACATAAAGAACCGAAGAGGCTTTCAAAGACCTGGCTGTTTTATTTTCTTTGGCCAAGGAAACCACTTTCTCTCAAGCAATTATTTCATATCCTATGAAAACTTTGGTTGAATGGAAAACCTGAAGCCTCGGACTTATCTACACACTGTTCCTCTGGTACAAAGCCTTACTTAAAAGGGCAACTCCTTCTTACTTAGAGTGTTTATAGAGAATTTGTCATCACATCTGATATCCTGTATGCGTAATACATTATGTGGAAAGGAAGTAATAACCTTAAACCATCTGATGTTGCCTCAAGAGCCCAAACAGTGTTTCCCCTCCTGTGCCAATATATGTTAAATTATCGGGGTAAAAAAGAGAAAGAAAGAAAGAAGAGTAAGAAGAAATATCAAAATTCATTTTTGTTTTCTTTCAAAAGGTGGAATGAACACTATTCTTTAAATGCCAAAATTGACTCCACTGTTGAGTTGGTCTCTAATTCACCAACATTGTTTTTGCCACACAATCGAGAAATATCAATCTATTGGCTCTTCAGAAGAACAGCTCTGGAGGGTATCCATGTTAAGTTTGTATATATTTATTTATGCTTAATTTAATGGGAATGTGTAAATATGGCAAGTAGTTTGGGATTATTTATCTGTGAATCTATACCTCTGTGAATGGGTGGTTAAAAAAAAAGTAAAAAAAAAACCCCAAAAAAATAGCTTGCCCCTAGGTAGAATCCTATCTGAATTTTTCTGTTCTTTATAGACGAGCTGTTATGGTAATGGGTAGAAATTGGTTTATTGTCCAGTGTTGATCTGATTTACACAAATAAAAAGACTGTTGTGTTTTTGTTGTGTTTTCATCTTCAGTTTCTTGAATATGGACATTGTTTAATTCTACAGACAGAAAAAGTATAGCCAAGAATTTTTTTTTCTTTTTGTCCCCTCTCACTTGAAACACAGGCAATGTTTTCGTTACAGCATAAATACAATAAATTTTGCTTCTTAGAAAAACTGACACTTTGTTTTCACTAGGAGGTGTTTTTTATTTTCTTAATTCCAAGTTGACACTCTTCTCTCTTATTTCGAACTAGATTTTCAATAAAAGCTCATGTTAACTGCATCTCTTGGTTTATTTTGCCCTTTAAAAAAATGAGGCGTCAAATTTACTTCCCAGGCAACTAAAACACTCTGTGTCCCAGTAACTAAAGGGCTCTGGTTACAAGTCAAAGATGATGCTCCCCTCCCACTGCTAATGGGATAGCATTCTGGCATGGTGTTCCTTGGAGGAAATGGTGCAGGAGATGCCCACAGGGCCAGGTATGGGCTTCTGCACCCGACACCTTGGGATTTGGAGGAGTTAACTGTCTTATTTCAGGATTGAACCCAACCCTGACCTCACCAGCTGTGCAAAGCCCTCCATAAACAAATGAGGAACAGCTCCTTTGACCCAGAGGAGGAAAAAGGCATAGTTGTCTTAGGAAGTTAGTTCTTACCTTGGGCTCAGAGGCTGCCTAGAGAAGCCAGAGTTTTTCTCATTTGGGTTAATGGGCTGCAGCCCAGCCCTAATGGGCTGCAGTGATCAAACATCTTCTCAATCTGTATTTCATCCCAAGGCTAGGGTGTCTTCCCTAAGGCAAGGAACGTAAAGTCATCCAAGATGTTACACAGTCTGGACAAGTCACTGTTTCTCTTTGGACCTCAAGGTCTTTATCTGAAAAATGTGGGTCTCCTAGGGTCCTTTCCAACATCAATATTGCCTAGTTTAATTACAAAAAGCAGAAACAGTAATGTGTATATACATTTAAGGATAATCAGCAAAGTCAAATCTTGGTAACTCCAGATTATAAGAGTACTTAGCATATAGTTGGTGCTCAGTTAATTAATTAATAATATGCCTCCCATATCAATTTTCTGTTTTTCAGGTGAATCATTCCCAGTTGGACTTCCCTATAGGGAAAGACAGAAGGGACAATGGATCTGCTTTATGTGAGATTTTCCACTTCTTGCCTTCCTTATTAACTAAAGAAAGGTGGGGAGGGTATCATGGCTAGAACTATAAATGACTAAATCAAGATCCCCCCCCCAAAAAAAGGAAGGGAAGTAGAAGGATGGAAAGAATTGCAAGGGAAATGTGATTAAGAGGGCATGCAATCCATTTATCTATAATAAACATAGGTGTATGTATTTTTCTCTGGCTCAACTATATTACAGAGTTTCCTTTTCATTTGCTTTTTGGAGAGTGAGAGCTTGGTTACCACTGGGATTATACAAAGTGGGTGGTGAGTAATTTCCCTTTCCTATAGCAAATTTTCCTACAGAAGTGTTACCTCCAACTCTGGAGAAACAGACCTGCCTGCCATCTATTATCCTATAGGTAAATTCAAAACCCCGCCCCCCCCTTCCTACCACCATTTGACAAGGCGAGTATGTATCCCAGACAGTCATCTTTGCTAGGTAAAACCCAGGATCTTGAATGTCTGAAATGCGAAAAAAGAATTAGAAGGCATGGAAGGAAGAACTGGAAAGAGAAGGAAAGGAGTAGGAAGCCTGAGACGGCCTTGTCTAACAAAATGGCCTTGTCACAGCTTCCCACTCCCTTTGTTACTGTTTTACCAAGCTGCGGAGGGAGTATGGCAAGCCGCAGCTAGAACCGCTAGGTCCTGGATCCTGACCACAAGCCCAGCACAGGGACCCTAGGTAACTTGGAGAAAGTGTCCCTGTCCACCCCACCCCTCCCTGCCTGACAGGAGGCAGCCAGCCCATTTGAGCGGCTTAGAGTGCCCCAGAAGCCCACCTGCCCGCCGGTATTAGAGGCTTAAGGGCCCTGATTAAAAATAATGCTAGGAGGAAGACGATTACTTTTTTATGAGGCCACATTCTTTTCCTTCGTTTGCAAATAACAGCCCCGTGGGGTCCCTGCCCTGGGACCGGGGGGCAGCCAGAGCTTAGAGCCACTAGAGAGATGCTGGCCCGAAGGGATGTGTCCCTTCCCGAGGCTGTTCACGACTCCCGACTCAAGCTGCCTTCCATGCTTGGACTTTGAGGGCGGTTGTCTGTCATGTAGAAGCCTCAGAAATTAAACGCGCAGCTCACAAGTCCATTAATTTTAGCTTCCCATTAATCTATTTATAAGTGAGCCAGCGCTGGCTCTATAAATACAGTCCTATAAAATTGAACTCCTTCCCATAAATCTTCCAAGTTGTTTATTTACATGTATTCCCTCGCCATCTAACGAGCCTCGTTTAAACTGGGGGAAGATTCAGGCTGACTTGACCCGCGATGGGGTGTGCTTCTCCGCCCGCCCCAGCTTCCTCGCTGGAATTGTGGGCTCTCGGGGAAGGAAGGAAATGCATAGAGACGGAGGGGGTGGGGTGGAAAAAGGACGGCGAAAACTCATTTTTCCTTCTTGACTTTGTTTCCTTGTTTCTATCCCAAATTCACGCTCTCCATATTTCCCATCACAAGCTCCACGTTGATTTATATCGTCATAAACAGCATTCTTGAGACTATAGCTTCTTTTATAGCTTGGGGTGAGCTCTTTTTTCACTTCCCTAGCAGCCACTACTTTTAAATCAGGGCTCATAAATAACCCCGTCGCTTCTTTAGGATGAGGTCAGTCAAACGTCTCCTCCGGTCCACTTTCTTGCTTGGATCCCTCCGTGCCCTCCCCCAGCTCACTCTAGTTGGCACACTCCCACCGCCTTTCAGGCACGTTTGCAGAACGCAGACGTGCACAGCAACGTGGAGGCTGGGCACCACCAGCGCGGTGACACTGACACCCCAGCAAGGTGTCTGCGTAAGCCTGTACCACGCGTGCGCCGCTCCTGCCTCCGCCGAGCCCACGCACACAGAGCGGCTGGCCGAGTCTAGGCAGGCTCTCCCGGTGGCAGGGCAGCGCGTCAAGAAGCGCGCACGCGCGGTTGCATGCGCACGCGCCGCGGCGCCCCAGGGTGCGACTCCAGCCCCAGCTTCTTCCCGGGACAGGGCACGAGCTTGAAAAGGTTTTTGCTGTGAGCCTTTGGAACCGAGGCAGCGAGTTTGCAAAATCGGCTGCAGTGTAGGCAACGGTGTGTGTGTGTCTGTGTGTGTATGTGGTTACGTTCATATGGAGGGAGCAGTTTTGTCACAGAAGTTCAATACGTTCCACGTTGGTCACAAGCTATCAAGGTCAGGCGGCGATTTTTGCCCACCTGTTCGAAACTTATTGGTTCTCACCACCCTGCTTCTTTTCGCTTTTTCTCTGCTGCATCCTTCTGGAACTGATTCAGGCGAGAGGCCTCCAGACCCGAGTAGGGGTCACACCTGCTGCTGGGAGAGGCCTCTGCATAAAAATGCTCTTTAAAAATTTTAAAAAGCAGTACAATAGCCAATGGACTTAGCAAAGCGTGACTTGCCCAGACCGCACGGAGGGCAGCTCCAGCAGTCATCTGTGACTCACCCACCAGCTAACGTCCTGGACGTGCCTGTTAGTGGAGATATTAGCCAACATTTCTAGGATGTGGCTGTCGGATGTCATTAGCCAATGCACTTAGCTGGAGGGGGGCGGGCGGTGTGTGTGTGCATGGCCACGGCTTATAAGTGTGGAAAACTTTTGGGAGATCAGTATGCCCTCTGTAACAGTCAAATGTTGCTTCTTGTAGGGAAATTTATCAAATGACCAGAGAAAAGCTGGCACAAAAACAGTGCGGTATATAGACATGGGAAGGGGAGCTTCTTTGGGAAGGAGACTGGGCGTGAGAATCTTTCTGGGGTGGAAACTTGACCCAGGTCAGACCTGTATACTATGTAGACTGAAGTGCAGGAGGATCTAGTCAACCTAATGAGTTCTAGTGCTCACTCTGTGAACCATCGAGTCCTGAGCGCTAGAACCTGGCATCCAGCTGCTCAGTTAGAGCCTGGGCAGCTTGGGAACACCTGATTACGGAAGGGCTGGTGGCTGTTTAAGTGGGAAAAGCAAGTGCGACCCTAATCTGAGTTTCCAAGGATAGGATTTTAGAGTTTCTACACAGCGGTGGTTTTTACTGCTGAAATGTCGACCATTCTAGGTTTGGAGAGGGGCCAGGAGGGGTTATACAAAATGGCTGGGAAAATCACAGTCAAGACAAAGAAAACAAGCATAAAACTCATCCAAACCTCAGTGTTCTATCAGCACCACTACCACAACCCCCCACCCCCCAAATGAAGGAGAAGGAGAAACAGAAGAAGAATCAGCAGCAGCCAGCGCTTTGAGATCAAAGTATTAATCTTGGACCAGGATGGATTTTGTGTACATGTTAGCTAACTTTATAAATGATTCTGCAAGGAAACTAGGAGAGAGACCTTTCTTGGGGGGGGGGGGTAGGGTGGGTTACAGTTAAGACTATTTATAGACACACACACTATTACAATATGGGAATTTCCCAAGAACTGGACTAAAGAAAACAGCCTAAACAAAACAACATTTACCAATGTGAATTTTCTTTGCCATGAGAGTCCCATGTGTTGGAAAGATTTAATCTCATGTCTTAGGTTTTAGGGATGTTGTTTTCAAGATAGAATTTTTTGGTCAGAGATTCCTAAAGATAGGACACTTCCAAAAGTTAAGGCAGAAGCCAATTTATTTTCAATGTGTTGCTTCACACACTTACCCTTTTGTTGTCTTTAAGAAGCAGGGGGCATAGGCCCAAGCCCCATCAACAAAATGGGCCCACTGAGTGATTCGTTCACTTTTATGTTCAATTTAAATATTCTTTTCTTTTTCAAAAAATAAGGGCCTTTGGGGCACCTGGGTGGCTCAGTCAGTTGAGTCTCCGACTTCAGCTCAGGTCATGATCTCACAGTTTGAGCCTTGCATTGGACTCTCTCCTGTCAGAGCAGAGACTGCTTCTGATCCTCTGTCTCCGTCTCTCTACCCCTCCCCTACTTGGGATCTCTCTCTCAAAAATAAAAAAAAAAAAAAATAGAAAAAATAAGGCCCCTTCAAGACAATGGGGCCAATTAATACAAAGAAGGATCAAGCTGATCTGGGTCTCTGTGACCTTTTACCCTTCTTCTAATCCTCAATAGTGAACATCTGTGTTTGGCAGCCAATGTCTGAAAGTAATAAAGACAATTAGAACATTTTATTTTTTCTTGGGGGAGAGGGGTTTGGTTGTCAGTGTGAAGAGGTAAAAACCTTGTCTATGACACTGTTTTGCAGGATAAAACAAGGGGAAATATCAGCCACTAGGCCTTACTGCTCGATAGGCCCTGAGGAAGTGAGCATAGTAATTACCGAAACTGAAGTTATAGGTAATTCATATTTCTCCTTTGTTTCTTAGTTTGTGGGCAATTTATTTTTTATTTTTAAAAATTTTTAAAGTTTATTGATTTATTTTGAGAGAGACAGAAACAGTGTGAGTCAGGGAGGGGCAGAGAGAGAGAAAAGAGAGAATCTCAAGCAGGCTCCACAATGCCAGTGCAGGGCCCGATGTGGGGCTCGAACCCACGAGCCAAGAGGTCATGACCTGAGCCGAAACCAAGAATTAGACACTTAACTGACTGAGCCACCCAGGTGCCCCTGTGGGCAATTTTTAAAGATAATCCTATCGTTTGTCAACTTAGCATGAAAAGAAAATAATGTCCACCTGTCTCTAGCCTTGTTCTGAGTTTACTTCCAGTTGTGAGCACAGCTCAGTTAGGTTCTTGAATGTATACATGCTCCCTCTCCCACCCCTTTTGTGAAGACTCTTCTCTCTCTTCTACCTAAGAACAAACTAGCATAAAGCCAAACCCAAACAGCTCGACAGAACACAAACACCCACCACATGTTAATTAGTTGAAAAGCATTTTAGCTTTTGGTGTGTAAAACTGTGAAATCCACCAATCTTGAGGCCATTAGACAGGGTCAAAAAGTTCTGAAAGAATAAGGTATTCTAGAGATAATCAGAGAAATTTATCTCCAAACAGATGTCAGCAGTGAAAGCAGGTGTTGGTTTTCTTTGTATGAGCTGTCCTCTTGGCATTCTGCTGTGGGTTTTTGATGATCTAAAGGTTGCTTCCTATGAAAGACATATATCTGATCTTGAAGGAGCAAACCTTTTATAGCATCCATGCGTGAAACTACATCACAGTTTAAAACTCTTGGGTGAAGTTGAAGTTCAAAAGTGACTATATTATACAGTATATTATATATAGACTATTATATATTATATGTCATATACGTGTCTCCTGGAAGCTCAGTTGCAGTGAAGCTTTTTTAAAATGGAGATCATTTGGAAACATTTTTAATGTTCTAAAATTTGTAAAAGGGTGTGTATTTAAGAACCGGAACATGGAACTTTAAAATGAGGGTAGAGTTTTCCTGCATGGCTTCTCTGCATATCATCACTCTGATGTGTACGCAGAAACATGAGTTTGTGGTTGAATTGTTCTACATTTAATCACATATGTGCATAGGCACACACAGAAGACTGTTTTCATTCACCATTTCTCCTTGATGTTAAACATGTGTTGGGAATTTTGGAACTCTGGCTTCTCTAGATCGTATTTGTGACTTTGTTCTTACACATGCAGTTTAGAAACCTACAAGGTGATAACTAGGTTATTCTTCCTCTCTCTCTTTTTTTTGCCGTTAATAACTCCGTCCTTCTTCCTTTTCTCTCCCCCACTGGTTTCACCCCTCCCCAGCATTCTGTCAAGCAATAGGCTGTAAAATAGTTATCCAGACCAGCAGCCAGGCAAGTGCCGTTTGAGAGTAATTTCTGCCCCAAGCATTTAGCCCAGGGCAAAGCAAGCGTGCTCTCTAACTGATCAACCTGGATATTTCATTATTCATTAATTTACTGTTTAACCAAATCCCACTCATTATCAGAGGCAACGCTTGGCAGAGCCCAGCGAACAGTAGCAGTTGGTGTCAGGCGTGGAGAATTGGCCCATTTGATCCTGGGCTGTTTTATTATTCAACACCACTGACTGAGAAAAAGGTCCATGAATAATAAAGAGCCAAAGCGTGTTTGAACTGAGAAGCATGACACAGCCTTACAAAACAGCAGTTAGAAAATTAAAGGCAAGGTGGCCCAGACTTTGCATTTTTTATCTTGGCTGTGGGCACAGACATTTATATCCCTACATTGTTTTCAGTGATTTTTTTTTTTTTAAGTCCTTAAGACAGAGGCATTGGTTTCAGTCAGCCTCACCCTTTCAAAACAGACCATTGAAGAACTCAGGAGCAAACTTACACAGCAAGAAACAAACATGCCTCCAGATGGGAACTTGAAAATGTAATTTCTAACCTTATAATCAGTTAAGTCCTTTGTGGCCTTTCCCAGCTATGGGGAAGATTTGGGTGATTTTAATTCTCCTTTGGACCTGCCATGATTCATACCCTGGTTAGTTTAATAATATAATTCGTGATGCTGATCAAACACATATTAAATTCCTTTTCTGTCCAACTGGTTCCTTGACAAGACTTTGGTTCCATGAGTACCTGGCCACAAAGATCACATAGCAAGGGTTTTAGAGATCCTATAGGTGATATCTGAATTCTTGTTCATATGGGAGAAGGGCCTATGAAATATATAGGGATGAAAGGAAGAGTTTATGCTCCCTCAGAAGCACACTTTTTGAGCTTACAGAGGCAGTAGTGGTCAAGAATTCTTTCAGGCTCTGTTAGGTCTGTAAATGCACAGTTGAATGCACTTGTTGGGTCCATTGGTTGTGGCTTAAAAGTATGACTGCCTTTCTCACTACCTGTCCTGTCATACATGTAATCCTTTTTACTCATTGATTTATAGTCTTTGGAAAAGCATGATGAGATCTAAAACAGTCATGATTATAGTAACTTTTGTATGTTATAGTAGACTAGTAACCCCTTCACTTCACCCACACACAGCCATTCTTATGCAGTGAAATAGAGCACAGGGGGTGTGGCTCTTCCATTTAGATGAGCAATAGCTGTGTAGGAAAAAGTTTCTTGAGACACGTAAAGTCCATGGTGCTAAGATGACACATAAAAGACTATCCAGAGATGTTGATGGTGAGTCAAACTTTGAGTGATTTTTTTTCTTCTTTAATATTAGAATCAGTAAACAAAGTTTGAAAACACTAGGGGGAGGCTTGGCTTTTTCTTTCCTCAGGATATTCTCTTGCCTGCCTGGGATGCATTTGGGAACTGTTGTTAATATGTTGGATTTAAAGCAGGACAGGATGTTAACATGGAAAAAGTTCTTTTAACATCATCAACCTGAACAATTCATTTTACAGATGTTTAGAGAATGACTCATCCAATCTTATATATGTAGCTCCTGGTGGAACCACAATTAGTTCCAAAGTATTTTTCTGGTATAGGAGGTCTTAGGACTTTGGTTTTTTTTTTTTTTCTTCTAGATGAGATTGTTGAATTTTTTCTACATGTATTCTAGTACTTTTGAAGAAGAGGCCTTAAAAACATTCTGATCCCATACAACTGAGATATGGTATTTTTTTTTAATTTTTTTTTAACGTTTATTTATTTCTGAGACAGACAGAGCATGAATGGGGGAGGGTCAGAGAGAGGGAGACACAGAATCTGAAACAGGCTCCAGGCTCTGAGCTGTCAGCACAGAGCCCGACGCGGGGCTCGAACTCACGGACCGCAAGATCATGACCTGAGCCGAAGTCGGCCGCTCAACCGACTGAGCCACCCAGGCGCCCCTGAGATATGGTATTTTGAAGAACACATCTCTTACAATGGATGTTCTTTTGGTATTGCAATTTTTGCCATTATTTATAAGAAGAGGGTGAAAATTGTTCTTCCAACTTAGTTGGGATTGGAGGGTCAGGATAATAAGATAAAGAACGACATTGTTTTCCTTCCTAATGTGGTGGACCGGTTGTTCACTTTTAAATGAAAGTGACGTAAGTGTGAACATGATTGAAACTTATGACAAAGTTAATGCCTTGACTTCTCAGATCATACCAGCTCTTGTTAAATCATAAAACCACACACCCTTGAGTATGACCACATATAAAGGCCTCCCCAAGTGAAGAAATTAGGCAATATCAGGCAATTCATCCACTTGAGAATCACAAGTTTCCTGTTCTCCGTTTTCTTTTTCTTTTTTTTAACGTTTACTTATTTTTGAGACAGAGAGAGACAGAGCATGAACAGGGGAGGGGCAGAGAGAGAGGGAGACACAGAATCTGAAACAGGCTCCAGGCTCTGAGCTGTCAGCACAGAGCCCGATGTGGGGCTCAAACTCACGACCGTGAGATTATGACCTGAGCCGAAGTCTGACACTTAACCGACCAAGCCACCCAGGCACCCCTCTACCTTTTCTTTCTTGAGATATTGAATCTTACTCTCTAGTGAATTGTATTTAGGACACTTAAGACTCACTGATGCCCCTTTAGGTCCTTGGCATTTAGAACTTCAGAGGGTCTGGAAAAGCAGTCTATGGGAGGAGCTGGTCTTCATAGTCCCTGAAGAGGAGACCCTGTTTGAAATTTGGAAACAGAAGAAATCTTAGCGTTTTTCTGGGCTCAATGGATCATAGGGATAAACAGGCCTGGTATAAATATCACCTTATCTAAGAAAAATTTCTTTCCTAACTCCTTTACCTCCTGTTATAGTCTTCAGCTTCTCTTCCCATGGTTGTTGACCCTGGCTGCACATTAAAGTCACCTAGAGAGAGTTTTTAAAAATACTGATGTCCAAGCTCCACCCCCTGATGTATTTGATCTGAGATACTGGCATTGCTTCAGAAGATCTCCAGGTGATTCTAATGTTCAACTAGGATAACAAATCAATGCTTTATGTTCTCAGAGAACTTTCCTCCAGATATGGCACCTACCACATTATCTTATTATAAAAGTTTCTCTCTGCCCACCTTATATTATAGTTTTTAAGTGTAAAGACCATGTAATCAACTTACATAAAACATGGTATACAGTAGTTGCTAAATCATCCAATAGATTTTATTAGGCAGTTATTAAGTTGTAGGATTTGAGGATAAATCAGTAACAAGATAGATCTGGTCTTTTACTTTGTGAAATTTACAGTCTTTTGTTCTTGAAGGCAAGTATGTTGATTCCACATTTGTGAATCTCTCTAGGATTAGCTGATAGCTGGCCAAGAGACATCTTAGTACAGCAGGTTATTGTTGGGTGCCTCCTATGTGCTAGCCATTATGCTAGGTCCTGGCTACATTACAGTAGATGAGCCAGGCTGCAGAGGCTCTTAGTTTAGGCACGCTGTTGTATATTCTCTTTATATTGGCCCATCTTGTGTGTCCTAAACTCTGTATACCTGTAAGATTTTCACTTACCTATATAATGAACCTCAGATTTTTTAAATCTAAAAGAATTCTACAAATTGCTAAAATACCTATGGTTTCAATCCCTAATGCTGCACTGTAGGTGGTAAATAGAATGAGTAGGTGTTTGCGTCAATTTCCTTTACTGTAGTTTTGCTCCAAGCCAGGACATAGTATATTTTTCAGATAATAATGAATTTGAACTTTATATCTGGATATCTTAATATGGTATGCCTCATCAACATTTCCTTCTAAATCAAAGATAAGTATAATTATGTAGATAAAATATTTGTATTTGCATTTATGCAAATGATTCATTTATGAGGTATTTTCATTAATTTAAGTAACAACATTTAATTTGGGTTTGCAACAAGTCTGAGATGTAAGATAGGTACTAAAACACCTCTCTTTGTTTTACAGGTAGGAAACTTAAGCTCAGGTTGAGAAACCAAGCTCACCTTGCAGGAATGTGGCAGAGTGTAAGTTCCATGCTCTTTCTATCATTCCATACTGCCATACTTAATGTAAGCATGTATCCATACATGCAACAGAAGTGCACAAATACTTTTTCATAGTATTTAAAATGCAAAAACAATAAAGCTAGCATATATGTATAATAGCATGATATATATTTTAATAGGTTACTAATTTACATCAACTGGACAAAAATGTGCATACATTTGTAAGAAGTTTGAACTACAGAATATTTTAAAAGGATGCAGCATTACCTCTTTCAAGTATATAGAAGTGGACCCGCAATAATTAAATCTTCCTTTTAGAAGTCCTTAGAGTGCTAACTTTGATTAATACATAAGATTGCTTTGTAATTATACTCTCAATTATTTGTATGTAAATGGGTGCTCCCTGAGTGCTTGAGGATACTGAAAACAGTGTATTCTCTTAAACAATTTATATACTCTCTCTGTAATCTTTATTTACACTAGCAATTTGTTCAGCAAGTCTTTTCTCTATTGATATGATAAAGACAAACTTCGCTCAGCCAGATCTTTGTTAGATCAGAAATTCTGATTTAAGTGAGTCTGAATTAATAAGTTTTACTTTATTTGTAATGTAATAAGTTTTCTACCATGTATCCGCCTTTACATACATGTATAACCTTATTAATATGTTTTTATACATTTAAAAATATTCTCAGAGTTAATGCCTTGATTTATCAATGAACCTGAGATGTTTCAAATTATTTTATAGCTTCTTAGTATAGATTTGCCTTAGTCCATCTGTAGTAGTGGAGGAAAAATTCTGTTTCCTTAAGTCCTTTTATGAGGGTGCTAAAAGGTATAAAAATATGAAGCCATTTAATAGCCAGCCTCTTTGAAAGTACCAAGCACACACAGTGTGCATGCTAAGTTTAATCATACTGATGGATTTACATGTAATGTCTCAATTCCAGACGCCCTCATTAGTGCAGTCAATCTTGAAGTTCTCCCCGGTGAGTGAGGGGTGAAGGTGACTTCAACACCCTGTGAGAAGTTGGCGGGATGTTGCCAACACCCAGAAAAAGACAGTGGGAAAAAGCTCTACCATATGAGGCTATAATCCTAGCTGTGGTCAATGTGTTGAAAGCTTTATATTTCCTGACCACAGGATCTTTCTATAAAATGAACAGGGAGGAGGGATATTCCCAGGATTAGCCAGCTGGCTATTTCTATATGCTTATTAAAATTTCTGGAAGAAATGGTGGTGCCTTTTAACTCTTTAAAAATATATCTGCTTGGGAAATCATAAGCTTCTCCCTCATCCAAACTATGTAGTACAAGAGGATTGGATAAAATAGCTTCAAACTTAAATTTTGCAGCAAAAAAAAAAAAATGAGAATATAGAAAATGGTGGTAAAAACAGCAGCAGTAGCAGAAGCAGGGAGAGAATCCAGATGTCACCTTCATAGGAAATCTTTTTCTGCTCTAAGGACCCGCAGGTCAGGCTTTTTAATTTTGGACAAAACACAGTTTCATTCTGTCCCATGCAGGGTGCAGGGATAGCCTCATCTTTTAGAGGCTGCATTTGGAACCTGCTGCCTCTTTGTATTCAATATCCACATGCTATTCCTCTAGCTTGCTGAGCGAATCCCTGCACAATAGTGGCATTAAGGAAAGCAAAGCACAGGCAATGCATTTGGCTCTTTCTTTGGGAAGAAAAACAAGCAACTTAACACTTAACATTCATTAAAAGACACTGGGTCATCATGCATACTATTGAAGTAGCAGGACAGTTGAGTCCATTGTATAAGAAGTCCTCAGAGTTTTTAGTCAGAACTGTGTGACCAAGGGGTATTCTATATTATAGTTCTTCCTCTTCCTCTTCCTCCTTTTCCTTCTCTTCCTCCTCTTTTCTCCCTCTCCTGCTCCTCCTTCTTCTTTGAGAGAGACTTAGTAAATAAAGCCAAGATGTGCTGTCCCTCTCCCTTTTTTTTCCTTCCTCCCCAACTTTATATATAGATATAAATATACATGAAAATAGATACATAGATACAGGTATATAAAATGCTCTTCTCCATTTCATTCTTCCTCTTCTCCTTTAAATAGAATCACTGAGCTAACTAAATCTTCATTTTCAGTTGTAGGGATCCCAAGATATACGTAGAGGAAACCCAATGTACTCCTAGTATCTTGAAATTTTATTATTCCAGTTGAGACACTTTTTCTTCTAACCTTCAGAACCAATGCATAACCATGGCTATTAGATTGGGACTTTAAACAAACTCAAAGACAAATCTTCTGTTGAAAAGAATAATGAAAACAATAGTTTATGTTTGTTTAGCTTTTTACACTTTATAGTGGGCCTTCACCTATTCTGTTTTACTCAATCTCACCCAATTTCTCTGAAATATTATGGAACTCATAGACTTGGTTGAATAAAGGGAGGTTGGAAAGTTAATAGGTTTGTCCGGTAACAAGCAATGAAGAGATTCTCAGCTGATTTTTTGGAAGTCTTCTAACTGGCAACAGATATCCTGCTACACTAGAGTCTTCTAAATTGTAACAGAAAATACACACACAAATTTGACTATAATAATTTAGGTGAATAGTGAAATAATGAATTAGATGACTTGTAAGTGTGTGTGTGTGTGTGTGTGTGTGTGTGTGTGTGTGTTTGCACTTATCTAGTTCCTAAGGCGGGCATTGTATGTCGGGTCAAGAGTAGAAGTACAGGAGAAAGAGAGGCACTGATTTTTGAGAAATATTTGCTTTTTGGCATGTAGCCATTACAAGTTTGGAGCATAGGAAGACAAGAGTAGATTAAATGATTATCCAGGGAAGGAGTGAATGATGGGTAGAAAGGAAAGCAAGATAGAAAGAAAGAAGAAATAAAGAATGGGTTAAGGAACGGGCAAGTGAAATGGCTACTAATGCCATTGTTCTTTCTTACCAAAAGTCTGGATGTTTAAGACCCTAAAATGTTATGTGTACATTAGAGTTAGTCAGACATTTATTACGACTGACATGAGAGAAGTCTTCCTTCTTCCTTCCTCCTTCCTTCTTCCTTCCTTTTTCCTACGTCTTCTACTTGATTTTTGATGCCAGAAATGTTCTTTTTTTCTTTTTTTTAAATTTTTTTAACGTTTATTTATTTTTGAGACAGAGAGAGACAGAGCATGAACGGGGGAGGGTCAAAGAGAGAGAGACACAGAATCTGAAACAGGCTCCAGGCTCTGAGCTGTCAGCACAGAGCCCGATGCGGGGCTCAAACTCACGGACCACGAGATCATGACCTGAGCTGAAGTCTGCCGCTTAACCAACTGAGCCACCCAGGTGCCCCTGCCAGAAATTTTCTTAACAAAGTTTTTCAATTCTCTATTATAAATTAAAGATTTTAAAACAAATACACCAGTAAAACAGTTCATAGCATGAATGGTTTTTAATCAAAGTATAAAGGATGATTTCAACTTTTTTACTGTTTGGATACAGGAGTATTCTCTTTGTTTATGTTTATTTATTTTGGGGGAGAAAGAGAGAGTGTGTGAGCGAGGGAGGGTCGGAGAGAGAGAGAGAGAGAGAGAGAGAGAGAGAGACAGAGGATTTGAAGCAGCTCTATGCTGAGAGCCAAGAGCCTGATGTGGGCCTCTAACTCAGGAACCACGAGATCATGACCCGAACTGAAGTCGGACACTTAAACTACTGAGCCACCCAGATGCCCCTAGGAGAAGTATTCTTTTTTTTTTTTTTTTTAACGTTTTTTATTTATTTTTGAGACAGGGAGAGACAGAGCATGAACAGGGGAGGGTCAGAGAGAGGGAGACACAGAATCTGAAACAGGCTCCAGGCTCTGTGCTGTCAGCACAGAGCCCGACGCGGGGCACGAACCCACAGACTGCGAGATCATGACCTGGGCCGAAGTCGGCCGCTTAACTGACTGAGCCACCCAGGTGCCCCCCTAGGAGAAGTATTCTTAATAATATATTCTTTGTGCCTTGGACAATGAGATAGAGCTGTCATTGAACTGAAAAATAAATGGATAAAGTCAGTGGAGACTCATCACATATCAGTGGAGAAACCTGGTTAGCACCATTTTAAACCAGTGCTATGTGCCTCCTAATGTGATACACTTAGAAATGTCACTTACATTGTCACTATGCCTTTTGACATCCAGCAAAAAAAATGTGCATAATCTGAATTTGATAACAAGGAAACATCATATAAATCCAAATGTAGGGGTCATGCATATAAGAAGTGGTATGTGCTCTTCAAAAGTATCAGTGTCATGAAAGATAAGGAATGGCCAAGGACCTCTTTCAGATTGGAGAAGACTAAAGAGACATGCAACCAAATGCAAATTATGATCCCATATTAGGATGTGGATCAAAGAAAAATTTGCTACAAGGATTTATTGAGGAAACTGATGAAATATAAACATGGTTACTGTATTAGAAAATAGTATTGCATCAATGTTAAGTTTTGTGACTTTGTAATTGTACTATGAGATTGGGTTGTGGTATGTGCAACTCATTCTCAAATAGTTCAGGAGAGAAAGAGAGAAGGAGAGGGGGAGGGAGGAAGGTGACAAATGCAGTAAAACTGAATCTAGGTGAATACAGAAGTTCTTTGTTCTATTTTTGCAATATTAGTGTAAGTTTGATAGTATTTCTACATAAAATTTTTTAAAGTAGAGAAGGCATTTTCTTTTCAGAGAAGGCTCCTTCTGTTGGTGAGGAAATTAACTTTTGCATTTGGGCTGTGTTTCTACAACTAACAACTTAGCAGCTCTCACTGGTGAATAAGAGCAACACACTTAGATATTGTCATATTTCTGGGGGTAAAGCTCAGTGGTACAGCATTTGACTGCAGATAATGTCATATTTCTTCATGTTAAATTCAAATAGACAATTTTGAAGATTCAGGTTGGTCAGACAACATAGCTCACACATTTGTAATATGTTAACTAATAGTATGTCCTCTGCATAAAGTTATAAGATATATTCACACAGAGCTAGACCTGGATCAGACATCATTTTGTTTAAAATGGTTACCTGGATATAAAGAGCTTGATTGAAAACCTAATTTGGGATATTTTAGTAGAGTTTACTCTCTTTAAAATGATGCAATGTTTATAGCAACACTATCTACAATAGCCAAATTATGGAAAAAGCCCAAATGTCCATTGACTGACAGATGAATAAAGAAGATGTGGTAATATAATGGAATATTACTCAGCAATCAAAAAACATGAAATCTTGCCATTTGCGACAACATGGATGGAACTAGAGTGTATTATACTAAGCAAAATAAGTCAGATAAAGATAAATATCATATGATTTCACTCATATGTCGCATATAAGAAACAAAACAGATGAACATAGGAGAAGGGAAGGAAAAAAAAAGATAAACACAGAGAGGGAGGCAAACCATAAGAGACGCTTAAATACAGAGAACAAACTGAGGTTTGCTGGAGGGGAGTTGGGTGTGGGGATGGGCTAAATGGGTGATGCGCATTAAGGAGGGCACTGGTTGGGATGAGCACTGAGTATCATATGTAACTGATGAATCACTAGATTCTACTCCTGAAACCATTATTACACTATATGTTAGCTAACTTGGATTTAAATAAAATTAAAAAAAAAATTAAATATGATCAAATGGAGTTAAAGTATTTTAAAATATTTTGTTTTATTTTATATATATATATTTTTTAATTTTTTTAATGTTTATTTATTTTTGGAACAGAGAGAGACAGAGCATGAATGGGGGAGGGGCAGAGAGAGAGGGAGACACAGAATCAGAAGCAGGCTCCAGGCTCTGAGCCATCAGCCCAGAGCCCGACGCGGGGCTCGAACTCACAGACTGTGAGATCGTGACCTGAGCTGAAGTCAGACGCTTAACTGACTGAGCCACCCAGGCGCCCCTATTTTTTATATTTGAGAGAGAAAGAGAGACAGAGAGACAGAGAGTGAGCAGGGAAGGGCAGAGAGGCAGAGACAGAATCTGAAGCAGGCTCCAGGCTCTGAACTGTCAGCACAGAGCATGATGCGGGGCTTGAACTCACGAACAGTGAGATCATGACCTGAGCCAAGGTTGGACACTTGACGGACTAAGCCATCCTGGCACCCCTATTCAAAGTATTTATAAAGATTGTTTATAAGTATTATAATAATTAAGGCAATTCAATGCTCATAATAGAACGAAATAGATGTGTTTACTAAGTCATGAATATAAATATGACCTGTAGATAAAAACAAACTCTGTTATATTTGGAAATATATTGTACTTTTGTGTTATCTCTCAATTTCTTCTCACCAAATCGATGAGAAGCAGCAGACATGGCTAGGAAAACATCTCTGACCTGGTTTAGGTCCAGCCATTATTTTGTTTTTGTTTTTGTTTTTGTGTTTTGTTTTGTTTTATTTTTTTAATCACCTGCTGTCCCATTGATTATCAGTGATGTATTCCATTTTATAGTTGCCAATATAGACACAATATATATGTGTCAGGGCTGATATACAAATTATAGAAAATTCTTAGTCTCTCAATCTGCCACGACAAAGTTTTTTATTACTATTTGTTTTAGTATTTGAAGTGCAAACTCCTTATGTACTGATTTTCATGACTTTAGCTAATTACTTCCTATCTCTTACTATATGGATTCATGTTAATGCTTGAAATGTGATTATCTTCTGGTTTGGTACTTGTTTAGTTATTTCATAGCTGCCTGGGCAAAAATATCTAACCTTTGTAATAGCAAGGAAGAGGTTTTGAGGGGTGGGAAATGGAACAAGCTTCAGGATGAGCACTAGTTAAAAAATCGTCTCCACCACCACTTAGAAGTCATTTACTTTATTGTTGCTTCTTGTGTTTTGCTATCAACGACCACCACCCTCCCTCCCCCCACTCCCCCCACCCCCAGCCCCATGACATCAGCAGCCTTTGATTAAAAGCTGTTCACTGGCTGCCTTCACAGGCTTTTGCTGTTTAACTGTTTCATGGCTACTTAAATATGTCATATATACATGCTTCCCAGTGATTTCAGTGGGTTTCCCATGACATAGGTCCTAGGTCTGGATTAAAATCTGTAAAGACATGGATGTTTTTAAAACTAGGAGGTTTTGAGTTGAGCTATAGGAAAAAAAGTAGCAAATGCACAGAAGCTGTGGGACTCTCACAGTAAATTTTTTTACAGTCAAATTTCCATCATAATATGGGACACAGCTGGATAGTCCAATGACAGTGGGGATTTGGGGTCTGGGAAAGGGGAAAATGGGGTGTTTCTGCTTCTGTATACTCATCCCAATCCCTGCTTTGTACCTGGGGAATTAAAGGTTGTACAGCTATCCAAGCCTCTACCAAGAATGATTTCCACTGTATATGAGTTAGCTTTGTACCAGCATCAGTCAGAACACAGCCATTAGCAGGAGCTGTCACAAATGTGGGGGCAGCAACACAGTGAGAGAGATTCTCCCTTTAGCAGTAGCAGTTCCTTGGGGTCTCTACAAACATAACCTCCTATCAGGTTGGCTTACAGATTGCTATAGTGTTTACAGATTGTCCTGAAAATGAGATGTCATGTGAGGGGATCCCGGGGTGCAGCTCTTGAAATGAATTCAATATGAAAAATTAAAGTGATGTGGGATCTTATTATGAGCCAAAAAACCTATGCAGAATTGTAGATGAAAGGAAGTTAGTACTGTAAATTATGTTATCATGGATGGGGAACATTTATATCAATCATCAGGGCTGGAGGATGTATTAATATAGGGGTAATTGATGAGTCACATTAAAAAAAAACTAATGTAGATAATAAGTGAGTAGAGAATAATACCCCTGGTGTTTGGGCCTGAAGCTGTCCTTTGGGTCACAGTAGCTAACAGTCAAGAAATTATTTTTAACTGTGTATATAAGAAAATGCTGAGTACCTTTTCCTTTAGACATCCCTGAACATCCTCAGTCATTACAGGTGCCAGAGCCATGTAAGGATTTTAAAGCATTACTTCCAGATTCCACAAGAGAAATCCTGTGTGGTCTGTTTTACTGCAAGCACAGTAAAAATTAGTGGGCCCTATTTATTCATTACTAATCTGGTGGCAGAGATGTATCTTAATTCCTCATGTGCTTTAAGTGCTGCTGTTATTATTTGCTGGGAAATTTTCCCTTTTTTTTTTTTCCTATTAAATCTTCATCCCAGGAGTTGTGTTTATTTGGCACTAAGTTAAAAGGAGAGGATGTTGTTGTTAAAGGAAGGGACCACTTTACTGTTCCTATTAACACAGCATCTCACTCCCTACTGCTACTAAAATCCAATTGATTCAGTCTCTGAAGTCTATCATCAAAGGGTAATTTGCAAACTATTAGAATTCACAGATATCATTTTTAATTTAAATATCATGGTAAAATTTGTACAACATATTTTTTTCTAGGTTTTGGGAATATGATATTAGCCATATCATATTTAATTTTATTGTTTTGCTATGGTATTCATAGAATACTTTAGAATTTCTGTCCTAGAGGTACAAATGAGGTAAAACAAGAGAGAAAGAAGAACTTTTATTGATAAAGAGTTCTAGGTACACTGACATGTACAAGTAAGAGTATTTCAAATTGGACAGATGATGGGTAACATCTGAAGTGTCAAAAGATTAAAGTGGATAATAAGGATGTGTCTGGCCATGTTTTAAAACAGAAGTAAACAGCATGAACAAACATTTAATGAAATCCAAAGAAATACTAAATAGTACATTTTCTTCCCAAAGAGTGATCATTTATTTCCTGAAATTCCCCTTTCAAAGAACTTAAGTGACTACTCAGGTTATGTTTATTTGTAGTACTTTAAACTTCATATGACATAGGCATAAGTGAGGGAACTCTCCCTCCAGATTCATATGTTGAAACATGACCCGCCTCCCCAGATGATATTATCAGGAGGTGGAGTGTTGGGGAGGTAATTAGGATTCAAGGCGGTCATGAGAGTGGAGCCCTTTTGAACTGGGGGATTAGCACCCTTGTGAGAGTCATGAGAAAGATTGCTTTCCCTTTCTGCTCTCTGCCATGTGAGGATATAAGGAAGAGTCAGCAGTCTGCACCCTGGAAGAGCGTCTCACCAGAACCTGACTGTGCTGCTATCATGATCTTGGATTTCCAGTCTCCAGAACTATGAGAAATGAATTTCTGTTGTTTGTAAGCCATGCAGTCCATGCTATTTTTGTTACGGCAGGCCGACCTAACACAGTCCCTGAGATAACCCTACTTTTACTTTTTAAACCTAGAGTGCAAATTGATGTTTCCTTCTACTACGGGCAAATTTACACCTAGAACATTGTATCTCACCAGTCCCTACCTAACTCCCCTGCTCAGTTAAGGGTCTCAGAAAGACCCCTTATAGTACTGACCTATTTTTTTTTATTATAATTTATTGTCAAATTGGTTTCCATACAACACCGAGTGCTCATCCCAACAAGTGCCCTCCTCCATGCCCATCACCCACTTTCCTCTCTCCCCCACCCCCCCATCAACCCTCAGTTTGTTCTCTCTTAAGAGTCTCTTATGGTTTGCCTCCCTTCTTCTCTGTACCTCCCCCCCACCCCCCACCTTCCTGTCCCCCATGGTATTCTGTTAAGTTTCCCAAGATCCACATATGAGTCAAAATGTATCGTATCTGTTTCTGACTTATTTCACTTAGTCTAATACCCTCCAGTTCCATCCACATTGCTGCAAATGGCCAGATTTCATTCTTTCTCATTGCTAAGTAGTATTCCATTGTATAGACAAACCACATCTTCTTTATCCATTTGTCAGTTGATGGACATTTAGGCTCTTTCCATAATTTGACTATTGTTGAAAGTGCTGCTATAAACATTGGGGTACAAGTGCCCCTATGCATCAGCACTCCTGTATCCCTTGGGTAAATTCCTAGCAGTGCTATTGCTGGGTCATAGGGTAGATCTATTTTTAATTTTTTGAGGAACCTCCACACTGTTTTCCAGAGTGAATGCACAAGTTTGCATTCACACCAACAGTGCAAGAGGGTTCCCGTTTCTCCACATCCTCGCCAGCATCTATAGTCTCCTGATTTGTTCATTTTAGCCACTCTGACTGGTGTGAGGTGGTATCTCAGTGTGATTTTGATTTGTATTTCCCTGATGAGGAGTGACGTTGAACATCTTTTCATGTGTCTGTTGAGTACTGGCCTACTGTTATCTCAACCTGAGTTTCATCTGAAATGATAATAACCACGTAACTGTATAAACTATATAAAAATAGAAACTATTATAAAACTATATAACCAGTTTCAACTGGTACTATTTTTGAAGGTACTTGACAGAGTCAGGTGAGTACTGGGGTTTGTTGGCTTCTCCCTCTGGTCACAGGCCTTCTGGAGGTAGGGAGCAATGGCCACTCAATGTGCCCTGGAAAACTCAGGGTAAGGAGCCATTTTATGTTTATCTAGGGTAAAAAGTTATTTTTGACTTATGTTGGGGATGCAATATACATTGATTTGGCTGCCAGCCCTTTCCTTTTCCTTGCAAGGGCTTTCAATGACCGTGTAAAACAGTATAACTTGTCCCAGATAGTAGTTTTCCTTTCACTTAACCATCTTCATTTTGTTTTTTTCCTGGTTCATATGAAATGGGCTCCCCAACTTGGGCTGCTCTGAGGCTTGATGTAGAGGCTGCTGAACTCTCATGGCTACTCCAAAGACTTTCATGGCACTGTGTCTTCCCCCTCCTATCTATTCTGATGTTCATACATTCAAGAGATGTTCAGACATTCTTGGATATAAGTCTTTATTTTTTGTTGCTCAGCAAGGAAGTCTTGTATAAGAATTCAATTTATTTTAATAGGAAAGGAATGCCTGTTACAGGTCAAGGATTATGCACAAAAATGAAGACATGATAAAAGAGGAAACATGCTGCATCCATGAGATACTAAGAGAGCAATATGAAGCAATGAAAACTAGTGCTGTTATGGTCCAATATGTAGTTTCATTTCCTTAATGTGCAAATTTGGGAGAGAGCATAGACTAAGCCTTATGATTATGATGCCAGCATTTCCTCATCAAGAAAATGGGCCAGTTGTCCCATCGCTTTCTGGCAGTAATGACCTACCCAGGAGAATATCCTTCTCACAGAGGATCTCCTTCACCTTCTTTCAGAAAAGAAGAGGAAACACAGGAAATGCCTGGTGCAGAACACCGATTCCTACTTCATGGATGTGAAACACCCACAATGCCATAGAATCACTGCTCCATAGCCATGCACAAGTAGCAGTTTTGTGTGTTTCCTGCCCCACCATCCTCTGCCAGCCTACAGAAGGAAATGCAAGACGTAGAGAAGAACAGTACTTCTAGAAGCAGCACTAAAAGCCCCCTGTATGACGATGACTGGGAAACCATCCCAATAAGTACTTTTCAAATAAAATAGAAAAAAAGGGAATGGGACCGTACACAAATATTTTAGTGACATTACGGTTGCTTCAGTGGATATCTGAAAGACCAATGATATGTGATCAACTGGCATAACTAAGCTCTTGAGAAAAAATAATTCACTATGTTAAATTTAAAAACTATGAGAATAATGGAATAGCATATTAGAGATTACTTTTGTCAGTGTGAGAAGAAACTTAGATCAGTGGTCAAGATACTTGAGCACCGGTGCCGGCTCCATCATTATGTAGCCATATGACCTGTACAGCTCCCCTGACCTTCGTGGGCCTTAGTTTCTCCACCTGTAAAAGGAGAGAGCTAAGGTAGACCAATTGGATTTCATAGGCCCTTTTAGTTCTCTGACTCTATGCCTTACAAAGGCATTTTAAGAAATAATGATCATTTGGCCTTCTTTTATTTTTTTATTCTCCTGTTGGGGTATGTACCCAGGTGACAGCTGGGGGCTCTGTTCAGTCAACTTATTAATGAAAATATTACTGAGTTTGTTCAGGAGATCTACAGATATGCTAATTGGCAGCTGCTCCAATCTTCTCAGGGAGTGATTCCAAGTGAAATATTTGGAATTGGGTTTGAAATACTTCTTCCTTATTTCTGCCTGGGGGATTTATGTAAAAGAATAAAAAATTTACCCTAAGTCAGAAGATTCTCTGGTCTGATCCACCTCTTCTAGGACTTTATGAGCAGGAGGGAAGGTTATGGCAGTTTTTCATTTTCTACGAGAATGTCAGAGCTTGGAACAATAATGGAGTCTGGAATTGCTCTTCATAAAAGTGTATGAAATTATCAGCAGAATGGAAGGGAAATGCGGCAGGTGAGATCAGAGATATAAAAATAATTTTCCTATTACAAAGTAGTTTTCTTTCTTTAAATGGCATGCAGGGCTAATCCACCCTGATATCCATGCTGGGTATTTATCTGGTAATATATTTCTTTGCAAATAACTTCATACTATATTATTATTGTGATAAATTCTCCACTATCTGGAGTTTTCCCAAGTGGTGTAACACCCTAAGCAAAGTTGCTTCTGTCAATGAGGCAGGTAACTATGTACATTCTAGAACTCCAGAGCAAGAATGAGTACTCTGTGAAACACAACATCCAAAAGGCTAATAAAAATCATGAACTTTGAAAGTCTTGACTAAGTTTGCAAGAGGAATGGGGATAAAGCAACTCATGTATGCCAGGACAAGCCAACCACAATGCCCAAGAGGAACTGGCATTCATGTAACCCTAAGAATGTAAATTGAATAATAATTTTGTAGATTTTCAAGCCACAGAAGATGCCTGGGGTTTCCTGCCCCATTCCTGCCCAAATGCAGGAAAAAAGATTCTGTGCTTAAAATTCTGTTATAGAAACTTGAAGACTTTGTCAGATTTTCAAGTTTTCCTCTATACGGAAAAAAAACATTCTGTTGAGCACACGCATGATACATTATACATGCAGACATTCTAGGGGTTTGTGGGTGGTGGTTGAGGGAGCAGTTATGGACTACTGTTCAGAGAAAAGGAAAGGGGAAAGGCAGAACTGCATTTTAATGTCACAAATATTTCAAAGACAAGCTGAGACATTTTTAGAAAGGGAAGAAGCTGAGCAGGAAGATGCAGACCTGTCTCCAAAGAGATTTTCTCAGAGTAGAGAGCCCTCCAGATCACTCTCTGGAGAGTGGTCTTATAGTTAGAAAGAATCACTGAAAACCTTGGGCTTAAATTTAATTCCCTGCTCAGTCTCTGCCTGGAAATGATGCTTTCTGTGTTTTCTTTCTTTCTCTCTCTCTCTCTCTCTCTCTCTCTTTCTTTCTTCCTTTCTTTCTCTTTCTTTTTCTTTCTTTCTTTCTTTCTTTCTTTCTTTCTTTCTTTCTTTCTTTCTTTCTTTCAAACATACCAGCCCTGCTTATTGTTTCCTCTTCAAAGCATTTAATTTATAAAATTAAAAGTTTAATTCTCTAATTCCAAATTCTTTGTACTCAAAAATTGGTAAGTCAGGACTGTTCCAGTCAATTTCTATACAATTCAATTCAATTCAGAAACACAGCTACATTTCTAAATGTAGGTGTCAATATTGGAACATAGATTTGTTCTTGGTACCTAGCTAGTTAGCGAGCTAGGTAGCTGCCACATGTAACACGCCTGGCATTCTTGTAGAGAAAACAGTTTACTTCACCATGGATGAAAATTGTGAGGCAGTTGAGAAGTTTGGCAATAATTTGCTCTGGTGCAAACAAAAAGAAAGATGAGCAGCCTTGTACAGTGAAAAAGAACTGCAGCTCTAGAGCTAGACAGGCCTATTTTGCTCTACGCCTTACGAATTGCTTTGTCTTGGTGAAAGCTGCTTAAGACCTAAGCCTCAGCTTTCTCACCTGCAGAATGGGTTTATAATATTTATAGCAGTATTTTGAATGGTCGGATGATTAGGGAATATAAATCACTCAGCGCAATGCTTGGCAAGTTACATAATTCAAGTCAATATTTGTTTAGGAAATCCCCCCTACTCCAATCCCTCCCAATAAAAACTGTGCTCACATTAAAGGAGATGTGTTCTAGGAATTATGTGCTTAGCAATGGTTGAGTTGAGGAGTGTATTAGCAGTGTATTGTATTGGGCTCCAATTTGTGGCATTTCCATCTCGGTGGGTAGAATTCCTAACATTTTCCACCTTTTTGTTTCTTTTTAGCACCTGCCCCTTCTGGTTTTCTTCCTCAGACCACAGATCTCTGTCCTGAGCAGTGTAAACTAATTCAACTCCTGTTGGTTATGGCTTATAAATACTTTTTCAAGGCGCCTTCAGTTAGTGGTTCAGAGGTAACACAGAACCCACTACCTGCTGAACTTTATCCTTTTGTGTATTTTTTCTGTATTTAAACTTCAAGATTACTTCTTCACTCTGTTGTCTAACTCATTTAATTAAAGACTTTATTAGTCTTTTATACAATTTTGATATTAATTATAACAATATAAAACTATATGCAAACTATTATATTTATAGAATCATATTGCTATCAGTTTTTTTCCAGTTACATTATCTTGTTTACTCTATTTAAACATAGGCCCCTGGCTAGGGATTTTGTTTGATAATAGGTAGGAAAGATGGCACCTCACTGAGGCCAAACTAATGCCACTTATGATAAGACTTTTCACTTTGGTCAACAGGTTACCCCTAACAACTGAAAACTGGAGGCCTTCAGTATACATCTGGCTTATGTAACTCGATTATAAAATGAAACAGTTTGAGTGTGGCACCAATGCTGTGCTTGGAATGTAAGTGTGATTTTTGCTATCTGTGGCATCTTGCTATATATTTTAAAAGAATTGTGACACTTGATGGGCCTGGTCATTTTAGAGCTCCATCCAATTGTCTAACAGGCTGACCCTCTGGTACAGTCTGAGGCCAAGACCTGTGTTTGTTGTAGTCCAATCTGCTGACAGGCATTTTCTTAGTCTAGATTCCCCCATAAAGAGGCTGAGTGAGAAAAGGGCTTGGTTGGGTCATTTATCCTGGGAAGCAAACCCAAGGAAAAGGAGTGAGGAACTGCAGGTGCGAAACCAGGAAGGAGGGAAGGCCAATGGAAAGGTGCGTTATGGAATCGATCACACATGTGCACAGTGAAGAAGAGGCAGGGAGCGCGCATCCTCCTGCTCCCGACCTCACAGTTCCTGAGAGGCTATCACCTGGTCCCTCCAGGTGTGCGCGTGAGTGGGCGTGGGCGTGGCTGCGGCTGCGTGCCCCCCGGGCGCTCCGGGGTGGAAGCCGCCTGGCCTGGCGGAAAGGGAACAGAGCGCATGCTGCGGAAGCGGCTCTTCTGGACGCCTGGGGCGCGCCGGGAGGTCACAACATGTCCCCAAAGGTATAAGAAGTATCAAATCCAGAAGTGCTTTTTCCCTTCCAGTCTGTGGAAGAAGGACCTAGTTTTCTTGGGGACCACCTGTCTGCTTTGGTGAGAAACCGGAAACTTTTTACTTTACTCTGTAGTTAGGGTCCACAGGCTTCAACCACTTTAGGGCACTGTCTTAGCTGGGTTCCCCAGAGAGAAGAGCCAGTGACAGAGTTTGGATGGAGGTAATTTATTTGGAGTTTTCATCTCAGGGACCCGGAATTCGGGAGAGGGGTTGACACTAGGAACGGGGACAGCCAAAGATGCAATGGGCCGCAGTATTGTTTGGCCACACGGGGGGCGACTGGGGCTTGATCCTGCCAAGACTTTTCAGGAGCTGTGTGAAATATGCCTGTTTCATTGCCCCCTAGGCTTAGGGAAGTTAAGTACATCTCTTTTGATCACAGGGCCAATAAATGGCAAAAGATGGATTTTCATCCATGTCTGTGTGATTCCCAAAGCCTTCTACTTAACTACCAGGCTGTAGTATTTGCCTACATTGCATATTTTCTTTGCGATAGTCTCATGCCTATTCAAAACCACCAATCCAGAAGATAGAAGAAGGTAGGTGAAAGCAAAATCATCACAGGTGCTTGGTTGTCAGACATGGGTTTGATCTCTGGTGGAACTTTTTGTAAACATGATCATATCACTGTCTATTCAGTTCTATCCATCATTAGACTGTTACCAGAATTTAAGATGATAAGAAATAGATTTTCCTGCCACTGGTCATTCCCGGACTAGTAGACATCAGATTTAACAGTTAAGGACTCTTGAAGAAAGCATAACTTGTTATACCCATTGTCATTGTTTTCATTTGTTTACTTTGAAAGCAACCAGGGAATCTGTTCCTTAGGGATATATGTGTCACTAAAATAACTTACCAGCATATGAGATATTATACACCTTTATGTTTTTTTGGTAATGAGAATGAATACAGCTGTCAAAATAATATTTCGGTCAGGCATAACTTTGCTGATATTTTTGAGCTTGTCCGAATGTGTCTGTGGCTTCGTTGTTTATGTTGTAGGCAAGCTTAATCATCTGTAGATGGTATTTTTTGATGTTAGTGGGGAAGTTGTTTATCTGTCTCTACAATTGGTTAGGACCCTCCTAACCAAAATTACAAAGGAGCAATGTGTGTCTTTAATGTCTTAAGCTTCTTTTTGGGTGCTGGTTTTCCCTTTCTCCACACACTGAGATATCAAGTTCATCTATTCTGTCAAGAAAAGCTTTGTTATTCCATCATATGTATAGTTTGGTATGGGCTTAAATCCATGTGTTGGTGGTACTCTGTCGTCCTTGTCTCCTTATTCTCCAATAACCTCGAGTTATCTATAGTAGCTTAAACACAGCATGCTTGCTCTGTTTTTTGCTTTACTTACAAGGCCCCCTTTGTAAGACTGTCCTCCCTTTTTCTGGATTGTCTTCTGCTCATGCTTTGGGACTCAGCTCGGGGATAACCACTTTAAGAAGTCACCCCTGACACTCTTGTCCTTTCTAGAAGTTTGGGAAACCCTCTTTTCTGGTCCTATAATGTTCTGTATAGAACTCTATTGCTATACTTATCACAATGTTTTGTAGCTGTTGTTTCTATTACATAGTGATCATCTTGAGGGCAATAATTGTGTTTTATTCATATTTGTCAACTCAGCACCTGGTAAGTAGTAGGCACTTCATGTATATTTGCTAAATTGAATTTGAACTAAATTTAATATTTTGTGGGCAGGAGTTCTTTCTCTCAAAATAATAAAATAAAAAAATGACTTCTTCCACTTTTCCTGGTGGAATATCAATATTTCCATTCTATAACGTCTTGCATTCAGGATTTATAATTTGGTGAAAAGTTAAACTTGATCTACCTAGTTTAATTTGATTAAAATAATTTTACATAATAGTGTGTGTGTGTGTGTGTGGGGGGGTAGAATGAGGTTGGCATGGAGTAGCGAATATGTTTCTGAATTTTAACTGACACAAGAAACCAATTTTCAAACCAAAAGCATATCCTTTGGTTTTAGTGATGTTGGCCTCAGAATAGCTATGCAATTCTGAGTCATTGCATAGCTAACCAGAAGCTTTCAACTATTTTCAAAAATGTACACGCTGTGTAGATGGTGGAATGTCCAGAGTGTTATAACCTTGAACTTCTGTACTCAACTGCTTCTTTCCCTGCTCCTTGCAATTCTTTCATATATAGGATGATTACCATATATATGTAATCGTTTATATTTGAATGTTTGAATCTAGTGCTTAGGCAACCTACATAATTCTAAATTTTAAAGACTGCATAAATACATGCTCATGGATATTAAGGGAATTTTCAATTCCCATTTCATACATAATCATGCCATGCATTCTAAAAGCATAGTGTTGGGGGAAAATCACAAACCAAAGTCATTTATATCTAATACCATTAGTGAGAAAACTTTAATATTAAAATGGTAAACATCAATTATTGCTATCATTGTGACAGTGTGGAAGAGTGAACTAAAAGATTGGGAACATAGACAGATGCATGTTTTGTAGCATTTTAATTATTTGGAACTCTGTTCAGATATATATGTGGATATACATATAGTAGTACACTGTTTACTTGTCCTGCCACTATTTCAGAAGTATTTTTCTCATTTTGTTTTGCACTGTTATCACTACCAGTCTACATTCAAAATTCACTTGATGATGTTATTTCAAAATTTTTTCTTTCCACAAGTCCATGACTTCTAGTGGCTTACTTTTATACTTTTTCACCTCTATAATTCAGCATTTGTTTATCCAGTTTATCCTGCATATATTCCTATGCATATAATATATTGTCTTAGTTTTAATGTCTTAGGTTTATTCATTGGTATTAACTAGGCACCCAAATGTGAGTTTATATGTATGTGTGGGTATGTTATACCTGATCTAGTTTCAAAAAGAAGAGATGGTTCTTTCTACTTACTGTGTGAATTGGTCAGGTTCAACCAGAGAAGTAAAATTAGTAGGATGGGTAGATGTGTGTATGTGTGTAAAACAAAGACTGACATGATTGTGGCTGACATGATTGTGAGGGGTTGTCTTAAGCAAGTTCAAAATCTGCAGGGCAGGCTAGAACTCCCTTTCCTGGGCACCTGCCAAGGTGGTTGTCCACAGGCAGAATCTCTCTGACTCTTTCTCTGAATCTTCATTTCTTCTTTTTTTTTTTTTTAATTTAAAATGTGTTTGTTTTATTTTTGAGAGTGAGACAGTGTGTGAGTGGGGGAGGGGCAGAGAGGAAGACAGAATCCAAAGCAGGTTCCAGGCTCTAAGCTGTTAGCGCAGTACCTGATGTGGGGATTGAACTCACGGACTGTGATATCATGACCTGAGCCAAAGTCAGCTGACCAACCAACTAAGCCACCCAGGTGCCCCAGTTCTTCTTTTAAGCCCTCCCAGTTGAGTTAATTCAGGATCATCTCAATTATCCAGGACACTTTCCTGTACCTAAACTCAATTGATTAGGGCCTGCAGATTCATCTGCAGAATTTCTTTACAGCAACTCCTAGATTAGCATTTGAATAACTGGAAACTGTAGCCTAGTAAAATTGACACCTCAAAAAGCAATCACATGACTTTTAGACTTTGATGCGTGTAGTTGGGGGTGGGGAGGGTAGATAAGGTATGCATTAATGAGGCAACTGAGCCAGAGGATAATTCCCAACTTGCAAGTGCTGTTGGAATTCAGAGGATTTGAAAGTTTATTGTTTACTGAAGTTAATCTGGGAATGCTTCAAGCTAGGTCTTGAGCTAGATTTGAGTATCTTAGTTGATCTGGAAAAGAGACTATGGATAATGTTTCACATTGAGAAGGATAAGTACAGGCAGATAGTAAGGGACAGGAATGAGATTAGGCTAACTGGCAGAAGTTGTAAACTCAAATGTCTATGAGCTAGATGGGTGATATAAATGAAGTTGGCAGGAATGGAAGGAGTGGTGGGACTGACTTGAAGAGTTGTGCCCAGTTTAAAGTTATTCACATTAAAACAAACATTAAAAAATGCTGTTTGAAATATACTGGGGGCATTGCTATAGAGTGGAAGCTTGTACTCCCCTCAAAATTCATATGTTGAAACCTACCCCCCAGTGTGATGGTATTTGGAAGTGGAGCCTTTGAGAGGTGTTTTGGTCATGAAGGTGGAACCTAAATGAGTGGGATTAACACTCTTCTAAAAGAGACTCCAGAGAACTCCCTTGTCCTCTTCTGCCTTGGGAGTTTACAGCTAGAAGACAGCCATCTATGAATCAGGAATCCAGTTATCACCAGACACTGAATTTGCCAGTACCTTGATCTTGGACTTCCCAACCTCCAGAACTGTGAGAAATAAACTTCTGTTGTTTATAAGCCACCCTGTCTATGGTTGAAATATTGTGATTTATTAAACATGTGTATCTGGTCATTCAGATGACCAGATGTGTATTTCTAATATATATTTGGTCTTTGTCCACAGTTCTGTGTTCACAGCTCTCAAAATTCTTGAAATTTCCTGTCATAAGAGCAATAAATGTGTCCTTTGTTATGTTAATGAGGTGACTTTTGGAAGTCCCTTTGGTAACCAAAAGATGGGGGCTGGTTGCCAAGGGAACCAACCTTGTGATTGAAACTTGCAATCCTACCCTTGACTTCCAGAGAGGGGCTGGAGACTAGATCAGTTGCCAATGGCCTTGGATTTTATCAGTCACTGTAATGAAGCCTCCATAAAAACGCAAAAGGACTGGGTTCAGAGAGCTTCCTGGTTGGTGAACACATGAAGATGTGGGGAAAGTGGGGTGCCTGGAGAGGGCATGGAAGGACTGTGCCCTTTCCCTATACCTTGCCCTATGCAGCTCTTCCAATCTGGCTATTCCTGAGTTATATCATTCTATAATAAAATGCTAATCTAGTAAGTAAAATATTTCTCTTAGTTCTGTGAGCTGCTCTAGCAAATTAATTGAACCCAAGGAGGAGGTTGTGGGAACCTCCATTCTGTAGCAGTTTGGTCAGAAGCACAGGTAACAACTTGGGCTTATGACTGATATCTGAAGTAGGGGTTTGGAGGAGCAGTCTTATAGGACTGAGCCTATAACCTGTGGAATCTGATGCTAATGTCAGAACTGAGTGGAATTGAATTGAGTTCTTGGACACCCTACTGTTGTCTGTTGAATTGCTTGTTGGTGTGGGAACCCCCCCCCCCCACTTTGCCCCCACTGAAATTAGTCTCAGAATCTATGTAATGGTATTTTATTACTGCAGCCTGAGCTGATTAATACAGGTATCAATTAGAGATATTTACATAGAGAATGTGACTTACTAGCTCTGTGACCTTGTGTAAATTATTTCATTTCTCTGTTCCTCAGTTTTCTCATTTGTAAACTAGGAATAGCAGTAGTACTAACCTGATAGGGTAAAAAAAAAAAAAAAAAAAAAGGCATATAAAAGTTCTCCAAAAAAGAACATGGCACATGGTATGCATTAGTTGTTATTGATCTTAATGTATACATCTATAATGAACTAATTTCATAAACCAAGTTTAATTGGTAGGAATATGAATAGAAAACGTTTCTTCACCCTCCACCATTGTCTTCAAACAGGCTTTGATAAATCTCACTCCTTTATACCTTATCTGCATCTCCAGTGGATCCCATTCCTTTCCCAGTTATTCACATATATTAAAACATCCAAATATTCAGGTACTGAAGAGTGTAGTCCAGTCCAGAACATCAGCCTCTCGTCCAGTTCAGACTTTCCCTGCCTCCCAATTCAGGGCCTGATCCATGTATACAGACCAGAAATTGAGTTTTCTTCTACTGTTTCTCTACCTTACTTACCCATTTCTGTTCCCCTCTCATTAAGCTGCTTTCTGACTTTTGCAGAGCAGCGAGAAAAATGCTAGGAAGGGGGCAAATGTCTTTTAATTCACTTGTGTGTTTACAGATTCTCTTGGCTGCTGAATACCCTGTGGCACTTTAAGAGTCTAATGCAGTCATTCTCATATGGGGGGCCTGTAGGTCCACTGAAGAGTCCCTGCAGGGTCACTCTGTTGGTACCCCTTTAAGACTGACCTTACCCTACAGCTACATACCTCTATAGTCTACTAGATAGCCATCTTGGGCAGAGTTCTTTCAAGATGTTTCAGGTCTTTTACTTTCAGCAGCATTAACGACTCTGGCTAGATTAGGAATTAGAATTAGTTTCTACTTCCAGATGTATTTAGAATTGAATCTTTCTCACCACCACTACTGATATTACTTTGGTCCCAGTCACAGCATCTTTTACCTGAATTACTGCAATGGCCTTCTCTGGCTGCCTACATTTACCCTTGTTGCTCTAAGGTTTGTTTTCAGCACAGCAGTCAGGGTGGCTCTTTTGAAATATAAGTTAGATAATGATCCTTCTCTGCTCTAAACTTTTCAGTGGCTCTATTTCGTAGTGAAGGACAAAATTCTTAGAGTGGCTTGCAAAGCATTACAGTTGACCTTTGAACAACATGGGGATGGGGGTGCTAGCCCTCAGCACACTCAAAAATCCATCTGTGACTTTTTGACCTCCCCAGAGCCTAACTACTCATAGTCTGCTGTTGACTAGAAGAAGCCTTACCAATAACAGCCAATTAACACATGTTTTACATGTTATGTATATTATATACTATATGCTTACAATAAAGTAATCTAGGGAAAAATGTAACTAAGAAAATCATAAGAGAAAAATATATTTACAATACTTTATTTCAGAGAAAGAGAGCGTGTGAGTGGGGAGAGGGATGGGGAGAGGGAGAGAGGGAGAGGGAGAGGGAGAGGGGGAGAGAGAGAGAGAGAGAGAGAGAGAGAGAGAGAGAGAGAGAATATCAATCCCAAGCAAATGTGGGACTCAGTCCCATGACCCTGGCATCGTAACCTGCTCAACCACCTGATGCTCAACACCTGAGCCACCCAGGCACCCTGTATTGTGTTTATTAAAAACAAATCTGCATATAAGTGAACTTGCACAGTTCAAACCCATGTTTTTTTTAAGGGTCATGTGCACATGGTTGGCTTCGCCTTTCTTTGCCCTTCTGACTTCATCTCTTTCTACTTCTTTAATCACCTGATCCCTCCTTTTTGTGGAATCAATCATGACAGGCAAGTAGCCTCCTTAGGACCTTTGCACTGGCTTTTCACTGCCAGGGATGATCATGCCCCGACCCCCAATTATCCATGTGACTAACCCCCTTTTCCTTTTCAGGAGTTTTCTAAAAGGCCATCTTCCCAATGAAGACTGCTCTGATCACCCCTTTAAAATTACTAACCTGTGTACTCCTGTCGCTCCTTAGTCTTAATGCTGCTGTCATTTTCTTCTTTTATTTTTCTCTAATGCTTTTACCCCATGTAATATATTATGTAATTTTTTTTATCATGTTTATTTTTATTATCTGTCTTCTTATGGATGGAAGCTCTGCAAGGGCCATGGTCTTTGTTTTGTTCACATATGTATCTGGAGTGTTGAACAGTGCTTCACATCTGAATGAATGATACATGGTCAGTTAGGTCATCCGTTGCCTTCAGCTTACAGCCTCAGCAGAAATTTCCAAATTCCTAGAGAACAGGAAAAGTCTCATTTAATATCTTGATATACAAAGTGTTTGTGGTGCTTTCATAAACACTGTCTCATCTGGTGTGATGAAAAATGCAACTTTCCTTTCACTTGGTTCCCCTTCCCTTCCCTTTCTTTTTCTTTCTTCTGCATGTATCTATTCAAGTGCTTAGTCCTTGCCAAGTTTGCAAAGGTTTTCAGCGAGGATGAGATGGGGTTTTAGTATAGGGAACACTGTGATAGAGGTAGAGAGGAGGTGCATGTTGGCCAATACCAGGACATTAGGGTGTCTTCCTGGATGAAGTAGTGTATAATTTGAGACATGAGTCTTGAAAAGACATTGGCTAAGTGGGCAAGGTGGAGTGGGAAGGGTACAGAATGCCTTTCTGGCAATGGAGCTAGTAGATGCAAAACCAAAGTAGAGCATGGTGCTTTCTGAGAACTACAAGTAGTTCACTGTGGCTAGAAGAACAGTGAAGAGAGTTGAGGGAGAGGAATGGAGAGAAATAGGGCATGACACAAACTTTAAAAATAAAGAAGGGGTGCCTGTGTGGTTCAATTGGTTGAGCATCTGACTCTTGATTTTGGCTCAGGTCATGATCCCAGGGTCGTGGGGTCAAGTCCTGTATCGAGCTCCGTGCTGAGCATGGAGCTTAAGATTCTCTCACTCCCTCTGCCCCCCTCCCCTGCTAGCACACTCGCTTGCTCTCTCTCTCTCTCTCTCTCTCTCTCTCTCAAAAAAAAAAAAAAAAAAAAAAAAGGAGTCTCAGAGTTTTACCGAAATCCCTTTCCTGTGGTCATGTGAGTAGGACAGCTAGACCCCGGTCCTATTGTGCCTCTTCCCTGCTTTGTTGAGCTCACACCATGCCACACTTCAGAGTCAGCTTGCGTTCTCTTTACCAGTATTAAGGAGAGAGAAAGGCAAAGACTGATTCCACTCATCCCCTTACCCAGAGACTCTTGGGGGAAAGAGCATTTATTTTCCTAAACAGTAGCCTTCTGAGGGAATGTTCTGCAGACAGAAGCCATTCAGAGGAAAATATTTTGGCTGTGTGGATGTAATCTAATCTATACTCTTTTTGGTCTTCCATGGCATTTTGTATTATTTAACACTTTTGATGATTGGATTCTTTTGTTTCTTTGTACATTTATGAGTTTTGCTTTTTAGGCCTTCACCATAGTGAAAAGCAGCCTAGCTGGTGGAGAATTCTTGTTCCAGGCTGGGTTGTCCACACCTGCGGCCTTTAGTACAGGCAATCTTGCAGGAGTCTGGAGCCTGATGCACTGTGGCCCATGGTGATCTTGTTGCATTTCCTTTTCAGTTTCTGTAACATGATAGCATTGGTTCATTCAAAAACTTGTTCAATGTATTGTATTTTTATATGCCTGGTATATACTTTGCTAGAGGTTTAAAATATATGGTGATAACTAATAATGAGGTGACATGTTCCAAATTTGTGCCCTGGTCCAAACTGCCTTCATATACTAAAGATAGAAGTGTTCTAGTCATAAAACAATATTTTCCAGCTGACAAAAGAAGCCAGTTCCTTGTTTGTTTTTTCCTTTTTTCTTTAAAATTTTTAATGTTTATTTATATTTGAAGAGAGAGAGACAGACAGACAGAAATAGTGCACAAGTGGGGGAGGGGCAGAGAGAGAGGGAGACAGAATCCGAAGCAGGCTCCAGACTCTGAGCTGTCAGCACAGAGCCCAATGTGGGGCTCAAACCTACAGCTGTGAGATGATGACCTGAGCTGAAGTTGGATGCTCAACCGCTGGAGCCACCCAGGTGCCCTGAGAAGCCAGTTCCTTGTAATATGGGTATGGGTTCAGCTGTAGAGTTTGTATATTGCTGAAAAGTTGACTTAAGCAGTTCTGGAGAGCTGTCATATTTACACAAAGCTTGTAGTATATCCTATGATTTGCCTTGTGCTATTTTACTCATAAGTGAAACTTGGAGGCAGTATCAGGGAAACTAAAGACACAATCAAGAGAAATGGAGTTTTAGGCACTTTATTTAGATTATTATAATGAAAAAAAACATCACAACTGCCAACTATAATCACAAACATACTAAAATATTAAAAATATTAATATATTAAAATGCATAGGAAGAAAATCTAGAGTGAAAACTATCAAAACATGGAATAATGGACAATTAAAAAGAAGCTCTTCTTTACTTTCCAAAATTTCTACCATGAATATGAATTGCTTTTATAATACAGAAAAATAAAATGAGCAGAGACAGATATCTGTGCTGTAGAAGTAATTTTCTTGGATGGGAGAGATCCAGCTAGGTTGTCCATATTGATAACATTTATGAGCCCACTACCCCATTCATAGTATCACTTACCAGTAAGTTAGCTTGTTGGGCCAGTTATTTACCTCTTGAAGAGAAACAGTATAATAATGGATAGACATTTTAGTGCAAACTCTTTGTAAGAAGGAATTTTGTTGCCTGTCAGGACCACTCTGTTTTGAAGACTAAAAATAACTAGGGGACTTGTACCTTTTCATGCATTAGAAATGAATATGGAAGGAGTCCAAAGTTTTGATTAATGCTTATTGATGGTGAACACTTAAAATAATTTATTAATAGTCTTTATTTTTTAGAGGAGCTTTAAATTTAGAGAAAAAGGGAGTGAAAAGTACAGAGAATTCTTATATAACCCCTCATGGCTCCACACATACAATATCCCCTCTTAATTTCTTGCATTATATAATACCTTTGTTACAAGTGATGAGCCAGTATTGCTACAGTGTTATTAACAAAGATCTGTAGTTTGTATTAGGGTTTGCTATTTGTGTTGTACCTGCTGTGGATTACACAGAATGATACAGTTATAATGTATCATGTATAATGATACATGTGTAATGACATATATCCACCATTACAGTACCATACAGAATAATTCCACTTTTCTAAAAAAAAACAAAACAAAACTTAAAAAAATTTTTTTTGAGAAAGGGAGTGTATGCATGAGCGAGGGACGGACAGAGAGAGAGAGACAGAGAGAGAGAGAGAGAGAGAGAGAGAGAGAGAGAGAGAATCCCAAGTAGACTTCGTACTGTCAGCACAGAGCCTGACATAAGGCTTGAGATCATGACCTGAGCCAAAACCAAGAGTTGGATGCTTAACTGACTGAGCCACTATGTGCCCCCTAAAAAAGCCTTTTTAAAAAATCTTTAAAGTTTGTAGACTCTTGTGTTGACTTTTCATTCTAGTGCTCCCCTTGTCTCTTTTCTTTTTTAAGAGAGTCTCATCCTAACTAGATTTTGAGTCCGTGGAGAGCTCCATATGTACTCCATGCATGACCCAGTAGGAGAAGTAAAGCACTGAAACAATTATTTCACTGTAATGGAAAGTTCTAGGTTTTGAAACATGGATGGATCCAGGAACTGTTCATGGAAAAGTAACCTCTCCAGATGACACTATTCATAGAAATGTAGCCTCCCAAACTTTCTGATTTCAACCATGCAGTTTTTCTTGTGTGTTACTCTTCCTTCTACCTATCCTAATTCTATCCATCCTGTTGTTAAAATCATGTTTCTTGATTCCCTGAAGCCTTCTCAGAATCGCTAGACCATTTCACTCTTTTCGTATTTATGTAGCAGTTGGCAGTCTGTAGTTCTCAATGTATTATTTCATTATATACTGTCTATTACTGTTTGCTGATGTTTAAAGTAATTTGATCTTGTCTCAATAATTGGAATGTAAGTTTCCAGAGGGTAGTGATAAGACGGATTGGGGCAATTAATGTTTATATTTCTTTGGTAATTCCTACATATACTAGAATCTTCAAAAGCATTCTTTTTTTTTTTATAAAAATTTTTAAGTTTGTTTTTAGTTAGAGACAGAGAGAGAATGAGTGAGGGGGGGCAAAAAGAGGGGGGTGGAGAGAATCCCAGGCAGACTCCACGATGTCGGTGCAGAGCCCAGTGTGGGGGCTTAAACCCACAAGCTGTGAGATCATGACCTGAGCCGAAACCACAAGTTGGACGCTTAACCAACTGAGCCACCCATGTGCCCCTCCAAAGCATTCTTAATGCATTAATGGCCATAGGATCTCAGACCAGATGGTCAGTAGAGACATGACCTGCATTACTTGGAACAGCTATTTGCATCTTCATATTCACTCACAAATCGTCAGCTCTTTCATTTGCCAGAATCTTTCAGACCTAGGTATTTAAAGTCTATAGAATGGGCATTTTGTAGGACTTAGCATAATGTAGAGCTTCATTAAATATCGGCTACATTGAATTTATTGGAAGTGATGTGAAAAACCAGTAGTTCTATGTTTAGAAAGAAACAGCAGGGAAATAGTTACGAAGTGTGGAAGGAAAAGTAGGCTGATGAAAATTATGCCTTTATTTTAACTTTTATAAATATATGGTAAGTATAAATAGTAAAAGTTTCTCCAGAGTATTACATATGTTCATAGTGCAAATAAAAGAAAATAAGTATATTTACTTATAAATGTCCTAGAGTTCTATAAACCTGGGCAAGCCCCATTCTTATTGAGCCCCAGAACCTCTTCTGTAAAATAGGGCTAATAACTTTCTTAAAAGATTATTCTAGATAATTTCTTGTGACCTGTCTTGGCTCTAAAATGTTAGATTTGGGGATATTTTTATGTTCTCTGCATTGAACAGATATTCAGATTGTGTGTGTGTGTGTGTGTGTGTGTGTGTGTGTGGTGTTTTCCTGTTAAGATCTTATTCTAAGTGAGATTGTACAACCAAAGTATAACCCTCCAGGGAATCTGTGGAAATACAGACAGATTTAGCAGCAGGAATAAATTCTAGGGGTTCATCTTGGAGTTCAGATGAAGACATTGGAAACCCTGGGGCAACTTTGAAAGAGATTATACTATTAAAGGAATTTGGATAGAATATAAAGTGTTGCAAAGCAGCATCTCTCTGTACAGAGGGACTGTTATTGATAATATAATGAGGAATGTACAGATGTGGGTGTGTCACTGGGGAGTGCTCTTTGAGTGAGAGGGACTTGGGAGGGCCCAGGGTAGAATCATGAGCCAGCCAATAGAGGTGTGCAGTGCATATATATATGATGTATGTATATGTATACGTATGTATACATATGTATATGGCCTTTTGTTTGTGGCACTGTTGTTTTGGTATTTTCCACAGTACTCAGCATGGAGCACATACTTAGGTGCCCAGTAAGCTACTTGTGGATTGACGGTGTGAACAATGGCTTCGAATCATTAAGGAGGCCATATCTCTTGACCTGCAGCAGTTAGAAATAAGAGGGAAGTGGAAAGTCCATAAAGACAAGGGCTAAGCTATTAATAGAGTTAGGCTATGTGAACAGACACTGTAGCTGTGAATTGAAGAATTCACAGCCTGAGAAGAATCAAAATGTGTCCCACACAGGTAGGTAATACAGGCAGCTGCTGTTTTCTACCTGAGGGGCAAATCAGAGAGCTAGAAGAAACCGCTCTCAAGTCATTTGCTTTACTCTTTATGGAGCTGAAAGTTCATTAATAATCGTATTAGAAACTCACATAACAAACCTGGATCATTTTGAAAAGGAAGATAAATATTCTTAAGTTTTTAGCAAAATAGACCCAAGCTAAAATGCACTGCTTTAATGCCAATGATTAAATTAGACATTGTATTTTATAAAGGGGCTTGGCTGTCATTGATATTGACCTCTAGGGGTGGCTTACCTTGAGTGACCAGGAATTGAATGGTCTTGAGTCCTTCTTGGTCCATTATTTCTGAATGCGTTGAGGTTGCTACTTAGGAACAAATGTTATGCCTCTTTTCAGTGGTGTGCCTATTCAGAAGTGATTTTCCTATAAAATCAAGGAAAAAACAAAGTATTCACAGAATACTCTGTTCTTGTCTGACGAAATAGTTTGTTCTTTGAAAGAAAGCCATCAGAGATGGTAGAACCATCCATTTACACATTCATTTCTAACGAAATTAGAAACATTGAAACAAATACGGCACTTCAGCCCTCTAAAATCCTATCCTATTATGTTTGAAATAACAATAGTGTCTGGAACGTAGTAGGTGTTTGTTAAGTACTCATTAAATGATAGAATGGCTGTTTTCTTCAACCACGTCTTTAAAAGCTTAATAATTCTCCCTCAGTGTTTACAAACTAGAAAGCCTTAATTTATACAACGAGAGGAAAGTGTTTGAGTATCTATGGAGGACTTATTAGTGCCAGAAACTTTGCTGAGCACTTTAAATTATTTCATTTAGTCCATGTTGTAACACATGAGGCAGGTGTTGTAACCATATTTTACAAAGAACAATTAAAGCTCAGCCTGCTCACATACTGCAGAGACCCAGAATGGTGGGATTAGGATTTGGTCTGTGTGCTGTACAGAGCTTTTCAATTCATGTTGCAGTCTTTTGGTTTTTTTCTTACTGCAGCTACATGAATTAAGATGATAAATAATAAGAACAGGTCCTCCATTTCCTTTTTTTGCAAAATCATCTTCTTCCATTACTCTCCAGTTTCTAAAAATCAATCCAGCAAAAGTTGCATGAGTACTTTTTATAGATTTGGAGAAAGACTATAAACTATTTTTGAGAAACAACGGCACTTTTCTCAGGATATTGTCTCAAATATTTGAAAGAGAGTCATGAGAAAGCATGACTCTAGGACTGATGACATCAGGTTCAGTAAATTAAGTGATGCTTTCAGTTTTAATTAGAAATGAAATGCTTTTTGTTTTCACATTAATATATTGATATTTTCATAATCTTGTTGAGAGTTAAGACTATAGACTCTGGAGCCATACTGCCTGATTGAATCCTAGCTCCTCCTCTTAAAAAATAGATAGTCGACTTTCAGAATGTTACTTTCATCTCTGTTTCTCAGTCTCTTTATTCATCAGATGGGGATAATTATAAATTATTATGAGGATTAAGTAAGTTAAATTTTATAAAGCACTTAGAAAATTATCCTGCACATAGTAAACTCTATACAGTATTTGTTATGTAATTACATATAATTTTGTGTTCATAAAAGTGAGTACTTCTTGAAAAAACTCCTTTGGGGTGCCTGGGTGGTTCAGTCAGTTGAGCATCTGACTCCTGATTTCAGCTAAGGTCATGATCCCAGGGTCCTGGGATTGAATCTCGTGTTGGGCTCTATGCTGAGTATGGAGCCTGCTTAAGATTCATATTCTCTCTCTCTCTCTCTCTCTCTCTCTCTCTCTCTCTCTCCCCCCCCTCTGCCCCTCTCCCCTGCTCATGCTCTTTTTCTCTCTAAACAACAACCAAGATTCTCTCTCCCTCTGCTCCTCTCCCCTACTGAAACTCTTTTTCTGTCTAAACAACAACAAACAGCAACCACAATAACAACTCCTTTAATACAAGCAAACCTCAAAATTTTGTTTTATGTTTTTGGAATGTAGCATATTTCAAATGAAGGTTCTATATGCTTTCAACATAAAAGAATTAATATATTTTGTTGCCTACATGCCTTATTTTGTTCACTGGAGAAAAATTGGAATGGAGAGAGTTTATTCTTTTGAATTTACTTATTAGTTGACTGACTCCATTTGCAGACAGACATCACAGTGGCCAGTACCAAGTTTTAATCTTATTTAGCACAGATTAGGAGGTGGAGATTTGGCAAGATCAAAAGCAATGGATCACAAAATATAAAATAGTCTCTACATTTGATATGTGACATAACTGCCACTGAAAATATGTTTAAAAAATAGAACTTCTAAATGCTGGGCAGACATCTTTTCGAGATGACTGAATTCTAACTCAGGGAAAAAGTGATTATGAAAAGACTGAGTTGATACCTGGGCAGGATATAAAAATATATATATTGTATTCAACCATCATATCTTACTTACAGGCTAATATAACAATTATCAGATATCTGTTCCTGGTGCAAATTTTAACTGTGTGCACTCCGAACATGTGCAGAAGATAGGACGGAGGCAAGTGATATGCAAAATGTGCCAAGTTACCTATGTTAACCTCTTTGGATTCTAAGGTCACTCCAAGAATTAGAGATTTGGATTCTGTGGTCACAAAACCATGACATTTAAAACAATTCTGAGCTTTCTCAGTGGTCCACCGGTGGCTAGAGACCCTGCAAGTAAAGACTACACACATTCATCTTTAGGAAGACACATAGTTGCTTTGCCAGACAGTTCAGGGAAACATCCAAGCACCTAGACCAAATGGTGATGTTGATACATTTAGCATTCAGAGGAGAGGAGAGAGGAGCTAATATTTAGATACCTCTGGCCTAGCTTTCCTATCTGCCACTGGTGACTATCACCATCAAATATAAAGACTGGAACATCAATCTGTGCCTTCTGTGTGGCCCGTTTGGTGCTCTAATGAACAACCTAATTCCTTTGTTTTGTTTTGTTTTGTTTTTTTAATTTTTTAAAATGTTTTTATTTATTTTTGAAGGAGAGAGAGTGAGACAGAGCATGAGGCGGGGAGGAACAGAGAGAGAGGGAGTCACAGAATCCGAAACAGGCTCTAGGCTCTGAACTGTCAGCACAGAGCCCAATGTGGGGCTCGAACTCACGAACTGTGAGATCATGACCTGAGCCGAAGTCAGATGCTTAACCGACTGAGCCACCCAGGCGCCCCCAACCTAATTCCTTTAATCATGCATTTTTGGCCCATGAAACTACTTTATCTGTCAGAAAGCCAAGTATAGTTAGTGTTTTACCAAGTCTTATTGAGGGTCAGATTGTTAACCGAATCAGAGGAAATTTTGAAAAATTACATCTTTTTCCTGTGGAATGTTTTGGTTTCTTATTTAAAATTTGAGAAATAGGGATTTGGTTCCATATTCTTCTGCTGAGTCACTGTGTATTCTTGGAAAAGTGAATCTCTCTGGGATTCAGAATTTTTATTTCAGAAAAGTGGAGTATATGATATTTCTTGGTCATTTTCATATGTTCGAATGATGTATGAAGGCTTACCTAAGAATGTTCTTCATGGACTTTGGATAAATGAAGCATGTGAAACATTAAAAGAACAAAAAGCTCATCTAATTTATTTTAAAATTATGAGTATTGGAGTTGACATCAGTGTTAGGGGATCATCTAGTCCATGCCTCTTCCATTTAGAAATGAGAGAATTGTGTTCTGAGGGGACTGATGATTGTTTTGGATCTATAGCAGAAATAGAACTAGAACCCAGGGCTTCTGCCTAGCTACACACTGCCTTAATTCTGCTTCATAAAGGGCACTGCTTAAAATATTTGATCCACGCTTTAAAAATGTCGCTGTGGAATCTGGAAACAAGCCAGTTGCTTTATGATTTTTATCCTTTTTGGTATGAATTATTAGCTCTAATTTTGCACAGGTTGCAGTGTTACAGAAGGGGGCTATTGGAAGACAGCAAGATTCATGGGTTTCAGACCTTATGCTGCAGTAAAGCAGTGCAAGAAGAGGAGGGGGCTTGGGGGGCACATGATGACAAATGTAATACATCACAACACAAACTTCTACCAGCCCCAGCAGCAAAATGTGGGGAGACCAAAGCCTCTGAAAGCAAGTGTAAGAGGAGAGTGTCTGCTATGAAGCTTAGTCCAGAGAATGGTTCACTGGTTCCCAATTTACTTGCAGTATTGAGCTTTGAGCAGCTAAGAAAGGAATAAAACATAATATATTATTAATGGGAAAACAACAAGGGTAACTTTCATATGAGCAGGACAATAAAGCAATTTTAACTTTTGGTAACAAGTTGAAAAGCTCTTTTAAAAACATAATTAAATTTTACACTTTTTTTTTTTTTTACATTCTCTGCTCTGCACTCCCATAGAACCTCATATTAGTCGTTTTTTCAAAGCATGATCACAATGTATCGTAAACGATCTCCAGTATTAACTTTAAGTGCAGTGGAAACAGAGGCCCCCAACTTCTTCTGGTGTCAGCACATAGCAGGTGCCTGATAAATATTTGTGGAAGTAATGATTGAACTGGTGACAGTCCCTTTCCTGCAGTCCCTAGTTTAATAATGGCCAAGAATAAGATTAAGCTAGGAAATGGTGGTGTATAAGATACAGAGTTATTTGCATAAATTAATCAGTGTTTTTGAGGCTCTGATAAACTAATGTCAGGTCATTTATATGTAACTTTTTCTGATAGCATGTTTTGAAGACTGTTCCTCCATTAGCTGTCCTCTCCACAATTCATAAGTGCTTGTAACACTGCAGAGCAGATTGAAGCTCCTCCATAATCTTAATAGGCAATTAATGTCTTTTGCATCTAAGACATTGAATCATGGCCCCAGTGAAATTTCTCCAAGGTGGGTTTGGTTGATCTCAGGAAATACAGTGATTGTACACTGTGAAGGAATATCACTGGGTGACAATGGACAAGACTAAAATTGGGAAAAATGAAGTTGCTCAGCTTGCTAAAACAGTTATCCTGGGCCTTTGGTAGATAAGAGGGTCAAGTCAGTGGCGGGTAAGGAAGATCATTGATCTGCAGAACTCAGTCTATGATCCCAAAGAAAGAAAATTAAACACCCCAAACTTAATTTCTGTCAGAGTGTCTAACCCTTCATTATAGCTAACCATTCGAAGAATGAATTTCTTACAAGCTCTCAAAACATGGCAATCCTAGCCACCCCTACTAGCCCAAGGAGTAGGCCAATAAGCTAAAATCAATGGTTTGACACTGTCCTCCATTCTGAAACATAACAGTATCTTTACAGTAATTTGAATAGAATTAAACACTAAGAGAGAAGGAAAAAAGATAAGTTAAATCATATCAACTCTATTACTTTCAGCATTACCCAGACTCTTTCATATCATGCTGTGATACGGCTTACAAGTTTTCTGATTGTATTTTATTTTTACTACCCCTCCCCCGCTTTGGGTTACATGAATACCAAATGGATGATCTGAATATATATTTCCTAGTTATTCTCTTGCTATCTGTCTTTGTCTCTGTCTCTGTCTCTGTCTCTTTCTGTAATACTGCAGCTAATGAGGCAAAAGGCAATCCTACTGATCTAAACATGGTAATTTGGCACTTCTATTTCTCTAGTTCAGCCAATTTTGTTATTCTCATACATTTTTATAATTGCTATTTTTCAGCTATCAAGTTAACATAGGTAGAAGGAAAGCTAGTTTGCATCTGAACCTGATGCTAGAGGTCACAGAAAGATTATATAACAAGACTGAGAAGCTCTGCAAAGTGTTTAAATAGCAGAGCATTTCTAGTGGAGTGCAAGAACATAAAAGTGAAACCACAAACCCAAAACATTTTGCAATTACTGACAAAACTGTGCCTTGTCAGATAATGCTGGGGAATAGTTCAAGCAGAGGAGAGAGTTCCTAAAAATGGTAATAAAGAGCAAAATTCTGATTCTGTAACGACTGATTGCTTGTGTCCGATTTCTTGCTGTAATGATTCCCCTTGAAATTTAGTAGGATTGGTAAATAAGACAAAAGAGAAAAAAATTCTGTTCTCTGTGTGAATGAAGTGATAGAGACTACGGGTTATTTTTGGAAGCAAACTCTGAAAATCTTAGTTCAGAAGCTTAAATGTGGACCGAGGGACTGTGTCCTGTTTCTCCCTGCTGGGTTCATTTAGGATTAATCCCAGGCTGTCCTGCGTTTTAGTTGGAGACTCTCACAGTGGGGGTGATTGGACTTTCTCTGCCCTAGGCACAACATATGCTACTTCCCATCCCTTTAATAGGCATTAGTTCTGCAGACAGCACTGGTCAAATGTACATTATTCACAATCACTTTCATGCAAATATGCAAGGCTGAGGGAGAAAATATGTCACAAAGAGGCAGTCATCCATTTCTTCTCTTTTCCGGTTCCCTTTTTCACAGGCTCTCTTCTATATGTTTGATTTTAAAACAAATACAGTATAAAAATAAATGAAGGAATAGGTAGCATTCACTGTGAGAACCATAATATACCTCTCTGAAAATTCCCTAGAAATGCCTTTTGTTAAATGCCAGTAACTAGAACCCTATAAATTGTTTTGTCTTTATTGTTTCTTTTTCTTTTCTCTCTCTCTCTTTTGTGACTGTATTTTGTAAATTAAGTGGAATCCCTTTGTGTATACTAACACTGTTGCATTTGTAAGAAACAGAAGAGGCATCAAAAGCAAAGGGTAGAACTGTATTTAATCTGTTAAATGAAAATAAAACACACAATTAGTTTTGTACTGCAAAAATTAGCTTCTGCCTCATTTTCAACCTCTATTTAAAGAACTGTTTGATTTCTCAATAACAAGGCATCTGATCTGTAGCAGAACATTCCTAAGACAGATTTGCAAATGTATATTACGGAGGCATGCATTTTAAATCTGAGCAGAGATTATGTGGTATTTGTCTGGCTAAACCATGAAGATATAACTTGCTTTGCTAGTAGTGAACCCGTCTTTCAAAATTATCTGCCAAATATGGGAAAGACTCCTGGATTTCTGATACCTTGTCTCTGGGAAGTTAAACATTTCTGTTTTGTTTTAGAGTATATCCGGCGAATTTATTTACGTACAACTATTTGTCACACAAGAGAACTTGACATGCTAAACCTTGCTTTACATTAAGCACATGAAAGTTCTTATATGTGGGGAATGAAAAACTAAAATGTAACCATCTGCACATGATATTTCGAGGTACATAAAGTTGTGCCAGGGACCCTGAAAAACCCATATGCATGAACAGCAATACAGAATTAAAATAAATATGCAGAGTAATAGAACATTTGGAAGACATTGTACTTCTTAAAATAATACAATTAAAATGTTAAGCAAATCCTGTGTTAGTCTAAGGTACAAGTGTAGCAAACATTTGCCATATGAAGGGAACAATATGCTTTTATTGTGACTCCATTCTGTTAATTTAATGATCTATGTCAGTGTGCTTACATATCATGTAATGCACTTTTCCTATCTTTTTAAAAGCAGTCACTCTAATCTACCTCTGTGCTTGCTTTCTTATTGTTATTATGTTTAACTTAGGAAATAGGGAAAATAAAAGCCAAATGAAGTGTCAGGTCACCCATTATTCTTTACTATGTCATTTTAATGTAGTCTTACCCTAAGATAATTACATGAAGAACATAACTTTTTTTTCTTTCCCCCAAAATTATTTTTTAACTGAAATAGCCAATTACCCAATAGAAGGGGGAAGGTCTCTTCAGCTATTGGTGCCTTGTGATTTACGTGGACCTCTATTAATGCTAATGGAAGGTATGTACATAAATCTGCCCACTCCAGAAGGATAATGGCCTCCTATTAGTCTCCTATAAAAGGGGCATAAGCAAAGTCTGTCTTTATAAATGACCTAGGTAGTGAATTACTTAAGGGAGATTTATATCACATCTAATTAAATAGTTGTAACGATTTCAGTAGCATTTTGTTTACATTGTTATAAATTTTTAAAAAATGCCAAATATGTCTTTGACTATGTAAACTGCCAAAATTAATTCAAGGCAATGTAATTATTAGTTAAATACCTGCCTTTTCATAGAAAATATATTGTGATGGTGAAAATAGATCTCTCATTGTTCCTAGGAAAGAGAATACATGAAACTTTTGTTTTATTTCATTGTAAGTTGTTAAAAAAACATTGTCATGTGCCCAATCCTAATGAAAGAACCAAAAAGTTTTTTCAGATTGTATTGTATCCACTTACTGTTAAATTTAAAAGGAATGAAGAACTAGATTTTCAAATAAGAATGAAATGACTTCATTTAAGTAAATAACGCAGCCAGCATTAGAAAAAAGATTCTGCAAAATTGAGATGACTAAGAAGGAAGAGGTGAGTGTGAGGTATTATCCTGAAGACTCACCTGATAGTCCTTAAATAATTCCTGGGCCAGGCACCTGCGAGATGCTCAAAGTAACATTTGCCTCTAGGAGCATTTGCATTTTAAACCTCATTTCTGGGGCGCCTGGGTGGCTTGGTCGGTTAAGCGTCCGACTTCGGCTCAGGTCATGATCTCACGGTCCGTGGGTTCGAGCCCCGCGTCGGGCTCTGTGCTGACAGCTCAGAGCCTGGAGCCTGTTTCAGATTCTGTGTCTCCCTCTGTCTGTGACCCTCCCCCGTTCATGCTCTGTCTCTCTCTGTCTCAAAAATAAATAAACGTTAAAAAAAATAAAATAAACCTCATTTCTAATAGTTTTCTTTTAGAATGTTTTGTCTCTTATTAAAAGATCCAGAGTCAATGAAATCATATTAATATACTACTGCCTGAATTGGCTCTGGCTTACGGCCTCATCTGAATTTTGCCAGAGAGAGTGCAGAACAGGGGAAAGATAGGTTTGGAAATCCTGGAAAAAGGCTAAGTGGTTTGCCATTTGGGGATTTGCCAATTGGGGGTTGTCCCATTTGGGACATAAAGATGGTTGTTTTAGTCTAAATTTAAACGGCCTTTATTCCTTCCACTTAAGTTCATGTAAGCCCTTGAAGTCAATATTCAGAGTTAGTGTTGGGCTCCTTGATTTGGGGCCTAAATTAAATACATTAAATCAGATCCAGAGGTTCTGCTTACTATGTACAATCTTTTGCTCTAAAAAAATAGGTTTTTTTTAACGTTATCTGTTTGTTTTCTTCTTGAATAGAATTTGATACTGTGTATCATTCAAGGAATTTTTTTATATTGTCTTGTTAATTGTTTTTGCATGAAGTTGTTTATGATAATCCTTTCTTATTCTTTTAATGTCTGTAGAACATACAGTGATGCTACCACTTTTATTTCTCATATTGGTGATTTTGTTTCCTTTTTTTTCCAGATTAATCTGGCTAGAGATTTATGACATGTATGAATTTTTTCAAAGAAACAGATTTTGGGTATGATTTTTACTATCGTTTTCCTTTTTTCCATTTTTTCCCTGCTCTTATTTTTATTTTTTTCTCCTTTCAGTCATTTTGCATTTGAAATGCAAAAAAGTTTTTAATTTCTTCATATTACTAATTTGAGTTCTCTCTTTTCTAATATAAGAACTTTAAAGCTATCAATTTCCCTCTAAGTTTTGCTTTAGCTGCATACTACAAAATTTTATATGTGTTTTCATTTGCTTTAAAACATTTTCTAATTCTTGTTGTGATTCCTTCTTGGATATAATTTCTTCTCAGATATAATGTGTCTTTTTCTTTGATTGCGTTTTCTATTTGTCATTGGTATTCAGCAGATTGATCATGAGGAAGCTTAGTGTGATTTTTTTGTTTGTTTGTTCTGCTTAGGGTTTGTTGAAGTTCTTAGATCTGTGGATTTATATAGTTTAGGAAAATGTGGAAGATTTTCAATTATTTTTATTTTTTATCATTCCTCTCTCTTCTTCATCTGGTACTTTAATTACATGTATGTTAGACTATTTGTTATTATCCTACAGCTCACACTCTGTTCATGTTTTCTTATTTTCCCCCAGGTTATTTCTTTATTATTTTTAGTCCCTTTGTTTCTCTTTGTTTTTGGACAGTTTCTGGTTTCCTGTTGTCAAGTTCACGATTTATATTTCTGCAGCACTTAACCAGCTGATAATCCCTTCCAGTGTGTTTTTCCTTTCAGATATTGTGTTTCTCTTCTGAATTGCCATTTGAGTCTTTTCTTAATATCTTGCATCTCTGTGCTTCCTCTATGTTTTTTAACATACGCAATATGTTCAATAGACTGAGTATGTATGTTGTAACTGTTACAACCTCTTTTTTGATAATTTTGTTATGTATGTAATCTCTTTCTTTTAACTGATTGTTCTTTGAGTTGCAGTTCATCTTTTCCTCTGCTGGACCTCAGACAGTAGCTGTCCCCGGTGGTGGTGTGGCAGTGCCTGTGTTTCTCTTCTGGGTAGGCCTTTCGTCTCTAGGGGCCATAGTAATCGTACATTATTAGCACCTGTCTTCTCAATCCCTCACCTTTCCCCAAGGAGTGTGGTGTTTTCTCTCTTTAAAAAGTTACAAAAGTAAATCTTTAAGTTAGTTTTTAAGTTTCAGTAGGGTAGATCAAGAGGAGCTTTTACTATAAGGCTAATTTAATCCTACTGCTAAGATGATATTCCTCTGAGGACTTTAATTAATGACCTGTGACTTAGGAAACCCTTTTTCTGTGACTGGTGGAAATAAAAACTCCTCTCAGCCATATGTGGGCTTTAAGCATTATACAGCATATTATTTTCTGGTGATTCTTTTCCTGGCCTCTCAATGCACAATAGATCAGTATTCAGCTAAAGACTCAAGTATACCTCTGTGCATTTCCAGATTTGGGCTTCTGGCCTCTAGAACTGTAAGAGAATAAATTTCTGTTATTATAAGCCACCAGATTTGTGGTAATTGCTTACAGCAATGATAGGAAGCTAATACAAATTTTATAGTTTTAGCTCATACATTTAGGACTATCATATATGTATGTATGTAAATCAGTAAGTAATCTCTATGCCTAATGTGGGGCTTGAACTCACAAACCTGATATCAATTTGGAATGTTATTATCTTAATATTAAATCTTTTAATCCATTAACATTGAGTGACCCTTCATTTACTTAGGTCTTATAAAATTTCTTAATGAAGTTTTGTAATTTTCAAAGTGTAAGTCTTATATTCTTTTTCTTAGATTTATTCCTAAGTATTTTTCTTTGCTATTATAAATGGATTATTTTCTTAATTCAATTTTCTGACTGTGTTACTAGTGTATAGAAATACAATAGATCTTTAAAATGTTTATCTTGTATCTTGCAATCTGTCTGAACTTGTTTATTAATTCTAACATGTTTTGGTGGATTCCTTAGGATTTTGTATATTTAAGATCATGTCATTTTCAAATAGTGATAGTTTTACTTCCTCTTTCCAATCTGGATTCCTTTTATTTCTTTTTCCTGCCTAATTTCCCTGACTAGAATTTCTAGCACAATGTTGAAGAGAAGTAGTAAGAATAGATATCTCTACCTTGCTCCTAATCTCAGGAGAAAACATTCACTCTTTCACCATTAAGTGGGTATTTCACAGATAGATTTTTGTGTCATTTATTTTTTTTATATTAATAGGCTTAAATTTTTTTTAATGTTTATTTTTGAGAGGGGGGGGAGGGAGGCAGAAAGAGAGAGAGACACAGAATTTGAAGCAGGCTCCAGGCTCTGAGCTGTCAGCACAGAGCCTGATGTGGGGCTCGAACCCATGAACCGTGAGATCATGACCTGAGCCCAAGTCAGACGCTTAACTGATGGAGCCACCCAGATGTCTCAGTAGGCATTTTTTTTTAAAGAGTAGTTTTAGGTTTGTAAAAAAAACTAGGCAGAAAGTACATAGAGTGCTTATGTATTCTGTCCCATATAGTTTCCTCTGTTAACATTTTGCATTATTATAATACATTTGTTGCAATCAATATTGCTACACTATTTTTTATGCACAAAAATGTTTGTTTGAATTTTGAAAGATTATATAATATTAGTAACATTTTAATTTTGAAGTTTATAGAATATTCTTATACTCAAGTTTTAATTTACTAAAATGGCACATAATAAGTATAAAACTATATTTTATATGTGATTGTTTGCATTGGAAGGGCATTCCAAAACATTTTTTTCTATTTTAACACATATTAATTTATTTATATTTGCTTTTTAATTTACAACCAAATTAGTTAGTATATAGTGCAATAATGATTTCAGGAGTAGAATCCAGTGATTCATCCCCTACATATAACACCCAGCGCTCATCCCAACGAGTGTCTTCCGTAATGCCCCGTGCCCATTTAACCCATCCCTCCACCCACGTCCCCTCCAGCAACCCTCAGTTTGTTCTCTGTATCTATGAGTCTGCTGTGTTTTGTCTCCCTCCCTGTTTTTATTTTGTTTTTTGAAAATTTTTTTATTAACTTGTTCTATTTTTTATTTTTTAAAATTTACATCCAAATTAGCATATAGTGGGGCGCCTGGGTGGCTTGGTCGGTTAAGCGTCCGACTTCAGCTCAGGTCATGATCTCACGGTCCGTGAGTTCGAGCCCCGCATCGGGCTCTGTGCTGACAGCTCAGAGCCTGGAGCCTGTTTCGGATTCTGTGTCTCCCTCTCTCTGACCCTCCCCCATTCATGCTCTGTCTCTCTCTGTCTCAAAAATAAAAACATTAAAAAAAAAAATTAAAAAAAAAAACAACAAATTAGCATATAGTGCAACAATGATTTCAGGAGTAGATTCCTTAGTGCCCCTTACCCATTTAGCCCATCCTCCCTCCCACAACCCCTCCAGTAACCCTCACTTTTTTTTTTTTTAATTTTTTTTTTTTCAACGTTTTTTTTTTTTTTTTGGGACAGAGAGAGACAGAGCATGAACGGGGGAGGGGCAGAGAGAGAGGGAGACACAGAATCGGAAACAGGCTCCAGGCTCCGAGCCATCAGCCCAGAGCCTGACGCGGGGCTCGAACTCACGGACCGCGAGATCGTGACCTGGCTGAAGTCGGACGCTTAACCGACTGCGCCACCCAGGCGCCCCAACCCTCACTTTGTTCTCCATATTTATGAGTCTCTTCTGTTTTGTCCCCCCTCCCTGTTTTTATATTATTTTTGTTTCCTTCCTTATGTTCATCTGTTTTGTCTATTAAATTCTTCATATGAGTGAAGTCATATGATTTTTCTCTTTCTCTGACTGATTTCATTTAGCATAATACCCTCCAGTTCTATCCACGTAGTTGCAAATGGCAAGATTTCATCCTTTTTGATTGCCAAGTAATACTCCATTGTGTATATATACATCTATTTTATTTTTTTTAATGTTTGTTTATTTTTGAGAGACACGGAGCATGAGCAGGAGAGGGGCAGAGAGAGAGATTGGGAGACACAAGATCTGAAGCAGGCTCCAGGCTCTGAGATGTCAGCACAGAGCCCGACACGGGGCTTAAACCCACAAACTGCAAGATCATGACCTGAGCAGAAGTCGGATGCTTAACCGACTGAGCTACCCAGGTGCTCCAGTTGTTTTTGCTTCCCTTCCCTTATGTTCATCTGTTTTGTATCTTAAATTCCACATGAGCGAAGTCATATGATATTTGTCGTTCTCTGACTAATTTCACTTAATATAATATACTCTATTCCATCCATGTTGTCGCAAATGGCAAGATTTAATTCTTTGTGATTGTTGAATAATACTCCATTGTATATATATACCACATCTTTATCCATTCATCTGTTGATGGACATTTAGGCTCTTTCCATACTTTGGTTATTGTCAATAGCACTGCTTTAAACATTGGGGTGCATGTGCCCCTTTGAAACAGCATACCTATATCCTTTGGATAAATACCTAGTAGTGAAATTGCTGGATCGCAGGGTAGTTCTATTTTTAATTTTTTGAGGAATCTCCATACTGTTTTCCATAGTGGCTGTACCAGTTTGTATTCCCACCAGCAGTTCAATATCGCTATATTATTAATTAAAATCCATAGTTTGCATTAGGGTTTAGTCTTCGTGTTGTATAATACAATGGGTTGGCAAATGTCATAATGTAACATACCCACTATTACAGTATCATACAGAATAATTTTACTGCCCTAAAAATCTCTTGTCTTCCAACTTTTGCTCCCTTCACTCTCTTGAGTCCCTGGCCACTACTTATCTTGTAACTGTCTCTATTTTTCCCTTTTCCAGAATGTCACATGATTGGGATCATATAGTATATAGCCTTTTCAGACTTGCTTCTTTCACTTATCAGTATGCATTTAAGTTTCTTCCATATCTTTTCAAGCCAGATTGCTCATTATTTATTTATTTTAAATTTTTATGTATTATTTAAAAAAATTGAAGTATAGCTGACACTGGATGCTTTTTTTTTTTTTTTTTTACTGCTGAATAATATTCCATTGTCTGGATGTGCCACAGTTTGTTTACTAAAAGACATCTTGGCTTCTTCTAAGTTTTGGGAATTGTGAATAAACTTGCCCTGAATATCCATGTGGAAGTTTTTGTGTAGACATAACTTTTCAACAACTTTGGGTAAATATAAAGGAGCATGATTGCTAGATTGAATGGTAAGAGTATGTTTAGTTTTGTCAGAAATCACAAAACTGTCTCTAAAGGCTTTCAAAAGAGTCTTTCATTTTGCATTCCTACCAGAAATGACTGCAAGCTCCACATCCTTACTGGCATTTGGTGGAACTGGTGCTTTTTGATGTATAAAAGGAAATAGAATGTTTTCCCTTATACATGTACCATTTCCATTATTATTTTAAACTGGAAGATGAAGGATAAAACACAATAGGCACAATTAAACAATACATTATGTAGTCAGACATAAAACCATCTCTGTTTATCTCTGTCATTTTGTCACTTGGAGTAAGTCTTTTCCTTATTAGGCCTTTAAGTTGCTTAAATCTAAGACATGGGGGATGATAGGAAGTTTTGTTAAGATTAACTATGATACCTATGTATGTGAAGTACATTCTGACACTTTTATCCATCTAGTCTTGAAATGTATGGAGTATCCATTGTGTATCTTGAGCTGCAACAGGCACTAGGAGCACATAGTTGGAGCTGGAGGAGACAGAGAAGCTAGCCAAGATACTTCTGTGTGGTAAGTGCTCCTGTGAAGATGTATCCCAGGAGCTTTGAAGGCATGCAGAAAGGTTTTCTAGAACAAGTCACTGTGGTTTCAGAGGACAAGAGCTACCAAGTATAACAATTTTGGAGATGTGGGGGAAGGGAAAGAAGTCTCTGCGGGTAAAGGGAATGGGGTAGCAGATACTGTTAAGGGTATATCAGCCCCCACTTCCTTTTCCTTCTAGGCACAAGGGAGGAAACTATATTTCTTGTCTCACTGCAGTTGCATGGGGCTATGTGTGTTCTCACCAGTGGACTGTGGACAGAAGTGATTCACACTAGACTCATCTCATAGGAAGACCTCCTGTGATTTTCCGTGGGTTCTCTTTCATTCTCTCTCGCCTGCATCTTTGGTGGGCTGGGTGTAGTGGTCTAGCTAAACATTCTGAGGCCTTACATCATTGGCTTTTCTAACATGCAGTGGGGTTGAAGACCATGCCCTGGAATAGTCTTCCTCAAAGGATTCAGAGAATCAAACCCTATGGAAAATAATTATAGTGACTATCTTCTCCATCCCTGCAAGGAAGGTACTTATTATCCATCATTATGGATTAATAGGAAATGGGTAATTCATCACATGTAGTAGATGTCTAAGGGGATTAGGGATTAAGTCTTTCATGGAACCTTATTGAGAAGGGCTGCCCTGGAGGATATTGGAGCTACCGAATGGAAAGAACTTGGGTTCCTGAATAACTGAGTAGGGCAGAGAACAACTGCTGACCTGCACTGGATTGTGACTTGAGTGACAAAGAAACCTTAATGTGTTAAGTGACCAAAATGTCAGGGTTATTTGTTATATCAGCCCACCATAACTAATACAAATAGCAAATGCTAATATATTGTGGCTGCGGAAGGCCCAGGGAATTGAGGTCAAATAATTTATTCTAGTTTGAATAATGATTCGATATTTACCTGAGGTTGGGTTGAGTTGAGGGAGAAGATGCTGTGGTTAACATTGAGGTTGGCCAGCCGTGCGGTGGCCATATGATCAAGAGTCTTGTATGAATTTTTAGGCAATTTTAGTTTTACTCTAAACGTAACGGGATTCCATTTATTCTAAGGTTTTTCACTGAATAGTTTAACAGTTTCCCAACTTTGGAATACTACTTCCAAGTAAATCTGTAATCCAAGTGAAACCAAGGCCCCTAATGTGATCGGAAACCTAAAAAGGATGACCACATTGCAGTTTTCGATATGGAATGATGAAAGCAGGATTAAGAAAACTGGATGAAGGCTTCCCTCACCTCCCAGAAAATCAGATTATATTTGCCATTCATTCCAACTGACCACTAGCCCTAGAGATGTGCAGAGAAGGAAGCCAAGAAGCCAGTGCTTAAACTCACATGATTTTATATTTCCTTTTCTATTCTGCTACACAATTAATGCATCAGCTTACTGAACCAAGCAGAGCGATGAAACAATACAATTAGGAATAGTAAGCCTAGGGCAACAATAGCTACTCACGCTTTATGTAGATACCTCAGTACTTAACTCTGTAGTGGAATCCTGAGTAAGCACCATCCCCTGGATGTTGATTCAGTTAAGAATATTAGTGCAAAGGCAAGTAATCAGGAGGCACTGCTAACCTTCACCTTCACTTCAAAGTACTAGCAATGGTACTTGAACCTCATGTGCCTGGTTTTGCTTGGCTTTTGTTTTTAGTGGTCGATTTAGTTTTGATGTCTGAAAAGTCGGGATGATTCTATAAATCTACAGACATGCAAATAAACACATGGTTTCTCAAGCTTATGTTATTCTCTTGGGTTGAAAGACAGGAAAGAAAAAAAACTGCTTTAAGAAATGCTGGAGTACTACCTTTTAGGAAGCTTAAACACTGTTCAGAAGGAAACCTGAGAAATTAGGGTCCACGTCTTTCTGGATGTTTGTCTGAGTCATATTTTCCAATCTATTATGAGAAACCTGAATAGGGCAATCATTTTGAAGATGGCTTTGACCTTTACCAAGAAGAAGGAGGCAATTACATTCAATGCTATCTAGTCCACAATCAGTCATTGTGCTGACTGGGCCTGCTTTCCTTGAGAAAGCTTATTTTTCTTCTTTCTTGTTGCTCATGGGCCTTGTCACTGATGATTCTTCTACTGCAGGAAGTCTCATTTGCGAAGAATCATAGACTGTACCAGGCTCCCATCCTCAGGAACAGGATGGATGGAGAAGACAAGACTTACCAGCTGTCACATTTGGTGATGCTGAATTCATAGTGCCCTTTTCAGGATCTGTTGTCTGTCAAGTAATCTGTGTGGTGTGGATAAGTCACTGAACAGCTCTGGGTCTCTCTGTTTTCACCTGTCTCTTGGCACTCAGAAATGTTTATAAAATTGATTAGGTCATATTCTTGGAGTTTATCACCTATCTCTCCTAAAGGGAACTGTGGGACTATTAATTCTTCAGTCATTCTAAAGTGGTTAGTAATTAAAAAGGCATTTTAAACTTGTTTCTAGGGGGAAATTCTCCCACAAAAATACTGATTTTGCTGGTGGGATGGTACCTGCCGTATAGGTAAAATTTCTCTCCGCGCTCTGTAGGAAAGCCAGAAGAGTTCAAAGATTAAATTTATTTCCAAACAGAAGCATCTCCAAGGAAAAATATGCAACACAGTGAAATGATTACAAGGGTGGTTTTGGGGCCAAGCAGTCTGGGTTCAAAACGCAATTCTGCTACTTAGTATCCAAATGAGCTTGGGCAAGTCTTTCAACCTTGCTCCATTTTCTCATCCCACTGCTATGGGAGACCATAGCCGAATCTTCATTTTAGGGTTGTTTTGGGATTAGTTTAGACGGTAGTATTTGTAAAATGCTTGTAACTATGCCTGGCACATATTTATTGCTATGTGTTTAATGAAATAAATATATTTTATTGGTGCTTCTTACTCTACCTCTCCTAGTAGAATTATGTATTTATTTGTATTTGTATTTTACTTTAAATGGAACGGACATCCACCTACCTTTCAAATCTTCAGTGGAATAGATCCTGTGATAAAGGCGTAAATTTTTCAAGCTCTCAGCTTATCTGCCAATATGGGAAATCGCAGAGACATTCCTTAAACTTCCCGGAGAGGAAAAAAAAATCTGTGTCTGTGTCTGCATCTATATCTATCTCTATTGATGCTCTATTTTGGGAAACAAATGCCATTGGAAATAAGGCCTTAATTATGGTTAGAGCTCTTTCCTTATTTTCTCATGGACTGTTCAGGTTATATTAAAGCTAGTCATAGTAATAAGTTTCTTGGATTATTAATACATGTTTGTTGTATTCTTCTTACATGTTTGTTGTCTTCTTGATAACTGAATTTTCAGGTCTGTCCAGAAAATGTTTCATATGTAAGATCAAATGCCTCTTTTCTTGTATTAAAGGGATTTATATCACTTATTGTTCTCTTAAGAAAAATTTGCTTCTGCTAGAACTGACTGGTCTCTATGGGAACTCCTAAAATATTTGATCAGCAGAGCTTCCAGAGGTCATATGGGCTGGGAGTGGAAATACAAGGATAGAACCTGGAGAGAAAAATGGAGGACGATATACATCAATACAGTTACAATAAACTGTTTTGTAAACTTGTAGTTCTGCAAACATGTAAATATTGAACAGCACATCAGTGCCTTACTAGGCATATAGTTAGCCATCCCAGAGCAAATAAATCCCATTACTTTTTCTGATCTACTCAATCTCCTTGCCTTCAGGCTGGATTGTAACTCATCATACCGAACAGATGAATGTCTGTTCAGTTTTTGTTGTGGCTGTTCTCAACTTATGTTTAATTTTCAACCACACAATGGTTTTGGGAGGTATGGTGATCTTCTCTGTCTGAGAATCCTGAAAATTAAATCACATAGTTGTGTGCAGCAAGTTGCAAATGGGTTTTTATTTGCTTTTTGGTTGGTTTGTTCAAGGCATTTTTGTTTGTTGTATTATTGGCCTGAAAAATGTGAGGTTTCAACCAGATATCCTTTACAGAAATATGATTGTATGTAACTTGAAAAGGAATTTTTTTACATCATAAAACTTTAAATCCTGATGAGACTATTACGTATTTTTTTTTAATAGTCAAAGACACACGGCTGGAGGAAGAATCTGTAGTCTGTTTTATTTTTTCATCTCAAATGAGAAGGACTGAATTATCAAGCATGAAATTGCCATCTGTGCTACCCCTCCCTTCCCTCCACATTTTAAATAATTTTTTAGCAGACCAGGTGAAATCAGAAATTTGTTTTAGAAAGGATTATCTCATCGTACAACTGAATGTATATATCCATTCATCTACTTGGGTCAACAACTTCTCAGTATAAAAATATGAATGAGATAAAATTTTCTTTCTCCCTTTGCTCCTCTAGCCTCAGACTAATAATAAATACAACTGGTTTTGCAAGCATTTGGCATAGCCAGGCACAGTGCTGAGTGCTTTGCGTTCATTATTTCTCTTAGTCCTTTCAAGAACCTCCTTAGGTGGACATAATAGTATAATTATTCCCACACCATAGTTGAAGGCACTGGGACTGGGAGAGATTAAATAACTCCTCAAATACCAGCATTTGGGGTCATTGTTGGATGTATATCCATCTCATTAGACTACTCTTGAGCCCAAGAACATTATTCTGACTTTTCTCACACTCACTGCTTTGTTTGTGATGTTTCTCTGCCTAGAGTGTTCTTCTTCCACCTCTGCCCATTGAAAATCAACACATTTTTCTTTTTTTTTTCAATATATGAAATTTATTGTCAAATTGGTTTCCATACAACACCCAGTGCTCATCCCAAAAGGTGCCCTCCTCAATATCCATCACCCACCCTCCCCTCCCTCCCACCCCCCATCAACCCTCAGTTTGTTCTCAGTTTTTAAGAGTCTCTTATGCTTTGGCTCTCTCCCACTCTAACCTCTTCTTTTTTTTCCCTCCCCTCCCCCATGGGTCTCTGTTAAGTTTCTCAGGATCCACATAAGAGTGAAAACATATGGTATCTGTCTTTCTCTGTATGGCTTATTTCACTTAGCATCACACTCTCCAGTTCCATCCACGTTGCTACAAAGGGCCATATTTCATTCTTTCTCATTGCCACGTAGTACTCCATTGTGTATATGAACCACAATTTCTTTATCCATTCATCAGTTGATGGACATTTAGGCTCTTTCCACAATTTGGCTATGATCAACACATTTTTCAAAGCCCAATTGAAAGCTGTGTCTTCTCTGTGAACTTCTGTTGGCCTTGTCAGAATTACACCTCCCCTCTCCAGTGCTCTTTCCTATAAAACATATTTATATTTTGACTTTAAGTGTATTAATACCCTTATGGTATTCACAAATCAAATCTTGTAGCATAATTATTGGTGCACACGTATGTTCTCTTCACTAGGATGTGAGGTACCTGAAGAGAAGGACTGACTATCCTTTGCTGCACATTCCTTGAGGGCAAATATGTTTGAATCACTTATACAATTATTTATATTTATTTATATCTCATCCTATTTTAGAGGGAATTCAAAGAGGATCTAAGAAAACAGAAAACATAATTAGATATCCTAAGAAAGGAACAAGGGCAGGGACATAGAGTGGAACCAGAAAAATGGATTTAACAATGCTTACCATATGATCTACATATAAATTTATTTTGAATATAAGCTTTCTAGCAACCCACATATTCTCTTTTTGTATTCTTGTTGCTAAATGCAGGGTCAGGGATATAGGAGGGTCAGAGAATACTTATTGATTTGAATGCCTACCTGCCAGATAAGGGGGGATAGTGGAGAAAAGAATGGAATTTGAAATTAGACCACTTTTTAAAGTACAGTAAGAATAAGATACTGATAATACAGTGAACTGCATGTATTTAAAGTGTACAATTCAATCAATTTTGACACATAGAGACATTTTTGAAACCATTGCCAAAAACAAGATAATGAAAATAATCATCACTCCCCAAAGTTACCTTGTATTCCTTTGTAATACCTCTTTCCCACTCTTCCCCACCTACTCAGACAACCACATTTCTCTCGCTATAGGTTAGTTTGCAATTCTTAGAAGTTATATAAATGGAATCAAATAGTATGTACACGTTTTGTCTGGCTTTTTTCACTCATCGTAATTTTGAGAGTCATCCATATTGCAGTGTGCACGAATCATTATTTCTTATTACTGACTACTAGTCCATGGTTTGGATATGCTACAAGTCGTTTATCCATCTACCTGTTGATGAGTATTTGGTTGTTTTATGGTTTGACTATTCCAAATAAAGTGGTTCCTATGAACCTTTAGGTACAAGTATCTGTATGGACATATGCTTTCATTTTTCTTGGCGAGATTCTTAAGAGTGAAATGGCTAGATTATATTAGATGTGTGTTTAACTTTTAAAGAAACTGGTAAAATGTTTTCCAAAGCAGTAATGACATTTTATATATCTATCGGTAATGTATGAGAGTTCTAGTTCCTCTGTCTCCTTGCTAAAACTTGGTATGAGCAATTTAAAAAATTTTAGCTGCTCTAATAAATGTTTGTGGTCTATTTCTATAATGACTAATGATATTGAACATCTTTTTCTGTGCTTATTTTCCATCATCTATCCTCTTTGGCAAAGTGTCTATTCATATCTTTTCTATAATTTTCCACACTTTCACTGAATTTTTTCTTATTACTGAGCTTTCAGAATTATTCATATATTCTAGATAGATATCTTTTTTTTAATGTTTATTTATTTTTGAGACAGGGAGAGACAGAGCATGAATGGGGGAGGGTCAGAGAGAGAGGGAGACACAGAATCTGAAACAGGCTCCAGGCTTTGAGCTGTCATCACAGAGCCTGACGCGGGGCTCGAACTCACGGACCGCAAGATCATGACCTGAGCTGAAGTCAGATGCTTAACCGACTGAGCCACCCAGGCGCCCCGTAGATAGATATCTTTTAACAGATACATGATTTTCAAATTTTTATCACATTCTATAGCTTTTATTTTCATCTCCTTAATATAGTATCTTTCTAAGACACTGTTGAAGAAGATTTTTAAAAAAATTTTTTAAACTTAAAAATTTTTTAAAATTTACATCCGAGTTAGTTAGCATATAGCACAACAATGATTTAAGGAGTAGATTCTTTAATGCCCCTTACCCATTTAGCCCATCTCCCCTTCCACAACTTCTCCAGTAACCCTATGTTCTCCATATTTAAGAGTCTCTTATGTTTTGCCCCCTCCCTGTTTTTATATTATTTTTGCTTCCCTTCCCTTATGGTCATCTGTTTTGTCTCTTAAAGTCCTCATATGAGTGAAGTCATATGATATTTGTCTTTTCTGACTAATTTCATTTAGCATAATACCCTCCAGTTCTATCCATGTAGTTGCAAATGGCAAGATTTCATTCTTTTTGATTGCCGAGTAATACTCTATTTGTGTGTGTGTGTGTGTGTGTGTATATGTGTGTGTGTGTATATATATATATATATATATATATAGTGTATATATATAATATAAAATATATATATACCACATATAAAAATATATACCACATCTTTATCCATTCATCCATCGACGGACATTTGGGCTGTTTCCATACTTTGGCTATTGTTGATAGTGCTGCTATAAACATTGGGGTACATGTGCCCCTTTGAAGCAGCATACCTGTATCCCTTGGATAAATACATGGTAGTGCAATTGCTGGGTCATAGGGTAGTTCTATGTTTAATTTTTTGAGGAACCTCCATACTGTTTTCCAGAGTGGCTACACCAGTCTGCACTCCTACCAGCAGTACAAAAGAGATCCTCTTTCTCCGCATCCTCGCCAACATCTGTTGCCTGAGTTGTTAATGTTAGCCATTCTGACAAGTGTGAGGTGGTATCTCATTGTAGTTTTGATTTGTGTTTCCCTGATGATGAGTGATGTTGAGCATTTATTCATGGGTCTGTTGGCCATCTGGATGTCTTCTTTGGGAAATTGTCTATTCATGTCTTTTGCTCATTTCTTCACTGGATTATTTGTTTTTTGGGTGTGGAGTTTGGTAAGTTCTTTATAGATTTTGGATACTAACCCTTTATCTGATACGTCGTTAGCAAATATATTTTCCCATTCTGTCAGTTGCCTTTTAGTTTTGATGATGTTGAAGAAGATTTTTATTTCGATGAAGTTCAGTGTATCACTTTGTTCTTTCATGGATTGTGCCTTCAGTGTTGTAGCTAACAATTTTTGCCTAATCCAAGGTTGCAAAGGTTTTTAATCTGTTTTTCTTCTAAAAAATTTTATAGTGTTTTAGGTTTTGCATTTAGGTTTATGAACTATTTTGAGGTAATTTTTGTATATGGTATGAGGTATGGATTGGAGTTTCATTGTTCTTTGTTTTTAGGTTTGTTTTTGCATATGGATGTCCAGTTGTTCCAACATCATTTTTTTTCCAGTTTGTTTACTTTTGAGAGAGAGAGTGAGAGAGAACACATACTCATGGGAGAGGCAGAGTGAGAAAGGATCCTGTAGAGCAGAGCCTAAGCCTGACCTGAGCCGAGACCAAGAGTTAGATGCTTAATCAACTAAGCCACCCAGATTCCCCATCCTGTATCATTTTTTAAATTTCAATTCAAGTTAGTTAACGTACAGTGTAGTCTTGGCTTCAGGAATAGAACCCAGTGATTCATCTGTTACATATGGCACCCAGTGCTCATCCCAAAAAGTACCCTCCTAATGCCCATCACCCATTTAACCCATCCCTCTACTTACCACCCCTTCAGCAACCCTCAGTTTGTTCTCTGTATTTAATATCTGTTATTAATCTGTTAATAACAGATCTGTTGTGTTTCTCAAATTCCACATATGAATGCAATCATATATCTGTCTTTCTCTGACTTATTTCGCTTGCCATAATACCCTTTAGTTCCATCCACATTGTTGCAAATGGCAAGATTTCATTCTTTTTCATCACCAAATAGTATTCCATTGTGTGTGTGTGTGTGTGTGTGTGTGTGTGTGTGTGTATGCACATACATACTACATCTTCTTTATCCATCTATTAGTCAATGGAAATTTGGGCTCTTTCCTTAGTTTGACTATTGTTAATAGCGTTGCTATAAATATTGGGGTGCATGTGCCCCATGGAATCAGCATTTTCGTATCCTTGGGATAAATTCCTAGTAGTGCAATTGCTGGGTTGTAGGGTAGTTCTATTTTTAAATATTTGAGGGACCTCCATACTGTTTTCCAGAGTGGCTGCACCAGTTTGCATTCCCACCAGCAGTGCAAAAGGGTTCCTCTTTCTCTGCATCCTCGCCAACATCCTGAGCTGTAAATTTTAGCCACTCTGACCTGTGTGAGGTGGTATCTCAGTGTGGTTTTGATTTGTATTTCCCTAATAATGAGCGATGTTGAGCATATTTTCATGTGTCTGTTTGCCATCTGGATGTCTTCTTTGGAAAAGTGTCTATTCATGTCTTTGGCCCATTTCTTCACTGGATTATTTGTTTTTTGATGGTTGAGTTTGAAAGTTCTTTATAGATTTTGGATACTAACCCTTTATCCAATATGTCATTTGCAAATATCTTCTCCCATTCTGTTGTTTGCCCTTTAGTTTTATTGATTGTTTCCTTTGCCATGTAGAAGCTTTTTTTCTTGATGAGGTCCCAATGTTCATTTTTGCTTTTGTTTCCCTTGCCTCTGGAGACATGTGAAGTAAGAAGTTGCTGTGGCCTAAGTTGAAGAGGTTGCTGCCTGTTTTCTCCTGTAGGATTTTGATGGTTCTCTGTCTTACGTTTAGGTCTTTCATCCATTTTGAATTTATTTTTGTGTATGATGTAACAAAGTGGTCCAGGTTCATTCTTCTGCATGACTCTGTCTAGTTCTCCCAGCACCATTTGCTGAAGAAATGGTCTTTTTTTTTTTCTATTGGATACTCTTTCCTCTTTGTCAAAGATTCGTTCGCCGTATATTTGTGAGTCCATTTCTAGGTTCTCTATTCTATTCATTGATCTATGTGTCTGTTTTTGTGCCAATACCATACTGTCTTGATGATTACAGCTTTGTAATAGACCTTGAAGTCTGGAATTGTGATGCCTCCAGGTTTGGTTTTCTTTTTCAACATTACTTTGGCTATGTGGGGTCTTTTCTGCTTCCATAAAAATTTTAGGACTATTCTAGCTCAATTTTTGAAAAGACTTTCCTATTTCTACAAAATTGCGTTTGTACTGTGTTAAAATCAGTTCTCCATATAAGTGTGTATCTGTATTTGAACACTTACTCTGTTTCATTGGTCAACTGGTTTATCTTTATGTCAGTACTACACTATTTTGATTGCTATAGATTTATAAGGAGACTTGAAATCAGGTAGTGTTAGTACTCTAAATTTATTCTTATATGAAGGTATTTGGCCATTATACGTCATTTTCATTTTTATATGAATTTAGAATCAGTTTGTCATTTTCTACAAAGAAAAACTGCTGGGATTTTGAATGAGAGTTCATTATATTTATAGACACTTTGGGGAGAAATGATATCTTAGCAATATTGAGTCATTTGACTCATGAATATTGTGTGTGTGTATGTGTGTTGTGTGAGTGTGTGTGTGTGTGTGTGTGCGCGTATTTCCATTTATTTAGGTCTTCTCTCAACAATGTTGTAACATTTTTATTATTTACCACTTTCACACGTTTTGCCAAATTTATTCCTCATTGTTTTGGGTTCTGTTGCAAATGATGTTATTTTAAAATGTAAATTTCCAACTTTTCATTGCTAGCATATAAAAATACAATTGATTATTGTATTTTGATCTTATATTCTAAGACTTTTCTAAACAGTTATAAGTTCTGTGGCTTTTTTTTGTATGTGTAAATTTTATCAAATTTTCTGCATATACTTTTGTGAATCATGTCTTGCAAATACAATTTCACTTATGTCTTTTATTTCTTGTCTGATTGTGCCAGCTAGAAACTCCAGGACAGTGTTGCATAAGTGATGATAATCGATATCCATCTATTTTCCTGATCTTTGGGGGAAAGTTTTCAACCTTTCACCAAAAGTCTAATGCTAGCTGTAGGTTTTTTACAGATGTCTATTATCAAATTGAGGGAGTTTTCTTCTTTTTCTAGTTTGTGGAGAGTTTTATCAGAAATGGATATAGGATTTTGTCAAGTGCTTTGTATGTCTATTGAGATGATCATATAATTTGCTTTTTTAGATTGTTAGTATGGTGAATTACCTTGATTGGTTTGTAAATGCTAAACTTACCTGATATTCTTCATAAAAGCACCACTTTGTCATGGTGTATTATTCTTTTTATACATTATTAGATTAGATTTACTACAATTTTGTTTAGAATTTTTGCATCTGCATTAATAAAATACATTAGTCTGTAGTTTTCTTTTATTGTAATAGCTTTGTCAGGATTTTGATATCAGCATAATTAATGCTGGCTTTAAGAATAAATTGGAGCATACTCTTCCCTTTACAGTTTTCTGGAAAAGTTTGTTTGGAATTTGTGTTATTTCTTTGTTAGGTATTCAGTGGAATTCACCAGTGAATCCATCTAGTTCTGGAACATTCTTGTAATAAAAATAATAAAAGATTATTGAGATTACTTCTGCTTAGGTGAGCTTTGATAAGTTGTGTTTTTTGTCCATTTCATATAAGTGGTGAAATTTATTGGCCTAAAGTTATCCATCATAGTCTATTTTTTTCTTTTAATATTTGTGGAGTCTGTAATTATCTCATCTCTCATTTATGATACTTTATTCTTTTTATATTTTAAAATATTTGTTTATTTTTGAGAGAGAGAGAGAGAGCAAGCAAGCAAGCGAGCGAGCATGAGAGCAGGGTAGGGGCACAGAGAGAGGGAGACAGAGGATCCAAACTAGGATCTGTGCTGACAGCAGAGAGCCATTGTGATGCAGGGCTCAAACTCACAAACCATGAGATCAGGACCTGAGCCGAACTTGGATGCTTAACTGACTGAGCCACCCAAGCACCCCTTCTTCCTGATACTTTAAATTTGTGTCTTCACTGTTTTTTGCTTTTCGTGATAAGTCTGGGTAGAGGTTTTTTCATTTTATTCACTTTTTTTCAAAGAATGAGATTTTAATATTTTTGTGTTGTTTGCATTGATTGCTTTTCTTTATTATTATAATATTCTTAGTTCTACTAACTTTGTTAATTTACTCTTCTTTTCCTAGTTTCCTAACTTGGAAGTTGAGGTCATTGATTTGAGAGCTTTCTTCTTTTTTTAATATAGACATTTAACGGTATAAATTTCTCCATAGGTACTACTTCAGTGGTGTCTTATAAATTTTAACCTGTTGTCCTTTATATTTCATTCGGTTCAAAATGTGTTCCACTTTTCCTTTTGGTATCTTCTTTGATGCATGTATTACTTAGATGCTTGTTGGTTAGATTCCAGTTATTTTGGAATATTTTTAGATGTCTTTCTGTTACCGATTTCTAATTTAATCCTTTTTCGTCAGAGAATGAATTTTCCATGACTTGAGTGCTGACAAATTTATTGATACTTATTTTATGTCATAGAATACCATCCATTTTGGAAAATAATATGTATGCACTCTAAAAGAATGTGTGTGTTAGCAATATTTGGGCGGAGTGGTTTAGGTCTAGTTGATAGTGTTCAAATCTTTTATATCCTTATTGACTTCTCTCTGTCTGCCATATATTGAGAGGATTTTGAAATCTCTGGCTATAATGAGAGAGTTGTCTATTTATCTTTTTACTTTTGCCTCATTTATTTTGAACTGTGTTTTTAGATTTAGGATTGTTATGCCTTTTTGATAAATTGATCCCTTTATCATTGTGGAATGACCATCTTTATTGCTGGTAATATTGTCTGCTCTCAAATTTTTATTGTCAGACAAAGCCATTCTTACTTTGTATTACTATTAGTATGTCACATCTTTTATTTAGTATATTTGTTTTTTGACTTTTACCTTATTTGTGTCTTTAGATTTCAGGTGTGTTTTTGTAGTTGGGTCTTAATTATTTTGTCTTTATCTACTTAAAAATCTTTTTAATGAGGTATGTGAGCCATTTATATTTAATATGATTAGTGATATGCTTAGGTATAAATATATCAACTTGCTACTCATTTTATATTTGTTTCATCATATATAGTTATCCATTTTGATTTCCTGTTTTTTTGGCTTATTTATTAGAAGTTTTTAAAAAAAAGATTCTTTTTTATCTCCTTTCTTGGCCTATTAACTGTATTTTTTATTTTGCTTTAATGTTCATAATATATGTCTATTAATATAATATATTGAAGATTACCTTTAATTGATATTATACTACTTTACATATAGTTTAAGAACATTAAAATAGATTTCCATCTCTCCTCCAACTTTGTGTTATTTTGTCATTTTTTTACTTCTATATGTATTATAAACCTAACACTAGATTATTATTTTTATTTAAAGTCAGTTCTTTTTTAAAGAACTTAAATAACAAGAAAAATGATATGTTTACTGATGTAGTTACCATTTCTGGTGTTCTTCGTTCCTTTGTGTAGATCTATATTTCCATCTGTTATAATTTCCTTCTGTTTGAAAGACTACCCTTTATAGTAGTTTTGGTTTACTAGTGATGGATTCTTTTAGCTTTAGTATTTCTGAAAGTCTTGATTTGTCTTCAGTTTGTTTTTGAAACCTCCTCAATTTATCTGTCTATCTATAATTTATTTAAGCAGTCTGTACACCTGACATGGACTTGAACTCATGATCCCAAGATCAAGAGTTGTATGCTCTACAGACTGAATCAGCCAGTACTCCTTATTATTATTTTTTAAATTTTAATTTCAGGATAGTTAACATACAGTGTTATATTAGTTTCAGGTGTGCAATGTACTGATTCAACAATTCTGTGCTTTAGTGCTCATCAAGATTAGTGTACTCTTAATCCCCTTCACCTATTTTACCTATCACCCCATCTACCTTCTCTCTGGTAGCAATCAGTTTGTTCTCTGTAGTTAAGAGTCTGTGTTTTGGTTTGTCTTTTTCCTTTGTTTCTTAAATTACACATATTAGTGAAATCATTGTATTTGTCTTTCTCTGACTGACTGGCTTATTTTCCTTAGCATTATACTCTCTAGCTCCATCCATGTTGTTGCAAATGGCAAGATTTCACTCTTTTTATGGGTGAATTATATTCCATTGTGTATATATACCACATCTTCTTTATCCATTCATCTATTGATAAACACTTCACCTGCTTCCATAATTTGGCTATTGTAAATAATGCTTCAGTAAGCAGAGGGTGCATGTATTTCTTTGAATTAGTGTTTTTGTATTTCTTGGGTAAATACCCAGTAGTATGATTACTGGATCATAGGTATTTCCATTTTTAACTTTCTGAGGAAACTCCATACTGTTTTTCAGAGTGGCTGCACCAGTTTGTATTCCTACCAACAGTGCAGGAGGGTTCCTCTTTTTCCACATCCTCGCTAACACCTGTTGTTTCTTGTGTGGTTGATTTTAGCTATTCTGACAGTTGTGAGGGGGATATCTCATTGTAGTTTTGCTTTGCATTTCATTGATGATGAGTGATGTTGAACATCTTTTCATGGGTCTATTGGTCATCTGTATTCCTTATTTGGAGAAACATCTGTTCATGTCTTCTGCCCATTTTTTAATTGGATTATTTGCTTTTTTTGTGTTGGGTTGTATTTCTTTGTATATTTTGGATACAACGATTTATCAAAGATGTCATTTGCAAATATCTTCTCCTATTCAGCAAGTTGTCTTCTTGTTGTGTTGATTGTTTTCTTTGCTGTGCAGAAGCTTTTTTTTTTTTTTGAGGGGAGGGGCAGAGAGAGGGAGAGAGAGAGTCTTAAGTACGTTCCATGCTCAGCATGGATCCAGACATGGGGCTTGATCTCATGACCTTGAGATCATGACCCAAGTCAAAGTCGGATGCTTAACTGACTAAGCCACCTAGGTGCTCCAGAAGCTTTTTGTTCTGATATAGTCCCAATAGTTTATTTTTGCTTCTGTTTCCCTTGCCTCGGGAGATATATCTAGAAAAATATTGCTATGTTTGGTGTCAGTGAAATTACTACCTGTGTTCTCATCTAAGATATTTATGGTTTCAGGTCTCACAATTGGGTCCTTATTCCATTTTGAATTTATCTTTGTATATGGTCTAAGCCGGTGGTTCAGTTTCGTTGTTTTGCACAGAGTCATCCAGTTCTCCCAATACCATTTGTCAAAGAGGCTTTTTTCCACTGCATATTCTTTCTTCTTTTGTTGAAGAATGATTCACCGTGTAAACATGGGTTTATTTCTGGGCTTTCTATTTCCATTCCATTGATTTATATTTCTGTTTTGGTGCTTGTTCCATACTGTTTTGATTACTACAGCTTTGGAGTGTAACATGAAATCTGGAATTGTGATACTTCCAGCCTTTTCTTTTTCAAGATTGTTTTGGCTATTTGGGGTCTTCTCTGGTTCTATACAAATTTTAGGATTGTTTTTTCTAGTTTGGTGAAAAATGTTGTCAATATTTTGATAGGGGTTGCATTAAATTTTTAGATGCTTTGAGGAATATGGGCATTTTAACAATATTTGTTTTTTTCAGTCCCTGATCATGGAATATCTTTCCCCTTGTTTATGTCATCTTCAGTATCTTTCCTCAGTGTTTTATAGTTTTTAGAGTATAGGTCTTTCACCCCTTTGGTATTTGTTATCTTTGGTGCAGTTGTAAATGGGATTACTTTCTTAATTTCTCTTTCTGTTGCTTCATTATTAGCATATAAAAATGTCACAATTTCTGTACATTGTGTATCTTGCGACATTTCTGAAAGCATTGATCAGTTCTAGTGGTTTTTGGTGGAGTCTTTAGGGCTTTCTATATATAGTATCATGTCATCTGTAAATAGTGAAATTTAACTTCTTCCTTGCCAATTTGGATACCTTTTTTTCCTTTTGTGTGATTGTTGTGGCTAGGATTTGCAGTACTATGTTAAATAATAGTAGTGAGAATGCACATCCCTGTCTTGTTCCTGACCTTAGGGGAAACACTCTCAGTTGTTCACTATTGAGTATGATGTCAGCTGTGGGTTTTCATATATGGCCTTTATTGCATTGAGGTATTTTCCCTCTAATCTTATTTTGTTGAGGGTTTTTATCATGAATGGATATTGTACTTTGCCAAATGTTTATTTGCATCTATTGAAATGATCATATGGTTTTTATGCCTTCTTTTGTTGATGTGATGTATCACATTGGTTGACTTGTGAATATTGAACCACTCTTCCATCCTAGAGATAAATCCCACTTAATTGTGGTGAGTGATTTTTTTTAATGTATTGTTGGGTTTGGTTTGCTAGTATTTTGTTGGAGATTTTTGCATTTATGTTCATCAGAGATATTAACCTGTAGTTATGTTTTTTGGCAGTGTCCTTATCTGGTTTTGGGATCAGGGTAATGCTGTCCTCATGGAATGAATTAGGAAGCTTTCCTTCCTCTTCTATTTTTTGGAATAGTTTGAGAAGACTAGGTATTAGCTCTTCTTTAAATGTTTGGTAGAATTCACCTGTGAAGCTGTCCGGCCCTGGACTTTTGTTTGCTGGGCATTTTTTGATTACTGATTCAATTTTATTTCTGGTAATAAGTCTGTTCAAATTTTCTGATACAATTTTGGTATATGTGCTGCTGAAGCAAGCACTTTCTGATACAATTTTGGGAGGTTATATGTTTCTAGGAATTTATCCATTTCTTATAGGTTGTCCAATTTGTTGCCACACAATTTTTCATAATATTCTTTTACAATTTTTCATATTTTTGTGGTGTCAGTTGTTATTTCTCCCTTTTCATTTCTGATTTGATTTATTTGATACCAGTGCTCTCTGTCTCTTTTTCGATGAGTCTGGCTAAAGGCTTATTGATTTTGTTCATCTTTTCAAAGAACCACCTCCTGGTTTCATTGATCTGCTCTATTGTGTTTTAGTTTCTATTTTGTTTATTTCTGCCCTAATCTTTATTATCTCCTTCTTTCTATTGTTTTTGGGTTTTATTTATATTACAATATTATTGACTTTGTTTCACATGCTGTGCATTTTATTCCAATGACTTATTTATTTCATAACTTGAAGTTTATACCTCTTAATCCCCTTCATCTAGTTTGTCCATCCCCTCCAATCCCCTCCAATCCCCTCCAATCCCCTCCCCTCTGGCAAGCACAGTTCTTTGTATTTATGAGTGTATTTTTGTATGTTCATTTTTTTATATTCCATATATAAGCAAAATCATATATTTGTCTTTGTCTCTTTTATTTTACATAGCACAATATTCTGTAGGTCTATCCATGTTGTTACAAATGGCAAGGTCTCCTTTTTTTTAATGGCTGAATAACATTCCATTGCATTTATATACGACTTCTTCTTTACCCATTGATCTATCAATGGACACTTGGGTTGTTTCCATATCTTGGCTATTGTAAATAATACTGCAGTAAACATAGGAGTGCATACATCTTTTTGAATTAGTATTTTTGTTTTCTGTGGGTGAATGCTCAGTATTGTAATTATTGGATCATGTGGTATTTCTATTTTTAATTTTTTGAGGGAATTTCTTATTATTTTCCACAGTGGCTGCACCAGTTTACACTCCTACCAACAGTGTACAAGGATTGCCTTTCCTTCACATCCTTGCCAACACTTGTTATTTCTTGTCTTTTTACTACTAGCCATTCTGACTGGTATGTGGTGACATCTCATTGTGGTTTTGATTTGCATTTCCCTGATAGTGATGTTGAACATCTTTTCATGTTTCTGTTGACCATCTGCATGTTCTTTGGAAAAATGTCTGTTTAAGTTCTCTGCCCACTTTTAATTGGATTATTTGCCTTTTTTGGTGTTGAGTTGTATCAATTCTTTAAATATTTTGGATATTAAGTCATTATAAGACATCATTTGCAAAATGCATTGCATTTTTTCCATTCAGTAGGTTGACTTTTTGTTTCATTGAAATTTTCCTTTGTTATGCAAAAGCTTTTTATTTTGATATAGTCCCAGTAGTTTATTTTTGCTTTTGTTTCCTTTGCCTGAGGAGACATATTCATAAATATGTTGCTAACGGTTACTGTCTATGTTTTCTGTTAGGAATTTTGTGGTTTCATGTCTCACATTTAGGTCTTCAATCCATTTTCAGTTTATTTTTATGTATTGTGTATCATTTTTTTGCATGTAGCTGTCCAGTTTTTGCCAATGCCATTTATTGAAGACTTTTTTATTTCATTGTATATTCTTGCCTTCTGTGTCATATGTTGGCCATATAAGAGTGGGTTTGTACATGGTAGTGCCCCTTGAATCTTGAGATTTACTAGGAACTATACCTGGCTCTGTGCAAGTGTTGGGCACTTGTACCTCTTACTCATTCCTGTGGTACTGTTCCTGTAGTTTCCTCCCATGCATGTGCTTATCAGTACTCAGCTGAATATTGAAGGGGATCCTCTATATATTATCAAGTTTTCTCTGTGCAGTGTTCTCCTTTTTGAGACTATGTCCTGTGAACTCTAGTTGTCTTAGTTTCCCCAGGGTCTCAGCTCTGGTTTCTACCTTCCTATGCTGTAGTCTGGAAACTCTCAATTCAGTAAACTGGGGGGCAGATTGTAGGGTTTACTTTGTTTTCTGTTCCTCAGGGATCACTATTCATCACTGCTTGATGCTGAATGTTTTGTAAACCTTGTTTTCAAATATTTTGAAAACCTTATTCAATGTATTTTGATTGTTTCAGGAAGGAGAGTGAATCTGATCCCTGTTATTCCATGGAGGCTGAAAATGGGAGTCTAGGCACAATTGTTTTAAAATTTTGGCTCAATCACTTAGTTGTGAGACCTTAGATGTGTTTCTTTAGTTCTTTGAACTTAAGTGTTTTTTTTTTTTAATCAGTACAACTGGGAAAGTATCAGAGATCTCTTAATAGAAAGAAATGAAATAAATGAGATAACATTTAAGTTGTGTCCACATGGTGTTGGATATATATATAATATATATTTAATATTTAACATACATTTCTTTCCTTTGTCTTCTTAGTCTCCTTTGCTTATGATGGTGATAAGAAAATGTTTATTGAATTGTGTTAAATTAAGTTCTGTGGCTCCAAATTTATTCATCCTGTTCTCACAGGATCTCACAGGATCTCAATATGAAGGCTGGAGGGTAACCACATTGTTGAAAACTGCCCAAACTTCTTTTTCTTCTAAGTGTACAGGGGCAAATAAGTCATCTGATTTTACTGCTAAGATTTATCTAACTTTCTTGAGGAATTGCTGAATCTTATTCTGTTAATGTGAAGAGGAGAGAAACACAAGTGAGGCTCAAAGAACAGTGTGGTTCTTGATCTCTAATGTCTGCTTTTCTATTCTTTTATGCTAAGTGACAGTTTGCAAGTGTTACAGAATTATTTCATTACACATGCTAGGATATCTTGTAGTAGGAAAACTGATGTTTTCCAGAAATCTCACGTTCTTTTAATTTGTAAGATTTTGCTAATCCATACTACATTTGTCTTTGGGGAGAGACATGTAGATAGAATGATAGTATTTTAATGCTTTATTTACATCTGCCATAATGGTGCTTGACCTAAATATGTAGATAGATGTATTTAATTTTTTTAACGTTTATTTATTTTTGAGACAGAGACAGAGCATGAACGGGAGAGGGGCAGAGAGAGAGGGAGACACAGAATCGGAAGCAGGCTCCAGGCTCTGAGCCATCAGCCCAGAGCCCGATGCGGGACTCGAAGTCACGGACCGTGAGATCGTGACCTGAGCCGAAGTCGGACGCTTAACCGACTGAGCCACCCAGGCGCCCCTAGATGTATTTAATTTTTAAATGCCACAAAATTTTGTGAATTCTTTACTAAGTAATGTGACATAGGGAAAAATAGTACATATGGCTAAAATTTGAGGTATAGCTACAGACTAATGAAACTAGTTCTGAAGTGGCCATAACATTCATGGCATTTAGTTTTGAACAGTATTAATAGTCAATTTTAGAAAGAATAATTGAATTTATTATCTTCATTTCCTGTAATTCATCTTGCATAACTTTATCAAATTAATCTTCCTTAATCACTGCTTTCACATTGTCATTCCCTTTCTCAAAAAATGTTTAGGAGATCTTAGTTCTTACTGGCTTTACAAGGGAACTCTTTTGCCTTTCTTTCAAGTCTTTATACACATAGGTTTCATCCTTCATGTAAAAACCTACTTCTTCATACTCCCTTGGGTGAAGCCTTCAAGTAAGTCAGAACTTCCTCTTTTTAGTTTCTTTAATTTCTCCGCTCTTTTCCTTCTCATTGTCTTCTCATGTGTTTGTTTTTTACTCTTCCCTGTTTATTTCTTCCCTATTCCCTAGGTAGATCACCTTTACTTCCTTAACAAAATCTTCTGTGTGTCTGGCTATCACAGATACCCCTTTTCTCTATTCATTGAAGAATGTGTAATTACAGAATTATAGCCAAAGCTATAATAATGTGTTAGAAGATAATTTAACCTAAACCCTTACTTTTAAGTAGGAGAAATTGAAGCCCATGATTTTGTAACTGGTCCAAGCTCATGCAAAGAAGTAGTTTTGGAGACTAAACTAGAAGTCAGGCCCTTCTAAACCTGTGTGTAAAATTTTATTAACTTGTTCATTCATTCACTGAATATAGACTGTGCACCTTTCATTCAGTCTTTTAATCCATGCAAAAATCCTAAGAGGTAGGTACTATTATTGTGCCCAGTTTTTAGATGGGTACCAATCCATGGCATCAGAGGTTAATTGGTAGAGTTGGAATTGAAACACCAGTAGTTTGGTCCTAAGGCATGAGTGTGTTTTTGTTTTGTTTTGTTTTTCCTTCTGAGTGTTTAATCATCATGTGATACTGCCTCTCTTTGCTACTGGCCTCTGGCTAGTTTTTGCATACTTAAAGGATGGGACCATGTCCTATGCTTTTGGGTTTCTCTCTGTCCCCACTATGGTAAGTAAGCTCACAGTGTAGCTCAGTATTTGATCCAGCAATATCTGACCCAGCAAATTGCTCATTACGATAGCCCCTAAGTATGAATCAGCATGGCCACACTCATATTTTTAAAGAAATCATTTGAACCTAGCCTAAAGCCAGATGTGTACACAGGAATTAAAGTGTGAGTTTATTATGCAGATAATTACGATAAAATTCTACCTTTTTCTTTATTAATTTCACTTTTTTGTATTTTTATATTGCTTCCCTATCTTTAAGGATTTTACTTTATCATTTAGCACTGCAGTTCAAACCACTTGGTCTCCACAAATCTTTAGTTCCCCGCCCCCCCCAACCAAGTCAGGCAAATATGTAGAGAATTTGGATGGCAGAGCCATAGTCAATTCTTTCAGGCTCCTTACTGACTTTGTTTCATTGTTACCACATAGTGCAGGGTTTTCAATTGACTTCTATATACTCTGGTCTGTGTAGAATCTGTCCAGCCATCTTCATGCTTAATTGGCCTGTATGGGATATATACATGAATAAAGCATGTGATATCCATGCTAAAATGACAAGTGAATATGGAACCATTAGGAGTCCACCTGGATTTCCAGTAAGACTTTCTGGATAATTACAGAACACAATTGAACAAGCACAGTTCCCCTTGCCTCCCCAACAAATCCTTCTTTCAGTCAGGCTACTAAAAAACAAACACCAAATTCTTATTGCATGAATCAAGATAGTGATTTCTTCCACATAAAAAAGAGAACATTATCCTTAATCTTTCATTTAAGTCAAGAGCAAGATCGATTTGCTTTTAGCCCTTAAGTGAATGTTCGTGAACTTAGGTTTATATGACTAATAGTCGGATCCTGAAGTGATAGTAAATGGTATGAATATCAGTTTTACTTGAGGTTGGTATATACATATGTTGGTGAGAAGTTCTATTTAATTCATGGTATGCTCTTTTTTTTCTTACACATGTAAACGAAAAAATTCCTTTTGAGTTGAAATGGAAACAAAGGCCCACATTTAGCCAAGTATAATGATTAGGAACAAAGTTGGTTTGGTGTCCTAATAGATCAGAGAAGTAGCCTAACCATTGTCTTGAGGCTTCACCTATATTTATTTTAAAATTTTTAAATGTTTTTATAATTTTATTTTTGAGAGAGAGAGAGTGTGAGTGGGGGAGGTGCAGAGAGAGAGAGAGGGAGACACAGAATCCAAAGCAGGACCCAGGCTCTGAGCTGTCGGCACAGAGCCTGGTGCAAGGCCCTGAACTCATGGATGGTGAGATCATGGCCTGAGCTGAAGTTGGATGCTTAACTGACTGAGCCACCCGGACACCCCTCACTTGTGTTTGTTTTAATAGCTACATGATATTTATGAATTTTTGTTCTAGGAAAAAATGAAGAAGAGGGCACTTTATATCTCCCCTCATTTTATTTGAGAATTATTATTTAGGTGTCATGCTTACTATTATCATTACCATTTAAAAATATTATTTCCCAGATTTGGTATAATTTCTATCTATTAGAAGTAAAAATAGAACAGTTTTTACCCCCTGATGGAAATGAAATGCTGACTGTTAATGTCTTTTAGCACACTAACTTTGCTTATTATGATGATTTATCTGAACTCACTGGAATAGACATAATGTCTAACTTTAGCTGTGTCTACAGAATGGCAGCATGCATTTGCTGAAAAAACTATAGTAGTACGTCTCACCTGAGTTTTCTTATGAAGAAAATATATTATTAAGGGAGACTACTACTTGATTTTTATGAACTTCTTCTGACCAACTGGATCTGGGATTGTAAAAAGCAGATGTACCCTTGGGTTTCAACACACATGTGTTCTTTTTTTCAAGAACTTTTTTCTTCTAGTTGAATATTTCCACTTATGTTACTTGGGAAAAGATTGCCACCATAATATGAAGCATCATTACTAAATCTAAGTGATGCCCAATTAGGAAGGAGCCATGAAAGGTAAAGGAGAATATTGACAAGAGAACTCAGCAAGCTTGGCAAGGGCTATGGTAAGAGGCCCTAATTAGTGCATTGGATCTATTTAATCAGAATCAGAGATGGTAATTGACTTGGATGTCAACCTACTGAATAGTTGGCATGAATCTGGAAAACATAATGCGGAACAAAGACAAAGTTGCTTCAAGGGCCCTAGACTAGGGATCACATTCTCCTGTAACAAAACTACATAAAAATCTGATGTTTTTTCTCATGGACTATGTGTCACACTTCTTGTGAAAATGACTGCATGTGGATAGCCGTGGTGTCCATTCATGATCTTTTCTATGCCATCTAGACAGGTTGAAGGGCTGTTATGGTTTAGTGACTAATGCTGACTAGCCACCATCACTGGATTTTTATGATCAGTGGAGACCACAGTGCTCTGACAGCCAAAGTGCCCAAATTGGCTGTGCTGTGGCTGGGTTAGTTCAACTTTATCAAGTCCAGGCAGCCTGGGTGCTTGGGTTCTTTCAAAGGGATGAGTTACCAAATATCCTTTGGGTTCTGAGATTGTGCTGGACAATGACATACTGAGGCACATTCCTAGTATCCTACCTCATGAATCTGAGTTGTGATCATGGCACCATAGGCAGATATTCTTGGATTTTTTGTCAAGTGTCCTTTTGCCTGCTTTAGATAAATAGGTGCTTTAATTGCTAAATTGTTTGCTCTAATTCTGCTGTTGCTGCTGTTGCATATATTTGAGAGTTTGTCAGAGACAGAGGCAAGGGCTACGATAGTCACAACTTTCACCAGCAGGCCAAATATGATTCATTTTTTTTTAGTCCCCTGGGGCTGCAATGCTTTGGAAACTTTAGATCTTTATATACTTGTATCTCAACATAAGGTTTTATCTACTCTACTGCAGAATTACATGGGCCAGATTTGTGGTTTTGAGCCCCTTCTACTCCTTGACAGAGTTTTCTCTTTGGGAGATCCTTCCCCTACTTGTGTCTTCTGTTTGAGCCACTGAGCTAGGCAAAGGGACTTTGTGAGACTCCTTCAGTGTTTGATAACTGTTATTTTTTTAAATTTAAATTTATTTAAATTTTAGTTAACATAGAGTGCAATATTGGTTTCAGGAGTAGAATTCAGTGATTCATCGCTTACATACAACACCCAGTGCTCATCACAAGTGTCCTCCTTTTTTTCTTTTTAAATAATTTTTTACATTTATTTATTTATTTTGAGAGAGAGTAAGCACAAGCAGGGGAGGGGCAAAAGAGGGAGAGAGAGAATTAGAAGCAGGCTCCATGCACTGTCAGCATGGAGCCCTATGTGGGGCTTGATCTTACATACCATGAGATCATGACCTGAGCTGAAATCAAGAGTCTGCAGCCCAACTGACTGAGTGGTTCAGGCAACCCAACTAGTGCCTCCTTAATACCCATCACCCATATAGCCCATCTCCCACCTACCTCTCTCCATCAACCCTGTTTGTTCTCTATCATTGAGTCTTTTGTAGTTTGTTTCCCCCTCTCTTTTTCCCCCTTTCCTCTGTGTTCATTTGTTTAGTTTCTTAAATTCCACATATGAGTGGAATCATATGGTATCTGTCTTTTTCGGACTGATTTCTCTTAGCATAATACGTTCCAGCTCCATCCATGTTGCTGCAAATGGCCAAGATTTCATTCTTTTCGATGGCTGAGTAATATTCTATTGTGTGCATGTATAGCACATCTTCCTTGTCCATTCAGTTTGATAACTCTTGTGACTAGAGGAGTGTTGACTGAGCATGGGTATTGGCACAGCCCTCGTACCACTGTTGGGTATCAGACCCTTGAGTGCACTCTGATCTAGTTTATTCCCATAGGAACAGGAGTGAGATTTATCAGTGATTTCAGTTACTCTACTAACCTAAATTTTATACTTTAACTTTTTGTGGTTTTGAAAATCAGTATGTTAGAGAAGTGGCTTTGTGTGAAAATCAGTGTTAGAGAAGTGGCTCAGCCATTGTGTCTGCCTGCCTTGCTGACTTTTATTTAATTCCAAGCATTTGTTGAGTCCTTGCTGTATTTCAGCTGTTTGAAATAAGGATGTATGTGTCTATATACATTTGAGAATATTATTTCTGACTGGGAGAAAAATATTAGTTTCCATCTATATCAAACATTGAGTGCAAGACACTATTGGTATGAGATACCATAATATGGGGGTATTTACTGAGCATCAGTTATGGGTCAGAGACTTTCTGAATATAGAGCAGGGAAAAAGGGAGAAATATATGCTTTGATAGAGCTTACATTCTAAGGGAATCAGGGTGGGACAGATTATAAACAAAATGCACAAGTAAAAGTGACAGTGTGAGATATGGTATGTTAGTTAATAGGTGGATTGTATTGAGAAAAATAAAGCATAGAAGGCCTTATGGAGAAGGTGACATTTGAGCAAAGGCCTGGAGGAAGTAAGGGAATAAAGAGTATTTCTGGTATAGGGAACAACAAATGAATAGGCCCGGATTCTAGGAGTGTGTCTAGCATGTTGAAGGTACAGCAGGGCATGCGATGCACATAGGGAGAGACAAATAGGAGATGAGGTCCGAGGAGTGATGGGGGGAGGGTATAGGTCAGAGAGGGTTTGATTATTGTTTTTGTGGACTTAGTTGATATATATTTCTCTTAACCCAGTTGGAATAATGTGGTAATTCTTGTGAAGGATTGACTGCCCAGGGAAGTTTACAAATAAAATTTCTAATATCCATAAAATTATTCCATATACAAGTATCTTTATACAGGCTGTACTGACATATTTATATGGAGACAGATATAGCAAGTGGATAGCAAGTTCTTTTGTGAGGAAGAATAAAGCCTAGGTACGTGTACTCCCCATCTTGATGGTTTAGTATGTAGTATTTTACCTTGTCTTCAAAAGACATGAGACTTAGCAACTGAATAAGAACAGCTGCTTGTGAATTTTCCAATATAAAATGTTTAAGAAGTTTTTCATTTTTAAAGATTTCTCTACTATCCTTTTTTGCTTTATCATGATGTTATCTATTATTTATTATTTTTCAACTTGAAGCACTAAATATGCCAGAAAATTTTAAATGATAATCTCATATCAAGAGTAATTTTTAGGGCAATGGATTAAATTTTTGGTGATAAGGTTATATAGATAGTTAGATGGATAGGTGGGTGGATGGATAGATAGGTAAATAGGCAGAGTCCTGCTTGCCTTATAGCAGTCTAAATTAAATTAGAACTCCTGAATGAAATATTTACTAAATTTACTCATCAAGTACTTGTCCTTGTGACAACATTACATGAAGCCGACAGGTGACATTTTGACATTCTAAATAGTAACAGAGATACAGCTTCTCTTTCTCAGGATTGCTCATTACCCAAAGTGAATTTTCTCTCTTGTGTTTCCATTATCATTTTGATATGATTCATGATGACCTCTTAAATTACCTCAAGGGTTGTGGATAATTTAATGTGCTCTTATTAAAAAAATCCCTTTTCTACTCCAGCAGGGTTTTTTTAACTGGCACTACCATCTAGGGGGTTTGTACTAAGGCTTCAGTGGTTCTCTTTATCCCTTGATATTGTATGCATGCATTTACGTGTATGTTCACATATATATTTTTCTGAGGAGAGCATTCTAACTCTTACCAAATTCTCAAGGGATCTGTGATCTGAAAAACATTAATATCACTTGTTTAATAGAAAACATTTTAGTGGGTGTTGGGTGGCAATAAGACACAGCATGAAGTCTCCATGTAAGAAAAGGCATGGTTGGGACACTGAATGTGTGTTCACATCAATTAGCAGACTTAAAATTTTCTATACCAACCACATTACAAGGAAGTAACCCAAGGAGGGATCATTTCAAAGGGAAAAATAAGATGAAGTTTCCAGCGACAGATGAATTCACTTATGGACCCAATTTTTGGGCAAAGATGGATGGAAGGGGGAAGAGTTTTGAGCTGCTCATTGCCATTTATTGCCCTCCTAACTTAGACGTGTGTGCTGTCTTGGAGGTAATTGTGGTGTTCAAACATCTTTAGGAGCCCAACCTGCATTGGATTACAGAAATATAGCTCATTGAGGAAATAGGATACGTGGTGGTTTCTGTTGTGAAGTGTTATAAAGGAGGATAACTCATATATAGAAAGGAAGAGAGGTGGCTTCATATTAGAACTTTTTGAAAAAAAAAATCATATACCATTTTGGTGAGGTCCTGGTGGACATCAGAAAGAAATTTGTGGAGACTTGAGAAGAAAAGTCTGAGACTGTTCTAGTAAGGATCTCTAAGGAGATTAAATGACAGTGCAAGAGGAGAAAATGTCACTGATGGCAGAACAAGAAAAAAGCAGATATTTCACCCCCACTTTCTAGTATAGAGGTTTAGAAACTAGGAAAGGCTTTGGACTAGAAATATTATAGAAAATAGATTAATATGAATTCTCTTAGTAGGTTGGAGGAATTACAGCAATGTGTAGCACATTTTACACAACAGCTGCCCAGACGTAGGCATTAGGGAAAGGAAACAGTAATAGTTGGTCTCAACCATAAGCTATAATGAAAATATTTTATGACCAGTTTGCAAAGATTATGTAGAAGCAATAATAAGGGTGGCCAGCAGTGGCGACAAAGAAAGAATTTACTTTCATAAAGACTTGCTGGGGTGATATAAATGCAGAAGACTTATAGATTCTCAAAGGATCAAAGAGGAACTGATTGAAAGGAGGAAAGAAGCTAATAATAAAAGAAGAAAATATGTAGAACATTTTAGTTTAATGTTTTTAATTCAACAAATATGTTATAGGCACCAAGGAGGATGGAAGGAAAAGCAATATCTGTGTCTTCAGAGAGCTTCTAATATAGTTACACAGTTAAGAGCAAATACTATAGTAGTATATAGATCACAATATGTTATACAGGGATTGCATGTACAGAGCACTTTGTTTGGGGCTGCTGAAGATGCAGAGATGAATCCTCATCATAAGGAGCTTGGTTGATACCAGTGAGGGAAATTAAGTCATTCATACAACTAACCTTCACATAAGCAAGAATATATTAACTGCCACTAGGGACCATGGTATCCTTGTTCAAGGAAGGTGAGCTCTTATCTGATCAAGGGTAACTGGAAAAAGCTTTAGAGAGGAGGTGATATTGTCAGTGGGCTCTGAAGGTTGTATAGAACTTTATCAAGCTATTAGATAAATTCAAAGGAAAGGGTGCATAAATATTGTAGGAATTATTTGGTTTTGGTCAAAGAAGACTTATATGTATGAGTAAGCATTGGATGAAAAATAATCAGTGGCATCTTTTCTCTGGTCTTTTACAAAAAACTATAGATAATTACCCTTTTAGCGGCATGAGAAGGACTGACATAATCTTTCTTGGATGTTTTCCAACTCTAATCCAGTGACTCTCTAAACCTGTACCCAAGGAAAGTGAATGCCTTACTTATTTAAAATAAAATTTACAATCATACTAAAAAGGCCTTGAAAAAGTTTTATAAATGCCTCTGTTAGTGATAATATTAATTGCAGCCATATTTTACTAAATTATCCCAAGAACCTCATGAGTTATGGATAATAATCCTCATTTTTCAGATGAAGAAATGCTTAGAGACGTTAAGTAATTGTCCCAAGTTCATACAGTTATTAAGTGGCAGAACTAGCACGCCCAGCCATGTCCTACTAACTCCAAAGATTGTTTCTTAACCACTACTCAATACCATCTTGTTACCTTTCTACTGGAAGCATAGCACAAAGTCTAAGTGGTTGTATCAGAGTTCCTGTTTGTCCACAACAAAATCGACTCCAGCTAATGGAAGTAGAGAAGCAATTTGTTAAAGAAAATTGGCCAGCTCCAGGAAGGGCCAGGGAGTCAAACCTGTAGTCTGTGAATCCCAAAAGCATACCCAGTCTTACTGCTGCACTGATTTAGTAGAGGCCCCATGACTTCTGCCTCTGCACATAGCTTTGCACAGGGTGCTGCTGATAGTGATGTAGGGTGCCACAGCTGGGACCTGGACCACTGCTGCTCCGAATGCTGGATGAATCTCTGTGCTTCTCTTGGTAGAATGAGTTCCACATGGTATCTCCTATACCTCATTTCACTTTCTTGAAGTTGTCTGTGGGTGTGTCTAATTGGCAGAGCCTAAGTCATATGTCAGGACAAATTACAAAGGAATCTGGGAGACAAATGCCTAGCTTGTAGCTTGGGAGGAGATTCCTAAGTTAAGAAATTCTCTATATAGGAAGGATTTTTAAAAGGTTCTAGAGAACCAAAAATCAGTGGCCAGTAGAGGTTCATTTTGTATAAGAGTCTAGCATTTATCCAAATTGTTCTTTATCTGTCCAGAGTTTCTGTCAGCCCTTTATTTCCTTGTAGTCAGAAGGTGACCTTACCAGCATCTCAATTCTAACACCATGCCAGCAATGACCCAGGCAGTAAAAAATATATCACCGAATTAATTTAGTGGAAACACTAAAACATTCATGGTCTTAAAATTTTAACAGAAGCCTGTGTTTTCTCCATTAAAAAAAATTAATCGGGTAGGATGTCTTTAATCAAAAGACAAGTCAACTGGGTCACACAAAAGACCAAATAATAGCATTGTAACTTTACAAATTCTCTGACTTTTGGCTGCTTTTTATAAGCCTGAAAAAAAATATCAAAAGCAGTAAAAACTTATATTATTTCTGTCAGTAGTCTTTTTCATAAAATGTTGTGAAAACAATCTCTTTAAGAAGGAAGCAACATACTGAGCAGCATGCCTCAGTCACAGGAAGTTCATTTTTTCTTTGGCTTACAGCCCAATGCCATCAGAACTAATTAAAAACAGAGCCACGCTGGTATGGGGCTCAGTGTTTGGGTTTTACAATAACAGAGTCGCAAAGCAGGGGGATGTCTAATGAGAATAGTTTCTGAGTTTGTTTTGTAGCATTGGGCAACTATGTCAATTACTGGAACTGCAGCTCAGGGCCAGCACCCATGCTGGGATGTGAGAGAGTCTTATTGCTGTACAGATTGAGCTTCCACTTTGATACATGTGATATGCATGTCACTTGTATACTGGTGCGGCTCCTTGGCTACAGACTATATCAGAGGAGGCTGATGCCACCTTGCTCCTCTTGTCTGAGGCCAGATCAAATGTTACTAGGCCCAGATTTCATCTGCATCATTAGCTATGCTCCAGTTAAAAAATGAAACATGTCCTCTGGTTGGGAAAGTATTGGAAATGAAGGCTCTGACTTACACAGCCATATGTATGAGATGCTGGGGAATTAATGCAGGATGGAAGAGGCAGGCAGAGAAAGACATACATACCAAGGTAAAGAAAGAAAGACGAATAAAGCAACATGGCCAATTAATGAATAATTCAGGACTAAAATATCCCCTTTGCTTTATTTTATGTATAATAGTAATAAAAGCAAGATTTTTTTGGTTTCTTTACCTTTTTCCCCCTTTGCTTAAAGAATAACATCCCCCAACCCCACCTCCAAGCCCCCTTGCAAAAAGAACCTTATTTTTTCTGTATATGGTCATTTAAGAAATTGATTTACAAGAAGGAGGTAGAGTGATGGAAAAAGCTGATAGTTTTAGGTAAGAAATTATCAGTAGAGTACTTGTAACTCTGTATATGGTCTCTTCAAGTTTATAATTTAATCTGTGATCAAGGTGATTTTTCTTTTCCTATATGTTTGCAAAACATGATGGAAGAACATTCCAGTGCCAAATGTAGGTATTGCTGAATATATTAAAATAGAACTACAATAAGAGCTCAACAAATTTTGGATCTATTCTTTTTTTGTGATTTAGTGCATTTAAAGGCAGTTGTATTTATTTGTATTCTGTTTCATTTATATTTTTCATGTCTTAAGAATATGTGCAGAGAAAAATCAATATATCGTTCTAGTAGATAAATTCAAATAAATATGGAGTTTTATTAATTAACTTATATAATCAAGGTATTAGTCATCTGCATTATTAATGACTCATGAAACATATATGTAGTTATATATGATCTTTCTTGGTGCTTTTTAGAGTTGTGAGCCAACAAACATGACAGATGAACATGCTATGGGAGCAAGATTTTAAGAAGGTTGACATAAATTGGGGTGCCTGGGTGGCTTAGTCAGTTGAGCGTCCGACCTCAGCTTAGGTCGTGATCTCATGGTTTGTGAGTTCAAGCCCTACATTGGGCTCTGTGCTGACAGCTGGGAGCCTGGAGTCTGCTTCAGATTCTGTGTCACCCTCTCTCTCTGCTCCTCCCCCGCTCACACTTTCTCTCTCTCTCAAAAGTAAATTTAAAAAATTTTAAAAAATTAAATAAAATTTTAAAAAAGGTGGACGAATATATTCTAGACCAGCAATATGACAATGTAAAACATTTAATGATTTAGACATTATTCCTTAATCTTAATATGATTAGGCACAAAGAATGAGGTATTTTAAAAGTATATGCAATTATTAATACCTTGCAAAACAGAGCATAATTTTATAATTTTTCTCTTCTCACTATTATCACTCTCTGGGCTCTTCAATCAGTGTTAGGACTGGTGATTCCATTCAATGTCATGTGTAGTGTACTTTTCATCATGGTCATGTATATCTGCCTTGAAAATTATACGTGCTGAAATCTAATAGACTGGGATTTCCTTGATGTCTCTCTTTCTAGCACCTTCTCCCACCCCTCAAAGGACTTTTCATCCAATATTCTATAAAGTCTTTGAATAGTAGATTGAGGAAGCTGTTGGGTACCTGTGCTCTCAAGTATCCTTGTTTCCAAGGAATCAAAGAACAAAACTCTGGACAGAAGACCATGGGCAGTCTTCCTGGAGAATGACAGTAACATTAGCATGCTGGGAATGTCCTGCTGGGATACTTGGTAAGGCTGTGGCCAAGAAGAGAATGATACATATTAAAAACTGGCCTTAGAACTCTGTTGCCTGTTAATCTTGGACCAGAGAAAGGGACAGGGAGGGCAGGAGAGAAGGAAGAAAGAAGATAGAGACTGCAAGAAGGTTTGGCAAGCAGAGACTTCCACAAGTTAAACTCATGTCCTGGGACTGCTCCTGAGTGAAATGGGCTAGACTCCTCCAAAAGTCTACTCTCTGCAAATAGAAAAGGGCCGCTTGAAATCTGCCTTCAAACCCAGGTTTACGGGGAATGGTGCTGGCAATTCAAATCCTGCAGATGTGGAATATTGACAGAAAATCAGTGGTGGTAAAGTGAAGTTAGAACAGCAGCAGCATGAATGAAAGGCATTTGATTGTTTTTTCTTTTGCTATAAAAAGGCTTTAGAAAACATGAATGTGTTTGGGGAATGTGTAGAGGGTTTGAAGGGCTTTAGAGTTTTTATTTTACTTCCTGTTTACATCCTCCTTCATGGATAAATGAACTCTGTTTACTTAAAAGATTTTGTAGAGCAGCCACAGTCCCTTATATAATCTTAATGCAAGCATTGCTTTTATGAGCCTATGGACTTTAGTGTTATAACCAGAGAAGGGTACGGAAAGACAGAGTGCACTTAATCTGGTATATGTTATGTGTCACGTACTTTTTGGCATATTTCACTTATTTCTCAATAACACTTGCAAGTAAGGAAACTGAGGCTCAGACAGATTTAAAATTAAAGCCATATAACTTGTAAAAGAACTGTGATTTGAATACAGTCTTGAGTATAGAAGCTATGTTCTCTCTGTTCCACCACCTATCATTAATATTTCTATTATAGGGGTGCCTGGGTGGCTCAGTCGGTTAAGCGTCCAACTTCAGCTCAGGTCACGATCTTGCGGTCCGTGGGTTCGAGCCCCGTGTCGGGCTCTGGGCTGATGGCTCGGAGCCTGGAGCCTGCTTCCGATTCTGTGTCTCCCTCTCTCTCCGCCCCTCCCCTGTTCATGCTCTGTCTCTCTCTGTCTCAAAAATAAAGGTTAAAAAAAAATTAAAAAAATATTTCTATTATATTTCTTAGGGAATTTGGAAGTGGCACTTCAGAAGGAAGTACCTTTCAGATACCTACTACTTAAATGGGAAATTTGTCTCCCTAATAAAGATAAAGATAATATCCTTGGCTAGTGCCCACATGATAGTGATTATACGAGTGTGTATTTACGAGTTGTTTTATCATATATGTAGCAGATTCACAAACATCAGTGGAGGAATCATCAATGTAGGAAACTTGCGTTAAAAAATTATTGCAGACATGTACAAAGAATGCTTCTGAAATTAATTAGGAAGATCAGTATTGGGTTTGGTTCTTTACTACTCTGCATTGTTCAAATATTTTATTGGGTTAGAGAGAAACTACTACTTAAAGTGGCACTTTAAGTGCTAAGACTTTGTGAAAAGTAGCGCATGGCCTCTTTTCACCCAACTCTTGTAAGAGATAGGTTCCCTGATGGGGAAGAACTGTTTTTTTCTTTTCTTTTCTTTTTTTTTTTAAACATTCGTGGATACTGACATTCCCAGAAATTTTGACATGTAATTGTGTTACATTTGGTGTCAAGAAGTTGAATAAATGATAAGTGGATATTTTGCATTTATGCCCCTCAAATTCATCTCCCTATCAAATCATTGGCACCAAATGTTGCTTGTTTTCAGTTTAGGCCCTATGCTGTGGCAATGGTGTGTGGGGCTGGTGTGCTGCTCTCTGAATGTGGCGTAATTTCAGAGATATGAGGTTGGTTTCTACAGCAACAGGATTAGTTCACTTTACTAAAGATCCATCCCATTTGGGTGGCAGTATTGTCCTTGGCAGATTAAAAAGAACTTGTGTTTTTTGGGGGTTCCCTGGGTGGCTTAGTCAGTTAAGTGTCTGACTCTTGCTTTGGGTCATGATCTCACTGTTGTAAAATTGAGTCCCATGTCAGGCACCGCACTGACCGTGGAGCCTGCTTAAAATTCTCTCCTTCACTCTCCCTCTGTTCCATCCCCACTTGCATGCATCCTCTCTCAAACTAAAAATAAAAAAAAAGAAAAAAACCAAAAAAATTTACAGTTTTTCCATTGTGCAGCTCGATTATAGAAAAAAAAGGACTTGTGTTTGATATTGTCATATTCCTCTTAATTTTATTCTTTCCTTTAGAAAACATTTGTGAAACTCTCACTGGATACATTATAAGGATGTTATATGAAGAGAAAACAAAGTGCTGTACTCAGTCTAGTAGGGAAATTAAGGCAGACGGAAACAGAGTTCTGTGGGGGTCCATGAGGATATAATACTTTAGCAACTTTACCATTCTCTAAGCCAATCGTTCACTTTGGCTCTGAGATCTTTGAAGAAGGCAAATATTAATGGACAAACTTGGCTTTTCCAAGGGAAAATAAAAGCCAATTATCTTTTCCTATAAACTCTTTTAGAATTTTTTTGTAACTCTGTCATAAAATTTGTGCATGCCTAATTACTGCTAGTAGTAAGTACATGTGGGGAAGGTGAATAAGTGAATGGGCTACCAAGATGGTGTAAGATGCTGCAGCGTCTTTGAAATTTTTTAAAATTTTTAAATTTATTTTTGAGACAGAGAGAGACAGAGCATGAGCAGGGGAGGGGCAGAGAGAGAGGGAGGCACTGAATCTGAAGCAGGCTCCAGGCTCTGAGCTGTCAGCACAGAGCCTGATGTGGGGCTCAAACTCACAGACTGTGAGATCAGGACCTGAGCCGAAGTCAGACTCTCAACCGACTGAGTCACCCAGGCACCCCTGCTGCAGCTTCTTTGAAACACATAGTCATTACTGCAGGTGTGACTTCTTTCAAAACAGAAGTGAAGAATATTCATGTATCAAAGGAATTCTTCTGTGTAATGTGAGTTTGGGTTTGTTCGTTCATCTTTTACAGTATGACCTTGTCATATTCATTCACTGATAGATCCCAAAGAGACTAATGTTACGAAGATTTGACTGTGATCCCGTAACAATTGAAACTAGCTTCTTGTGTCCTCTAAATACAGACATTGAGGAAGAAATCCACTAAATGAGGTCACTTAACCTGGCTATAGCCATTCTTTATGAGTTTGTCTTAATAACATGTAACCTTATGTTAATTACCACCAAAAAATTCTCCTTAACTGAAATTTAAGAACTACTTTAAAATTTTGAGCATTTCAAAGATCAGCAAACACAAAGCATTAGAATAGAATAGTCATACTAGTGGTAATTAACTTACCTATATTATATCTTTACTTACGAGAAACTTACCTATGAATGAGCAGAATAAAGGGAAGAAACTATTAATTGACTGGATTGTGTTTAAGTGGGACTCCATAGTATACATTTTCTTAGGTATTTAGGCTGAGTATGAATGTTGCCTGAAGTGGGAATATAAAATGGTGTAGTTGTTTTAGTAAAAAATCTGTGAGTTCCTCAAGTGGTTAAACATAGTTATCACATGATCCAGCAATTCTGCTTCTAGGTATTTGTCCACATAAAAACTTGTACATGACTGTTTGTAGCAGTATTATTCAAAGTAGCCAAAAAGTGGAAACATCATAAAGTCCATTGACTGATGAATGAATGCATGAATAAAATGTGGTATATCTATATGACAGAATACTATCTGGCAATATAAGGAAATGTAGCACTGATACATGCTACAACATGAACTTTGTGCAAATCTTATGCTAAGTGAAAGAAGCCAGTCACAGTGCACCACACATTGTATGATTCCATTTATATGAAATGTCCAGAATAAGCAAGTTTATAGAGTAAAAGAGTAGATTAGTGGTTGCTTACATCTGGGAGTAGGATTGAAGGGTCTGGAGGGTGTGATAGCTAAGGGGTATAGGGTTCTTTTGGGGGTAATGAAAATGTTGTAAGATCTATTGTGGTGATGAGTGTCTGACTCTGTGAATGACTAAAAGCCATTGAATTGAACACTTTAAATGGATGAAGTATGTGAATTATATCTTAATAAAGTTGTTTAAAAGAAAAGAATGCTGCCTGTATATACAGTCCCAGTATATAAAATGAAACCACTTTATATTATCAGTTTTAAAACTCTCACATGTATTATGCTAAATGACCTTTGGTCTCTTTTAATAAAGATTTAGTAAGACTTGTATTCCATTTTATAAGGTGGGTATATGAGAGCTAGGGGAGCTATCTGATTATCACATATAATACACCAGCAATGCTTTTGGTCACTATGTAAAAGAGCCCCCTTTTAACCATGAAAAATCTGACTGAAGTCAATCATGGGAGAACCACATTCATTTCAGAAGGATTTTGTAAAAGCAAAAGTAATTGGCAATAATATATATAGGACTTGTAAATATTATATATACTTCATGAAGTTAGGTCTGAAACTTCTGGACTCTTGTCATGTGGTACTGTACTTGTACTGTGTTCTTACAGCATTAGACCTCTTAAATTTATAAAGAAACATTAAGAATTGTTTTTATTTAGGACTGCACACAGAATATGAAGTATGGTTATCATATTCTCTGTGTCTCATCGCACAGCAGACTATAGAATTGAGACCTTGATCTTTGTTCACATCATGTTAAAGTACTGCTTGGAAAATTTGAACAGACTAAATATATATTTCTCTCTTTCATCTTATTAACCATATAGTAAGGTGTCAATAATACAAAGAAGCCTGATTCTTTTCTACTCATATTTAAAGAAAGAAAATCAATTTCAATGTCTATAAAAACAAATAAAACTCTTAAAGTATAAATAGTAAACAATTGGAGACACTGTTTTCAGTCTGCAAACATTGAAAACCTTGACATGTAATTATTAAGGCTACATTTTTTTTCAAAGAGTACATGTATAAGTTATCAAGTGGTAGGTTGGTAAATAGTTAACAACCAGCTTTCCAAAAAAAAGAAAAAAAAGCCTTGGTTTGTAGTGGCGGTTGGTTTTTGTTTTGTGGTGTAAATATTCCCACCATGGCTGATTTCAGGCTACTTGTGAGATATCTCTAATATGCAGTTGAGTCAAGATGCACACAGTGGCTTCTGAAAGCTTGATTCAGCTGGTGCTTCCTAACATGCACATACACAAACATACAGACTCATGTACTTATACAAAACATACTGTCATTTGTAATTTGTATAACTCTACTGGAAATGAGATGTTCGACAACATGTTTTTCTTGATATAAATACAGAGGTATTTAAAATTTCAACCAAATTGGAGGCTTCTTTTTTCTAAAATATCAAATCCCTTGCTTATGATATAGAATATACTTCAAAAAAATTTTATCTTGATCATTCGAAATCAATCATCTGGGTGATGAAGTAAGATTGGGGTTCTCATTCCAACTCAGTTGTTAAGTAGGGGTGTATGTATGTGTGTGGGGGGTATGTATGGGTATGTGAGGGGGGTGGGAAAGAGAGAGGCCACCTTAATTGAACAATGCTTCAATTATCTCTCTAGGCTTTGGTTTACTGTCAATGGGCAAGTTTAATTGGGTAAATTCCAAGGTTCCTTCCATTTCCAAACCTGGGAAAGTAGTCATTATGAACTGATATATGCCAAACCACTGCTCTCAGTGCAACATGATTTAAAGTGCTTATATCTGTATTTAGTATTATTCTCTTTGGCTGTTTTTGATACTACCCTAATTTTTGCTCTTAATCTCTAGATTTCCTTTCCCTACCTTTAGTTGGCTGCTTCTAATCTCCTTTGGGCTTAAGTGAAGGAAGCATGTAGGAATGGTATGTAGGTCATGAGCAAAAACTGATGTCTGAGGGGCTGGCTATCCAAAGAATAAAGTACGGAGTATTAGATTATGTTATGAAGTGCTTCTTGCCCAAGGTCCTTACAGTGATTGGAGAGCTGAAGTTGCTATGTAAATGGTATCTGGATGAGTTAATTATATTTTTACTGTATATTTTATTATATAGTGTTTATTCTGTGTTTTGGTTTTTATTGAGATATGGTAATTTTTAATAGAGGAAATTTTAAGAAATTTGTAGAGGGCACACTTTAAGAAAGCTAATTTTTATATATGGAAAAACTGAGGATGAAGGATGATCTCGAAACTATTATATCTAAAGCAGAAGCAAGATTAGAATTCAGAATTACTGACCTTAGGGCCATTCACAGATTTGTAATTCACTATCCATCCAAGAGTTTCAGTAAATTCATCATGTCCATATTTTGGACAACATTTTATTTCCAGGCCCTTCAAAATAGATGTATAAAATATCAAGTGTTGCATTCCATTCTTTATAAAGCAATTTGATTTTGATTCATTTCACTGGTGAGAAATTCTAATTCAGTCATTCTTGTGGGTCTCCTTTCTTTGTCAAGATTTAGGGGTCTTAAGCAGTATCAAAGGTGGTTACAAGGCCTTGGCTGGTGGGCACCTCTGGACATTGACCCTCTTTCCAAACGGTTTCCATCTCAGTTGTACACTTGCCTTTTCACAGAAACTTTAGGTTTGAGGGACATGGTTGTTTTCATACCACAGTTGAGACATGTGAAAATTTTCAGGGCTTCCAGTAGTAAATTTCAATAATAAGATAAACTCCTTGATAAGATATTGATACTTCATCAGAGAAGATCTATGAATAATCAATGAACATACAAAAATATGCTCAACATCATTAGTTATCAGGGAAATGCAGATAGAAACTCATTAAAATTGGGAAACCTTCATACCCTTATGAGAATGGCTAAAATTAAAAAGACCAAGAATTCCAAATGCTGACAAGGATGTGGAGCGACTGGAAGTCTCATACTTGGCTGATGGGAGCACCAAATGGTATGGCCACTTTGGCAAACAATTAGTTTTTTATAGATTTAAACATAACACTTGTCATAAGACCTAGCAGTCTCACTGTTAGGTATTTAGGCAAGAGAAATGAAAACATACACACAGTTCACAAAAAGGTAATGTATGCAAATATTGATAGGGTCATTTGTAGTAATCCCAAACATCTTCACTGTCCATCAGCTAGTGATTAGATAAGCAAATTGTGATGAATCTGTACAATGGAATACTAGTCAGCACTTTAAAGGAATGAGCAACTAGTAAATGCAACAGCCTTTATAAATCTCAAAAACCATATGCTAAGTAAAAGAAGTCTGATCCAGAAAGCTCCATACTGTATGATTTCATTTATGTAACATTGTAGAAAAGGCAAAAGTATAGGAACAGAAAATAGATGAGTGGTTTCCAGCGTGAGAGAGGGATTGGCTACAAAAGGACCTGATCATCACCTTATGTCTTTCCACTGCCTGACTTCTTGCACTATCATTTGAGGGCAGTTTTTCATATATTAAAACCTTTTTATTTTGAAATAATTTTATACTTATAGAAAACCTGCAAAAAACAGTAGAGTGATTCCCTGTATACCTTCATGCCACTTCTTTTAATGTTATGATTATAATCATATAACCATAGAACAGTTAAGAAAACCAGGAAATTAACATTGATACAACACTGTTACACACAGACCTTCTTTACATTTCACCACTTTCCCACTAATGTCCTTTCCTGGTCCAGGATCCTGTCCAGGATTCCACGTTGCATTTAGATGTCATGTCTCCTTAGTCTCTTCCAGCCTGTGATGGTTTCTGTCTTGTCTTTCATGATCATAAAACTTTTGAAGAAGACTGACTAGTTATTTTGTAAAATGTCCTCAGTTTTAGTTTGTCTGATGATTTACTCATACTGTGGTAAAATATTTTTGGTTACAAATACCACAGAAATGATGTAGGATTCTTCTCTGTTCATTATAGGAATGGTATAAAATGTTGGTATGTCTAATTATTGGTGATGTTGACCTTGATTAAGATGATGTCTGTCAGGTTTATTCACTCTTTTCCTTTTGTAATTAATAAATAACTGGGGATACATGTTTTGAGCATTTGCAAATATCCTGTCCACACTATACTTTCTTCTATTAAATTCTAAGAAGAAAATCATCAGTTTACTCTGATGCTTAGCCTCGTGTCTCAGAAAAAAAAAATTAGGATTTAGGAACCTCAGAACATGGGTGCCCAAGAATTGGGTGTCTGGGTCTGTTTTAGCACTGAGTCCTTCTGAATATGCATGATTCTAAGGCTGAATAAGGAGAGGGAGTGGAGTGAAATGTGCATTGCAGGTGTCTGAGACAACTGACTGATTCAGTCACATTCACGGCATATTTCTGGGACTTATGTCATATAGCCCCTGCTGCCACTGTTTGGGACTCAGACTTACCCCCACCTCCAAGCCATTCCACACTGAAGTTGGTGAGGGTTTCAGCTCAGTCCTGGGGGTATTTATTTCCTAGTTTCTCGGAGTGAAGGCACAGTGTGTCTAGCCTGGTCTCCTTCTCCAATCAGAGATTCAGTTACCTCCACAGATGCCCATGTAAATCATCTTTAGTAGAACAATGAGAATCTGGGGAAAACCCCTCCTAGGGAAATGAGTGTCATTTCATTAAAAGAGGGGAAAAAAAAAACAATCCTTCAAATCTGGTTCATCTCACAGTCTAAATGCAAGTTCTTAATTAAAAGCCAACAGAGATTTCTAAAGTTGGAGAAAAACTAGAGCAACAACTTTTAAAATTATCCTGTGGGCTTTTTTCCCTTCTTAGTCTCTTAAAGGGAAAAAGGCTAATAACCATTCAGTGGCAAATTGCTGTTCCTTCAGAACAAGGAAGTGAACGAGAATGAAAAGTGGCATCCCAGGGGAATAGGGAGTCATCCCGTAATTAGACTGGGCACCATGTAGGGAGGCAGCAAAAAATTACTGGAATGGATCAACGAGGAATTATCCTATTAGACCTCGATGGTTTATTCCAATTTCTGGTTTCTGGGAGAATAAGTAAAAGACAGTGTTGCACTTTTGTATTTTTCACAGAACCTAAAACAGTGGGAGAAATGGGGATCCTCGTTTGTTGATTTAAGGATTCCATAGTTCCAAGTCTCTGGTGTTTTTGTAGGCTGTGGTTTTTGTATGAGGAGATCAGTGCTGAAGGATGACAATGATTTTGGTTCTTTAGGTCCACCATTTCTCTGCCTTGTACTATTGACATTTTCAGCTGGATAATTGTTTGTTGTGGGGGCTATTCTATACATCATAACATGTTTGGTAGCATCCCTGGCCTCTCTGTCTTAGATGCCAATAGCACCCCCAAATCATGACAGTCAAAAATGTCTCCAGACATTGCCAAACATCCCTATAGGGGGTACAGAATCCCCTTCATTTGAGAACCATGGCTTTATTTCTTTATCCCAAGGTCACACAGCATGTCAGTGGTAGAATTGAGACTGACACCCAGAAAGTCTGAGCCCCGGCCTCCAGTAGCTTCTATGATACAACCCTACACATTGCGTTGCCGACTACGTGGGTAAGAACATAATGTCAGGAGCATTGATATAGATCAGCATGGATTTTTTTGGAATGGATCCTATGCATGAGTCAGGTTAACTTAATGGCATAAAGACTACCTTAAAGAATCAAGAAACTGTCCATTTAAAAAAATTTTTTTTAATGTTTATTTATTATTGAGACAGAGTGAGCAGGGGAGGGGCAGAGAGAGAGAGGGAGACACAGAATCTGAAGCAGTTTCCAGGCTCCGAGCTGTCAGCACAGAGGGCTGGGGCTCAAACTCACAAATCGCAGCGAGATCATGACCTGAGCTGAAGTCGGACGCTTAACCGACTGAGCCACCCAGGCGCCCCAAGAAACTGTCCATTATTCAAGAGCACTCACTGATCACAGAGACATGCTGTAGTCTAAACAGAGGAGATTTGGTTATGCCTCTTTCTGAGAACCAGCAGAGGTCTGGGGCAGTTCTGAATCCGCATCTCTTTCCTTAATTTACATACTGCCTCCATTTTAGCAATGCAGAAGGGAAATGAATAAAAACAATTATCCTCAAAGACATTCAGTCTGGTCTTGACTTGTTAAGAACGATAAAAGTCAGCAGTTAGAAGCATTTAATACAGCTGAACAAACCATAGAGTCTCAAACAGCTTCATCTGGTGCATTTCCTCTCAGTGGCAAATAAAAAGGAAGACTATAATTAGGGCATGATTCTATTCAAGCTATCAAATAAAAGCTTTTAAAAATGATTGCCCTTATAGACAGCAATGTAAAGAACAAAGGAATCTTGCATGGTTTATTATTTGCTTATTAGTATTACCATATGATAATCTCTACTTTTTGCATTTTAAAACAAAAAGAAACACTAAAAAGCTCACATTATGTCTGTATGTTTTGACAACACTGGCCTCTTTATTTTGAAAGCCAGGTCACAGATTTCCAGTTAATCAATAAGTGTTTATTAAATTGCATGCTCTTTTCCAGTTCCAAGGTATTGCATAAAATTTGGTCGAAAGATCTGAGTCTCTTCTACCATCTAGAAATTGAAAGTAGAGATGAAAGGGAGAGAAATCAGTGACTCCCAATCTTCTCTGTGCACATGAATCACCTGGGGATCTTGTTAAAATGAGTTTCTGACTCAGTAGGCCTGGAGTAGGGCATGAGATTCTGCATTTGTAAGAAGTTTCCAGGTGATGCTGATGTTGCATTTTATGTAGCAAAAATCTAAATGACAAGTCAAGGATACATGTTATGAGATGAGCTCTAATTTACTAAATTCAAAGTATGGTCTCCTCTAACCTCAGAGAGTTATATTTGTCTCATCTCTGTGGGGTAGCAGTGACTAAAGATGCTTAAGTGTCCCATGCTAATGCACATTGCCAGTACTGTGTGCTGTTCTTCATGTATACAATGTGTTTGCATTTTGCTAAATGAGGCAGGGATGGACTTCCACCATTGTGCACCTCTCTCAAAACAAGTTGCTAAGTTGCTCAGAAAGCCATTTGAAATCTGGTACTGGCTGAAGGCCTGGACTTCCACTGGAACTTCCATGGCTCCTGTATTTTCTATTCAGGACTATGTGCAGAGACTACGCAGATTGGAGTCTTTGGTCCAGTCATGTATTATTCACATCATACCTTGAAGACACTCCTACTCACTCTCTATGAACCAGATGCAACTTGGGGGAAAAACAGGTAGAAGTTGAGTCCTGCTCTGTTTCATATAAATTTGTGGGAGGCCTTTCCTCTGGGGGTTTGCTCATGATGGTGACATTGTGTTTAGTTAGCAGCTGAGCTTCTAGGCCAGTGCAGTCTAATACATCTTTTTGCAAAGAAGGGGTTTTCTGTTTCTGTGCTGTCCAGTTAGTAGCCATTAGACACATTTGGCTGCTGAGAATTTGAAATATAGTTTGTGCCACTGAGGAACTGAATTTTGAATTTTACTTATGTTTAATTAAATACAATGTAAAGTTAAATTCTACCTGTGGCTGGTGGCTACCATACTGGATGGCACATGTTGATGAACTTCAAAGATACAGGTACCCATAGAAAACAATAGCAAATGGTTAGATTCAACCAAAACTAGACTAGTTTTGACCTGGCTTTCTAATTTATCAAGGTTCATGACTTAACCTAGGGAGATGTCTGAACTTCTCTGTTCAATTTTGTACCTTTCATAGATGTGAGAGACTAGGTATTTAATTTATAATTTAAAAAGCCTTTTAGTTTGATTTATAAGAGATAGGTAGCCATTATAGAAAATCTAGAAAATATTGCTATATAAAATGAATTTTAAAAAACCACTCATAAACCCGTCATCTAAAAATAACCCATTGAACACACAGTGAACATTTTGGTGACTAGTCTTCCAGTTCTCTGTGTGTATGAGTGTCTCATCTAACTGCTAAACTACAGATTGTATAGATCTAAAAATTTTAAAATAAATATTAATAACTGTTACATAAAAGAAATGTAATTTAGCTATAGTACTTTTGTGAGAGGTCATAGTGACATAGTGCTGGAGAACATACACCACCCCCCCCCCCCCCCCGTCCCCAGATACCACTGGAAGAGGGAAGATAGGATAATTTGCTTCCTTTTTTGGAGAAAGTAAAGCCCTGCTTTGCATGGTAACTATGACTAACCTATGAAACTCTTTTGTAGGCATGAAAGAAATGGAGATTGTGAGTGACTGATCAAAACTCATGGGCTAACAGACGGACGCTAATCTAGGAGCCCCACATAAGCACTTAGCCATCTGAGTTGCTGTCAGTATCACAGGCAAATAACAGATGGAAATGGGGGAGAAAGTAGACCCAGCAAACTCCAGGATGAAGTTTGTCTTCATCATGTAGCGTTAAGTAGTAAACAAGATGTTCTCTAGTTAGTAGAGTTGTTTTCCTAAATGCTCTTATGTTACTGCTTAAGCAGCCCCTGCTTTTGTTCAGACTCACAAAAAGAAAAAAAAAATTCTTTTGAGGATCAAGATTGTGATTGCTTCTGAGGCCAGCTGAGTGGAAGAGGAAAGTTCCTTTACTAACTGATTTTGGAAACTCGGAATTTAAACTTTTGTATCTGATAAAATGCAAGTCATTTTAAGAAATCTAGGTGACTTTCTGTGGATAGGGAAGGGAGAAAGGAGGAGGGAGTATGCAGAGGTCAAAGTATAAATGAGAGATTCACCCAGAAAGCTGTTGCAACAGAAGCTCCTTAAATGTAGCTCTGTTTTGACTTGAGATCATGTGCAGTGTTAAGTGCTTAATCAGTCTGAAAGCATTATCATAATAGCAGCTAGCAATAGTGCTTTTATTCTTTCCTGGCTGTTTCTCAGACTCATGTTGAATGACAAGTTCAAAGTTTATGAACTCCAGCAAGACAAACTTAGACTTTTCTCTTGTATCTGTGAAAGCTTTGTATTGTCCTCTTTGCCACCTAAGCCAGAAGTACAAATATAGGTACAAGGAACTGAATATCCCATTTATGAATTACCAGAGGATTCTTCCTTCTTGAATTTTCTGCCTTCTTTTTCACCATTTCTCTGCTTATTTAAACTTATGACTTGTATGGTATTTTCAATCCAGACTGCTGGCTTTGGTGTTTGGCTGTATCTCTAGAGTATGGACTTGGGAGTCATACTTCTAGGATTCAAATACTGGCTCTACCACTATTTGGATAAATTTCTAAGCAGTTCTGTGTCTCAGTTTCCCCTTATGTAACATGGAAATATCAATAATAATATTACCTATTATTATTACTATTATCTGTTATGGTCTGGAGATACTTGTTCAACCTCATAGTGTTGTTGTGAGGCTGAAATTAGACAATCCTTGTAAATTAGACAATCACAGTGACCAGCACAGTACATGTTCTAAAGTATCTTGGCACAGAGCGCTTAAACATATCAGGTATACCTTATGCCGTAGGTTTGGCTTCTCAGGAGAAAAGTTTGCCTATCAAGGGGGGGAGGGATTTTTCCTTAGTTTGTTGCTTATGGCTTTGTGCCTGGAGCGCTAGGAGCTAACAGCTAAACTACATAGTACTACTACAGAGTCTTTGAGCTCCACTAGAATAGCAACTGTTAATTTTCACATACATATCTGAAGATTTATAAGGACAGATGAAAGGCCCAGAGGTTAGAATCAAATAGACTTGGTTTGGATCCCAGCTTTATCATTTGCCAGCTGTGTGACCTTGGACAAATTACGTAACATCTCTTGTCTTCAGGTTCCTTAGTTGTGAATTGAGGATACTATTCCAACTTCACAGTGTTGTTGTGAGGCTGAAATTAGAGGATCCCTATGAGGTGCTCATTATAGTGACCAGCACATTAATATTCTAAAGTATCCATTATTAATAGTTGCATGGTTTTGCCATTTTCCCTCTAGAGAACTTTGTAGCCAAGCTTAGAACGAACTTATTCTCTGTAGAATATTCATTTGTAGTTTGACTGACACCTACCAAAATCGCATTGTAGACTGGTACCCCCTGTTGCAGCATTCAATTCTGGGTATTCAGTGATTGCTTGATTTAAAAAATGTATAAATATATGAATATATATATATACACACACACACACACACACACACACACATATCTCACTTCTGCACCATTGACTATGTGTGAATCATTTGTGCAAAGTACTGTAAAATGTTAATTCATTTCTTATATTAATTTCCAGGAAGTAGTACTATTATTATCATCTGTTGTTATCATCCCTATTTTACAGATAAGGAAACTGAGGCAGACAGAGGTCAAGTAACTTTTCAGAATCTCAGGGCTAGTACTTGGTGAAGCTGGGATTTGTGCTCTGATTCACTACACTGCGCTACCCATGAGTGTTGCAGCTCTGACTCAGAGTATCTCACCTGGAAAAGGCAGGTGAGGCCACATAAATTTCTCTTTACATTCTTCATTTTCTTCTGAATCTGGAAATCAAACTGCAAAATCAAAATGCAAAACAATATTTCTTTATAAAGTCCTTTCCTTTACCCTCCTGCCCCATTCTCTTACCTCTCTCAGGCCATTCCTTTATGTAAGTCCCATTATGGGCTGCTGCTGTCACACTCTGGACACAGTATAATTCAACATGACACATGGTGAGCAGAGATGTGTAGAAATACCTGAAACTATTAGAGCCAAACAGCTTTCTGTTAAAGTTTTTTACTGCCGCATAAATATTCTCCTAGCTGGCTGGAGTCTCTGAGGTATAAATACTCCATTAGAGAATATATCCGTGGCAGCAGCATGGCCCTCTGGGTCTTGTCCAAGAGCCCGAGAAAATGCAAGGGTCTTGTGACATCTGATTTCATTGTATTTAAACAGCCTTCTCCAGTTTCCAGAGTATAGTGGCATTATTAACAAGGTCCATTTCTTCCTTAGAAGAAATCTCAAGACCCCTGTGGACAGACATAAAGATCAATTAGACAACTTGTATTTATTGAGTGCTTACTATGTGCCCAGCCCTGTGGCAGGAACTATGGTAGAAACAGGTACACATTAAAATACCACACCCCATTGTCATTGAATATCCAAATACTCTCCTATGAGCTCTCTAAAGTGTAACCTGGATTTGAGTGAGATGAGGGATTTCTTTCATCCTAAAATACCATATTCATCTTCCATGAAGACTCCTGAAAAAAATTATTATAATTAATTTTCATTTGACTAAGTTTTGCTTTCTGGAATAACAAATCACATTTTCAAAATGCAGACAGAAAAAGAGAGACTGTCTCTAAGCTTGAAGAGACCAAGCTTATTTCTGACTACTCCAGGTGGCTGACAACACCATAGTCCTGATTACTTAGGAATTAATATTTTTTTAGGAGGGAGGCTGGGTGTCAAAAGTGATGAGGCCCAGCAAGAATGTATCATCAACTGGTCTACACATTTGACAGATTCATTCATCCTTGTTCTCTCTGCCCCTGGCTATACCACTCTGGAAACACAGAAACAGAGCGGAAGCACACAGGCTGGCCACTGTATGTAAGCAAATGAGGCATACGCCTAAGCCCTGCATAAATATGAGAAGGACATGCCTCAGTCCTCTCCAATCCACAGGTCAGGAAATTAAGGTCAGTGTCTCTTTGGCCTATACAACATCCCAGTGAGATGAAGACGAAAGGAGGCAGTCAGCCTTATCACCATTTCACTAGCCAGAGAATAGAGATGGAGGGAGGCCACACCTGCAGAGGAAAAGATGAAGCCTCTCTCCACTGAGGTTCCACATGCTTTCTATTTGACTGGGCTTCCCCAACCTTGGCTAATCATCAACATCACCTGGGGCAGAGGATAAATACATGATTCCAAGGGTCATCTGTCCCTAAGAGACTCTGATTAAGTAAGTCTGGGTCCCGGGAATCCTTATTTTTAATAAGCCTTCTACATGATTCTAAAGATTAGCATTTCATTAAACTACTGCCCTTATGTTTTCATACTTGTTATGGGATGGGAAAGAAAAGTCTCTACTTGACAAATGGAACAAAACTACAGATAGGTGTTACCTACCCTCTTACATGGGATTCCGTTGCATCTTAAGCAGAAGACATCTCTTGAAATGAACCTCTTTTGAGAGGAAATGGTCAGGCCAGTTCCAAACAGCTGACAACGGCCCTGCCAATGTGTGATCAGAGGAATGGAACGCGAGGCTTTTGTCCACAAAATGTTTATTTTGGTCATAGAAATGCCATGCTATTTTGCTTGTCACTTATGCTCTTTGGGCAATGTTCCATGAGGTTTTGAGGTCTCTGGGGTACTTCAATGTGAAAGGGATGCCAAACTCCTCTCATGAGGGGATATCCTTTGGCTATGGAATGTCTTCTCTTGGTCTAATGGGAATTTGGTCTGTGCCATTTTCAGAATGTTTTGTGGAAACAGTACACAGATATCAGGCTTGGCATGAAGTCTCACCCCCATTCTGAGGTTAGACCATTTGGAGAGAGGTTTGCTAGATTTGATTTCAGTGAGTGGACAATTCACTAGATCAAAGGACAAGAATTCTCACAAATTAATTTGAATAAACTTCTTTTCTTAAATCCTTCATTTTATTCAGAAAATCACCAGCTAAACATTATCAAGGAATAGGAATAGTGTGGATAACTAAAACACACACATAGTTTACTACTCATATCATTTTTTCCCCCTGAAACTCATAAGAGCTCAGCCTTTTTAGTAGACAATCAAATAAAGTAGTTTAATTTTTTTTTCTCTTTACTTACCCTTTCTACTTGGAGTTACTCCATTAAAAAAATGTGTTTATTTGAAATGGACGGGGCACCTGGGTGGCTCAGTCAGTTAAGCATTTGACTTGATTTCGGCTCAGGTCATGATCTCACGGTTTGGTTTGTAGGTTCTAGCCCTGCATCCAGCTCTGCACTGACAGCACAGAGCCTGCTACAATTCTGTCTCCCTCTGTCTCTGTTCCTCCCCCGCTCACTCTCTATCCCTTTTTCAAAATAAATAAGTAAACATTAAAAAATGAAATGGAAAGGGGGTGGGTGAAATTTTATTATCCACTTGGAAGTATGGAAGAATTCAATTATATTTATGCAGTAGTCTCTGCAGAGGATTCCAACATCCAGATGGACGTATGGATCTATTTGATCATCCCAGGAGCAGCCTGCAAAACCAGAATTTCCAGGTGCATGTAAAACTGATGATATGCCTAAGTGAAGAAAGATCCAAACACTTGGTTCATTCAGTTCTGCTGTGTATGTATGCAGAAATGGCCAGGATTTTGCAAAATGTTTAAAAGGAAATACCCAAATGAGAGAGTGTTAGTTCTTTGCCTGTAGGTGTGTTATAGAAAGTCCTGCATGTGTATGGCTTGGTCACTGTTTCCACTCAGCATGTAGGAGCCCCAAAAGCCAGATGCTCCCCTTAAATGGCTAGCTCTATGCTTAGGTAATGGTGACAGTGAAATGGGCCCAGCCCTTGCCCTGTCTTGCCACATGAATTAGGAAGAGAATAATGGGGTGAATACAGCTCTGACTGTAATTTTTTTCCTTCACTCCTGATGCCAGAGTTCAAATGATTTTCCTCCCAGCTTGCCTCATGGTTCTTTAAAAATGAATTTTTGCCAGTTTCATGGTTTTCATTGCCTAAGAAGACTCTCCTAATGCATTTCATGACTAACCCTCATTGTCTGAGAGTGGTTTGGTTAACAATTTAGTTTCTAAATCTTGTTAGCCCCTACCCCAAATTCATCTTATTTTAAATCATCAGAAACTGTTACTTTTAATGAGTGATGCCTTTTTTCCTAAATTTTATTATCAGGAGATCCTCGATGTTGAATGTAAACAGTGAGTTAATACATTTGAAGAAAATTTGGAGGCAGGAATTAAATTTTGTTTTAATTTTAAAATAATGCTATAGCATTGGACTTAGGAACATAAACAATTTGAAAACTTATACTAAAAAGATCAGAGGTATAAAATGGCAATCTGAATACTTTATACCAAATGTCTGTGGAGACCTACTCTTTTTCCTTTAATTTTAATTTTTAGAGAGTGAGAAAGCATACAAGTAGGGGAGGAGGCAGAGGGAAAGGGATGGAGAGAGGGAGGGAGGGAGAGAGAGAAAGAGAGAGAGAGACAGAGAGAGAGACAGAGAGAGAGAGAGAGAGAGAGAGAGAGAGAGAGAAAGAAAGAAAGAGAATCTTAAGCAGGCTCCATGCTGACCGTGGAGCTTGGTCCCATGACCCAAGGGGGACCCAAGGGATTAGGACTTGAGCTGAAATCAAGAGGCAGACACTCAACCAACTGAACCACCCAAGCATCCCATGACTTACTGTTTTGAAGTACTTCGCATTAGAGCTGCAGTTTTAAAAATAAGGTTTATTTACCTACTATAAATCTATATTTACTATTCCTCTTTCACTGTCAAAGCCAACACAACTTCTTATGAATTCACGGTTCTTATATTTTCATGATTCTTTCTACATCTGTTTTCCTCTCCTTTTATCTTTAAATATGTTTTATCTTCTGTTCACCTCTTCTTTACACTCTGACAATAAACTTTTGCTTTTATAGAGATTCATTATGCCCAAGATCATAAATCTTTTTCCTTCTAAAATCTGTCTTTTTAGTAATATCGCACAAATGCTTTTTTTCTTTTTTCTTTTTCTTTCTTTCTTTCTGTCTTTTTTTTTTTTTTTTTTTACAAATGCTTTATTCGTAATTAGCCTTACTCTATCCTACTGCCTTCTCTATCCTAATTTTGGTAAGCTAACTCCAATTGGATATGGTATATATAGAAAGAGTGGATATTGCCATGACTCTTCTTCCCCACACAATTATTATGATTTTATTTTTATTTTTATTTTTAAATTTACATCCAAGTTAGCATATAGTGCAATAATGATTTCAGGAGTAGATTCCTTAGTGCCCCTTACCCATTTAGCCCATCCCCCCTCCCACAAACCCTCCAGTAACCCTCAGTTTGTTCTCCATATTTATGAGTCTCTTCTGTTTTGTCCCCCTCCCTGTTTTTATATTATTTTTGTTTCCCTTCCTTTATGTTCATCTCCCACACAATTATTTTAATAGGTGCCGTCTTCTATAAGAATGTTGTTTTTGGTATGTAGTTTGGCATAGAAGTATGTCATGGAAGACAAACATGATACCTTTGCTATGTTCTAGTTGTTCTATTTTTTTGTAGCCTCTTAGAGGTTTTAAGTTTCTATCCTCAGTCTTCTCTGTAAACTTCTTCTCCCTTGCTGAGCTCACACATTTAAGGATAAAATCAGTATGTCCAGCCTTCCTCTCTTTTTATGAGGTTGATTCAACAAATGCTTACTGAGTACCACCTATAATGGTGCTGTAGATACATGCAATGAATAAAGCAGATAAAATTCTAGCTGTCATGGAGTTTATACTCTTAGATGGGAGAGACAGTAAACAAAGAAATGTTAGGTGTTGACAAGTGCTTTAAAGAATGTAAAGTAGGGTAAGGTCATAGGAAGTGAAAGGAGTGCTGTACTTTTTAAGGTGGTGAAGGAAGCTATCTCTGACAACACTTGAACAGAGAACTGAGGAAAATGAGGGAGGGCATTGGCCATGTGGCTGTGCTGGGCATAGCATTCCAGGCAGCATGAAGAGACAGGTGCAAAAGCCCTGAAACAGGAGTGGACTGGGAGGGCTCTAGGAAGAGTAAAGAGACTAGTATGGCAGGAAAGGATTGAGTTAGAAGAAGAAAGATGGGAGGAAAGACCAAGGAGTAAGCAGGGGGGCAGATTTTGTAGGGCCTATGGACAATAAGAAGGACATTGAATTTTATGGAGAATGAGATTGGAGTGTTTGAGCAAATGAATGATATAATTTGACTTCTTTAAAAATATCACTGATGTTGTGTGAATAATAGACTATTGAGAATAAACTAGAATCAGGGAGGGGTGTTAGATACTATAGTAAATCAGATGAGATGTAATGGTGTCTTGGACTGGAGTGGTGGCTTCAAAGACAGAAGCCATCAAATTCAAAATATACTTTGAAGGTAAAGCCAATAGGATTTGCTGAAGGACAGGTGTCAGTGGATGATACAAATGTTTAATAGTGGGAGAAGTAAGGTAGGCAACATTGGGTACAGAGAGAAGTTTAGGCTTTTATAAGTTAAGTTTGAGATACCTATTACAAGATGGTATTAATGAGTAGAAAGTTAGCTGTATGAGTCTTCAGCACAGTATAAGTCAAGCATGAATGTACAAATTTGGGGATACTTAATGCACATGTGATCCTTAAAACCATGAAAATGAATTGATCATCTACATACAGATAAAGAAGAGGTCAGAGGCATGAGCACTTAAGCCTCCAAACTTAGAGGTTTGTAAAGGTTTAGAGGTTGTAAAAATGGGGAAAACTGGTAAAGGAGACGACAGAGGCCACAAAAAGAAAATATTTCCAGATTCAAGGAGTAATCAAGTGTGTCAAATGGTGCTGTTAAATCAAGTAAGATGAGCACTGACCATTGGAAATGATGAAATGACCATTGGACGTGGTCACATGGAAGTCATTGCTGAAATTGACAAGAGCAGTGGGAAAGAAACCCTATTAGAATGAGTTAAGACAGATTGGAAGGAGAGGAGGAATAGACAAGTTGTAAAGAGGAGATTAACAGGAAGTCTGTGAAGTACAGGGAGACTTTGTAAAGACAGGAAGTGTTAACAGCATGTTTGTCTGTTGAGGGGGATGATCTAACAGAAAAACTGATAATTCCAGAGCAATGTAGGTACAACAGGATCAGATCTAGTATACTATAGAAAGGGTGGTCTTAGAGAAAACTACAGAATAAATACACTGATTATAATTAATTATAACAGGAGGGAAGGCAGAGTAAGTAATTGGGTGCTTATATAGCTGCATTTATAGATTTGGTGGTGAGAATATGCGGAAGGGATGTTTCCACCTGAATGTTCTAAAGATCCCTAACACGTGAAATGATGAGCACAACTCATCTTTGTGACCCCATCCTGACTACTTACAATTTTTGTTGAAAACATTACTATTTTACTGATCTCTAAATCAGTAAATTTTTGTTATTGTTTCTTCTTATTATTTTGTCACCTCATTATTTCTCCTGTCTGTCCTTTCCTTACCAGTTGCAGTGCTGCAATTCCAGGTCAGTGAGGTCATTTGACTCCAGGATACATGCTTGACAACCTTGTAATTTATTTTTGAGCTAAAGGATCTACTATTAAACATGTTTATTCTTCAACCTTTGTTAAGTTTCTCAGTATTAATCAACATATGTCCTCTTGATCTACGTTTGTTTTTCTTGCTCTTGGGGTAGTTTTATAATGAATACCATCATCTCAATAGTTTTTCTTTTTGTTCCAGCTTAAAAATCTTTTTTTTTTTTTTTTGTATTTTTACTGTCTGTTCTACTTGTAGTTTCTCTTTACTATCTTATCCACTTCACTTCATCTACATACGTTTTTCTCAATCCCCTTTTCTATTTATGCTTCCTTTTATTTGCTTATTCTTTCCCCCCATCTTTATGTCTTTCCAATGCACATTTTCTTTCTGTTGTATTTTAACATATTATCATCTCTGTGATATCTTGAGAGTAAGGCTTCTTGTTCTTTTATCCTTCTTACCATAGTTTGCATTATTCTTGTTTCTAACAGGACATGGTTTATTTTTATTTTATTTATTCAGTAATACAGGGATTTTTGAGAAAGTAGTATCAGTTATGACCATAGCATGATTACCAAAAATGCTATTATTCATTTTCTGTTGCATAAGCTCAAATTTTCTTTTAAATAAATCTTATCCATTGTAATTGACCCATTTTTCTGAGTTATTGTTTTTTCAGACTCTTGCTGTAGCCCACACAAAACAATCATAAAAAGAGTTTCTTAGTATCTCTGTTTAGTTTGCTAAACTGGGCTCAGACCCAGGGTAATAAAGTGCTTTGTAATAGTGGCATTTAGAGTAAGAAATAGAAAACAAGCATAGAGGAAAGGCATTTGAGTGGCCTGTGCTCAGTCTTGAAGGTATTATTTTTCCTACCCCAAGTCATGAAAGTTAATATTCCTCTAACTATGGCAGTCTAGTGTTGAGGGAATTAGCAAGGAAATTGGAGGCATGCCTTGTATATTTTATGTATAGTATCAACTTTCACTATAACAATAGAAATACAGCAGTTGAAACAGTTGATAAACTTCTGTAGGAAAAGCAGGAAACCTGTATCATTGAGAAATTACAGAGCCTGTTACTTTTAGCATATCCCTGTTGACACCTGGAGTTAACAAGACTTGTATAGAACATGAAGGAACAGGACTGAAAGTCATACCTTAACACTCAGCAAGTCTCCTGGCAAACTTCTCATGAATACTTTCTTGAGGAAGGATTTGATTTGTACTTACACTTATGTATTATTCACAAGTACAATTGAATAGAATTAAACTATAGTAAAATGTATGTAATTTATTGTGTGTTTAGTTCTCCTTAAGATTTTTTTTCCCCTTAAAAGTGTCTTGTTTTAAATAGCTGCTTTAGGATTAGCAGCAGAACATGAACTGGGTGAACATTTGCTATTATTTTCTGATTCAATAGAGTAGTTATTACCTTATGTCTAAAAAGCATGTTTGATCTGTATTTTTGACATTTGTCAAGTTTCTTATTGTTTTCTTATTCTTCTGATCCTGAGCCTTCTAACCCTGAGATTCAGTTCACACCAGTTTCCAGCATCATCCTTGTCTTCAGGATTTCTGCCATATTTATTTGTATGCAGTGTGTTACGTTTGACCCATAATCTTATTTCTTCATTCAGATTAAATCATTCTTTAATTCAGCGTGCTCCACACTGTTTGTAAACTTCTTGAGCTTTACACTATTTTTACTACATGTCCACCTTTACATTGTATTATTCCTATATTTTAGAGAATTTATTTAGTCTTGAGGCCTTTTTCCTTCTCCTCAGATTCTTGTCATTCTATTTTTAAAAACAAACAAACATCCTTCTCATTTTTTTTCCCTCCTAAGACTTTGGATAATACTGAAGATATTTTTCTCAGTCTTTATTTTTATCTTGTCCATTAACTTCCCTGGATACCTTTTTTTTCCCTCTTAAGAACCGAACTGCCTTTTTTGAGGGACTCAGTCTCTCTTCCTTCCTTGGCAAGACCCACCCTTTCCTTGATGATTGCTCATTGCTCCTCTTGTCCATCTCTAGCATCTCTATTTTCCCACCACAATATGAGATTCTTACCTTCTTGAAACCTTCCTTTGCTGAGTTTTAATCCCAAGTGCTTTCACTGTGTCTTCAATATAGGACCAGGTTTGCCAGGCTCCTTTTGTCCATGACTCCATCTTACACAGGTGGCATCACAGTAAGTGTGTTCTCATTGACCAAATCTCTGTGGGCTTCTTGGTCTGTGTATCACCCTTGTCTGCACTGCACAGTGCTTGCAGAAAGGCAGCTGTATACACATGGGCTCCAGACCAGGGACTGCAGAGACTTAGAGGTTCATGGGGCTGCCTGGAGAGTCACTGCTGGATGTAGAGGAGTCTGAGGGGCATGGCCCGGGACCTCTGCCTCTGATACTAACATGAATTCTTAGATATTGGGATTCTGTGTGGTGTTTACATCTGAAAAAAAAAAAAGCTTTTACGGCTAATAATGAAGTTTTGTAAATGTTGTTATAGTGAAGGATCATTAACCATGGAGACAGAAGTTGCTGTGCCTGTCAGCTGGGCAGTCTTCAGTACTGTCCTATCGTCTGTAAAGTGAAGAGTGTTATATTCTATCCAATTTACTCAAAAGATTACATGGGATAGTATGAGAGTGCACGAATAACTGAGAAAGAATGTAAGGTATGAAATAAATTCCTTATATCAACATGTTCCTACCTACAAAAAAAAAAAAACCCAAAAAACAAAAAAACCCAACAGTGTTTAGTGAAAAAGAGCCAGTTACAGAATGGTAGGTACAGTGTGATAACATTTGTATTTAAAATAAATACAGAACAACAGTGATTATTGCTAGAGGCTTAGGACTGGGCCTGAGGACAAAATGGACTTAAGATTGATATATAATGCTTTTCTTAAAAAATGAAGCATTTATGTCAAATATATGAAATAATTGTATTTGGGTGTGTGTGTGTGTGTGCACACGTGCGTGCTTTTTAGGGTATTTTAAAGATACCTCTCTCCTCACAAATATGTAAACTAATGCATCCAAATGTTTTATTAAATGACTTTTGACATATATATATATATATATATATATATATCCATATCCTTTCTTTGTCTAGTCCCTAAAGTTGTGTCTGTTCTTAAATGAGAAGCTCAAAGGGAAAAGAGGTTAACTAATTAATGTTTTCTTTTTAATGGCACTTTCATATATTGAAACATATTTATACCAGTTCACATCCTCTCTTTTGCTCATTGTTTTATTCCTGAAACAATGCAAGGAAGCTAGAATTCTGGGTAGTTTCATCATTTACTTTTTTCAACAGTCTCATCCCTTTTCTCCACTCAGAAATAATTTCTAAAATAAATTAATCTTTCACTGCCAATTTGGAACACAGATCAAACTTCCTTCCCAGGACTGAATCCATGCACATTCAACCCTTTGAATCAATCCTAGTTGAAATACTAATCAAGGACTCCACTGCATAACCTCTTACCCACCAGGATCCTGAGCCTTGATCTCCCTCAAAGGGCCCTGCATGCTGCCTCCCTCATGGAAATGGCAAGTAGCCAAGACTGAATTCTCTTTTCTTTCTTCAATTTCTAACAAGTAAGGAAGACAAGAATATTTTTGGTTTCCTTTGCTCTCTCTGTCTCTCCAGTACTTTTTGTTTTCTTTGATGCTGCTCTGACTTACCATTTTAATGCTTTTCTGAGTGTATTTGTTTGTATCTTACAGTTGGCCTTACTTAGGACATAGGAAGGAGGAATTTGGGGTTAGGGGCTGGAGATGTGGGCTGTAGCACATATTGGAATTTAACTCTGGCCTTATACTGGCCTTTCCTCTTCCCAGTGGAGTGTGGTATGTCTTTGGCTCACACCTTTTCTCTCCTGACCTGCTAGCAGTGCCACAACGTTTCCTTGATGACTTCTCAGACAAGAAACATGTTGTGCTTCCCATCAGTTGTAAGGGTGGTGTGGGCACGGTTGATCCTCCCCGTTTTATAGGTTATGCACCGGACATGAAGAGAACTTAATGGTAGCCAGTGATATAGCTGTGATTAAGGTTTGGGACTCTAGACGCCTAACTTCATCCTCTTCCTATTGTATGTTTTATCCTAACTAAGCAATCTTAGTCTTTGTTGGATCCTGCTTCACTCAGCCCTGAACACTAGGACATTTTCTTCACCTGTACTGTCTTGGTGATCTTATTCAGTTCCGTTTTAAATACCATCTATATGCTAATGACTCCTACATATCTCTTGATTTGATCTCTCCCTTGAACTCCTTTCATTTATCTTTCTTACTTGACATCCATCAGGGTATTTAATAGGCATTTCAAACTTAGCTTGTCTGAGATCTTAATTCCCCTCCATCTCAAAACCAGCCTCTTCCAAGCTTTCTCAATGTGACAATCACCCAGCTGGCTTTTGCGAAAAACCTTGGAGTCAATATTATCTTTCTTTTAAACCATTTATCTATCAGTTGATTGTGTTTGCCCTACTTTCAAAATATATCCCCAATCTGACCATTTCTCACATTGCCATCCTATTGTAAGCCACTCTTCTCAGCTGGTTTATTACAGAAGGCCCCACACTGGTTCCCTTGATCCCATTCTTACTTGCTACAGTTTATTGTCCACACAGCTGCCAGAGGGGTCCTTTAAAAATTTTTTTTAATGTTTATTTTTGAGAGAGAGAGAGAGAGTGAGAGCGAGCGAGGGAGCAAACTCATGGTGGGGAAGGGGGGGGGGGCAGAGAGAGAGGGAGACACAGAATCCGAAGCAGGCTCCAGGCTCTGAGCTGTCAGCACAGAGCCCAATGCGGGGCTCAAACCCACGAACCGTGAGATCATGACCTGAGCCAAAGTCAGACACTCAACCGACTGAACCACTCAGGCACCCCCAGAAGAGTCCTTTTAAACATAAGTCAGATTGTGACATTCCACTGCTCCAAGTTTTCTAATAGCTTCTCAGTATATTTTTAGGTATTTTAAACTCACTATGATGCATCTGACCACCAACATGATGAACCGCTGAGCAACTCTCTGGTTGCATCTACACTCCTCTCTCTCTCCTTTACTATGCTCTGGACTTGCTCACCTGCTTTTCCTCAAGTTGCCAGGCACACTGGGCTTCTTTGCTATTGCTGATCCTTCTGCTTGGATTTATATCAAGATGTTTGCATTGTTTTCTCTTTCACTTCCTTGAGATTTCTGCTCAAGTATCACCTCTTTAGAGATACTTGACCACATGAATTATGATGTAGAAATTGCTGAGGTGCCTGGGTGGCTGAGTTGGTTAAGCATCTGACTCTTGATTTTGGCTCAGCTCATGATCTCACAAGTTTGTGGGTTGGAGCCCTGCATTGTCAGCCCTGCTGACATCATGGAGCCTGCTTGGGATTCTCTCTCTCTCTCTCTCTCTCTCTCTCTCTCTCTCTCTCTTTCTCTCTCTCTCTCTCCCTCCCTCCCTCCCTCTCTCTCTCTCTCTCTCTCTCTCTCTGTCCCTCCCTTGCTCACATACATGTGCATCCTGTCTCACTCTCAAAATAAATAAATAAACTTAAGAAAAAAAAGTAATTGCTGTTCTATGCCTCAGGATCCCCTTTCATTTCTCTTCACAGTAGTTATCACTTCCTGACTCTCTATTTGTATTTCTATATTTTTTTTTGTTTCCCCTACTAGCATGTAAGCTCTGTGTGAAAGAGAGATGATGACTTTTGTTCACTACTATGTCCCCAGTGCCTAGAACAGTTTCTAAACCCTAAGAACAGATTGATCCAGACTTCATAGTTATTTGTTCGCTCAGTAACTAGTGAAGGATACTGTAGGCTAGGCCATTTAGAAGGGTCCAGATCACAAGAAGTCCTCTAACCAGGGATGATTGCACACTATACACTTCACTGTGGTTGAGTATATGCTATATAAACCATACAATGCAGACTTCTTTGGGGGATAGGTAATTTAAAATTGTCTTATCTTAGCTGCTAACGTTATCTTGTTTCTACAAGTACACACACATTTCTCTGACTACATATTTATTGGGTGCATACTAGAGGCATGGTTCTGTACCTTTCTGTTTACTATCTCTTCCGATCTTCACCTGAACCAAAGGGTGCTCTTGAGCTTTCAGTAGCTTGTCCAAGGCCACATGACTGGTCAGTGGTGGAGGCAGATTTTGAACCTCAGAAGCCTGACAAGAGAGCCATACTCTCAATTACCATAGCTCTGCTTCATTGTCTTATACTATTTCTTTTTTTTTTTAATGTTTTATTTTATTTTTTTTTTGAGAGAGACAGAGCACAAGCAGGGGAGGGGCAGAGAGAGAGGGAGACACAGAATCCAAAGCAGGCTCCAGGCTCTGAGCTGTCAGCACAGAGCCTGACATGGGGTTTGAACCCATGAACCATGAGATCATGACCTGAGCAGTAGTCAGATGCTTAACTGACTGAACCACGCAGGCACCCAGTCTCATACTATTTCTTATGTCCCCATTTTTTGATTTAGGAGATGTGAATATCATGCCACATTATCAGCACATCTTTGAGGGCTCAAAGATTGACAGACCATTACATATTTACTGAAGTATGTGGTGGTACGATATTTTTTCTTTTTAAGATTCAACAACCCATTAATTTTGCAACTTTAGAACAACCTGCCCCATGTGCTGCCCAACAAATATTCTTTCCACTTGTGATCATTGGACAATAAGGAAACGATGTTCTGGTCATCTCTCAAACCCTCGTCCTGCCCTCCTTCCCCCAAGAACTGATTGTTTCCTCTGTTCTGCAGGCTGCTCAGTCAACCTGGTCATTGTGATATCCTGCATGCTAAGGACACTGGAAGCGGGAGTCAGGTTTGCACAATTAGATTGATAAGCAGATGCTAAGCCGATGTGACACAGCTGCTTCTGCTGAGCCTGGAAAAGCAGGTCAAGGTTATCGGGAGAAAGTATGACACTTGCCCGTAGCTGGGAGCAAAAATATCCCCATGTACTGTTTCCTTTCCCAGTCTCTCTCTTTGAATTCCTTCTTGTCCTTTCTTTTTATGTCTTTATGTCTTCTCTTTTTTAGAGGGCCGTGGTAAAAGCCTCATATTGAACTCACTGGACACTGCTAAAGAAGGATAGCTATATAAATCAGCTGCTTTGTTTTTCTAACATGCATTATTTGATCTTCCAAGTAGTGCCACGCTTTAAAAATCAGATTTGAAGATTAACACTGATCATTTGCCATTTATTATTTAACCCTGTTTATTTTTAACACATGGTTTCACATCTGATACATACTGGGCATCTTGTACTACTGCATTGGATACTCATGGCACATTAACATACATGCAGTGTAACCAGGGGGTCTGATGTCTTGTTTCTATTCTTCATTGAATGGAGTTTATTGGTGGCTAAATTTGATTTTTCATCCAGAAGAACCTGTTTTCCCTAAGGTCTTTTTAGCTGTTTCTATATAATTTTGAACTGAATATGATTTAATTAGGTGAAAATGACCCCATGAGGTAAGCCAACCTTAAAACCAAAGCCATTTAAAAATTATCATCTTCAGATAAAGAGTATCTCAGCATCTATTGGTAGATTTTGAAATCATACCAGGCAGATCACCAGTGGGTAGATGTTGCCATGTCCCTGTTTGGGACACTTCTGATTTTTACCATTGGGGTGGCCCCTCTTGGAAAGCCTATTTCTCCTCCAAGATCCCCTTCTTCTGACTAGGCCCCATCCTCTGCCTGGAAATCTTCAGACTCACCAAAAATTTGATGATTGCTGCTTCAATTTTATTTGTTTATTTCCATTTTGCTTTTCAGTCCCTCCGGTATATGTAATGAGGAACATATAAAGAGCACTAGGCTTGGAGTCTTGGTTTATATTTGAGCCCTGACCCTTGTCAGCTGTGTGAGCTGGGACAATTACTTGTCTCTCTGAACCTCATTTCCTAATTTGTCTGAGTAGGGAGGCAGCAGTGAGATAAAATCTATGAAGTACCTAGTATTATACACTTGCAATAAACAATAGCTATTTTTATAATGTTATTGTTTTACTGAACTGGTTTTGGTGTTACTGGTAATGAAACCACTCAAGGCAGAGAATGGCAAGTGGAAAAGAAACTAAAATGACTTTTCACCAAATTTTGCTTGTAAAAGATATGAAATTTAAACAAGCAGACAACAAATTATCATTCTCAGTCCAAGAGATCATGGAGGAGAAAATCTGGATTTCAAAAAGATAATTCTTAAAAGGTTATAGGATTTAACAGTATATTTTTACTTGGCAGCTGTAAAATGGGAATAAAATGATGTTTACTGCATGGGGTTGGTATGCAAACAAAATGATTTAATCCATATAAAGCACTTAGAACACAGATGAAAAAAAGTCATGCTATTATTAATGGATAAAAAGAATTTTAGATCTGATGACATGCCCCAGTGATTATGGGGGAGCATCTCCTTTGGTTGAAATATTGTAAGTATGATTGTGGTATTTCTCAAGCTTTGGGGGATGACTAAGTTGTCAATAGACTGAGGCACGTGTTGTGTGTGTGTGTGTGTGTGTGTGTGTGTGTGTGTGTGTGTGTATGTATGTATGTATCTATCTATCTATCTTTATATTTTCCCTCTTGGTACAGCATCTGTCCCAGGCCTCACATTTAGTGAATGCTTACTTAATGAGGGGATGAAGGAGTAGAAAAATGACCCATCTTGTCTAATTCTGAGAGTTATGTTAGTCGTGTTAGTGCAAACTGAAATTCCTTTATTTTCCTCCTCACTTTGCCTACCTACCCCATCCTGCCAGGTATTGAGACTTTAAGTCAGGCACAAAATTCTGCAACCTCTTTGCCTCTTCTCACTGTAGAAAGCATTTTCCTGGAAGCAGTCTGGGTTCACAAAGTCCCAAGCCTACAAAGCCAGGCAGGGAATAGAATAGGCTGGATAACAGTAGATTATGAGTCCCCCCAGAAAGCAAGGTCAGTGAGAGCAGCAATCTCATATGTTTTTTCAGTTGTGTCTGTTCAGAACCTGGAATAGTGCCTGCCACTTATCCTTTATGGATAAATATTGGTTGAAGGAATGAATAAATAAATGCTCAGGGCAGGCTGACTGTTTCAAGGCAGGAATGAGGACCCAATGTTGTCCAGCACTTAGATTTATCCAGATAGAGCAGAAAGTCTACTTTTATGTGGAATCTCTTGGTTTCAAATGTTGGCAACAAATTCAAAATGTTAAAGCGTTGTGCAGGTCAAACAAAAACATATCTAAGAGGAAATTCAGCTCATAAACTCTCAGTTTTCAACCTCTGCTGTCAGTAATAGCTTATGCAATGTTTTCCTATCTTCTCTATAGGCTCACTTTTATTATTGCATTCCTTCTTCATCTGTACTGGGTAATGTAGATGCTGTTATGTCCATTTTATACATAAGGTCACAGAGACTCAGAGAAGTTAATTGACTTGTTTAAGGTCACAACACTGATATGTTATGGAACTGGAACCCGAATCCAAGTTTTCTGACCTCAAATCCTGTGCACATTCCAGAACATCATTCTGATTATTCTACCACATGTGCTTTGGTAAACCACGTGCTTTTGTTCACAAAGGTGGGTTTCTATTCTTTTTAGGACTGTCCAGCACTCTATTATTCATGCTTCTTTCTGTGTTCCAACCAGTCTGGTCCAGGCAGCTAAAACACAGCATTGTAATCATAATTAAAATAAAACTGCTTCCACTTTGGTATTATTAATTTCTCTTATTATGTTCATTTCTCTTTTTATATACACCTGTCTGGACAGAGAGCAGATATCAGTTTGAATCATTGAGAATTTATAGCTCTGTTCATTTGGATCTAGATTGGTTGCTGTAAAATGACCAAAATAATAATATTTTAAACAAGATAAAGCTTGTTTTTATTTCCCTCTGTATCCTGTAAATCTGAGCATAAATGGTCCAGGAAAACTGTGGTTGCTCTAAGGTGTTAAAGGGTTAGCCATCCTCCATCCAGTATGTGCTTGTTACCCTTGCCTGCTTTGCTAAGGTCTCTCACCAATGTATTCATATAAAGTCAGAAGGGCAGAGGAAGGAGATGAAGGGCCGCATCCCCTGCCTCTGAAGTGGAGGTTGCACACATTGCTTCTGTTCATAGCTTACTGGTCATAGTTGAGCACCATGGTCACCTAGCTGTAAAGGAGCAAAGAATCTAGTTTTTTATCTGAATGGCCATGTGTCCAAGTGAAAATTTTATTACCCTATAAGAAGAGAACAGATATTGAGGAACAACTTGTCATCTCTGCTGAAATAGCTAAGCATTAATGTGTTATTGAGTATTTCACCAGTGTTTTCTAGCTGATTGGGTATTTCTTGATTCACATACTTGGTCCTATCTTGCTGTTCATCTGCAGTATATAATGTAAACATTTGATGGATGAATATTTTCAGGCATAAAACTAAGATGCTAGCTGGACAAGTGTTAAGACTCTGAATTCTTTGCAAATTATCAAATCACTTTTGAAACGTTAAATTTGCAGGGAGGTATCAGGGCTTATAGTTGATAACTGTTGATAGAGGCACTTGAACAGGAATTTGTCAAATTACTCTTTGCAGTTACCCCCATTCCTCCAAATCTTAGCTATCTGGTTGATCCAATTACTTCTTATATCCACTCACCTTCTGTTACTTGGGTGGTCGCGTTGGTGAGAACATTGAAAATATTCCAGCATAATTGTATTAGTTTCCTATGGCTGCTATCACAAATTACCACAAGTGTAGTGGCTTAAAGCATCAGAAGTACAATTTTGGAAGCCAGAGGTTTGAAATCAGTATCACTGGCCCGAAATCAAGGTGTCGGTAGGGTTGCATTACCTCCAGAGGCTTTAGGGGAAAGTTTGTTCCTTCTTCCAGCTTCGAGGGGCTGTTGGCTTTCCTTGACTTATGGTCATATCACTCGAGTTTCTGCTTCTCTTATCACATTGCCTTCTTTACTGTCTGTGTCACGTTTTCTCCCATGTTTTTCTTGTGAAAGACACACTTGTGGTTTCGTTTAGGGTCCACATGGTTAATCCAAGATAATCTCCCCATCTTAAAGTCATTAATCACCTCTGCAAAGTCCTTTTGCCATAGAAGGTGACATTCACAGATTCCACAGAGTAGAACATGTGTATCTTTTGGGGGGAGCCATTATTCTGCCTACCATGGTAATATTATTGTCATGAAAAAGAGTAGCTGCTTATTGAAGTTATGCTGTGTGTAAGACATTGTGCTAAGTAGTTCATGTACCTTGTTTGATGTTAGCCTTACATAAATTTTATTTTACTTTTCAGGGAACTAAAAGGTTCAGAGAGGCTGAGTAACCTGTTCTTGGTCACCTGGCATGCTCCACCTCCTTTTCCCCACTCCTTCCCTAAGCCAATACCAAAGTGAAGCAATTAAATGTTCAATCAACCTAGAACAGCAAAACAGAATGCTTCCCCGCCTGTTGTCATCACCATGTCTATTTAGGTATCACATCTGCCCCCTCCTTCTAAGCTCCATGAGGACCATTGTGATTCCTTTTCCCCTTCCAGGCTGCCTTAATATCCATCTTATCCTCATTTCACCTTTAGGCAAAATTGTACATCCAGGACAGGGGCCACATGCCCATGCAATTCCAACTTGTTATAATTCACTCATGGGACGATTGGGGGAGTATCAAGTTCCCTTCACATAATTAGGTCCAGAACTCTTCTGGACTTTGGCATTATGAAGTTGGGTTACAAATGTCGTGAGAACAGGTTCTCTGGCAAGATATCTAATATTACTGTGTCCAGTCTCAACCAGACATAGCAGGAGACCAGCTTTTCCCAGGGTATTTTAGTGCTCTAGGTTCTGGTCCCGACTGGAATCAAGTAGTGAAACAACTTTCAAGTAAACATTTAGAATGTTATTGAAAAAGCTTAGTTCAATATTAAGTGTATCCATAGGTGAGTTGGGGGGATGGAGTGATGAGAAAAGTGGAAAGAGTTTGGGCATATTTCTTTCCCAAATTATCCCTGAGTGAAAGCACCTATTGGAAAGGCCTGCCTGGCTCTATTGAGTGTCTGATATGCAATTTCCTGAACAGTTATGTGCAGAGGTAGGGCCAGCTCAGCTGTATTGTTGCTGTACTAATGTGGTAGCTTAGCTATTTGGAGTTAATTGTTAATCAAGCCAGACATAATCTGCAATACTATTCTCAAAGGTAGAAAGGCCAAAAAAAAAAATCCAGTATCTTATTACCCTTGTCATCAAAATGCTCTAAAAATTCTTGTATAATGGCCATAGAAATGGCAGAGACTGAGCTATTATATGCCCCATCTTCTGATTTTGGTTTCTATTTTCAAACAATTTTATGAACTAAAATCAGCTGAGAAGTATCTGCTGCATACTGGAAATTGGAAAGGCTGGCTTCCAGCAGCACCCTCTCTGTGACACTCATTTTGCTATTAAGAGAAGCTCCTTAACAAACCAATTGTCAACAGGGGGAGATGAAAACACAATAGTTAATCAGGTTTTACAAGGTCACACATCTAATTCAAATTGTAAAAGGACTCCATTAGTGCTTTCTTTCCCTTTTTCTTGAATGTAGTCTTTCTCTAAATTAGGGCTCACCACTACTGGATCCCCCTACAAGATAGCAGTCAGTTAATAAAGATTTGAAGTACTTTTTTCCTTACTGAGGGCCCCCTTTGGAGCCTATTAACACCCTTTTTTTATGGCAAGCGGAGCAAGTAGCCACCTCCTGACATGTGTTGGCACTTTCTAAAAGGTCATTAATGCTCCATATTTCAGAGTATAACAAACCCAGGAAGGCTCACAAGGATCACAGCAGGGGTAAAATAAAAACAGTAATTTACAGAGCTTTTTGTCTCACCTAGGTGGTGCATGCTAAATGAGAGAGAGAAAATTAGGGCACCCCCTCCCTTGAATTTGCAAGGATTTGCAGGGTCCTGGAAATTTCCAGGTAAAATCTAGAATATTTAGCTTTTGAGAAGCAGCCTTCATCAAATATTTGTGCTATGGAAAAACATCACCGTGGTTCCTTATTCCTTTCTCTGTCCTTAGTCTTTAGAATAAATTTTCTACATGGATAGGCCCTTTTTGCCTTCTGATTATTTCTGAAGCTCTTTTGTGATTTTTTGATAACATATCACAATGAAATTAGAAATTAATGGGCAAATCTGGAGCTTCATTTTATTTTGGAGATTTTCTTTCTTTCTTTCTTCCTTTTTTTTTTTTTTTTTTTTTTTGTAGATAAACTCAATTATTTACTTTCCAGGGGAGCTACTTGGACTTTAGCATGTTGCTAAAACTTGCATTGGACCCTAGATTGATGGGTTTATTTTCTTAAGTTATATGTGAAGGCGTGAGAATGAATGTAAAAGATTTCTTGAAATAAAATTCATAGTATTGTCACAAATAGAATGTATATTTAAAGTTGACTTATATATGTTTTTGCAGAGCTGAGGAGCACATGACCGTCCTGTGCACTTAAGAATAGATACCACACCAAATAATGCACAGAACCCCTTCTTGTTTGCAGTGTGGTTTCCCTAAAGATAGAAATTTCATCACCACTGGCTGTTATCCCCAGTAGGGTGTTCTTGTTCCACCTGTATTCTTAAATTTATTTCTGTGCACCAATCTAGCATTTGATCATGAAGATTCTACTGAAAAGTATCCTGTAAGCATTCATACCTTCTAACAATGATAAGGATATTGTTGGCTCATCTTGTACAGTTTTTCTGAGTATCAGCAAACAGACCCCTCATTTGTGGGTCAGGAAGTTAGCATGACATCTCTGGACTCGCCACTAGTCACATGAGAGTATTAGTTCTCTATTCTATCACCTACCTGACTGCTCACTGATCTCCACAGCCCTCACAAACCTCTGTCAACTATTGATTAAACATACATTGAAAACTAAGCTTGGGTAAAAGAAGTCAGGGCAGTCCTGGCAGGAAGCACTGGCAGGCTTGTCTGGGAACTGAATCAAGAGAGATGAACATCGACCATTTTCTTTAAAAAAAATTTTTTTTAATGTTTATTTCTGAGAGACAGGGAGAGACAGAGCACGAGCAAGGGAGGGGCAGAGAGAGAGGGAGACATAGAATCTGAAGTAGGCTCCAGGCTCTGAGCTGTCAGCACAGAGCCTGGCGCGGAGCTCAAACTTACGAACTGTGAGATCATGACCTGAGCCGAAGTCTGTCACTTAACCGACTGAGCCACTCAGGTGCCCCAACATTGACCATTTTCTTATGTTCGTGCCTCATGCTGCTTAATATCAAAGTCCTATTTTATGAATGAGGTGTCTACTTGGCTCAGCTTTGATTATGTGTCCAGCCCTTGACCTAAAAGAAGACTTACATACTTACAACTTACTCTGGTGAGTCTCTATCTTCATGTAACAGGTTGTCCCACCTAAGTCTAAAGGGAAGATAGACTCTGGGAGGTTGGTGACCATACCTTCAACTAGGCTTCATTTATTCTGTCATACTGTTGGACTGGAGTAGCATCAAAACCATGAATAGGATCAGTGACTGCAGTCCAGAGATAGATAGACGTCCTAGAAAGGGCTGGAGGGCAAAACACAGCATACCAAACTATACTCAGCAGCAGGGTATAGAGGAGAGTGAGAGAAGAGAAGCCTATCTGGGTGTATCTGAAGGTGCTTTGTCCCAGTCCCTCTGGCAGCATGCCTGTCCCGTATACCACCTTATACCCTTATACCCTTATGTCCCTTATATCCCCTATAATTAATTAATTAATTAATTAATAATTAAAATTTTAATTTAAATTAAATTAATAATTATAATTATTTTATATAATTTATATAATTTATAATTATAATTATATAATTTATATAATAATATATTATATTACATATAATAAATTGTATAATTTATATAATTTATAATTATAATTATATAATTTATATAATAATATATTATATTATATATAATAAATTGTATAATTTATATAATAATTATAATTAATTAAAAATTTTATTTAAAAATTAATTAATTAATTAATTCGTTTTTAGTACTTTTTAAATGTTTGGGAAAGAGAGAGAGAAGGGGACGGAGGGAGGGAGATGGAGAGAACACACTATCAGGGGAGAGGGAGAGAGGGAGACACAAAATCTGAAGCAGGCTCCAGCCTCTGTACTCACAGCAGAGAGCCTGATGCAGATGCAGGGCTTGAACTCATGAACCATGAGATCATGACCTGAGCTGAAGTCTGATGCTTAACTGACTAAGCCACTTTGGTGCCCCCCCCCAACCCCCACCTTTATTTGAATGGTATATGTATACACACTAAAGTAGTTATCATTCTGGGTTCTGCCAACTGTGCATGAATGTCATGAAATGGGAGTTAATGAGTGGGAAGCTGTTTTTCTCCAAGTAGTAAGAGGTGAGAACTAAGGGTTTAGATTAGCGCCAGGGCTATCATGTATGATTGTGCAGGTTGTGTACTGCACAATTTCAGGGATTTTCTTTCCCATAGACTTAAGTATGCATATACAACTTCCATGGCTGTACTTGGTTGCCCTTTCAAGAATCAATATCAGTAGGAGAGAATAGTGACAGCAGCATCCCAAAGGAGGAACAGTGGTCTGAAATTGAGCAGCTATGGTTGGGCATGCAGTGGGTTGGCCCTCTGTGATGGTTATGTGTAGACAATGCCCTGAAAAAGCTCAATGGCCTAAATTAGAGTGTTGGCCTGAGGAAACTCTGAGTACTAGGAGATACTCCTGGAAGCTTCCAGAGATCCTGGAGGTAGCAGTGGGTGGGGGATATTAAATGGTGATAAAGGAACTGACTGTGTCTATGAAAATTAAGAGAAGCTAGAAATGTTAATGTGGCCTGGTTTTGTATGCCAGGTGATAAGACTCTGGAGTCTTGGCATTATTTGTATAAACAAATATGGTTAATTTCTTTTCAGACATCAGCTTTATGGTTGAGGCCTATTTGTTCTTTTCGGGGGTTAAAATAAAAAATTCCCTCCTTGTTAGTTGGAGGAGTGCTGCTGTTTAGTTAAACTCTGCATGTGCTATCTGAGGGTGAAGGAGTGTGCACTCAACTTGCTAGGTAGTCCCTATCATAGTGTGTTCTTACTGAACCTCGTTAATTGGCACAAATAGTCAAGTGTAGTGACATTAAGTAGACAGATGATCTGAGTTTTCCACAATAAACCACCAGGAAGTAATTCTTGGCCATGACATTTAAAGAAAAAAGAAAAAAAAATAACATGATTTTTAAGATTTTTAAGGGAAAAGTTCAGAATTTTTACCAAAAAGTACACACACAGAGGAAGAGACTGACCAGTGGAAAACTCTTTCCCTTTCAACCTAATAATAACAAGGTGGTTATGGGAAACATTTGTAGGGAACATTTTTTTTAATTTTCTTTTTAAAAGTTTATTTATTTTTGACAGAGAGAGAGAGAGAGAGAGAGAGTGAGTGTGAGCTAGGGAGGGGCAGAGAGAGAGGGAGACACAGAAACTGAAGCAGGCTCCAGGCTCTGAGGCATCAGCACAGAGCCTGACGTGGGGCTTGAACGCACGAACCTAGAGATCATGACCTGGGCCGAAGTTGGATGCTTAACGGACTGAGCCACCCAGGAACCCCCTGTAGGGAACATTTTTAAAGGTGGAATTTCTAAGTCCAAAGACAAGTCAGTATCTGAAGGGCTCTGTGGTTCTAGCACTTTATAGATATTGATAAAAGGCACCTCCTTCTGCAAACTCCAAAGCCACAGCAGACAAGGGTGGCAGTGAATGGAATGGTGGAGAGGCAAAGCTGACTCAGGCCGAGGGGACCTGCCTCGGTTTTTAGTCTGTTAACAATGTCACCTGTCAGATACCTTGCTCAACCACAGGACGTTCAGCAAAATGTACCTGCTTTATCTTGAGCATTTATGTAAAGATCTCAGAAATCAAGATACTATATGTATTTTTTTAATGTTAGGAAGGTAATGTGAGGTAGCTGATGAAAAATGATGGAAGATAAGAGGGAGTGACTGCCTTTTACCTCATATTCCTTGATATAACTAGTGGAGATTTATAATGAACTCACTTCTTCAGGATGGATTTTAAGAAGAAGTGTCATGCATGAAATATTTGCAGTGAAGGAAAGCAAGCGTCATATATGAGCGACCTCTCAGTGATAGGAACTTTGTGTTACATACCATTTATAGAAGGAGAGGTATACATACCATTTTATAGGAGGAGAAAATGAGCCTCAGTAAACTTAAGTTATTCCTGTGGTCTCACATCCAGTAGACTGTGGAGTCAGTATTGAACTGAGTTACCATTAGTAGTAATATTTGTGCTCATTCTGCCATACCAGGCTTCTCTTCCTCCTGACCTTCTTCCTACCCCGGAAGCTCATCATGTTCACGTGTACAGGTGCTAGGTTCTGTTCTCTGAGTATTGCCAAATAGCTCCTCATTCGTAGGTCAGGAAGTTAGCACATCTCTAGACCCTCCACTAGTCATGTGAGGGTGTAAGCACACTACTCTGTCGCCCCCCTGACTGCTTACTGATCCTCACAGCCCTCTATCAACTATTGCTTAAATATACATTGATTAGGGTGATAACATTTATGTTCTGTTGAGGAATTACAATTCTTCTAAGTTTTGTTAGTCAAGTTAAAAGCCAATTTTCAGATTCAAGATGTGGGATCAGGTTCTTCTTTTTAAAATAGACTGGTATGGTACCAGATTCAACCAATATGCCAATGCTGTCACCCTTGGAGCCAGGGCGAGGGAAGAAGAGATTTCATTCACTCCTGGCGGAGCATGGCACATTCTGGACATGGAGAAGGGTTAGCTGAGGGTTTTCCAAGTGGCTGTTGGGACCACAAAGAATGTAACTACAGTTCTGTCAGCAGGATCCAGGAGGTACATCTACAGTGTTAGTCAGAAGGTCCTACCCTGTAACATTAGGCCACCCTAAAGAAAGGACAAAAGGCTCTTTCCTTTATGGAGCCATTTCAGAGTGTCAGAGGAATGACTAGTCTTTCTTTGGCTAAGGTGGCTGTTCACAAGTAACTTTGTCATTCTCTCTCAAGTCATAACAGTAAAAACCATGTATTTATTTATGCCTAAATCACAGTGTATGCCTAAACTCAAACTACTGCACAGATTAGGAAAAAAATTGCTTCATCTTGCTTAAGATCCAAAGGCAGCAACTAATCTAGGGGAAAGTCCTCGTGATCAAGGGGAAAATATCTCTTTATTGGGTGACAGTTACTTGGAATGCCCATTCTATATAGAAAGGATATTTTTTCTAGAGACCTCTACTTTAGGTGCACATTCTCAAATTTGAAGTCCATTGAAATTGCATATATTATTAGGCTTATCTGAATACTGTTCATTATACTTTAAAGAAATATCATGTCCTCCTTTCCTCTTTATGTCCCTTGACCAGAGTCAAAGGAATTCCTTAAACTCTTTCAAACACTCCAATTGTGTCACATTTTAGTTTGTTTCATATTTAGACAATGACTTTTTCGAGCAAGTTTTCTTCTACAATTTCTAATTACTGGAAAGAAGAAATGTAGCCTTCTGCACCATATTATTTATGATCTTACAGCTTCATGTTCATTGCATCTCTTGAATGGGATCAATTCCTTTCTCTTGCTTATAAAGTTAGCCATGGAGCCCACTGAGTGTCTGTTCTAATTTCGAGCAATTGCTTTATGTGTTGTCTATGGTGCTGTCAACCTCTGATTCATTTTTATTGGACTTTGAGTCATTCCCAGAGATTGTTATAGCTCTAGGCTTTTTCTTTCTTGGATTTCACACTTACTTTGTTGGAGTGTATCTGTCTTCAAGTTACTTCTCAAGAAGGGTATGCAGGAGGTAAACTTTTTTTTTTTTTGTATAAAAATGTCTTTATTTTCCTATTACAGTTTATTTATGGTTGGAATAAATGGAGAACAATAGGATCAAAATAACTTTTCCTAAAACCCTGGGGAAGTCACTCCTCTATAGCCTCTTTCTGCATATATTCCAGGATGTGGCTTCCTCCTGTGTTTCTGAAAAACAGTGCTTCCATGTACTTTTCATCTTCAAGGAATTTGCAGAGTCTCTCTCTTTTTTTCTCCATGGTTAGGGATTTATTCACTTTTAAAGAAAACTCATCTTTTATCATTGATTAACTATTTAATAGCAGCCTTGAAGGGAGAGGAGGCACACTTCTATATTCTACTATGGTCAATCTACCATCTTGAAAAAACAAAACAAAGCAAAACAAACAAAATCTTGGCCTTCACCTGTTAAAGTACAAATACCTTTGGGGTAAGGGTGAAAGAGGCAGCTGACCTTATCACGTGCATTCCAATAATCAGATTATTCTGAACATCCTGAAAGAACAGCGAGTCAGAGCTGTACAAGGATGCCTAAACAAGACTTGGGAATATGTCTTTATAAAAATTAGGAAATGGGTAATAGTTTCTTTGAAATTGAAAGGCTGACAGTGGTGGTAACTAGGGTTTAATCCTCGCTCAGGCAGAATTACTTCAGAATGGAAATCTTGTTTACAGGTTGCTATTGAATTTTTTGTCAGTAGTATCACACATCTATATATCTTTTTCTACCTAAATATATAGATCTATACACACACATATATATACACATGTGCTTATATATATATATGTATGTATATATATATACACATACACACATATCAACACACTTCAATATATACACCATACTTATATATACACATATAGTATACATATAGGTATATACACACATGTATACACATGCATATAAATATATACAAAGACATTTATATGTCACACACACACATATATATGCATATGCATACATACACACACAGGTAAGCATGTACAAATACACACATAAGTTTGAGCCTTAACTACTTTCATTTCAGCCATTCTTGCTTATTTCCTATCTCATAAAAGGAGGCCTAGGTATTTTGTTAACATAAGTCTTAAGGACTGCCACTCACTAAAAAGAAAAAAAAGATGCAAAAATGAACTACTGGGACCTCATCAAAATAAAAAAGCTTCTGCACAGCGAAAGAAGCAATCAGCAAAACTAAAAGGCAACTGACAGAATGGGAAAAGATATTTGCAAGTGACATATCAGATAAAGGGTTAGTATCCAAAATCTATAAACAACTTATCAAATTCAACACCTAAAAAACAAATAATCCAGTGAAGAAATGGGCAAAAGACCTCTCCAAAGAAGACATCCAGATGGCCAACCGACACATGAAAGAATGCTCAACATCACTCATCATCAGGAAAATACAAATAAAAACCACAATGAGATGCCACCTTACACCTGTCAGGTGTAACAATTCAGGCAACAACAGATGTTGGCGAGGATGCGGAGAAAGAGGATCTCTTTTGCATTGTTGGTGGGAATGCAAGCTGGTGCAGCCACTCTGGAAAACAGTATGGAGGTTCCTCAAAAAACTAAAAAATAGAACTACCCTACGACCCAGCAATTGTACTACTATGCATTTATCCAAGGGATACAGGTGTGCTGTTTCAAAGGGACACATGCACCCCCATGTTTATAGCAGCACTATCAACAATAGCCAAAGTATGGAAAGAACCCAAATGTCCATCGATGGATGAATGGATAAAGAAGATGTGAGTTTTATATATATATATATATATATATGTGTGTGTGTGTGTGTGTGTGTGTGTGTGTGTGTGTGTGTGTACACAACTACAACTACATGTGCAACTACATGAATGGAACTGGAGGGTGTTATGCCAAGTGAAATTAGTCAGAGAAAGACAAAAATCATATGACTTCACTCATATGAGGACTTTAAGAGACAAAAAAGATGAACATAAGGGAAGGGAAACAAAAATAATATAAAAACAGGGAGGGGACAAAACAGAAGAGACTCAAAAATATGGAGAACAAACTGAGGGTTATGGGAGGGGTTGTGGGAGGGGGATGGGCTAAATGGGTAAGGGGCACTAAGGAATCTACTCCTGAAATCACTGTTTCACTATATGCTAATTAATTTGGATGTAAAATTTAAAAAAATTAAAATTAAAAAAAAAAGATTGCCACTCATGGAAAATTTTAGGGCATATGCCCATGTGAACTTTGATGTAACCAATCTTTTTGGATTCTTTAACACTTAGAAATGCTCAACTTCTGACAAGACTGTGGCCACTCTGCCACTAAGTATTTTTTTTTCTCCCAGACCTCATGGTGTCCTAGATACACCCCCCCGAAACCCAAAAACAACAACAGCAACAAAACACCTTCTAAAGTTTATTTTATCATGTAGCTCTTCAGGTTGACTATACTACCATTTGAGACCAGAGTTTCTTTAGCTATAACCCATCCCCTCCTCATCTGCTTTCACTCCAAAAGTATTTCAGGGAATTTTGACTCTGAGATTGTGTCAGTGAAGCTGGCTATTGACATAGGTAAATTAAAGCCACTAAGGGAGGAGACCATTTTCTCAGAACCTCTCACCCCTCACTAAATCTTAACTTTGTCCCTTTGTCTTAAATTCTACCAGTTGGGTTAATAAGGATTAGTTACTCATATTTAAATTGGTTTAAATGTCCAAATGTTTTTACTTCCATATACCTTAGGAGTGTTAGGGAATTGAAGTTTAGAGATAGGTGGAGAAAGAGGTTAGTGAGAAAGGAGACTCTGAGATGTGTGGTGACAAGTATGATGTACATGAGACTAAGGGAGGGGAGGGTACCTAAGACAGTGTGGCCTACTTGAAGGTCATGTCCCAGTGTGCACGCAACTTGACTTCTGAGAGCAACAGAATGATTCTGCCCCTGTAACTGGTTTCTGGCAGCCTCCTCTACTGTTGTGATGATAGAGTAACATGCTAATTTTTCCCAAAGTTTACCACTGTGGGTTTGAGGGCCTGCAATCCCAATTCCCAAGATATCTGGGCCTTTTAGGCCAATTCAGTCCAACCATGTCCATGCTGAGAATACTCTCCTCAGCTTCCTCACAGCTGGAGCCATATTTGATCAAGTGATGACTCACTGGACTGTGCACTCCAATTTCCCTGTTAGAAACATAATGAGAAAGGGAAATGCCTACAGGGGAAGGAGGATGATGGTGGTTTTGGACTTTTTCCTGAGAAAATGAGGCAATATTTATCTTCTAGGCCTTGGTTCGATGCTAGCTGGGGGAGGCAGATGCTGATCCATGTTTAAGAAGCCTTGCTTTGTGTGTCACTCCCCCCACACATTACAGTTAAGGAAGAGGACATTTTTGAGTTTCATATATTTAGATAGTTGCAAATTGAGCACATTCTGGGGTCAGGCCAGCTAATCTGGCCTCCTGACTCCGTGAAAATTTGGAGCCAGACCTCTGAAATAATATAGAAGGGATAACTATGGAAGGATTGAATTATGTCTCTTATATGTCATTTTCAGTTACTTTTTTCTCATCAGTAGAGTGGTATTATTTTTACTACATTAATAATTCATGCCTCATTCTAGAAAATGGAAAGATTCATAGTTTGGATTAGTCAAAAGAAGTAGTTTGGAGTTTTTGCATATGCAGAGTAAATTTGGGTAAAGTAACAATGAAAAAAGGATTAATGTTTACTGAATATGTTTCATATGCCAGATATTGTTTGGAGGTTTTATACATTTTCTTATCTTATTCTTCATTATAGCAGCAACAACAACATCTCTTTGAGAAAGTATTATGATATTTTATAGTTAACCAAATTGACTTTCAGTGAGCTGAGGTAAATTGCCCAAGGTCACTCTGCTTGTAAGTGGTTGAGTTGCATTCAGATCCAGATTTTTGTGACATCAGATTCAGGCTCTTTCTGTCATGTCACAGTATCTCTGAAAATGATGCCAAAAAGTCTGGTCAGAAACACCTCTGTCATTGATCTGCCACAGGGCCTGAAATTGCCCTCACTTAAAGACATTTCTAGAAGGTACTTATTAAAATATGCACCCAGAGCAAGTACAGTGTGCGAGTTCTATTAATCAGCTCCTGTGCCCTTGCCTCTTGCCATGGTTAAATGATAGATTCATATAGAACATAAAGGGGCTTTGAGAGAATTTAACCCACCTTCTTCTTGATGCAGAGATGAATGATGAATGATGAAACTGGGATGCAGAGAGGCTTAAGGAAACTCCTCAAGATTACGTAACTTAATGTGGTTATTTTTATGAGAAATCAGAACCTTCAGGGGGTGACACAGATGAAATTTGATTTAGAGAATGAGGAAGGGGCAGATAGATATGTTCACTGTTAGGGGTCTTTCCCGGTGGAAAGCATTATGGTAAAGAGCACATTGAGGAACCACAGATGTCCATGGGGCTGCTGCCATTAGCACCTGGGATGGAGGGAGCCCCCCCCCCCCCCAGAGTAGGGGGATGCCTATCACGGGAAGGGTGAACCTTGTGATTTTGCCAACAACCAGTCCTGTCAGAAGGCTTAGGTCATTACTTACGTTTGGGAAGGCATGTGCCATTATTGCCTCTTTCTTGAGAATGCCTCTATCAGCATTTCACTCAGAGTTGATGGAAGATTCAAACAATACTCTTAGAGAATAGTTTCTACAGTTTATGCTCTAAAAAGAGGAGCATCAGAAAGCAAGAGGTTAAATTGACACCCCACCAAATATTTGATATGTCAGGAGGCACTCACACAGACAGCGTCCATTGAACCTCTGATTCTCATAAATGGAGAAGCAAGGGACATGGCAGCTCCTGTGAATGTGATAGCATCCTGGCTGAAGGGGTCTGGTTTTGGTACTCATTTAAATGTGAGGAAACCCTTTTACCTCAAGCTTAAAAAAAAGAGAGAAAGAAAGCATTTCTAGTTCCTGAAGGAGAGAAATGTTACCCTGCTCTTCTCAGCCTAGAAAATAGCACCACTGGCGCACTTGGCAACTGTTCTAAGGAGAGTTGTGTGGCCAGCTCTTCGGGCTACAAGTGTAATGGTAACTGCATAATGATGTCTGAGCAAATCAAAGACCAAAGGAACAATTACAGTTTGGGAGAAACAAATATACAACCAAGCCCAACTTTTGGATAATTTTTGAAAGGATGCCCTTGGGTCTTGGGGAGACATTCTGGTTATAGATTCTGGAGGAAAACCATAATCATGAGAGGGCATTCAAAGGATCCAATAACCTGTGGTTAAGTCTGTGTGTGTAATTGTGATTAGCTGGTCAAGGGAGGGCAGTTGGGGATCAGGAAGCCAAGAATGACGTGCCCAAGTATAGCAAAAGGACTGAGGTGTGGGTATGCTTTTGCTCAGACGGAGTATAAAGCAGACAAAAGGAAGACCTCATTTCTAGGCCCTGTGATAGAAATATCTGGTATAATCTCTACCTCTGACTGGCTCTTGAGTCTGGGAAAATCACCTGGCTTCTTTGGACCTCAGTTTCCTCTTCTGTAAAAATACAAGCATTGACAAGATGATTCTAAAAGTCTTTCCAGCTATAACATTGCATAATACAGCTGAAAAACACATTCTGGGTCTTTGGAATATTTATGCAGGCTTTTTTCATCTTCAAATCATTGAGTATCTGTTACAAAGTCAGACAATTTGGTTGGTACTGGGACTCCAACAAGTTGTAGTTCCTTCCTTTAAGAGAGTGATAATTCAGTGGTGTTAATGCCCTAAAATATATGTGAAATTCAGTGCTAAAGGGATATTTATTCCATGTACAGTGAATGATGAGATGTAAAAAAGGATATGATGTACTGCATGGCCACAGCATTCACGAGTCTGAACTAATACAGGTGAAACAATTAGGAGACATTTAAGGAATAAACTTTTGGATGCTGACTGAAGCTGCAACTGGGATTCATAATGTGGGCTGGGAATCAGAGCAGGCAGACTGGGGAAAGAAGGGCTTGGCGGGACCATGGAGTGCTAGGATTTGAATAGGCAGAGAGGACAGACAAGGAAATGCCAGCTGGGGAAAATAGTATAATAATTAATAGAAGAAATATTCATAGTTTTTCTCAGAAGCACTGAGAGCTTCAGCTGTCCTCAGCCAAATGTTAACCCAGATGGTATATCCAAATTTCATAATTAACAGTTCACCCAGGCACCACAGGTGCTTAAGAGTAAGTCTCATGTTATTTATTTGTGGGGCCACTGAAGAAGGAGGAAAAAACCTAGGTGTGGGGAAGGAGGGTAGGTGGGGGTGATACCCTGGGGCCCTTTCCCAAGATGGGTAAGTTGATTAGTTTCTGTTTGATTACTGTTTCCAAAGCTGCATGTAAGGTTCATCTCTGTATCCAGACTGGGAAGCCACAGATGGAGTTCACAAGGCCAGCAGATGCATATATACAAGGGCACAGCACTCTCTGGTTTTCCTTGGTTGCTGAGACCAGGAAAAGAAAAGATGGGAACAAATCAGCAGAGATTAATCATCATTTCTACTGAAAACAACAAGTCAGAGCAGATCCTGGATGGCTGATGGACATTGACAGGGAAGAAAATAGAAGTAGCATCCTTCACACAGTTCCCAGACCCAGGGCTGGAGCCACACTGGCTTACCTGTGAGACTGGGTTCTGCTCCCTGTACCAGCCCCTTCCTCAAAGGCATGCAGATGGTTTCTGCCTTAAAGGCTCTAAGCAGAATTGGAAATTTATTAAAATTGAGCACAATTTATCATTTTTGCCTGCTTCTTTTCCTTTTTGGCCTTTTCCCAACTCCTATGAGGGAAAGTTTAACTCATGTTATTCATTGCATCCTTGGAGTTTAAACATTCTCCTGCTTATGAAGTAGATGGTGGCATCGGGTCCCACTCTCCTAGGTTTTAGATTGACATTTCTCCAGATACGTGGTGTTTGGTTGGCTCTTGCCCAATCTGAAGGATTTGTTTGTTTTTTTTTTAAATAGTTACAGCGATGATGCTGTTGTTGTGTTGGGAGAAGAGGACTGTGTTCTTGCCTCATTTTGTAGTCCTGTTTGTCAGCCTCTGTTACACAGCTGTCTGCATTGACTGTGCATGGCCAAGCCAACTGACCATGTAAAGGGAAGCTTAGATCCCTTCTGAGAGGAAATAAGGAGGCTTCTTATTTCTACAGAGTACACTGATTTAAAATAATTTGTTGAAAATACTCATCATTGATTAAAAGGGTGGGCTCTGAGAGGGATAAACCTGAGGGTTAAGATTCTGCTTTTCTTCTTACCAGCTGTTTGAACTCGGGTAAATAACCCATCATTCCTGTGCCCCAGTTTGTAAAAAACTTAGTGCCTATATAATGTGATAATGATTAATTAAGTTACTATACTAAAAAAACTTAAAACAGTACTTGGAAAAGTAAGGATCCAATATATGTTGCCGCCATTATTATTTTTTATTATTCATTTTATTATTTATTTACTTTATTATTTATTATTATCAGAATTATCAAAGTATGACAATGCATTCAGATATGTGCATTTATTTATATTCAAAATATTTATTAAGAATCTCCTCTAAGGCAAGACACCAACCTAGGCATCAGAGATGATTAAGGCAAAATCTCTGCTCTCAAGAAATTACTCTTTAGTGGGAGAAACAAAATATAAAACAATGTGAGAAATAGAAGACATAATTGGGGGGGCATGGAACTAGATTAGGGACTGTCTACTCAGCAGAGGTCACCCCTGAGCTGGATCTTAGAGGTAAGTAAGGCCAGGGTGGGACGGGTTTGGAGACAGTATGCACAAAGACTTGGAGATAAGGAGAACATGGCACAGGTGAAAGAATCGAGGGGTCAGTTTAACTGGAGCTTAGAGTACAGGATAGGGGAGTGGCTACAGATGAGCTTGGAGAGGTGGGCTGAGGCCACATTGTAAAATGTGTGTGCTATGCTAAAGATAGCAGACTTCAGGGCACTTTTATATGAAATTATACCACCTGCGCCTCTCCTCCAGGGACACAGTTCTTTACCAGTGTTCACAGCTTGGTTAGTAGAAAGTGTTCTGGGTTTCAACACCATCCTTGTGTAGGGAACAAACCACATAACCACGTGCAATGGCTTTGTTAGAGGATCTTACTCTAGTTCTTGTGGCCACACTACTCCCAGAGGGAAGAGTCTGTGGGACAAGGGGACATGCCCATCTAGACTTGGTTTCTCCCTATTCTGGATCACATTCTGTTTATCCTGGACCCTAAAATTATAGCTAAAATTTCACTGAGCCTACTTCAGAGGTGACTCCACACCCCCATGAGTGTCCAGACCTGAGGGGTGGCCCCAGTACTATTTTGTGTGTGTGTGTGTGTGTGTGTGTGTGTGTGTGTGTGTGCGTGCGCGCACATGCATACATGGCATGGAGCTCCCAGTGAAGAAGGGAGCTAGGGTGAGAATGAAATGGAATAGCAGTGGACTGCAGACCTCCATTTGTTATTGTCCTAGCCCTGTAAACGTTAGGGGTAGGAATCTGTTTAGGATGTTTAGGAATCTTTAAAGATTGTTCTGGCTGCTGTTTGGAGATGGACTGGAGAGCATGTGGCCTGTGGAGAGGGAGAAAAGTATAGCTGTATCTGAGTGAAAATGACCAATGTCTGAGTCAAGGCAATGATTTTGGTAAAGGACAAAACTGGGATGGATTTAGACCTATTTTATAGGTGGTAAAATCCGTAGGATTTTTGTGGCCAATTAGGATCAGAGTGAGAGAGAGAATAACGAATTGAGGATGATTCCTATCTGGATGGACAGTTGTGCCAGGCACAGAGAAGGGTCCCCAACAGTAGATGCATTACGAGTGAGTGGGAGAAGGGTGCCTGGGTTGCTTAGTTGGTTAAGCGTCTGACCTTGGCTTAGGTCATGATCTCAGGGTTAATGAGTTCAAGCCTCACGTAGGGCTCTGTGCTGACAGCTCAGAGCCTGGAGCCTGCTTCAGATTCTGTGTCTCCCTCTCTCTCTGCCCCTCCTCTGGCTTGTGCTCTGTCTCTCTCACAAATAAACATTAAAAACAATTTTAAAAAAAGAGTGAGTGGGACAGTAATGAGTTTAGTTTTGCCCATGCTATGTCTGATGTGCTGTTGGACATTCAAATAGAAATGCCTACTACAGTTGGATATAGTAACAATGACTAAGGCATACATAGTACTTACTGGATATTTTTCTAATGAAATCTGTATCTGTAAACTAGGCTTTCTCAATCTCAGCACTGTTGACATTTTGGGCCAGATAACTCGTTGTTGTGGAGGCTGTCTTGTTCATTGTATGATGTTTATTACTTTTTAAAATATTTATTTGTTTTTGAGGGGGGGGGGAAGGGGGTGGGGGACAGAGGATCTGAAGCGGGCTCTGTGCTGACAGAGGATGTCCCAGTATGTCCTGATGCAGGGCTCGAACCTAGAGATTGTGAGATCATGACCTGAGCCAAAGTTGGCCGCTTAACTGGCTGAGCCACCCAGTCACCCCCATTGTACAGTGTTTAAATAGCATTCCTAGACTCTACCCACCAAATGCCAATAGCACCCACCAGTTGTTAAAACCAGAATGATCTCCAGACATTGCCAAATGCCATATGAGTGGTGGGGGTAAAATCGCCCCCCTGTTGAAAACCATTGCCAAAAACTCATGTCCTCACAGCGATTTTGTGATATGCAAATAATTGTTATTTTTATCTTACAGAGGAAGAGTCAGAGACACAGAGGTTAAGGACTTGTTAAGGTCACATAGTGAGTAAGAAGCAGAACCAGGAGGGTTCTGGTTTTAGAGCCCTCTCTCTAACCACTGCTGCATAAACCCAGGCTGGAGAGGAGTAAAACCACTCAGGAGTAAAACCCAGGCTGGAGAAAGAGATTTTAAAACTGTAGGCCAGAGTTGAGTCACATATCACTCAGGATGTCTATTGGGAAAAGAAAAGTTTTCTGTTATGGATCCTGGGGTGCATCATTATTTAAACAGGGTGAAGTTTTTCAAAAGAGGCCAAGTAGACATGGCTACAGAGGTGAGAGAAAAACCAAGAGTGATGTGAGCAGAAACCCTAGAAGTACGAAGGAGGTAGGTTATCAAGCATTCCAGAGGAAAGTAAAGGTTGAAAGTGGGCTCTTGGATTTAGCAACAAGGACATCTTTGGTTAGCTTTATGGGCTTAATTTCAGTGTGGGGATGGAAGTGGAAGCCAGCTAGCAAAGTCTGAGGAGTGGGCATAGGAGTTTGGGATGATATTCATTTAGAGATGCTGGCTTGAAGCAGGTTCTTGGGCCTTATCAATGTTGTTTTTAGTAGGAGAGGGTGGAGTGCTAAGGCAGTCTGTCAGCTGCACTGTGCTAAACTGACAAAGCTTATCTGAAAAAACAGACAAGCAGGTTGCAAACATTACCCTTGAACTTGACATGTAGATCCTTCAACATAGTCATTTCCTCCCCCTTTGGAAATGTTTCTAATGAACTGTGTGCAAGAAGAGAAAAGGGGCTTGTCTCTTCTTAATCCTGTTGATTCCTGAGTGCTTTCATTTTTCCCAGTTTCTGTCTTGTCAAAGATTGGAGAGGAGTTTGTTCTGGAGCATGGAGGGGTCTTCCTTGCCTCACCCACTCTTTTTCACTCAGCATGAGTAAAAGGGTCCTGAGGAGTAACTGCCTGAGGCCAAAGTACTTCCTGGCTGAGGTTCCCAAATGTGGCTGATCATTTGGATCACCTTGGGGAAAATTTTAAAACATAGATTCTTGGCCCTCACCCTTGGGGAGTCTTAACTCAGTAGGTCTAAGCCCTACAAGCCCAACACTGTGGATAGTTCTGAGGATATACTGGGACATCCTCTGTAGCAACAGTCTGCAAGCTTTTTCTGTGAAGGGCCAGATAGTTTCTGTTGCAACTACTTTGCTGTTGTAGTGTGAAAGCAGTCATAGACACTAAGTAAATGAATGAGAGAGGCTGTGTTATGATAAAGTGCCCTGAAATTTGAATTTCATATAATTCTCACGTGTGACAAAATAGTACTTTTATTTTTATTTTTTTCACTAGCTCACTTAAAAATGTCAAAGCCATTCTTAGCTTGCAGGCTATACAAAAATAGCAGTGGGTCATATATGACCTATGGCTTATAGCCTGCCAACTCACGAGCTGTAATACTTGGGTACTTAACTGCAAATACTGACTACATGCTGACTAACATAGTTTAGCATATGGACTTCAACAGTTCCCAGCTGTGTGATCTTGGGCAAGTTAGTTAACCTTCCTGGGGCTCTAGTGCCTTTTCTGTAAATGGGATAGCTATCATTCATATTTCGTTGGCTATTGTGAAGATTAAATAAGATATTATGTATGGATTCCTAAAACAGTGCAGTGCCTGATAATTGTAGGTGCTCAGTAAACGCCAACATTCATATAATTGTGTGGTATTGTGTTTGATGCTGTAGAGATGGAGCAAATAGATAAAGCCAGCAGTTCTTCAGTCTTAAGAGAACTCACACGCTAAACAGCAGGGTAAAACGTGCAGACAGATAATTCTTTTATGACAGAATAGAAGTTCATTGGAGCTCCTATTACACAAACACTATGTCTGTAGACATTGAGGACAGTGTGTGGGCTTGGTGTTAGGGAGAATGGTCTGTAATCTTGCTTTGCATTCCTGTGCTTCTCTGCTCTTTCTTTAGAAACACATTCATGTTGATCTCATATTGTGGAGTTCATCTGTTATGAGAGAGCCTCCTGAAGACACAGAACAACTTCAATGTCTAATTCATTGTGAACTTTAAGGGAGTGAATACAGAGCCTGTTCTTGGCTCATACTTCTGGAGTTACCAGAGTCATTGAAAAAAAATGAGAGGGGGTATAAAACACTTTTGAATTAGCTAGATAGTTTTTGTACTATTTGGTGGAATTTCTTTGAAAAAAAAAACAATTCAAGACAAAAAAATGTGCTACATCTTCACCATAATTTTTTTTTAATTGGAAGGCACAAAGAAAAGATAAAACATGGCCTGGCTAGAAATTTCTCAGAGCTGCACTGGAGTCCTGGGCTTCTCCTATCTTAACCTCCTTCTTTTCTTCCCTCTTTTCACGCCTGTCAAGTTGGTATCCAGTCAGAATGTTCTCCTTGCCTACTCTCCCTTCTCTCTTTCACAGATGTTCTCTCTCGTGCTTCTGATTTCATGTGGGCAGCTTCTTCGTGGACAACCCAAATCGATATAGGTATTTAAGTATGAGTCTCCTTCCTACTTCTGCCTGTTAGCCATTCAGAGGCAACCCTGCTATTCCTTTCTTGTGTGTCCTTCCGGAGTTCTTTATTCATATACAAGCATGTCATACATTTCTTCTTCTCTTTTTGTTCTTCTTCTGCTTTTTCTATATTTTTCTTTGTCTTTTTCCTTTTCTTTCTTAACAAGGCTGGTAGCATACAATGCATATTGTCCCACATGTTGCTTTTTCACTTAACATATCTTGGGGACAGGTCTTACCTTATTGGTACATGTACAATTGCCTTTTTCTTTTTCTTTTCTTTTGCCTGTATTCAGTTGTTTGGATGTATTATAATTAATTTGACCTATTCTCTATTATCTGGTTATTTCCATCACTTTCTATTCAAAGCAGTACTGCAATGAATATCTGTATTTAAATAATTTTTGCACCCATGTGAGAGTATATCTTTAGGAGGAAATCCCAGATGTAACCTTTCTGGGACAATGGGTGTGTATATTGTAATTTTGAGAGATACTGTCAAATTTCCCTTCCTGGTGGATGCACAGATTTCTATATATGGCAGCAATAGCATCATTTGTAATGGCAACATAAAATCAAAATCGAAGCATCATTAAACTCTTCCTTAGTGGTTTTTCTTTAAGTTTCTGATCTTTGTATATTTTCATGATTACTTTTTCTGGAGATTTTTTTTGTGGAGTTTTTGTGTAGTGAAGGAAATTAATATTGTTTTTGTAAGTTAGTCGGCTGTACATTCTGTGTCTACAGGGAATGATAACCACTCATTTTGATAGGGGCCACTTGTAGCTATTAAGGTATTAGAATAAATCAGAAAGAAACCAGAAGTAGCTAATACCTTTAGGAATAATGACTTATACATTAGAAACAACACAGAATCGAAGTCAGAAGATCTGTTCCATTCCTACTTTGTCTCTTTTTCTATGGTTCCTGTTTTCTCACTTTTTCCCAGTCACCCTCACAGGGTTCTTGTGAGGATGAAATATGAAAATAAATTAAATGCATTATTAATATGATAATTTGTTATTAATTAGGGTAGGAGGACACTTGAGAATGTCAAATATAATTCATTTTATTGGGAACAAGCACATTGACTTTTTCTGGTGAAATTCCTCCAGTGTAGGTATGATTTTGGTGACAAATGAAAAGGACTGACCATAGGGTAAGGTCCTTCAGTTTTCCATGCTTCAGTTTCCTCATCTGTAAAATGGTGCTTTCAATAGTAGTTGCCTCCTAGAGTTGTTATGAAAATTAAATTATAATGCAAAACTGTTAAGAAGAGTTCTTGATACCTAATAGGTGCTCAATAAATATTAGCTGTCATCATTATCTTCTACCACAATTGTCTCTTTTTACCTTATTTATCTTCCCTTTTCTTTGAATTTAAGGTTATAGAGGAATCACTTATTAAAAATGAATTCAAAATTTTAAAACTGATAAATAGCCCTAGGAAAAAATATAAAATGTTAAAGATACAAAAATAGTAAAAAGAAATGGCTTCACAATGAGCCAGAATTTTTAAGAGTAAAAAAACAAAAACAACAACCCAGGAAATAGAGATGTTATTTTCAAAGCAAATCATTCTGTCAGTAAAATTGTTTTGCCTGATGTGTATGCTACTGAATGATTGAATGGGATATATGTGACTTTCATCTCCATTGGGCAAACCTTAGGCAAAATTTTGAACCAAGAAAAAAATGTCTTGGGATTCATTCCATTCTCTTTGTCCTCATCCCCTCCCCCATATCTTTATCCAAATCTGTTACAGGGGTGCTCATTTCATCTCCCCAGCTGCTTGCAGCTATGAACTCCTCCCCAAGCTACAGTGTGTTACCCCATTTGTTCTAAAATTTTTTCTCCCTTTCTTCTCCTAGTGGAGGAAACTGATCAGATAAATTAGTTCACATTAGGCTTTACTTTTGTATCTGTATAAAAAATAGATGGTTAAGCTAGATCAAATTCCCATCATACAGATGGAAAACACAAACTCCAAAGGCTTAGGGGTACAGTACACCCATATGTTTATCTATAGTCCTGTCAGCTCTCCTTCCTTACTATCATTTGAGTCTGTCCTGGAAACTGCCCTGGCCTCCTAAAATAACAAATCTGGCCATGTCTACCATCTACCCCTCTTAAATCCTTTGATAGATCCATTTCTTGTGGCTTTGAAGCGTCTTTGTGCCCAGGCATCCCCTTACCTCTGTAGCTTCGCCTGTTCTCATTTCCTACTCTACACGTGAGACCAGTGAAGTTCCCTTCACTGATTTGCAAATGCTTACCCTGAGAAGTGTTGGCTCTTATTTTTTATTTCTGTTTGGTGACTGTATGATCCATATATGATCTATAGATTCTCCTTATTGACTTGGTTGCTGCAAGACTTGGAACCAAATTTATGGTCCTCATCTCACAAATAGACTAATAGCATGCATTTAATTTCCCTCCTGGGTCTACTGGTTTTCTCCACTTTTTCTTTTACTCCCCTCCTCAACTTTTTAAAAAGAATAAAAACTTATTTTGCATTTCTGTTACCCTTTGATACTGTATCAATCTTTGAAATTTCCTTAAATCCTTCTTGGAACAAGATATATAATAACCAATTAAGTAAATAAATATCTGCTCCTACTTATCCTTCCAAACCCTTCCTAAATATCCCCTCCTTTGTCTTGTTGGACCATGCCTTCCTTTTGCTTCCTTCTCTTTTGCTTCTATGATCGCATACTTTGAATTACTGTTATAATTCTAATCAATCTGTACTGTAAATGTCTGTTTCTCTACTAAACTTCTCCACGTGGACATGTTGGCCTTTATCACTGTATTTCTAGCTTCTTAGGGCAGTGTTTGCACATGTTAAACATGTGAGAAAGTGTTCACTGAATAAAGGGATAATTATACCAACCGAAGAATACAGAACTTTGGATTAGGGCAATTCTACTACCAGGAACACATTAGAGAATATGGTTACCTTCTGTGACCTTAATGCACTACTTCCTTGATCACTCTCTTTGAAAATAGAGGAGAATAATTTTTCTGTGTACACTTCTAGAGTGGCTGTTTTCTTTTTTTTTTCAATTTTTATTTATTTTTGAGAGAGACAGAGACAGAATGTGAGTGGGTTAGGGGCAGAGAGAGAGGGAGACACAGAATCTGAAGCAGGCTCCAGGCTCTGAGCTGTCAGCACAGAGCCTGACACGGGGCTTGAATTCACAAACCGTGAGATCATGACCTGAGCCGAAGTCAGATGCTCAACCGACTGAGCCACCCAGGCACCTCTAGAGCGGCTGTTTTCAAGGTAATTATCTCTAGATCAGTCACAGTGTGTTTGCTGAAGAATGCCAATAACAAAAACGATGTTTGTATAAACTCTTGGTGTTTAAATCTCCTCTGAGCAGTGAAGTAACTTAGTTCTCAGGAGGACTATGATGACTCCTTGGAGCATGCACTGAAGAGTGGGGGAAGAGAATGTAGAAAAGGAAATGGGCTAGCAGAAGGAAATGTGTTCTTCCTGAAAGAAACCTCACTCTTTCCTCACTTCCCCCACTATCCAGGTCCTAATTGTTAGATATGAACGATTAAGAGGCTTACAACTTCTGTGTTGGTCTTTCTGAAGCTCCCAGGATGGGCGTGTAAGCAGTAGGATATGCTGCTTTGTCCATTGGCAGCAGCAGTGAGTTGGCCATGTGGTGATAATTTTCCAGTGATTTCTTAGTTGAGTTTTTGCCATGAGCTCCAGCAAGCTTATGTGGGTCAGTTGGATTTCTTCTCTGTAGAACGTAGCAACAGGGCATCAGCAATGTTTTCCTGATGATGAGGAAGAGAAGTTGAAAGAGCACTAGAGGAAGATACAGGCATTTGGAGAAATATTAATGATTTAAACAAGTTATCTTTTGGGGCACCTGGGTGGCTCAATCCGTTGAGCGTCTGGCTTCGGCTGAGGTCATGAGTTGGAGCCCCACGGTTCATGAGTTCGAGCCCCTCATCGGGCTCTGTGCTGACAGCTCAGAGCCTGGAGCCTGCTTCAGATTCTGTGTCTCCCTCTCTCTGCCCCTCCCCCACTCATGCTGTCTCTCTCTCTCTCTCTCCCTCTCTCTCTCTCTCCCCCTCTCTCTCTCTCTCTCTCTCTGTCAAAAATAAACATTAAAAAAAAAGAATAAAGAAGTTATCTTTTTTGTTTTTGTTGCTCAACTCATCTGTTTAGATCAAGGAAAATAATGTTATGATTATGTATCTTAATTTGAAAATCTGAATGAAAAGAGCTGCCTAGCATTTAGTGTACATTTGGGGTCACCTTTGGTACATTCCCAGTTCTCCTTTAAGTGCATTGGGAACTGATGTGCATGGTATAAGTTAGGCATGTTATCTTTCTTATGTCCAGTCATAGATTTATCATAAAGATTTGGGAGTTGATGTCAGATTTGATTTTTAGGTCTTTTGGGTTAGTTTTCCTGGATGAATTTAATATTCATTTTGGTATCCCTCTCAGGTCCCTTGACATTAGAATTTATGTCTATGCTAGAGGCCTTTTTTTCCCCTTCCTTTTATTTCAGTATATTCTTTTTTCATTCATGTGAAAGACATGTTTTAGAGCTTGTATTTTGTCCACACTCATTTCCAGAATGTATATTCTATGACCTAAAAGTGGTCTCAGTTTTTTACTTTTATTTATTTATTTTTATTTTAGAGAGAGCACAAATGGGGGAGAGGGGCAGAGAGAGAGAGAGAGAGAGAGAGAGAGAGAATTTTAAGCAGGCCCCAAGCTTAGTGTGGAGTCCAACATGGGGCTTGATCCCACAACCCTGGGATCATGACCTGAGCCCAAATCAAGAGTTGGATGCTCAACTGATGGAATCACCCAGGTGCCTCAAAAGAATCTCAGTTTTAATGCTTTTTCTCTTTGGTTCTTTAAGGCACACCTATTATTGGATATCATCATACTGGTAACAAAGCCTTGTCACTGGTCATTTTGAGAACACAGAGTTCCTCAAGGAAGGTGGGATTTCCCATCCTATTTCTAACTATGCCTACAAAAACTAGAGATACAAGGGACACTTCCTGACCACGAATAGTGGAAAGGAAGTGAAAGGGTCTTACCTAGGTAACTGTTTTATGGAATGCTGGCACCATGTGACTCTCTATAGAAAAAGAGTTCTATATCAAGTAATAGTATATTATATCTCCCTTTTGTTGTTCCATAATGCACATTAGCATATTAAAGGCCTTGAAAGGTTCTGCATTGCTAATTTTGTTTAATTCACTGTTTCTCAGAAGTACTTGATAATGAAACTCTTTTTACACAGTAATGTTATTAACATTAGCACCACTTTCATATTCTGGTCTAACATCATGCTGGGCTTTTTTTCTGGCTATGAAAACTTTCCATAATAAATGCAAACATCAGATGTAAACAACCACAGAACAAAATTTTCTGCTTTGGTTAATTCCTATAGCAAGTGCTTATTCATTGCTATGTCAGATATGATGCATGAAGATGTAAATAATAACACAATTATAATTTTGTAGAGTGCTGTATTATTTATAGGTCAGGGGTTCATAGGAAGGAGGTAGTCACCCTGTTGCAGGAAGTGTTCCCGGAGGAAGAAAGGAGCCCTTGTAGGGCAAAAGGAGTTCTGGACTGAATCGCAAGACTAAGGTCAGGTAGAAGCCTCACCCCTGGCCAGAGAGGCTTTTTGATGGTGGTCGATTCAGCCAAGGTTTAGTTGTGTTACTGCAAAGTAGGTTTATGTAGAAGACAGATTATTCTAAAGATGGTCCCTTCAAGATTCCTACCCTCTGCTTATTCAGTCAAATATGAATCTAGGTATTTCTGTGAAGGGACTTTGCAGATGAAATGGAATTCTCAAGTCAGTTGACCTTAAATTACGGAGATTTATCTTGTTGGGCCTAATCAAATCACATGTGAATCCTTTAAACGCAGAGTTTTCTTAGCCAGTGAGAGAATAGGTCAGAGAGTTTTCTGCTGGCTTGGAGAAAGGAAGCAAACAGCTATATTGTGATCTCTCTGTGAGGGCATACAGGTTCTAAAAGCTGAGAGTGATCCTGATCAATAGGTAGCAAGAAAGTAAAGACCTCTGTGCCACACTCTGAGGCAGAGTTTCAAAACTCTGAAATGAATTTTGCCAACAATTAGTGGACTTGGAAGAGGACGCCAAGCCTCAGATAAGGATATGCAGCTGACAGCTCGATTTCAGCTTGTGAGAACTGAACAGAGTACCTGGACTCCTGACCCAACGAAATTATGAGAGAATGAATTTGTGTTGCTTTAAGGTGCTAAATTTGTGATAATTTGTTAAAGCAGCAATAGAAAACTAAAACAGCTTATTATCCAAACTACCTTGCCGGGGTCTAGATTAACAGGGCATGATATGTGTGATAGCACTTTTTACAGTGTGAAGACCAGTGCACATGTCAAAATCCAAAACAGGTTCTATACATCCCCACCGTAAAACTGCTCTTCCCCAGGAGTCTTCCCTACAAGCCTAAAACCTAGGAATTATCTTCTTTCTTTCTTTATTTTATTCCTTATCCTTAATGTATAATCTGCCAGCGAGTCCTGTTATTCCTAGAATCCTGCTGGCATGTAGAAAGGTCCCCACAATGTTGAGCAAGTGAATGATAATTATTCCCCAGATTAAGTCACCTAGATAATTGCCTTCATAAGTTCCTTCCTCTTTGGGCTGTCTAATACTGTAATAGATTAGAATTTTTTTCGTAAGTATATACTCTCTTCCCAACTCCTCACCTCAGAGGAAGAAGTCTGCTTCCCTGCCTTATTCAGGTTAAGTTTGGCCATGAACCAGCTTTGACTAACAGGACTAATGGAAGTGACAATCTGCTAGTTTTGAATAGAGGTTTTAGGAGGCAGTGGTCTTTCCACCATCCCTCTTTGGGACCTTCCAAACTTCTGTGTTAATAGAACATACTCTAGGTATTTGCTACTTTCCTACTAGGGCCTCAGGATGAGACAAACAGAGCCAAGTTGCCCCAGCCACCCCACATCTGCTATGGGCTGAAGCAGACCACTCCCAGCCAATGTGAGTGAGGTGGCAAATAATGTTGTTTAAGCTACAGATTTTGGGGCTGGTTTGTTATGCAGCGTTAGAAAAAGCAATAGTTGCCTAATACACTTTTCTAAAGCTGTAACATTCCTACAATCTGGGAAATAATGTGCCTTGGTTCAGCAATTTAATGAGGTTATTTAAAAACTGATTTCTGTCAGTTAAATATACTGAGAACTCACTCATTTTGAGACTGAAGAGACATAAAACTGTAAGGAATATAGAAACGAGAGTTTGCAACTCTCATTTTGCAGATAAGGAAACTGATGTCCAGGGTGCCCAAGCTCATATAATTAATTCGTTCTAGAGAAGACTAAAGTCCAGAGCTCCTAAAGCAATGCCTCAGAGGCCCTAATAGGAAAATTTGATGATAAGGAGAGTAAATTGTGTGTGAAAATCAGCTCATTTTGTAACTTTCTTTGAAATATGCAAAGAGCGCGAAGCCCTCTTTGGCTTTGGGAAAAGCAGGACATATTTTAAAATATCCTTTGGGAGGAAACTGCCCTGTGTACCTATTAGCTACCCTCATTCAGAGGCATAATTTTAGCTAATATTGATATGCTGATTAGACACAGCCTGATGTTTTGATCTCAGCTAACCAGTAGGACCTAATTTTGATTCGATTAAAAGAATAGGTGACATTCAATTGGAAAATTTCCTTAAGTTAAACTTGGTTAATACAGTTAATTCCAAATCACTTCCACTTATTCCCTATGTTATAAACATAATTGTACTTTCCTGTGGGGGCGGGGGGAGAAACATATTAGGCACTTTTTAAGGGTATTCAACTTAGATAAGGATTGATATATTTTGCTGAATTTTTTTTTTTTTTTTTTTTTTTTTTAATTTGGGAGAGGTCACTGTCCTCAGAAATTCCTTTAGATTTCAAATTTGGTTCCATTTCAAAAATCTTATACTATTATATCAAAACATAGAGTTGTAACTTCTTCTACATCATTAATTCAGCACCCCTCCTTGCTGTTTTTACCTTGTGGGCATCAGGGCCAAATGCTACATTTAATTGCCTTAGAAATTCTATAGGTTTTATAATTGTAGTAATTCAAATCTAGGTATACTATATCCTAGCAATTAAGCATATCTACTTTCTTTTTTAAAGAAAAAAATTTATTACATCCTACAGTTTCTTTTGGAAGATGGTGAATTTTGGATAAATAGCCAACTCAGTGTGGGTGCAAAGGAAGCAACCAGTGAGAAAAGTCATATTTACTTAGTGACTAAAAGAAAGACATTGGGAGCCTGGTGAGTAACCATTTACAAAGTCACATTTCTGTAGTTCTCTCAATGAATAATTCAGGCTCAAGCACATCAAATCTATTAGTTAGAACCCAGATTCACAGTGTTGGGGTTCATGTCAGACTAACCTTTGGAGCTTTTAGAAAATGCATGTGCTGGACCCCATCATTGAGGCTTGAACTCCTCGGGACTGGGATGGGACTGTGCTATTTGTTTAAAGTAAAAATAAGTTCCACAGGTGATTCTGTTATCTGGCCACTGAGTTCAGAGTTTTCCAAAGGTTTTATTTTCATGACTTTTGACTTAATCACCTTACTCTGCCTTATCTGTTTTGCTCCATGAACAACAGAACAATTTAGAAATATTAGTTCCATCACCATTAATAATAAATTATGCTGACAAGTTATGTTAAGGTTCTACAGATATGGTGCAAGTTTAATTTTAATAATTGAAAGCTTTTTAGTAGTCAAAAACATTATATACATTTTGTAGAAAAATTATTTCTTTGGGCTTAGATTTTTATACATTAATTTTGTATTTCTCTCAGGTATCTTACATGTTTTTTAAAATTGTTTTTTATTTAGAGGTTGGATCAATAAATGCTTGAATAAGTGAATGCATGAAGCAGAATAAAGTGAGATTCAGTGATAATTTTAGTACTCTAGATTTCATATTAAAATAAATGTATATGCATGTATTGTTTTTGAATTTTAAAAGATTTAAAAATTGTGTTTTCTGTTCTTTTTAACAAAAACCATTTTTGTAATTTATTTTCTAAAAAATTGGAAAATTTAGAAAACACACGAAAAAAACTTCAGTAATCCTATGATTAGAAATTAGAAATCAACATCATTAACATTTCAGTGTATGTTTTTCCAGCTACTTTTTTTTTTTTGTTATATACCTAAAATATATACTGAGATTTCTCAGGCAGTACTTTTTTGGGAATTGGCTTATAAAAACATCGTCCTCATTAGTTTAAAAATTATAGAGTAACACACGGTTGCTTTAAAACCCAAACAATACAGTTTTTAAATTAGGAAAATAAAAGTCTTTCTGTCTTCTCCCATGTTCAGTCCTACTTTCCATAGGGAAACTGCTATTTGGTATGTTTTTTTCTTTGTTTTTTGCCTACAGATGTATTTTTTTTTAAAATATAATTTGTTGTCAAATTGGCTTCCATACAATACCCAGTGCTCATCCCAACAAGTGCCCTCTTCAATGCCCATCACCCTCTTTCCCCTCTCTCCCAACCCCCATCAACCCTCAGTTTGTTCTTAGTCCTTAAGAGTCTCTTATGGGAGGCAAACCACATGTATGTTTTTTAAAACAGGTAACTACTTTTATTTCTTACACATTATAAATATTTTCATATTAAGGAATCATCCGTAACTGATTTTTATTAGTCACCCAGTATTACTTTCCATGTATTATAATAATCAATTTTATTCAATGTCTGTTATTGGAGATCTTTGCTGATAATTTTTGTATTCTCCTTATGATGAATTCCTATAAGTAGAATAAGTGTTAAAGTCTTTATATATGATTGGCCAAATTTTGTTTCCAGAAACATATTAAATTTCATGCTCAGCTAGAGTTGTATTTAAAACTGTACCTATTTCCTTTTGCCCTGTGTAGGATATTTTTATTTTTAATAATTGTGGTTAAGACTAGTTCATTTTGATTTTATGTACATATCTTTACTTGGTAAGGTTGAACATTTTTCCTATACTTACTGGGCTTTTGGATTTCCTTTGAGAATTACTAGGTTGTGAGTTTAGTCTTAAAAATTGGTTTTATTGGTTTAAAAGCATTATATAAATGTTAAAGCTACTAAAACTTTTTTCTAAAGGACATGTTGCAAACAATTTCTTCCCACTTAATTTGTCTTTTCATTGTATTATGAGTTATTAATTTTTGTGGTCAAATCTGTTAATCGTTCAGTTACAGAACATTATGCTTAGAAAGGACTTCACTTGGAGATTAAATATACATCCATTTTTTAAAAAACATTTTATTTTAGAATAGTTTTACAGAAAAATTGCAAAGATAGTACAGAGATTTCCCATACCTCTGAGCTCATTTTAACTTCTTACCTAGCTACTGTTTGTCACAAATGATTAATCAATATATTATTATTAACTAAAAGCTATATTATTATTATTATTATTATTATTATTATTAACTAAAGGCTGTACTATTATTTAACCTAATGTACTTTTTCCTCATTTAAAATTTTTTTTTAATGTTTGTTTATTTTTGAGAGAGAGAGATATACAGAGCGTGAGCAGGGGAGGGGCAGAGAGAGAGGGAGACACAGAATCCAAAGCAGGCTCCAGGCTCTGAGTCATCAGCACAAAGCCCGACATGGGTCTCAAATTCATGAATAGTGAGATTATGACCTGAGCCGAAGTTGGTCTCTTAACCGACTGAGCCACCTAGGCGCCCAACCTAATGTACTTTTCCTTATCCAGAATTCCATCCAGGATATCATATTACATTTAGTTATCATGTCTCCTTGGGCTCCCCTGGTGTGACACTTCCTCATACTGTCTTTGTTTTTCATAATCTTGACATTTTTAGAAATATTGTTCAGATATTTTGTAGAATGTTTCTTAAATTTTTAAAAAATATTTATTTATTTTTGGGAGACAGAGAGATAAAGTGCAATCAGGGGAGGGGCAGAGAGAGATGGAGACACAGAATCCAAAGCAGACTCCAGGCTCTGAGCTCTGAGCTGTCAGCACAGAGCCTGACGTGGGACTTGAACCCACAAAGTACAGGATCATAACCTGGGCCCAAGTCGGACACCCAACCGACTGAGCCATCCAGGCGCCCCTAGAATGTTTCTTAATTTGAGTTTGTCTGATTTTTTCCCCTTAAAATTAGACTGAAATTATGGTTTTTTTGGGAGAAAGAAGACAGAGGTAAAGTTCTATTTTATCATACCATATCAAGGATTCATACTATCAATGTGACATCACATTTTTTGATGTTTATTTATTTATTTTTGAAAGAGAGAGCACAAGTGGGTGAGGGGCAAAGAGAGAGAGAAGGAGGTAGAATCCAAAGCAGGTGCCAGGCTCCGAGCTGTCAGAGCAGAGCCCGATGTGGGCCTTGAACCCACGAACTGTGAGATCATGACCTGAACTGAAGTCGGATGCTCAACTGATTGAGCTACCAGGTGCCCCAGTGTGACATCACTTTTTATGTTGACCCTTATCACCTGCTAAGGTAGTGGTCATCAGATTTGTCCATTCTAAAGCTATTCTCTCCCACTCTCCTTTTCTATACTGTGATCTTTGGAAAGATGTCATTATGTATAACTCTCATTTAAGTTGTTGGGAGTGATGCTTCACCTCCTTGAGGGAGGGAGTTTCTATATAAATTATTTGGAATTCTTCTCTATAGGAGATTAGTCATTTCTTCCCATGTATTTACTTATTCATTGATTTATTCATATCTCTATGGATCCAGGGACATATGTTTTATGCTTTGGGTTATAATTGTAAAACTATGTTATTTATTTTGTTGCTCTGTTTCAGTTTTGTAAGCTAGGAGTTCTTTCAATTGGCTTTGTCCCTTTGACATTCCCCATTCCTTCTGTCTGTTGAGTCTTACTTTCTGATACTATAAGATGCTCCATGCTCATTTTGTATATTCCCTTCCCCAGCAGTAGAATAAGTAATTTCTCTAAGGAGCCCTGCTTCCTTTTATTGTAGAGTAGTATTAGAAACCAAGATTTTTTTTTTATACCTATTAATTTATTTTTTTTAAATTTTTTAATATATGAAATTTACTGTCAAATTGGTTTCCATACAACACCCAGTGCTCATCCCAAAAGGTGCCCTCCTCAATACCCATCACCCACCCTGCCCTCCCTCCCACCCCCCATCAACCCTCAATTTGAGAAACCAAGATTTGAGGGTTGGGTGTGCTTGTTGCCATTGGGGAGTCATTGTTTGTAGACCCTCTCAGGTGACAGAGCAAGAGAATATATAGTGTGTATACTAATTTGTGTGTATGCATATATGTATAATTAAAAATTATATAATTATAATAACTTTAATCTTTATAGCTATTTTTAGTTATATCCATCAGTATCTTTTTTGAGAGAGAGAGGGAGACTGCACATGAGCACAGGAAGGGGCAGAGGGAGAGGGAGGCAGAGAATCTTAAGCAGGCTCCACGTCCAGTGCAGAGCTCAGTGTGGGGTTCTACAGGGGGCTCAATCTCATGACCATGAGATCATGCCCTGAGCTGAAATCAAGAGTCTGGTGCTTAACCAACTTAGCCATCCAGGCCCCCCCACCCCCCCTCAGTATCTTTTTTAAGCTAAACATGAGGTCATACCGATGTCTCCAACTCTAATCTACTACCATATGGTTCATTCACTCTAGCCTTAGCCCCTTGTTTATGTGCACATCCACACTCCTGAGAAACTTGGCTCCCACCATCCATCCATTCACCATCCATTTACTTATTTGTTTGATCCTAGTATACATGTATAGCGGCTTCAGAGTTGTTAACCCATAACCCTGTGGGAAACAACACTGCAAGTAGAGTGTGGTGCTTATGTATAGTTCCGTTTTCTTTAGCCTTATGTTTCCAGTCATTTCCAAAGTTACTCAGATCAGTACTTTTTTTCCCCCACCTCTACTCTGATATTAAATCAAAGATCTTTGATACAGCTAGATTCTTTTATTACACCTGCATTCCATTCTCGGATCCTCCACTTTCCTGGTTGATACTTTAATTTGTGTACAGTGAGGTAATGTATGGGTTTTGACAAATGCATAGTGTCCAGAATCTACCACAACAGTACCATAAGAATAATTTCACAGCCTTAAACATTCTTGGTGTTTTACCTTTTCAACACCCTCTCATATCCAAACCTGTGGCAAACCACTGATCTGTTTGCTCTCTCTATAGTTTTACCTTTTCCAGAATGCCGTGTAAGTGGAACCTACAATATATAGTCTTCTAGGACTGGCATTTTTTACTTGGTGATATAAATTTAAGATTTATAGATGATGTTGTGTGGATTTATTCATTGTTCCTTTTGAGTCATCCATTATTTCACCTAAATCTTTTATGATTTCAGTTTTTACATTTAATTCTTTAGTCAATTTGAAATTTATTTGCTATGTTTGAGGATAGAAATCTAAATTTCCCTCCAAATAGTGAACTGATTTTGTGAATATCATTTATGAGAAGGATTTTCTTCTCCATTGATTTGAAATTCTTTTACATAACTGAATTCACTTATATGTGACAGTCTTTCTTAGCTTTATATGAGGCTCAATGCTTCTGTTATTTAATTCTTGTGGCACTACCGCATACCGCAGTATTAGAAATACTATACTTATGCTATATAATTTAATATTTAGTTGATGTCCTCTTTAATTCTTCTTCTTCATAAAAATTCTTGATAGTTTCTCCAGGTTTTTCTTTTGAACGAACTTTAGATTTATTTTCTTTATTGTAAAAGCCGTATTGTAATTTTAAGTAGAATTCACTTGCCAGACTAAATTGAGGAGGAATTGATATTTTTCCAATACTGTCTTTTTTTTTTTTAAAACCAAAGTGTGATGCATCTTTCCACTAATTGGCTTCTCTTATGGTCCACTTTTTTTAATTTGGGAATTATACAAATACATTATTAACTTGACTTCTAGATATTTTATTTTTTTCAGTTTTGCAAATTTTCAGTATTCATTGTTAACTTATAATTACTTTTTCTAAAGTAATTTCTTTGATGTATGAAAGCAATTAATATTTCATTCTGATCCTTTACTGTGACCTTTTATTAAAAGTTTACATTGGTCCTTCATTGATAATCATATATTTTTTTCCATAGGCAATCATATCATATTAAAGTAATGAAATGTTTATTTCTCCTTCCTGAGTTTTATACCTCTTATTTCTTTTTCTTACTTTATTGTACTGGCCAGATCTTTCAGATTAGGTAAGCTAATAATAGACTTGTCTTTCTTCCTAACTTTAATGAGAATAGCTCTAGTGTTTTATGGAAACAGCATATTTTTAAGGCACTACAGATTCTTGCTATTTAAAGGGATTATAGGAGCACAGGTGATGTATATTTTGCAAATGGAATAATTGTTTATGAATTTATTTTGTGTAAAACAAAATATACCTTTACTTATTAATTTTATGTTAGAAGCAGTATGCCAATATGTTGCTTCTCTTACTCATTATATTAGTACATACCTAGTAAATCCTCTTATTGCTAGCATTGGGAACAGTGGGATTAAATCTGAGGTACAGCATCCAGATGAACATAGAACTTTTATTTCCCAATTACTTATTTTGCAACTGGAGTCTAGCATCTGTGTTATAGTGTATTTTGATAGAAAGAAGGTCTTTAAAATAGAAAAAAAAATGAAGACAGATAGTAGTGAGAGATTTTAGAATTTAACTTTATTTCCTTCTATTTGTAAAGACTATTTCCTTCCTTCCTCTCTTTCTTTCTTTCTTTCTCTCTTTCTTTCTCTTTCTCTTTCTTTTGCTTAGTATCAGTGACGTGTATTTTGGGCAGGGCTGATAGAAGTATTGCTATGGAGTACTAGTTGGTATCTTTTCTGATTGCTTAAATATTCTTATTGTTTATTGTCCAATGATAAATATATTGACTGTCACCTCATCATTTATGGAAAAATAAAATTTTTATTCTCAAGTGCCATGCAGCATTGCATTCCTAATTATTGGAATGTAAAGTCAGATTCAGTATTTATCTTCTACCAGAGGGAAATGTCAATATCAAAAAAAGAAAAAAAAGATAAACGCTGTTCTTGTCAATCAGTAAGTATCTGCTGAGTATTTAGTATCTCCCAGATCATTGATAAGTGCTACAGAAAATATGAGAGTTATATAAACCCTTTGGTGGACAGCTGTTTCCAGTCCAGGATTCTGGACAGTGAAAAGATAGGCCTCTAGTATTTGGTACAATATAAATACGAGGATATTACCTTTCTCTCCGTTCTTCCAAACTCGGCATTGCCTTTTATTAGGGAAATTTTCTCTTTTTTGCATTGTGGAGTCCTGGCAGTTAAGGTTACCTTGCCTTTGCAGTTGTTTACATCAGTGATAGCTCAGAAGACCGCCCAGGTTCAACGAGTGACAAATCATTACTGACTGTACAATGTAATTAAAAAGCACAGGCATCGATTAGCGATGAGCTAAACCTGAGACCGAAAAGTGAGAGACCCAGAATAGCTGGCAGAACTTCTCATTGGATCTGTCTGAAATGGAAGATGTTTGCCCCTGCAGGCATGGCGCAAGGCCCATTGTGCATTTCCATTAGAGATCTGCGCTGAATCTGAGCATGCCATTGATGTTGGCCTATTTATGAAAGGCTGTTGAAAGAGGTTTCAGAGCTAATTGAAAAGAGATGTTTCTGAACTACAGTCACTTCAAACAACATGGGTCCAAAATCTGTTTCAATAGTTTAGAAACAAATGCATCTCCATAATTTGCACTTGAAATTAAACAAATGATTTGAAATGAAAGCTCCATTGGCATTTAGTAAGATTTGGTTCTTTAAAAAAATTATTAATTGGACAGTTGGCTGGATTTATTACAATAGTCTCTGCCCACATCTATCTGTGCTTTCATTATGTTGTCTATCCCTGTTTTCAGGGATGTCAACCGAGGCTACCTAAATCTGCTTTGTCTGGAGACAGGGCATATAGTTTTAACAGGATGTTGTCAACTACTGTTAAGTTGCAAATTTTTATCTTCTAGGAAAAAGAAATTTCTCAAAACCTACTTTGCAAAAAAAAAAAAAAAAAGTAATAATAATGAAACAACACCCTAAACATGCTTCTGCAAGATTTTTCTCAAGGTAGAATGTAATAGAAAAAAAAACTTGAGGGTGAGTTGAACCTCAACCACACTGAAAATTGAGTGAATTTATGTGAACAGAATGCAAACATAATTATTAAAAAATGTTCTCCCCCAGGCAGTTTTCAATCAAGATCTGAAAGCATTAGCAAACATTGATTTCTCCCATAACACTTGTTCTTATTATTGGAACTGATTTTTGTCTGTTCTTAAAGCAGAAATTGAGGTCTGATAACTGAAGCTGGTGTGGCCAAGTTTACAAGTTAGCTTTTGCCCACAGGGTAAGAATGCAGGGGTTGATGCGTAGGTATTCCTCAAAGTAAAGGGAGAATCAGGTTCATATTTACTATCTCAATTATCCATTAGATTTAATTACTCTGTGCGTAATGTTTTAACAACATGACTTTTTTTCTTTTTCTTTCTTTCTTTCTTTCTTTCTTTCTTTCTTTCTTTCTTTTTTTCTTTTCTTTTCTTTCTTTTCTTTCTTTTCTTTCTTTCTTTCTTTCAAGACTGGGGCCAAGCAGTTTACCTAGTTAGGCATGTAGTTGGTGCTGAACCAGAAAGGAGACACATTTATCATTGGTTCCTTATTCTATGTGGTTTAAAGCAAACAATTAGGTTTTAAAAGTTTAACTACTGAGGGGAATATGGAGTCCCAGTTTCTATGACTGATTGAGAAGGGTGTTTAAGGCTTAATTGCCATAACATCAATTAGATTTCACCACATCTGAGATAATTTGATTGTTTGAATAACTGAAGGAACTGTATTAAAATGGTGGGTGCTGTTACTTCAGCTGTGTTTCTGAGTGAGTGTCCATTGCCTGTTGACTGCTTGGTTTGACAACAGAAAATGTCCTCAAATTAATCCTCATACTGGCTTGAGCACTTAGTGCCCATTTTGTAGTATATACCCATGTCTTCCTCTTGAGGACAGATCTCTTCTTTGAGAGTTCCCAGGACATTCAAGAAGAGCTTGGACATATGAGAGGACTATGAGAGAAGGAGTGAGGGGGATCCCACTTGCATTGGGGGATTCAGAGTTGGCTTAGGGAAGTGTAGAAAATCTAATTTTTTTATGTTTTATTTTACATTAGACAGAGAGAGAGAGAGAGGGAAAGCACGAGCAGGGGAGGGACAGAGAGATAGGGAGTCACAGAATCCAAAGCAGGCTCCAGGCTCTGAGTTGTCAGCACAGAGCCCAACGTGGGGCTTGAACTCACGAGCAGTGAGATCGTGACCTGAGCCGAAGTCAGACGCTCAACCGACTGAGCCACCCAGGTGCCCCTGGAAATGTAGAAAATCTGAAAGATTGCATGATTCTACCTCCTCTCATGTAGACATGGTATAACTTACTTTCCTTCCAAATAGGCGATCATAGGCTATGATGGCAGAATTTTAGCTTCTCTGGCCTTAACTAGAACCATCTTGAACACCATTCCTAGCTCTATGGAAACTTTTAACAGATGTACTCCCTGTGATTTTCCTAAATTAAAGCAGACCTCCCTGAAGTGACCCCAAGCTTCCCTCTGAGTTTATCCCAAGTGGATTTCCTGGGATGTCCTAGAACTTCAGACTTCAAGGGAGGTGAGATGCATGGATACATGTGATAGTGGTGGACAGTGAGAGTTGAAAATAAATTGATTTTATTTGAAGGGCACCAAGCATATCAGTGTTTGATTGTTTAGAAAAGCAGCAATATGTTTTGATAGGTCCTAATTCTGGATATCTTATTACTGGTTAAGCATTTATAGGAGAAGAGATGAAAAGACACAGAGAATGGGCAAGTAACATTGTGCTTATTATGTGCCAGGCATTGCACTAATGTTTATCTGAGTTATCTCATTTAGTCCCCTTAAGCATCCTGGGAAGTAGACAGTGTTATTACTCCCATTTTATAGGTGAGGGAACTGTTCTCAAAGCAGACGGGATGGAAGAATCAGGTTCATGGTTGAAAGTCACAGTCACACGTTGGATAATTTCAAACCTAGTTATATCTTATGCCCCTACAGCTTCCATTTATGTCAGAGTAAAGCAAAGAGAATACACAAGAGGAGAGCAAATGATTATAGACCTAAAATAAAGATTTGTGGAGAAACTTTTTTAAGTTTTTATTAAAGTTCCAGTTAATTAACATACAGTGTCATATTAGTTTCAGGTATATAGTAAGTGATTCAGCAATTCCATACAGTTCTCAGTGTTCATTGTTAAGCATACTTTTTAATCCTAATCACCTATTTCACCCATCCCCTTACACCCCCACCTTCCCTCTGGTAACCATCAGTTTGTTCTCTACAGTTAACAGTCTTTTTCCTGGTTTGTCTTTCTCTCTCTCTTTTTTTCCCTTTTGCTTATTTGTTTTGTTTCTTAAATTCCACATATGAGTGAAATCATATGGTATGCGTCTTTCTCTGACTTATATCCCTTAGCATAATACTGTCTAGCTCCATCCAAATTTTCCATATGGCAAGATTTCATTCTTTTTTATGGATGAGTAATACTCCATTGTATACTGGTGCAGTCACTCTGGAAAGACAGTATAGAGGTTTCTCAAAAAGTTAAAAATAGAACTGCCCTATGACCCAGCAATTGCACTACTAGGTATTTATCCAAACAATACAAAATGCTCTTCAAAAGGATACATGCACCCTGATGTTTATAGCAACATTATATATAATAGCTGAATTATGGAAATAGAACATGTGTCCATTGATAAATGGATAAAGAAGATGTAGTATATATAAAGAATGGATTATTATGCAGCCATAAAAAAGATAAGCTTACTCTCTGGAAATTAAATGTTTTCCAAGTGGTTTTTTTTTTTTTTTCATTATTTTCTAGGGTTGTGTATGAGAGCTCAGGTCATGGGGAGATGAAGTGGGTTAGCCATCTGACAAGACCAACACCGCTTTACCAAGATGGATAAAATTGTGTTGCTAGGGATAATAATATGCACGTATGTTTATGAAGGTCTGGGGGAGCTGAGAAGAAATGAAAATTAAGCAGATGTTCTCTTTTAAATTGTAAATACAGTCTAATAATAGTAGTGCAATTGAGCAAACATTGGTTTTTAGTGTTGTGTTTTTAATAGACTATTTTTTTTAGAGCAGTTTTAGGTTCACAGCAAAATTGAGTGGAAGGTATATTGATTTCACCAATACCCTGTACACCCAGAGTAGCTTTTCCCAGTGTCAGCTTCCCCCACCAGAGTAGTATATTTATTATAATTGATGAATCTACCTTGACACATCATTATCCCTCAGAGCCCATTGTTTATATTAGGATCTACTAATTGGTATTGTATATTCTATGGATTTGGGCAAATGTATAATGACATGAATCTACCATTGTAGTATCATACAGAGTATTTTCACTGCCCTAAAAATCCTGGATGTTCTGCCTGCTTATTTCTCCCTTCCCTGTAACCCCTGTCAACCATAAATCTTTTTATTGCCTCCATAGTTTTGCCCTTTCTAGAATGTCATATAGTTGGAGTCATACAGTATGTAGCCTTTTCATACTGGATTATTTAACTGAACAGTATGCATTTACATTTCATCCATGTCTTCTTATGGCTTGATAGCTCATTTATTGTTAGCATTGAATAATGGTCCATGATTTGGTTATTTATTCATTCACTTACTGAAGGACATCTTGGTTGCTTTCAAGTTTTGGCAATGATAAATAAAGCTACTGTAAACATCTGTCTGTGGATTTTTGTGTGGACATAAGTTTTCAAATCCTTTGATAAATACCAAGGAACATGGTTGCTAGATTGGATAGTAAAAGTACATTTAGTTTTGTATGAAACTGTTGAATTGTCTTCCAAAGTGGATGTACTATTTTGAATTTCCACCAACAATAAAGGAGAGTTTGTGTGTTCCATATCCTTGACAACATTTGGTGTTGTCAGTGTCCTGGGTTTTGGCCATTCCAATAGGTGTGCAGTGATATCTAATTGCTTGTTGCTTCAATTTGCATTTCTCTCATGACATGGTGTGGAGCATCTATTCATATGCTTATTTACCATCTTTATATTTTCTTTGATAAGGTAACTCTTGAGATTTTTGGCTCTTTTTTTCTTTAAAGTTTATTTATTTAGGGGAGAGAGTGTGAGAGAGTGCACACAAGTGGGGGAGAGACAGAGAGAGAGGGAGAGAGAGAATCCCAAGCAGGCTCCAAGCTGTCAGCACAGAGCCTATGGGGCTTGATCCCATGAACCATGAGATCATGACCAAAGTCGAAATCACAAGTTGGATACTTAACTGACTGAGCTGTCCAGGCACCCCTAGTTTTCACTTTACTTTTAGATATGTGATCCATTTTTATTAATTTTTGTGTAGGCTGTCAGGTCTGTGTCTAGATTTATTTTTTTCATACAGATGTCCAGTTGTTCTAGCACCTTTTGTTGAAAAGACTGTCTTTGCTCCATTGTAAAAGATCAGTTGACTACATTCATGGGGGTCTATTTCTGGGCTCTCTCTTCTGTTCCATTGATCTATTTGTCTATTCTCTCCCCAAATACTAAACTGTCTTGATTACTGTAGCTGTACAAGAAGTCAGATCATGTCAGGACTTCAGCTTTGTTCTCCTTTAATATTGTGTTGGTTATTTAGAGTCTTGTCTCTCTTTATAGACTTAAAATCAGTTTGTCATTATCCTCAAATAACTTACTGGGATGTTTATTGGGGTTGCACTGAATCTGTAGATTAATCTATAGATTGTTATGGGAAGAACTGACATCCTGACAATATTGAATCTTCTATCAATGAACATGGAGTCTCCTTCCATTTATTATTCTTTGCTATCTTTCATTAGAGTTTTGTAGTTTTCTTTATATAGATCCTGTAAATACTATTCTGTTAGTTTTTATACATGAATATTTTATTTTTTTGGAGGTGCTAATATCAATGGTATTGTGTTTTTAATTTTAAATTCCATTTGCTGGCCATTGCTGGTCTATAGGATAGTATTTGACTTTTGTATGTTAACCTTGTATCCTGAAACCTTGTTAAAATCGCTTATTAGTTCCAGGAGTTTTGGTCAATTCTTTTGGATTTTCTACATAGACATTCATGTCATTTGCAAATAAAGATAGTTTTATTTCTTCCTTCCCAGTCTTTACTTTTATTTATTTTTCTTGTTTTTGTTTGTTTGTTTGTTTTGGCATTAGTTAGGACTTCTAGTATGATGTTGTAAAGGAATAATGATAGGGGACATCTTTGTACTGGATTTTAGTGAGAAAGCTTTGAGTTTCTCATGGTTATGTATGATATTAGCTGTAGGTTTTTTTATAGGTAGTGTTTATCAAATTGAGGAAGTTTCCTTTATTCTTAATTTTTGAGCATTTTTATTATGAATGGATATCAGATTTTGTCAGCTGTTTTTTCTGCATCTATTGATCTGATTGTACGATTTTTCTTTTTCAGCCTGTTGATGTGATGGATTACATTTATTAATTTTTGAATATTGAATCAGCTTTGCATATGTAGGTTAATTCCTACTTGGTCCTGGTGTGTAGTTCATTTTATATATTGCTGGATTCAATTTGTTGCTATTTTGTTGAGGATTTTTGCATCTATGTTCATGAAAAACATTGTTCTGTAGTTTTCTTTTGTCTTTTTTTTTTTCTGTAACATCTTTGGTTTTGATTTTAGGGTCATATTGTCCTCACAGAATGATTTAAGAAGTATTCCTTTTGTTTCTGTCTTCTGAAATAGATTGTAGAGAATCGGTATAATGTATTCCTTAAATGGTTGATAGAATTCACCAGTAAACCATTCTGGGCCTGGCAGTTTCTGTTTTGGAAGGTTAGTAATTATTGATTAAATTTATTTAATAGATGAAGGTTAACCTATTAAGATTGCCTATTTCTTTTGTGTGAGTTTTGGCAGATTGTGTCTTTTAGGGAGTTGGTCTGTTTCATCTGGGTTATCAAATTTGTGGGCATAGAATTGTTCATAATATTCCTTGATTATCCTTTTAATGTCCGTGGAATCTATAGTGATAGCTCTTCATTAATTTCTGATATTAATAATTTGTGTCCTTTTTTTCCTAGTTAGCTTGGATAGAGGCTTTTTGATTTGATTGATCTTTTCAAAGAATTGGCTTTTGGTTTTGTTGATTTTCTCTGTTGATTTCCTTCCTGTTTACAATATCATTAATTTCTGCTCTACTTTTTATTTCTCTTTTCTTCTTCTTACTTCTTAGTTAGGAAACTTCTAGTTTCCTGAGGTGGAAGCTTAGGTGATTGATTTTAGATCTTACTCTTTTCTAACATATATGTTCAATGCTATAAATTTTCCTCTACGCACTGCTTTTAGTGCATTCCACAAGTTAAATTTTTTTCATTTTCATTTAGTTTGAAATATTTTTTTAATTTCTCTAGGGATTTCTTCATTGACCATGTATTATTCAGAGATGTGTTATTTAATCCCTAAATATTTTGGAATTTTTCAACTATCTTTTTTTTTTTTAAGTTGATTTATTTTGTGTGAGAGAGAGCACACACACAAGGGGGGTAGGGGCAGAGAGGGAGAGAGAGAATCCCACACTGAGTGCATGGAGCCCAATGCTGGGCTAAAACTCACAAACCTGAGCCAAAATCAAGAGTTGGATGCTTAACCAACTGAGCCACTCAGGCACCCCACCAGTTATCTTTCTAATACTGATTTTTAATTTAATTCACTTGTGATGTGAAAGCAGCCATTGTTGATTTTTATGTTTTAAAATTTGTTAAGGTGTGTTTTATGGCCCAGCATGTGGCTTATCTTGGTGAATATTCCATGTAAGCTTGAGAAGAATCTATATATTAAAGAGAGAGGGAAGCAAACCATAAGAGACTCTTAATGATAGAAAACAAACCAAGGGTTGATGAAGGGAGGTGAGGGGGGGGGATGGGCTAAATGGGTGATGGGCATTAAGGAGAGCACTTGTTGGGATGAGCACTGGGTATTATGTGGAAGTGATGAATCACTAAATTCTACTCCTGAAACCAATATTACACTGTATGTATAGAACTGACTAGAATTTAAATAAAAATTTGAAAAGAAAAAAAAGAAGAAGAATCTGTATTCTTCTGTCGTTGGATAAAGTATTCTAAAGATGTCCATTATATCTAGTTGATTGATGGTGTTACCGAGTTTAACTGTGTCCTTATGTCCTTACTGATTTCCTGCCTGCTAGGTCTGTCCGTTTCTGATAGAGGGGTATCACAGTCTTCAGCTATCATAGTGGATTCATCTGTTTCTCTTTGTAGTTAAATTAATTTTTGCCTCACATATTTTGACATTCTACGATTGGAAACATACATATTGGGGCACCTGGGTGGCTCAGTCGGGTAAGCATCCGACTTCAGCTCAGGTCATGATCTCGTACTTTGTGAGTTCAAGCCCCATGTTAGGCTCTGTGCTGACAGCTCAGAGCCTGGAGCCTGCTTCAGATTCTGTGTCTCCCTCTCTCTCTGCCCCTCCCCTACTCATGCTCTGTCTCTCTGTCTCTCTGTCTATCTCTCTCTCTCAAAAATAAACATTTTTTTTTAAAAAGAAACATACATATTAATGATTATTATGTCTTCTTGGAGAAGTGATCCCTTTATCATTATATAATGCCTCCTCTTTATCTCTGATGACTTTTTTGGTTCTGACCTCTGCTCTGTCTGGGAATAATATACCTACTCCTGCTTTCTTTTCATTAATGTTGTCATAATACATCTTTCTCCATCCTTTCACTTTTAATCTATAAGTGTCTTTATATTTAGAGTAGATTTATTATAGATAACATAAATAGGCAGAAAAAAGAGTGGAAGACAAAAAAAGGAACCAAAAACCATGACAACAAATAAAAAACAGTAACAAATGTGGTAGATATTAATCCACCAATATCAATAATCATTTTGAACGTCAATGGCCTGAGTGCCCATTACAAAAGAGATTGTCAGAGTAGATCAAAAACACAACCCAACTATATGTTGTCTATCTTTTTTTTTCTCCTAACAACATATACTAGAGATGTGTAGATCTTTCTATATCAATGCAAAGAGCTTTTTTTTTTTTCTTTAAACAGCTGTGTAGTATTCCATTCCATTGCGTGGTGTGCCATAGTTTATTTAATTGGCTCGTTATTGGTGGATGCTTGGATTGTTTCCCATTCTGCCAACAAATAACCTTGTTCAAATGTCCTTTTTTTTGCATAAGCAGGTGTATCTGTAGGATGTATGACTAAAAATTAGGTTGTTGTGATAAAGGGTAATTCTAGTTGTGCTTTTGATTTGCCAAATTGTCCTTCGCTGCGGTTTTGTTAATGTAAATAATTCTATGGACAAACCCTAGTTTTCTGTTTATAAGTGTTGACAATGTTATATGAAATGAGATGGCATGTTGGAAAATGCAAAGGATTTCAAACCAGGGAACTTGTGCTAGGTTGCTATCTCCCTCTGGGCCTCACTTCCTTATCCATAATGAGGAGTACGATATAAGTTTCCCTCATACAGTAGCTTTCTAAAATGAGATTTTCTATTTCCCATCATTACCAACATCGTGAATGTACTTCATGTTTAACATTATCCTAATTCTGTGGTCTTTTCTGACATCCAGAAGCAAAGCAAAACCTCACAACATCTGTTTCACCCAGAACAAGTTTCCTAAGAATAATAATTACTATTAGTCACTTAAATGAAAAATAAAGTGAAATTTAGGTGTTCCCTAGAGTAGAATTCAGCTACCAGGTGGTTTGACTGGATTATAAGCATCACATTTCACTGCAGCTGCAGTATGAACTGGAAGTTGTATGGCATGGGTTGCATCTGGACTCAGCTTCATCAGGTGAATAGCTATGTGACAGTGATCTGTATCACGTGCTCCTAGCACACTGTTTCAACAGGCAGGCATTGCCAGCCAGCCATGAACAGCCCTTCTGTCCTGCACACGTGCACTATGGTGGGCTCTCCAGTAAGGATGCTAAAAGGCATCAAGTTGACAATTGCAGGAGATGGGTTGGTCATACCAAGACTAGGCTGAATGTTGTTGTTTTTCTCATTTGAGTCTGGGTGGGTAGGCACTAAGGTTTTAGAGAGCAGCAAAAACATCAGTGTTACTTGATATTCTGAATTTTCTATTTTGTCATCTTACTGCAAACTCAGAATCATTTAACAAACTCCTAGGCAGTTGGCATTTGAATCAGAATATATTTATCATATGCCATCCCATTGAATAAGTATCCCAGTCTTTTTACTTCTGATTCTGAAAGTTTCAGCAAGAGAGAGGAAGGAAAATCTTTGGTGACTCAAGAGAAAGCAGGGAGGGAGGAAAGAATATACTCTGGATGCCAGAATATACTACTCTGCCAAACAGAGCTGGCTGCTTTATATGTAAGCAAAGATGGAAGCTAGGTTTTTGTTTCCCCATGGAAATTATTGAAAGCTTTTGCTTTCAAAATTTTGGGGAGCCTTTCCGATCCAGAAAATAAAGACGAAAATCAAACACTGCATTAGGTGTATACATTATGACAGGGAGAGAACATTTTTTAAGGAACTGATTGTGTTTTAGATGTTGTACAGAACTGTGGATGCAACAAAATTAATTGTCTCTGTGCAGATAAATCTGCCCTAGAACACTGAAGTTATCAATTTTCCATCTCTTCAAACCTCTATACCTATATTGCTCCTTATCAGAAAGAAAACCTCACAGATAATGGTTCCCTAAGAGTAAATTCCTTGTCTTATTTTCCCTTTTCATCTCACAGATAAAAATTGCAATATGAAAAGATAATTCTTCCCAACTGTCAGAATCCATTAGAATTTCTACAGCTTGATGCTCTTTAAGGTAAACATGCCGTATGCATTTACTGCAATAAACTCATCGGATTTACATTTTGATTGTCGAACACTGTACAAATTGCACATAATTGCCTTCTCTACGGCTACACTCTTGCTATTTGAAACTTTTGAAAATCTTCCTCATCTGGAATTCGGTAAGAGATTAATCTTCCCATCAAATAAGGGGACAGGAAATTGTCTTTTGCAGTTGTATCCTGTGAGGACACTAATTAGAAGCCATTTCCTGCTCTCTGACCACTTTCTAGCAGCACTCCCATGAGATCCAAGAGATGCCATGTGACAGCATTTGAGCTGAAGCCCTTGGTGGTCAGTAGTACTTGTCTATAAGCTGTGTTTGGAGATAGTAGGAATTCAAATTATTTCCAGATCTGTACCATTTGTAGAGCAGGTTTTCCCAACCTTGGCACTTGATACTTTGGACCAGAATTCTGTTGTTGTGGGGGCTATTCTGTGCAGTGTAGGATGTTTAGCAGTAGCCTTAGCTTCTGCCCACTGAAGGCCAGTAGCAACCCCTACCCCCAGACATGACAACCAGTGTGCCTCCAGATATCCCGAAGGTCCCCGGGGGGCAAATCACTCCTGGCTGAGAACCACTGCTCCAGAGCAATTGGAATCACATTAAGTATCCAAAGGCGAGTGAGATCACTGGCAATATTAAGGTACCGTCTTTTGTATGAATTTCTTCCCTGTTTCTACGCAACTACCAAGAAAAGAAAAAAAACTGGTTTATACATTAGCTTTTCCCCACAATTTCTCTGTGGGTCAGGTGGAATCAGAACAGAGGCTTGACTTCACTGATCCGATTTCCCTGCATGTAGAAAATGGTAGTTCTAGCTTTCATTCAGAAGTTTCCAGAGTCTGGTTATTGTTTTCTTTTCAACACATGCAGTTGGTGGTCTAAAGGTGGTAATTTCCAGAGATGGTGGTGAATTTATATTTGGGATTGGTAAGAATTAGAATTAATATATTCTTTAGCTTCTCTCATTATGTTTGAACGACCTCAAGGGGAACTACAATTATTTATATTTCTCACACATGTGTTTGCTGTTTTGCGTGGGAGATTGTTTTATAGTTGGGGGATAAGAGACAATTGGGCCACGATACTCTATAAGTTTCTTTAATCATATGGTCCACTATATATACATACCTGACAGGGCAATTTTAATGCTGATAGTGCTTATTTATGTGTATATCTGCCTCCCACTTGTAAATGTGAACTTCCATATGTCAAGAACCACGTCTGTTTTATCTGTGTATCCTATAATCTAGGACAGTCACTGGAACATCCTGGGCCAATAACACTGGACTGAGAGAGGAACTATGTTTAGTTTTGTTTGCCACTGTTTTTCTCTGGATTTGAGCACAGTGCCTGGCACACAGCGGGCATTCAACACGTGCTTGTGGAACAAATGCATGATTGAGAGCCACGTTGGAAAACTAGGGCTGAATCCTGGGTACACAGGTCAAAGGAATTTTGGCTTCATAGTTCAGATGAATCGGTACTAGCTCGAATTAACTTGTTTCAGCTAGGGTTTAGGGGAAAAGTACTTTGCCTCTTTTTAAATTTACTTTCTTTATAGGCAACCCAAAAGAAAGATATGGGAAGCCCAATTAAATGCTTACAAAAGCACCTGACATCTTCTGATGGATAAGTGCAAATTGGTGTGAACAGAGGTTTCTCCTGATGAATGGAGTTTTCTCTGTCAAATTCAGGTGAAAGGAATGAACACTTTGCTTTATTTTCTTAGAGTCCGTTTCCCCGTACATTAAAAAAAAAATTTTTTTTAACATTTATTTATTTTTGAGACAGGGATAGACGGCATGAACGGGGGAAGGTCAGAGAGACAGGGAGACACAGAATCAGAAACAGGCTCCAGGCTCTGAGCGGTCAGCACAGAGCCTGATGCGGGGCTTGAACTCACGGACCGCGAGATCATGACCTGAGCCGAAGTCGGATGCTTAACTGACTGAGCCACCCAGGCGCCCCATGTACATTTTGTTTTTAAAAGCTGTTTAGAACAGTGGTTAACAGGGCAGAGGCTATAGTTAGATGGCCCATGTTCATATCCTGGCTACGCTATTTTTGGGATGTGTAACCTTTAAAAAATTACTTAACCTTATTGTACTTAAATTTTCTTATTTAATAGACACATAAGTTTAAAAATACTACCCATCTCATAAAGGTAATAGGATTATATGGGTAAAAATGAGTAAGTATGCTTGAAACTCCTAAAGGAAGTTTCACACACAGACACACACACATGCATGCACACATTGTCCAGGTCTGGGGGAAAAAAAGTGCCATCAAACACAGATACATGCATATGCATGGGACATATGTATATCCTTATCTGATAATGTAAACATAGAACCTGTGCATGTATATTCCAGGAAGAGGAATTAGACAAATTCCTATGTTTCCTCAACTTCAAACATGTTTGAATAATTGATAAAACGCAAAACCCCTCTCTACAAAAAGTCTCAGAGAAAGAATATCTAAATTGTCAGCTTTTTAAAGGTATGAAAGCCTCATGCCATTGCAGAGACATCGCTGGCCTCATGGCTTTAGCAAAAATGAGATCGTAATGAAGAATGCAAAGGGAACAGCTTTAGGGGAAACAAAGGTATAATGTAGCAGAAATTGCAGACTCGGGGCCTTCCATTTTGTAAATATTTGGATTGGTAGAAATTTGTTAATTGAGGCAATTGATTTTCACCTGAAAATGGTAGCAATATCTAATTCATTAAAGCCTGAAATAACATCCTTTGGGCCAAATGGGGTCATTCCATTCTTAACCTCTTAGTGATATATTAACAGTAGGAAAGCATTTGGACGCATATCTTAAAAAGTGCCACATTAACAGGAATACATGCTGGAGAGAAATTTAAAAGAACCCAAATCTGCACCCGCACTTGCACTCAGAGGGGAGAAAAGCCCCATGGCCTCCAGCCCCTGTCCTCCTCTTCAGCAGTATTTTAAGGTCTGTGTTTAATATTGCCAAGCCTACTTGAGTGATAAATGTAACTGTATAAAAATTACTTATTACAAGCTGTCATGTTGCCTCACTCACATCGGCTGGGCTGGAGGCATTGTGCATAAAACTTGAATCTCTACCTTGACAGCGTCAGCCTCACTGGCTTTAAAGTAAAATGCTTTCAGTCATGAATACAAAACATAATTTACCTTTTCATAATACTTCAGTTTGAAACAAGTTGGAAAGCTCGTATTACCATCAGACCTGTACCTGAACAGCGTGGAGAACCAGCGAATTCCAAGCTGTCACCTGAAACGCATTGCTGCTTCCCTGCTGTCTCTTTGAAGCAAACTTAAGCTGCTAAATTGTGGGGCCTCTAATTTTTAAAGTCGCATTTATGTTTAATTCCTTTTTGCAACTCTGCAGTGACAACATGTTGTCAGGGTGGATTAGCTCGTTTTCTAAATTGGTATTTGTACTGGAATTCCTAACCGAATGGATTTTTCTCCTCTTGAGGCTCTCTGACCCCTTCTAGGAACTATTTGTTCAAGAGGTCTGAAGCATTCACTGATACACATATATTGCTTAAAAATGAAGCTCTTACACCCCATTTGCAAACACTGCCCAGTCTACCATGAGCTCCCTCAAACCAGTAAAATCTTTCAAACCAGTGGCTCAGACCAGTGAGTGAGACCCTGTTGACCGGGGATTGTGGGTTAGTTCCCAGTCTCTGCTTAATCGAGCTGCTGACTGCAACCTGCGGACGTCAGCCAGATGGAAATCGAATGTGAAGGTTCCAAGGAGGCTCTCTGCAGCACAGCTGATTCATTGTGACTGTTTTTATGGTTAGTCATGATGCATACAGTATGTGAGCCTCCATCTGTGGGGGTGTCTGCCCACCAGCCTCCCTGCCACATTGGCTGACGTAGCCCCCACCAGAATGCAATGGGAATGGAGCTGCAGATGCCTCCCGTTAGCCCAATTCCTTTTGACAATGTTCACATTCAGTTAGGGCCCAAAGTGCTTGTACTTGTCAGTTGGGATAAATGATGAAGAAAGTGGTTCCCCTGTGGAAAGTGAAACAGAATGGCCAAAGGAAAGACTTTTCCTTACAATTCCTCCATGCTCCACTCCTAAGCACCCATCCTTGTAAAATAACTCATGCATTTTCGACTTCTTCTTCACTTTGCCAGATACTGGATGCTGGAGAAAAGACAACCGACCTTCAGGGGCATTCAATATCATGGGCTGTTCTCTTTTTGAAATTTTAGGGCAAGTGAAACTGATTCTGAAGGAAAACTAGTAGGGCAGGGAAAGTCTTGTTGCTTAGATACAACAGCTCCCCTGAAATGGTGAATTTGGATTTTATAGCTTGCTTGTTTGGGTCTTTGTAACACCTTTTGCTAAGGAATTTAAAGCACTATACAAACACCATTTTTCACGTTAATGAAGCTCCCTCAGTGCATGTGGTATTATTTTTATCAGCAGTTTGAAGATTTTCCAACATGTAGCACCAGACTGCTTATCCAGCTCTTTCTCAGACCCACCTGTCCTCCTCCTTTCCTGTCCAAGGTACTTGTGTCAGCAAATGTCCTCTGTTCCTGACTTCATAGCTTCCCAGTGCCATTGTTACCCCCGGATTGCCAGTGAGCCACCCCATTGTCCTTCTTCAGTGTTGCCTTCTCTGATGGATGGAAACAAAGTTTTCTTTATCATAGCAAGTAATGTAGAGCCCCCAAAGTAAATCCCAAATAAAAAAAGGAAAGCCTCTTCCTTCTAGGGTCTGCCTCTTGTTCTATATATGCATTCAGCCTTAAGACCCTAGAAGTGGACACCTGTGACAAAATGCCATGTCGTGTTTTGCCACATTGTGTCAGGCATGCCCCCATTTCAACAAAAGTTTATTTACTGAATAAGAATTTTGCCAGTGGATTTCTGTCCTGCTATATCACTTTCTCCTATACATTAGTATAGTTCTGGGCAGTATGTTCTTCTGAGTGTGTGGAACCTTTAGATAGTGGCCATTTGAGCTTAGAAGCATATAAGCTGGTTCTATAAGCATATAATTTGTTTTATGTGGAGTCTTGAATGGATTCTAATTGGAAATGTGTGTGTGCTAAATAATGCTTGATGATTTTTAGATATTAATTTATTTTTAAGGTATCTGAAGGTTGAATGGATTCTTCCTGGGTTCTGGAATAAAACTGTAGTATGAGGTAGTTGTATTAGATCACTGGTTGTCAGATTTACATTTCTTATGTCCCACCAAAGCCACTGAAAGCACGTTTATTCATTTGCACATTTACAAGTATTTTATTAATTTATTCTAAATATGCAATAGTATTGCAGTAATGTAGAATATTATTTTGGAGACCACTTCTGATTGCCCTTGTTCATACACATGCCTCTGAACCAGGTAAGCTGATCATTTCAAGTACAAATCAATGTATTTAAATCATTGTCACATGTATAGATTTGTCAGAGTATATAGCTCTGTGGGATGCAAATAGGGTCAGCTGAAATGTAGGGAACACCTATTATTCAGTAAGAATTAATTTAGAATCCACTATGGGTTTAGTACCTCTTAAGTGCTATGAGGACAAAAGATGGTAGGTGGTGGTAAGATAAGCATATATTATTTACTGAAAAATTAAACAATATGTTAATAAGTACTCTAGAAGCCCAGAGAAGTGAAAGATTAATGACTCCATAAAAAGTAAGATGTGAGTACAACTCAAAAAAGCACAAACACAAAAGTACAAACTCAAAAAAGGGGGTGCAGTAGATGCTTTGTTTGCCATAGAAGCTGAATTTGATGTTTGAAAGACACTGAGGAGACCAGTTGGATCAGCGTAGGAAACCTTATCTGGGAAAAATGGGAGACACAGTTGTTCAAAGGGGTTTTGAAGAAATGTGACTGGAGAGGAGGTGCTGAGGAGACTGGGTTTATCTTGGAAACCACAGTAAACCAAAGATCCATCAGGTGGTGCCTGATGAAAGTGTGTGTGTGTGGGGGGGGGGGGGGGTCAGGCGTGGGAAGGGAATTAATATTTGTTGAGTGCTAATATGTGCTGTTTTAAGTACATTAGCTCATTAAACCTCATAATGATGAGGATGACGTGGGTATAATTTTTCCAGTTTTCCTATGAACGCTGAGGCTGAGATAAAACATTCCTTCTCTAAGACTGTTCAAAAAAAGTAAGTTATAGAACTAGAAGCAGAATCTTGGACCACTTGACATCAGTGTCTAGGGTCTTTAGGGAGACCCTCTGGAGAGGTTTGTACTCATCACTTATATATTATGGTTCTTGGGGTACCTGGGTGGCTTGGTCACTTAAGCATCAAACTCTTGATTTTGGCTCAGGTCATGATCTCATAGTTTGTGCAATGGAGAGACAGAGAGAGAGAGAGAGAAAGAAGAGAAGAGAAGAGAAGAAAAGAGAGAGAGAGGGAGGGGGAGAGGGAGAGGGAGGGAGGGAGAGAATCAACACAAGCAGGGGAAGGGCAGAGAGATAGGGAGACACAGAATCTGAAGCATGCTCCAGGCTCCAGACTGTCAGCACAGAGCTTGATGTGGAGCTCGAACTCATGAGCCGTGAGATCATGACCTAAGCCAAAGTCAGACACTGAACCAACTTGAGCCACCCAGGCACTCCCACATTTTTTCCTTTAATTCTTCATTATTACTTTCTAGTTATTATGCAATGTTCAGGACAGGTAGACTTATATGGAATTATTGTTGTATAGGTTTCTTTCTTTAAATCATGATGGGCACCATGGCAGTCCTGAGAATATGCCTGGCAGACCTCTTGTTAGAGGAGGTAATTGACCACGGGCCTCAGATGCTAAGGTTTTAAATCCACAGCTGTGTTTGCCCCAAGGTCACACCTCCCACTGGCTACTCCTTGCCAAAGACTGAGTGCTTCAGGGACACTCAGATTCCTGGGAGACATCAAACTTTTCTTTGTCAGTAGACTTTGCCTGAAGGACTTGCCCAGGCTTTTGCCCCACCTTTCTGAGATGCAGGGCAGTCTAGTTGCTTCTACCCACTAATCTTTCTTGCTCTCTCCTTCCCTCATGGTCTGAGGGCTCACCTGACCTTTTCTGACTCTCTCCCTATCTCCTTTCACATGAGCATAAAATCCTTGCACATTTAATCTTGTTTTGGAGTCTGCTTCTCAAAGGACTCAGACCAACAGAGGCATATGAATATTGTTCATTTTCTCAACTAAATTTTGGGAAATAAGATAAATGTAAAATGTGAGAAATTGGTAATTGGGTTAGAATGAAATTCACACAGAAATATGTTAAAAGATGTTTAAGGGTGTAATTTTAGAATTTTTCTTAGTTTGCACATGGATCTCTTTATTTTTGGGAAAAAAAGATGTATAGCTATAAAAATATTTTGAAAAAAGGCAAATTATGTGGTTATGAGGTAATAGACATTTGCCTTTTTTGAAAAGGCCCTTGACTCCATATATATCTATTTTATGTAATTGCCTATACATGCATATGATTTTTACTGTCTGCTTTTTCACTTACTACACATTTTCTGTGTGTCTACTGCATGATAACCACAATAGTCCCAATTCCAAATTTGTCATCTTATTCTCTTACAGTGAACCTTTACTGGTTTCTACCTTCTTTTTCTATTACAAATATTCTGTTGTGACCTCTCTTAAAATATTTTGGTAATGTTGAAATATTTTCTGAGTATAAATTCCCAAAATAGACTTTTTTTTATTTAAAAAAAATTTTTTTTAATGTTTATTTATTTTTGAGAGAGAGAGAGAGAGAGCAGGGAAGGGGCAGAGAGAGAGGGAGACACAGAATCCAAAACAGGCTCCAGGCTCTGAGCTGTCAGCACAGAGCCCGACGCGGGGCTCGAACCCACGAGCTGTGAGATCATGACCTGAGCCGAAGTCGGACACCCAACCGACTGAGTCACCAGGCGCCCCTCCCAGGATAGACTTTATAGGGCGAAAGGAGATGATAATTTTTTATGTCACTTGCTGTATTTGGCTATTACACTTTCTCAAAAGCTTGGCACCATACCACCAACAGTAAATGAGAATTCCAAATTCGGCTTCACCTCACCAGCACTGAGTATTGAGCACTACATCATGTTTTTCTCGTCTGTTAAATAACAGTAACAAAAAATGCTATAAACTTCCTTTAATTTGCACTTACTTAATTCTTAGCAAAGATGAATGTTTTCAATTAAAAGGAAATTTTCAAATTAAAAAGAGAAAAATTACATTTAATTAAGACAAAAGCATTAACACTGTATTTGAATGTTGGCATATTGGTTCAGTTGTTATTTAGGCAGGGATGAAAACTTTTTGCCATTTCATTATAGGAATTTTTGCTTTGTGCTTTTAAAGGAATGTTTTTACCCTTGAGTGTCAGGCAGCTATTCCTTTTTAGTTCTGTAACATCAAGACAAAGCAATAGCCACATTTTATACCAACAGGTAGAATACATGATCATGGTAGATAACTTTATTTGGCATCATTTATTTATCAACTTTTCCCCCAGGAACACAGTAACAGAAATCAGAAAACTGCTTAGAGATTATAGAACGGAATCTCATCCTTCTTCATGCATATTCACATTTCAGGACCAAATAAGAACATGTACACAAACCATCCCCCTCCAAAAAGAAGGCAGGAAGACAAAATTCTGAGTAGGCATCTGAGCCCCATTTGTCTCCAATATGTGGTGCGTTCTTCCACAGGGCTCTCAGTTCATTTGTCTGGGGACCTGGAAGGTAATTTCTGTTTTTTTTTTTTTTGTTGTTGTTGAGGATAGAGAAGCACTGGAGGAGAATTAAGAATGGGGCAGTTTTGGACTATCCTTTTGGAAAAGTCTACCTGGGATCTTCCTGGATTTTTTTTTAAAGGAAAATATCCCAGTGCTAGCACTGCTTCTAAAATAAATTTTCCAAAACTACCCATTGTATTAATGAAGCAACTGAAGTATGAAATACACCTTTACAAAAGCATTTAATCATTGAGAAAATTATATAATCACTGAAATGTTTACCTAGGACAGATGTTATTTCACCTTCCTGTATTCCCACAAGTATCTGGCATATACTTTTATTATTTCATGCTACCTCATTGTATTCATAGTTAGATTTTTTACATGCATAACTCTTCCTACTAGAATGAAAGCTCTTAGTAGCAATGTCTTGGTTATTATTTTATCCCAGGAAACTTCTAATAAAGTAATATTCAGAGGATGCACTCCATGTGGCAGGAGAAGCATTTTTTTTTTCCCATTTAATCCTTACAACAACTCACTGAAATAGGTTTTTTTATTATCTCCATTCTACTGATGAGGAAATTGAGACTTGAGGAGGTTAAGTAATTTGCCTGGGCTGCACAGTCATTTTGTGGCAGTTCTAGGATTGAAATCAGATCTGTCTAACTCCAGAGACTTTATTAAGTTTTCATTACAATGGAATATGGTATTTGTGGTATTTATTATCATTATTGTTGTTATTATTTGTGGAGAATAAATGACCAAGCCTGTGGGAAAACTGTGTTTGGGACTTTTTGGAATGTTCAAATCATCAGAGCTTATAGGGGCAGTAAAGTATACTTCTACCACCATACAGAAAATGAACTTATTTATGTCTGGGTACCTTTTCCAGTGCCAAGTTTTAATGCTCATCCTAGTAAGACAGTGTCCTAGGGTTGAAAGAACATAACCTTAGAATCAATCTGACATGGGCTTTAATGCTCATCCCATACCTTTATAGCTGTGTGGATTTTATGAAGATCAGATAAGAGAGTTAATTTTAGATGGCAAAATCTGTGAGTGGTTTGGTGTCTGTATTTGTCACTGCTATGTGCCCAATGGTGTAGCCAGTACTTTGCATACTGTTGGTGACATGGTTGGTCCTTAGTAAATATTCGTTGAATAAATGAAAGAATGAACATAGCATGTGGCATAGAGAAAGTGCTCAATTTATTTTATTTTTCCCCTCAAACTTTTTTATTGTTGTTTATTTATTTTGAGAGAGAGAGAGGGTGGGGAGGGAGGGAGAAAGGGAGCATGCATATGTGTGTGAGCAGGGGAGGGGCAGCAAAAGAGGGAGAGAAATAATCCCAAGCAGGCTCCACACTGTCAGCATGGAGCCCAATGCAGGGCTTGATCTCATGAAGCGTGAGATCACGACCTGAGTGGAAATCAAGAGTCGGATGCTTAACCAACTTAGCCACCCAGGTGCCCCGAGCTTCTTTATTTTTAGTGAAATGTTGTGTACCTGAAACTAATACTATATGTCAAATATACCTCACTTAAATTTTTTTTAACTTTATTTATTTTTGGGAGACAGAGACGCAGAGTGCAAGAAGGGGAGGGGCAGAGAGAGAGGGAGACACAGACTCCAAAGCAGGGTCCAGGCTCTCAGCTGTCAGCACAGAGCCTGACACAGGGCTCGAACCCAGAAAATGCAGGATCATGACCTGGGATCAGGCGCACAACCAACTGAGCCACCCGGGTTCCCCAAATATACCTCAATTAAAAAACCAAAGAAGCCTCTTTATATTTGCATTCACCTTTGTTCAGCATTATCTTATTGAAATTGTTTTCTTGATTTTGGGGACAACATGTCTCCTTCAGAACTTCTTTAATGATTTTATTGGTCTCTTCAAGTGTATCTTTGATTCTTGTCTTTTCTCACCCTACTTGCAGTCCTCAGTAGGACTCAATTACTGAGTAAATGTGAGGAGTGAAGAAAAGAAATCAAGAAGGGAACTACAGTTCCAGTCCTGATTGTTTGGGTGAATGGGGGTCAGTGCTAGCAGTCACAGGCAGAAGGGATTACCATCATATCCAGGGTGTGGAGTTGTACAAGAATTAGCACATTCTAGGTGTGGTGTGAACAGAGCTTGATGAAGGAGCTTGAATTATAAAGAAAAGGAAATGGTGTGTGAAGAAGACATTTAAAGAACAAACAGGATTGGATAATTAATTAGGCTAGGGGTTGGAAAACAAGGAGAAATTTCTAGATAGGGTAACTAGAAAAGTGGTATATCAACAGAAATAGAAAAACATTTCTAGAATGTTTGCTTTTTGTTTTCATGTCTAGTTTTATGATTCTGCAACTATTCAGTGTTCTTACTATTTCTCTTGTCAGCTTCTGTCAATGAATCTGTTTTTTTTTTAATTTTTTAAAATGTTTATTTATTTTTGAGAGAGAGATACAGACGGAGAGACAGAGCCTGAACAGGGGAGGAGTGGAGAGATAGGGAGACAGAATCAGGAGCAGGTTCCAGGCTCTGAGCTTGTGTCAGCACAGAGCCCGACGTGGGGCTTGAACTCATAAACCGTGAGATCATAATCTGAGCTGAAGTTGGATGCTTAACTGACTGAGCCACCCAGTCAGTGAGCCACCCACTGAGGCACCCCTGAATCTGTTTTTTATATTATTTGTTGAGTAGATTAGTATGTACTAGGCACTATATTAAATGTTTGCATGCATTAACTCATTTAATCTTCATAAAAATCTAATGTAATAGATGGGTGTAGACATCTATTGCTTTGCAGCTGGTTTTTGGCAAGATTGTTCTCATGTTTCCTTAAGTCCTCACCTGCTGTGTCCTCAAAGTCCAAAATTCTAGTGTGTTCAAGGAATTTAGCTAGCAGTTTACTCCAAGCCCACTCATTGCCTGGTTCCAAAGCCATCTCTATATTTTAGATTTCTGTTATATCAACACCACACTTTGATTATCAATTCTGTGTTGGTTACATATTGTTAAACCAATTACCCCACGACTTAGTGGTTGAAAAACAACACATTTTTCTCACAGTTTCTGAGAATCAGGAATCTAAGAGTGGCTTAGCTGGGTGGTTCTGGCTCAGGATCTCCCACAGCCTGCAGACTGTTGGCTAGAGATGCAGTCATCCTCGGGCTTGAGTGGGGAAAAGCCACTTCCAAGCTCACTCACATAGCTCTTGGTAGGACACGGAAGATCTACTTCCGAGCTCACTTACTTGGTTGTTGACAGGCTTTGTGTCCTTGCTGCCTGTTGGTGGGAGACATCAGTACCTTGCTACATTGGCTTCCCCATGAGGCTACTTACTTCTCCCAGAATGAGGGATATGTTACAGAATGTGGTAGAGAACCTACAAAATGGTGATCATAACCTATAACCTATAGGGTGACAATCTTTTGCGTCTTATTTATGCCATTCCTCAAAAGTAACTAACTCTGGCCCACATTCAAAAGGATGAGGTTCTATAAGGCATGAATACCAATGAGGCAGGAATCATTGGGGGGCATCTTACTGACTTCCTATTGTAAGGAGGAAACTGAAGCTCAGAGAGGGAGGTAATTGTGGCTAAATCATATAATTGCATCTGATTCTAGTCCTGGCTCTTGGCGAGTAAAGTATATGTTGCCATAAACATGTTGTGTCCTGGGAAACCAGATAACCTGCTTGCTAAAGAAATACCAAAAAAATGCTAGTAATAGGCCCCCTTCAATACTTCTCTCATGGAGTTAAGCATGTCAGGTTACTGTAAAGAGGTTCAAAAAGATATTTTCTTGTTGTTTGTTTTATGTCACATTATAAGAGAGACATTTAGATAGTTTTTTTGGTTCTTGTTTATTTTAGCTTACATTTGAGTTGGATTTCAAATGTTAAGATTTCTAGATAAATGTGACAATCGCTGTTGTTTTAAAACAAAGAACCAAAAATGTTCAGCCATTATTCCTGTTCATTCACTTCAGGATTCTGAGCACAATGAGAGAAAGGGTACAAATCCCTGATAATACCCCAAAGAGGCAAAGACAAGACTGGAGGCGGATGCCAATATGCAATCTTAAACTTTAAAATTTTTTTTGACGTTTATTTATTTTTGACACAGAGAGACAGAGCATGAGCGGGGGTGGGGACAGAGAGAGAGGGAGATACAGAATCTGAAGCAGGCTCCAGGCTCTGAGCTGTCAGCACAGAGCCCCACCGCGAGATCATGACCTGAGCTGAAGTCGGACACTCAACCAACCAAACCACCCAGGTGCCCCTTAAACTTTAAAACCAGAGTTGATACTATGCACAAGAGGGAGGAGGGAAGAGTGCAAATTAATGTATCCTAATGACCATTTTTTTAACTTTTCAATTAATATATATTGTGATAGCAAGTAGCACATGTCTGTCAAAATTAAATTTAACTCTTTTAGAAAGTTTTGCTTACATTTAGCACTTTGATTATGTTCAGGTGGAAGCTTTGGTCAGCTTCCATGACAAGATGCTCATCTGATACAATTTAGTTAGGAAGACTTTGGCAAATGTTAATTAACAAATACCCCATCACTGTGTCCCCAGAGCTCTGCTGTACAAGGCAGATGATGCTTTTTCAGGGCAAAGTAGAGAGGCAGTCTGTAATTTCTCCAGCATGTAAGAGATCTTTGCATACATGTAGCAGTTAAGGAGTCTCAAGTGATTTTAGAATAGTTTCAAGTTTTTAGGACAGTATTCATATTTATTTCTAGGTGTTTCTCCTACTATATGAGAAATGAACACTATAATGGGCTCTGGAAAAAGAAAGTTTTGCGGAATAAATTTGTGGATAAGTTTGTGAAGTGCAGAACAATTTGTTTGACATGGTCATAAGCTGGCAAAAATAAGAGAATGGACTTGTGCTGCTATAGTTGTGACCCACAACCCCTGTCATGAGTTGTTACCTCCCAGGGAAGTGGGCACGAAGTAGACAACTTTTCTCTAGGCTGTTCCATAAGGGGGTGAACTTGCCTTGTCCCCTTTTACCTTACTGTCATTTTGGTGGGCTTCCCACCAAGCAAATCATCCTCTGATCCCAAAGAAGAGGAATCCCATTTTCTTCCCTGTTTTTCTCCTTTGACACTGGCAATCAGGATTTGCTAGGCTGTGTTATACCTTCTTAGTCCTGATGACATACTTGAAATGATGAAAATCATATATAGCTTTCTCACTGGTTTCAGGGAAAGATGCACATAGATCGCTGAGAGAAATAATGATGAATAAACAACAAAATATTATAAGATGTGACAAATGCTGTGCAGACATGTATAAAATGGACAAAAATGTGTGCACACAAAATAATGATTCTACATGAGAGAATATGCTGGATATTCTCTCTTTGTCCCCCTGAGATATACTCATCATCCTTCCCCACCTGCCTTGCTCTCTGTACTTTGAAGTGACAGCTGATTTCCATGGGCTTGATAGCAGGCTTTTCTTGGTCCCTCATCTCTGCTTGGGTTTGCCAGTTGGTGGGGGGGGGGGGGGGGGGGGGGGGGGTTGGGGGGGTGGGGGGGGCAGGCACCAGCCAGGGACAAGGTGAGGGATGTCAAGAGATAATACTACCCTGGCTCCTGCCCTGCTGGGCCACAGTTTGCTTTTGGCTGCATTTCTTACCAGTTTTTAACTTTTAGTTCTTTCCTACAGCTGAACTCTCACTGGGTTCCAGTACCTTCTGCCTGGCAAGGTTTCCCAAGGTTGCTAGCCTTCGTGGACTTGACCTTTCTTGCTAGTTTTTTTTTAAACTTTGCCAGCACCCTTATTACATTCTCCTTAATTACCCCTTCTGAGTGGGTCATCCCCTTCATGTTGGGTCCCTGATGCTAAACTGACTAGATAAATGAAAAGAATGAATCACTGCAAAACCAGATCTCAACTATAGGAGCTTATCTTGCCTGGAAAGACATCTGGGAAGAGAGTGATGTATCTTTTTAGTCACTTCTGAGAGGACTTTTGAACCTTTATAAGAAAGAGCTAACGTATGCAGTGGTGACATAGCACGTACCAGATCCCACACTGAAATGTTGGCTTCCTGTTCATGTGTTTATGGATTATCTCACCAAGAAGGAGAGGGACAGTCACAAACAAAATGAAACAAAGCAACTGTATATATCACCTACTGGCAGGGTTGCCAGAGTTAGCAAAAGCAAAATAAAACAAAAGACAAGATTCCCAGTTAAATTTGAATTTCAGATGAACAATGAAGACTTTCAAAGAATGTCTCATTGGAATATTTGGATGTGAACATATTTATACTGTATTTTATCTGGCAATTGTACCTATAGGGCCTTTTACATAGTAGACATTTGATACATGTTTCTTGATCTATAGATTTAGATGTTACAGAAAATAAAAGTCCTCCAAAATAATCAGGCACTGGCTAAGGATCGCTATAGGCAGAATGTGTCAGAAATCATCAAGTGTCCCTGAGGACACACACTCAGACTCTATAGGCTCCCTTGGTCCTAACATCCTTTGTATCATCAAAATGTATCTGTATCTTGGTTCCTCCAGGCTGTGTATTGGCAGAGAGGCTGTGGAGAAGGGTAAAGAATGTATGACTTGGATAGAACCAGGTTCAAATTCTACCAGTGGTAGCAGTGAGACTTCAGGCAAGTCATTTAAGCTCCTCAAACCTCAGTTTCCTAAACTGGACAATGGTAACAAATGACTTACTGCCGTGTACATTGATTAGAGTTAGAGCTGATGCATGTTGAATTCCTAGTATAGTTCCTAAAACATAGCACTAAATATAGCACTAAAATATAGTGTACCTATCATTATACAAGTGAGACATAGGAATGACTTCTTGGTAACATAATAAAACTGTGCAGGGAACCTGAGAAAAAGTCTTACAAATTCAAGCTAGTGCTGGGAATATCAAATACTATAACCAATCCCAGAAAGGTTTTTTTTTTTTGTAAGTCTTTTTAGGGGGCACAGGAATCATACAAGCTCAACATAATGCTATCTCTTAACTGAGAAACCACCTTTGGAGTAGAGAAATTATGTATAGAAGTAAAAAAATGGACCTTGATGTCTCTTTCATTCTTAAGATTCTATAATTCTAAAACTTCATTGTAGAATTTTTGCTAACTCTGGCAACATCAGTTATGAAAGAAGCATTTCACACATAAATCTAGATCTGGTATGTTAGCTAAGAGAGCAGTTCATTTTTATGAACATAATATTGCTCCAAGCTTTCTTTTAAGCATGATGTCTTTAAGAATGTCCTCTAAGAGAACCTCCTCAACATGTACATTTACAAAATCTATTTTACCTGCAAATCTTGCCAAACATCTATCACTTCTGTAATTTGCTCTATTTTTGTACCCAGAAAGGTATTTGGCTCCATGTCAAAATTTGAAAATCATTTAAGTAAAATAGTAAGTCATTACACTAATTATTTAAGCTATCAATTAATGTGTGGTTCAATTCAACAGAAGGAGATAGAGGAATTTCATTTTATAGATTTGCTTGTTGGGGAGAAGCTAATGTACAGATGATAAAAGATGGTTTAAAAGGATTAGAGAAAACAAAACCCTTGGAGAATGCAGTTCATACCTTTATGTGTAAAAAGATTTTCTAGTCCCTTTATAATTTAAAAGAATTTGCCTTCCATAGAAAAGTACCAGATACATGGCCTGATTCTATAAATGACTTACAGAAAAAGTCAGTAGATGGAAAATCAGCACCCTGAGCTTACTTTTGGCTCACATCAGCAACTAAACATTTCAGGTCTCAATTCCTTCATCTATAAAATAAGAGATGTTGGACTGGATATTTTCTCTCTTTTCTGTTTTTTGACATTAAGATTCTATATTGTAAATTTTGTCCAGTATAGACAAATAATTATTTCAAAGCCTGAATTTACTGCAGTTAACAAATGTCCTGAGAACTGGACCAAATGAAACCAAGAGAGAGCAATATCTGAGGAAGTCTAGCCTAATCCGAAGGTGTCCCTTGGTTCCCTTGGGTCACCATAACTCCTCTTCAGTCTCACTTCATGCCATGGGGTCCATGGACTCCTATTTCAGTGATATATAATCTATTTAGGTGGTGTCTAAGGACTCAGACTTGGAGAGTTCTGATGTTATTTTAGGCTAGAGAGTGGCCCAGAAATAAGCCAGCTAGTGACAGATCTAATGAGGTCAATTGCATGGTTTTATGTGAGGCCAAGCAAAGCAAAGTTTGTAAAACTCTGGTTTTGCTCGGCTGTCTCCATCTTTCATTTCCATATAAATTCGATAACAGGCTCGAATCACCAGCAGAAACAGTGTGCTGAACAAAATCCTTTCAAAGAGATCATTTCTTGAAGAATTTCATGAAGCAGCAGCTATTTAAATCAGCATGTATGTCATTTTCCATGAGAAAATTGAACTGAAGAAATACGCTTTTCTGTTGGTGTTATCGTCCTAAATTCTAGATATCTTTATAGATGTACTATAGTTAGAGCCCACATATTTGTATTCCAAATGAGCTTTTAAAAGATTCAATCCTTGTTATCCCAAACCAAAATTTCAATGAAAACAGTTTGGACTAGCTAGCACGATTTTATGGTTCATATCACAAGAGACCCAATATAAAACTTGAGGAATATGTTTTGCAAGAGAATTATATCTCTTTCCACATATTACCATTTTAAAAGCCTAGCACTTCAATATTTTTTCTCAGTCATCATGGTGGCAAATTGCTTACATGAATAACTGTCCAACTGAAATGAATAATCACTAGCAAAGTGAACACGAAAAGTCAATTTAGAATATATCAGCATGTCTCTTTCTCTTCGGTGCCACAGAACAGGAACAACAATTAAAACAGCAACCACACTTGGTTCCCATTGAAAAAAGAAAAATTGGAATGAATATTTGCAGTGTTGACCTCCTGAGACAGAAAGGTGAATAAGAGCTGTGTGTTTGTGAATAATGCAATCAATTATCAGAGAAATGTGGTTTGTTCATAAGGAGAGGTTGTATCTTAATCTGTTAGGCTGAGTTTGGAAGTTTTGAAGTGCTATTTGTCACATCCTGATATGACAGACTTGGAAAGGAGGGTGGCTCGGGTCCATGCACAGCCCCAAGGACCCAAGGATCCTTAGTTCCAACACGTTCCCAGTAGCCAACAGTCATCCAGGGGCCATGTTAGGATGCTTTGGGCTTTTTGGGAATTGACAATGCCTATCATAGTTGGCTTAAAATTACCAAATAAAAATATTATATATTAATATTATTATTAAAACATTAAAATTAGATGTAAACTAAAATATTTAGAAATATTAAGTAAAATTATTTATGGTAAAATAAAGATCAGCCAACACTCAAAAATAACATTGAGAAGTGCCATTAAAATAGCAACACCATCTCTTCCCTTTAAAATAATTTATCATTTTATCATTTATCAATTTATCATTTATCATTCCCCCAGATGAGAGCTATGTATCATGTATCACTAGTGAGAACTTTGAAACTAAACTATCAGTCATTCTACATTGAAATTAACTTAAATGCAGCACATGTCTAAGTGTCAGGTGTGTGTTCAGTGGCTGGTCTTGTAAGGCAGCATTGTTGTCTGTCTTCTGTCTTAACGTGTCAACTCCCTGGGGGCAGACACATCATCTTCAACTTCCCTATTGCCAGAGAAGTAGATAGAAAATGCTAAAAAACATTGGCTGACATATGTTGGCCATTAAGAAAATTAAAATAAAAAGGTTTTTTTATTGTTTAATAGGGAGTTTCAGTTTTGCAAGATGAAAAAGTTCTGGAGGTGCGTGGTGGGGATGGTTGTGTAACAGTGTGAACTCACCTAATGCCTTAGGCCTGTACGCTTAACAGCGGTTAAAAAGGTAAATTTTATGTTATGAATATTTTAATGCAAAATGGTGGAGTTATTAAAGAGGAGGGAAAATACTAAAAGGGAAGCAGACTTGTTTTTCACGTCTCAGGTCACAGTTATAGATTCTTTTCTCTCTTTCCTGTTTTTTCTTGGCTAACATTGAAGTGACCGATCACTAAGCAATGGGGCTGTTAACATCTCTCATCACATACAGCCTAAAAATGTCTCCTTTCAAGTGCTCTTGATTGAATTGAAATTTTCTAATTATCTTATCTGATTTGATACAAAGAAACAGAGTTGGGAGGGGTGGGGGAGGGGGAAGGAGAGGAAGAGAGGGGAGAGGGGAAAAAAAGCAGGACCAAGATTTTATTAATTGTAGGATTATCTCATCTAAGATGGAGCTTATACCACTAATGGAGATGTCTGATTTACTCATCTAGTATCTGCACCACTACTGAGACCAACTTCGTCTTTCTGAAATGATTCTAGGGTCACATCTAGTTCCTAGCATCCTATTTCAGATAAGGAGGTAGATGCCAAGAAGTTCAGAATTGACAAGAGAATTGTGACCAAAGGATGGAGGGCAGAACCAATGGAATTTAGAAATGAATATTCTTAGATCCAGAAAAGGGAAAGGAGGAAAAAAAACCTCTAATATTTCCACTGACAAATTTTTCTCATATGATGAATCTGTCACATTTTAACTGTTTTTGAAAAACTACCATGTACATGTTAACATTTTCCTGAGTGTGTTTTAAAGGAAATAGTTATATACATTTAATTTTTACAACTGGATGTATTCATATAACTGTGCATGGAATAATAGATTAATATTCGGACACATTTCCCCCCAAATTTCTTTGGTATTAGAATATAACATTTTGGCATGTTAAAATATAAAAGGTTATTTTATGCATTTTGAAACTATTGGAATGAAATAAAACAATAACAAGTTAAAGATGTTAGCTTATAATGAACAAAAGCAAAGCTGGTTTTGAATAATTTGAATTTTTACATTAAAGTTGAATGTTGTAATAAGTGTGTTCGTTTCTTTTGTGAAAAATGCAATTAAATGAATGTCCTCCCATAATCTCCAAATACATGAAGTAAACCTGACAGCCTATTATTTGGTGTTCAAGTTGGTGGTATGCCTGAAATGTCTCATTGTATATACTACCTAGTAAAGGCAAATTTGGGTAAGATCCTTGAGAATATATATATTTCTTCCTTACTCCTTATATGATGTAAAAGAGAGAATTTTATAGAATAAAAACACTGGAATGACTGGCTTGAGACTGGACAGTCTTCCTTGAAAGCAGTTTTTGACCTGAATATGTCCTGTCACATGTGATAGACACTGTGTCATTACAGTATCCTGACTTATTTGACAGTCCCCTTTAATGAAAAGTTTAGAGCAAAATAAAGCACATATACTGTTCTCTAGATACAAGAACAGATGTGCTGAATTCGTTTCATAACCACTTGCTCATCACTGCTTCTAAATGATACTTAATACTTAAGGTTTTTTTCTTTCTCTGTATTTGCCTTTTAAAAAGTTTAAAACATACCTATTGCTAAAAATATGGACCCATTTACAATACTATCAAAATAACGTATTTGTGGTGTAGTTAGGTGGCACTTGACCTCAAAATAGAAGTGGCATCTAGGCCCTTACCATCCAGTCATAGAAAACCAGAAAAAGGTAATTTAGGCTCTGCCTAATTTATGTTATACTTATGGGTGAGAAGAAAGATAAATTTGGGATTGTGACTATGGATGTAAGTTTGCACTCATTGGCAAGAAAACACTGGAATTGATGTCTTAGAAAACTATGAGTGAATGATAGACAACATTCTAAAAAGACCTAGATGAAAGGAAAGTACCATAGATTCTATTCCCAGTTCTGCCAGTAGTTGTCTGCAACATCTGTTATATTAGGCATCTTATAATTAAGTAGCAGTGCCCAAGATAGTGTTGTCTTAGAGATGTTGGTATAGGAAATTTTATGGCAAGGTACACATAAGGGCAACATTTTTCATTTTAAGACAAAATAGCTATTTTTTTGAAATAGCTAAATTTTGAGGCCTCAAACTTTGTTTAAAACATTGTTCTCCTTATTATTTCATTTGGTCTCCACAACATCTCTATGAGGTTGCCATCATTATCCCCTCTTGACAGAAAAGAAAGGAATAAGAAGTTCACTGAATTGTCCAGGGTCCTCAGCAAGGGGGCAGAGCTGGGATTTGTATGCAGATGGCCTGGCTCTGGAACCAGCCCACTAATCCACTGCTGCTCTTCTTCCTACTTCTATTCCGCCTATCAAAAGGGCCTTCCCATAACCATTGGACCAGAAGATACCAGCCTTCACATAAGCTTCACTCCTTAAAGAAAGAACTCAGATGTGGTATTCTCAGGTTAAAATGCCATTACCTTCATTCTAGTTTTATTGAGATATAATTGACATACAACACTGTGTAAGCAAAATGATTTGACTTACATTTATTGTGATATAATTACCACAATAAGTTGAGCTAACATTCCATTATTTTGTATAGATACAAAGAAAAGAAAAAAGTGTTTTTTGTTCTTGTGATGCGAATTCTTAGGATCTGCTCTCCTAACAACTTTCCTGTATATTATGCAGCAGTGTGAGCTATAATCATCATGTTGTACGTTATATCACTGGTACTTATTTATCTTACAACTTGAAGTTTGTATGTTTTCACTACTTTCATCCAGTTCCTCATCCCTCCACCCCCTGTCTTGGGTAACCACAAATCTGATCTCTTTTTTCTATGAGTCTTCTCTTTCCTTTTGCTTGCTTGCTTACTTTCTTAGATTCCACTTATAAACGAGATCATATAGTATTTGTCTTTCTCTGACTTATTTCACTTAGTGTGATTCCTTCAAGGGCCATCCATGTTGTTGCAAATGTCAGGATTTCCATATTTTTATGGCTGAGTAATATTCCATTGTATATACATACCACAACTGTTTTTTTTTTTCCATTCTTCCATTGAGGGATGCTTAGATTGTTAACATGTCTTAGCTGTTGTAAATAATGTTGCCATAAACATGAGGTACAGATGTCTTTTTGACATAGTGTTTTCATTTTATTTGGATAAATATCTAAAAGTTGAGTTCCTAGATCATAGGGTAGTCCTATTTTTAATTTATTGAGGAACCTTCATACTGTTTTCCATAATGGCTGCACCAATTTACATTCCCACCCGTAGTACACAAGGGTTTCCTTTTCTCCACATCCTCTGCACCACTTGTTCTCTCTTGCCTTTTGATGATAGCCATAGAATACCATTTTGAAGGCTAAACCAAAGGTGACTCATCAGTCACCTCATCAGTGTGAAGACCCTGCACCTAGTGAACATCCCAATTCAGGTCCAAGGCATCCCCTCTCCCAGGTGAGAAGGCACTATAAACTGCCTTAGGACTCATTGTTCTTACGTTATGTTAGATATGGTTAGGAAGCCGATATCTATTAAAGAATACGGGGCCAGTTATTTCCCACAAATCCTCCAATTGACTTCATAAGCTTGGGAATATCAACATCAATATCAGTGTCCAATAAAAATCATATTTTAGGTATTTGAATCATTTCTGTGTCATATTAAATATGTCATGTCTCTGAGCCTCAGTTTTTTCACACTTGTAATATAACAGTTTAAGAAGATAAACCCTGGAAAACCCTTTTAACCATAAAAATTGTAGATTCCAGGAGATAGTGGGAATTATAACTTCTTCTGATTATCTGAAATAGCTCATCTCATCTTGGACATAGGCATTCATTTGGAATTCTTTACCTCAAGCCCACAAAATGAAGTTTAGTTGCATTCGTGTATCCATTCATATTCCATGTTTAATGGTCTTGGGGACATGAGGTAATTTTCATGGCTAATTTCCTAACACCCTCTTCAATTGGTAGTATGGGAAGCCAGACCCTCACTTAAGGAGGAAGATGTTCCTAGGTGTAATTCATTTTGGGTTTTATCTTCCTTCTCTCAGAGCCGCCCTTCACCCCAGGAGGAGAAAGTACATGGTCACTCTCACTGTCTTTAAACAATGGTAGTTACTACCTAGCAGGAGTTAGCTGCCTGTAAGTTCTTTTGGGCAGTATAGTACTGGTATGTTGTGGCTTTTTGTCAATGCTAATTGGCCATGACCGTGATAATTGCATATGACTTGAAGCCTGAGGAGTGCCGAGAAATGTGTGATTCCTATATGATAATGGATAATTGAATATTGCTCCTTTCTGTTTCACAGCCTTCTGAACACCAGGTCTGGCAGATTAGAGGCAAGGCCTGTAAGTAGATTTGCCAATTTCTTTCACTACAAGTGGCCCATGCTGGGCTGATCTGTTCTTCCTCTTGTTCATCTGGCACCTGCCCATGTGGAGGAGACTCTACAACATGGCACATCTGTTGTACCCTCACAGATTCTTCTGGTGTTTCAGATCTATGTGTGATGAAGAGTCCTTTTGTGTGGAAATCATCCAGCCTCAACCACACAGTTCAGCAATTTTGCTGAAAGGAGAACAGTCTTGGCTGCACTTAGCGAATCAGGATGACATTAGCAATCTTGCCTTGTTTCTGCTTTGCAGGAGGAGTAATCACAGCTTCTATCCTTAGCTTGTGCTGTGGCCATAAGGATATGTCATATGGTTTTCATGCTTGGGCTGTATTGGGTTTTATCTATTTGACATCACCTTCTTTGTAAGACCTATATGAAGAAAGATTGAGTGTGAGTTTTATCTGCAGTAACACAAGACCTTTCAACTATATTCCTATACATTCTCCATGTAGTCAACACTTGCAGTTAAAGCAAGGAGAGTGTTTTTGATGAAAAGAAAAAAAAAATGCTTGTTTGGTTTCTCAGTTCTTTGGGTTATTTACTGCCTCAGCTTCTTTTTTCCAATTTCTTCATCCTCTACTTGTCTGAGTTTTTCAGTTGCTGTTTGGCATGTGTACCGAGGACTAACAACTTTTTCTTGGTGGAACCTATTCTGATTTTCACTGTACTGTGGATGATCAACATTTTGCAGTCTTTGTTGGCACTGTTAGTAAGCCCTAAGCCTGGAACTGGAGGAAATTCAAGCTTGTCCTTTGAACTTCCTTGGTCCCCTGTGATTGTGATAGAGCCACTGCACAATTTGGGGCCTCTTTTTATGTATTTCTGATGCAGGCTGACAGGTTGACAGCTTCTTGAAGATAGAGACCACAAATCACTCTTGTTTCGGGATCCCATTACCTGTGACATTGCGCCTGTTTGAGTGGATGGAAGGATGAGTGAATTAATTGGTGAGTGAATGGATGAATAGGAGATTTAGGCTCAATATTTGATGCTGATGTTGTTCATATTTTAGGTAGGTAGCCTAATTATCTGAAGGGGTACTCTTTTATAAATCTTAGGATGCTAAAAAAATGTACTTGTAGGGATGCCTGGGTGGCTCAGTTGGTTAAGCATCCAGCTCTTGGATTTGGCTCAGGTCATGAACTCATGGTTTCATGAGTTTGAGCCCCACATCGGGCTCTGCACTGGCAATGTAGAACCTGCATGGAATTCTCTTTCTCCCTCTCTCTGTGCCCCTCTCTAACTTGCACTGTCTCTGTCTCTCTCAAAATAAATAAATTTTAAAAATGTGCTTATCATAAGTTATTTATTCTGAAACTCCCAAGTTCTCTCCATATATTACACCTGTGTTACCTTTGTTTGACTCTCTGTCAAGGCTAGAGTTCATGAACAGCCACCATAAAATCCCTGACACCTCCAGTAGTTCTAACCCAACTGACTATCTCTTCCTTGAGAGTCTCTTCCTCTTCTGCGATACCTCTGAATGGCTTCTCCTCACTGTTTCTTTCAAAGGACTCTGCTCTTTCACCTCCATGAATATTGGATTTTTCTAAAGATCCAGTCTCTGCCTCTTCTCTCAACATTTTGTTTTCTCTCTTTGGGCATCATCCATTATCCATCCTCTGTAGACCCATCTGTGTCTGTTGCCTTGCCATCTTTTTTTATGATCTAAGCTCACATTTCCAGTTGCTTGTTCCACATGCTTAGTTTGGTATCCTACCAGCTATTCAAACTTTTTCAGTGGGAAAGTCCATCAGATTCTGTTCCCTACTTATGTCTGCCCAACTTGCTCTCCCCATTTCATACTACAACCACTTTAGTTCCACTTCTCACTCTCCCCTCAACCATTTCAGAATAGACAGCTGTTCTTCCTAACTTGAGGCTCTATTCCAGTCTGTAACTTGGGTCTCTAAGGCTTTTGTCAAAATCTATTACAGAACATCCAGCCCCCAGATAAACTTTAACCTTCATTTTCTGCTATGCTTCCACCATCTCCTACTGATGGAGACATAAATTATTTTCTGTTATTTTCATCATCTTCCTATACTTTCATGTCCTTGCACATATTTTGATTGGAATACCTTTTCTAACATATTTACCTCACAAACTTGTGTTCATTTTTTAAGATTCAAGTGCCACTTCCACTAAATTTTTTTTTGACCCTTCTAGGAAGTTTTCAGCGATACCAATAATTATAAATTTTAAGGAAAAAGTCCACTTTACTCTTGCTTTCATCGTATTATAAATAAATTATTATGATATAATCGAATATAGTATATTTAAATATTGGTTTATAATTCTGCCCTCCAAGAACTGTGAATGCCACAAGGATGAGTACTGCCTTCTTAATTTTTGTTCCTCTAATACTTAATATGAAAATGTTGTTTCAATCATTGTTGGAAAAATGGGAGATCTTAATTGTTGTTTTTCCCTCTGAATTCTATGCAGATACAATGAAGCACTATACACCATCTGTTTCATTGTTGCCAAAACCAGATATGAGAACTTGGCCAAGCCTTCTACCTCTCACCCCTCTTTGAACTTATCCCCTCAGGCACAGGTGAATAGACTGGAACTGGGAGAGCAGAGGCCTGTTTCTGAGTAGACAGTAGGAGCAAGAAATGAATGCCCCCATGTCTAAGCACAGGTAGGGCAGGTTGCTGAGAGAGAGCCCCTTTGCTTCTGCTGTACCCTCCAGAAATGTGGACCAGTCAGATTGGCCATTCTTCTTGAAGGGAGAAATGGGTATGGGAGGAGAGTAGGATGACTGGTTCCAGGTTGCCCAAGATCTTCCTCATTTTAGCACTGAAACTCTAATGAGAGTTGGACAGTTGGTTGGACAGTTGTACTTGAACAGTTGGTCACCCTAAAGGAGGAACAAGGAAGGGAACTGTCTTTCTTTTCAGCACTTGTAAGAGAACAGAAGAATTGGTGAGAAAGGACAACATTAGAATGAAGAAAAGTTCTCCTTGGCTGTTTTGCTCTTTAATGTTCTAAGTATGAATGCTTTCACTGTGCCCATTAGATTAAGTATAAAGTAGTCAGCTAGGCATTCTAAGGCCCTCTCAATTTAGTCCAAATCTACCCCTTTGATTTATCACTTATTATTCTGCAATTTTTTTTTGAGAATCTGCCACAGGCCAGTCACTTTTTAAAGCCATGGGACAACATAGTAAAAAATCAACATAAGAAAGCTCTAAGCTTCTCACTGGCAACAACAAATCTGTTGTCTTTAAGGGAAGTCTTTTAGGGAGTCTTCAAGAAGGCCTCCACTGACTTTTCCCTTTGCCTGCTATCACTTTGTGATTCTGTCCCCTTGAATGTAGGCTAGACATATTGACTTGCTTCTTATATAAAGGATCATGCAGATATGATGACATGGTAGAGTGTCATTCTGGAGATTAGTGTATAAAAATATGATGGCTTCTGTTTGGGGGTGTTCTGTCTTAGATTGCTCTATTGTAGGAAGCCAGCAGCCATGTCCGTTGGGCAGAAGACCACATAGCAAAGGACTGAGGCATGTTCAATAACACTGTGAGTGGGCTTGGAAACATCCTTTTTTGTATCCTCCTCCACTGTTGAGCTTTCAGATGAGACAGCAGGTCCAACTGACAGCTTGATGTGAACTCATGAGAGATTTTGAGTCAGAGGCACCTAGTTGAGTCATGCCTGGATTCCAAACCCACAGAAACTGTGGGATAGTACATACTTGTTGTTTTAAGTCCTAAGTTTTAGAGCTGTTATGCAACTATACATAATTAATACACATACACCTGTCCTTCTTTTTTTTTGCTTTTTTTTTTGTTTATAATTTCCTTAACATAGTGCTTGCATGTAATAGATGGTCAGTAAATAATTTGGCCAGTGAATGAATGAATGAATGAATGAATGAATTACATGATTCTACTCCTAAAGGAATTTCTGTTTTTTAAAGAGATTATAAATTGCCATTTTTAAGATGAGGAACTATGTCTTGGAAACATTTTATTCCCTGTACTGCCTATTATAGAATGTCTTATGCATATATGGACTTAACCAAATTCTTTTTTTTTCCACATTCTTGATTGAGTTTGATGTCTTAATTTTTTTTTTTGATGCATAAAACTTGTGAAGCTACCACTCTGTTGAATTAAAATGTAGAGTTGGAGCTCATTTGGATAAAATCCAAGCTTGTATGGATAAGTATAATGAAGACCAGTGAATTGATCTCAAGCCAACTCATAACCTCATAATGTTTATTTCATTATTTTTCCTTTTTTGATGTTCATTACGTCAGTCACATCTTTTATCACTTGTTTAATTAGAGAATGGGCATGGGAATAAGCAGAGAATTTTGTGACTCTCATACCTATAATTAGAGTTATAATTGAAAAGACTTCCTTATTTGAAGAATTGATTCAATTCAAATGAACAGGGACACAGAATTGGAAATAGTACTATCCCAGGAGTTAGGAGACTTGAGTTTTTGTCTTAGTTCTGCTACTACCTAGGCATATGAGTACACAAAATAAAGCCATCTGTCTGTGCTTAATGTCCTTATCAGTAAAATAAGAGAGTTAGGTTGATATTCTCCAAGTTCCTTTCTAGAGGGAGAGAGAAAACAAACACCTTTGTGACTGTCTGCTGTGAATGCTGTGAACTAGGTAGTATATAATATACAAAAGATAGAGGCATGCCTGTAAGTTTTTAAAAGAAAGGCTAAATTATTTTAATTTATAAATTAGTAATTTTCAGATCATATGTAAACTTTGATAGAAAAAAAGTCATCAAAACCAGAATGAGCCCAGAATGTAGGGCTCTGAGTATAAGCAGATACATCTTTGGGGATTTCAAGCTTTCAATAATGTGATGCTACCATCCCTAGTGCAGAAGGGCCCTTCTGGGAAACTGACCAACAGGAATGGGTGAGATTCAGTAGTTGTCAGCAAACGACCAATATTTGTCAGCATTTACATGTCAACATTACTAAGTAGGTGGTTCTCTTTTTGCTATAGAGTAAGTATCCAGTAAATATGTGTGGAATAAAGGAATTAAGAAAAAAAGCTCTTCATGATCCAAGTTCTTGTTCCATGACCATGATTAAGCATCTGGCATATGATAGACACATTATAAAAGCCTGTTGAATATATCCTCTCAGTAGCATGGTACTAAAATCAGGGACTTTGGAGCTAGACTTACTTGGGTTTACAGCTATGGACTTGCAAAGAGCATTTTCCTTAATCTCTCTCAGCCTCAATTTCACATATGTAGAATGAGAGAAATAAGGCAAAAATAATATTCTACTTCAAAGGACTATTGGAGAACTGTAAGAACAAATAAAATAGTTAAGTATAATGTATGACCCAGAATATAGATTCAGCGTATTAGTTCTGTTTCTTTCCTTTTTTGGGTTCACTTCCATTTGTCACCTTTTCTCTATTATTATACTGAGACAAAACACAAAAAGATGAAATGAAGTAATGGTATTACTATTTTTTTAAATGTTTATTTACTTTTGAGAGGAGAGAGAGGCAGAGTGTGAGTGGGGAGGGGCAGAGAGAGGAAGACATACAATCTGAAACAGGCTCCAGGCTCTGAGCTGTCAGCACAGAGCCTGACGCAGGGCTCAAACTCACAGACAATGAGATCATGACCTGAGCTGAAGTCAAACGCTCAACCGACTGAGCCACCCAGGTGCCCCATAATGGTATTACTATTAAAGCCCACAGTAGAATTAGGAGACTCTGTGTGTGTACACATGTGTGATTCACCCTCTGTGTTCCACTGGCCAGATAAGATCTGGGTATGTTATTCATGAGTATATTGGAATGTTCTTAGATCTTAAACCCTTAGGAAATAAAAGCGTATGTTTAGCCATATATGAAAAACTGATAGCCATTATTATCATTAATAAGGAAAAACTTAGATCTTTTCCCCTAAGATCAGGAGCACGACAAAGATGTCCACTCTCACTACTTTGATTCATCATAGTACTGGGAATCTTAGCCACAGAAATCAGACAAGAAAAAAGGAATAAAAGGCATCCACATTGGCAAGGAAGAAGTAAAACTTTCATATTTGAATATGGCATAACACTATATATAGAAAACCCTAAAGACTCCGTCAAAAAATTTTTTTAGAACTGATCCATGAATTCAGTAAAGTCGCAGGATATAAAATCAATGTACAGAAATCTATAGCATTTCTATACACCAACAATGAGGCAGCAAAAAGAGAAATTAAGAAAGGAACCCCATTTACAATTGCACCAAAAATAATAAAATACCTAACAATAAACTTAACTAAGGGGGTGAAATACCTATACTCTGAAAACTATAAAACACTAATACAGGAAATTCAAGATGATGCAAACAAATGGAAAGACACTATATGCTCATGGATTAGAAGAACAAATATTAAAATGTCTATCAAATTTAATGCAATCCCTATCAAAACACCATCAGCATTATTCATAGAACTAGAACAAATAATCATAAATTTGTATGAACCACAAAAAACCACGAATAGCCAAAGCAACCTGAAAAAAGAAGAACAAAACTAAAGGTATCACAATTCCATATTTCAAGGTATACTACAAAGCTGTGTAATCAAAACATGGTACTGACACAAAAATATACACATATGTCAATAGAACAAAATAGAAAGTCCAGAAACAAACCCATGGTTATATGGTCAATTAATTTTCAACAAAAGAGTCAAGAATATGCAATGGGAAAAAACAGTCTCTTCAACAAATAGTGCTGGGAAAACTGGATAGCTACATGAAAAAGAATGAAACTGGACCATTTTATACACAAAAATAAACTAAAAATGGATTAAAGACCTAAATGTGAGACCTGGAACCATAAAAATCCTAGAAGAGAGCACAGGCTACGGACTACAGAGAAGGAGTAACTTCTCTGACATTGGCTCTAGTAACATTTTTTTTAGATGGATCTCCTGAGATAAGGGAAATAAAAGCAAAAATAAACTATTGGGACTACCTCAAAATAAAAAGCTTCTGCACAGCAAAGGAGACCTTCAGGAAAACTAAAAGAGAACCGACTGAATGGGGGAGGATATTTGCAAATGACATATCTGATAAAGGGTTACCATCTAAAACGTATAAAGAACTGATACATCAATATGATATACCACATTAATAAAAGAAAGGGTAAGAACTATATTATCTTGTCAATAGATCCAGAAAAAGCATTTGACAAAATACAGTATCCATTCTTCATAAAAACCCTCAACAAAGTAGGTATAGATGGGGCATCTTGATGCTCAAGATGTGGAGCATCTTTTCACATGTCTGCTAGCCATCTGGATGTCTTCTTGGGAAAGTGTCTATTCATGTCTTCTGCCCATTTCTTAACCTGGTTCTTTGTTTTTTGGGTGTTGAGTTTGATAAATTCTTTATAGATTTTGGATACTAACCCTTTATCAGATATGTCCTTTGCAAATATCTTCCTCCATTCTGTAGGCTGCCTTTGAGTTTTGTTGATTGTTTCCTTCCCTGTGCAGAAGACTTTTATCTTGATTAAGTCCCAATAGTTCATGTTTGCTTCTGTTTCCTTTGCCTTTGGCAATGTGTCTAGTAAGAAGTTGCTCCGGCTGAGGTAAAGAAGTTGCTGCCGGTGTTCTCTAGGATTTTGATGGTGTCTTGTCCCAGATTTAGGTCTTTTATCCATTTTGAATTTATTTTTGTGGTTGGAATAAGAAAGTGGTCCATTTTCATTCTTCTGCATGTCGTTGTCCAGTTTTTCCAACACGATTTATTGAAGAGATTTTTTTCTCTTGGATATCTTTCCTGCTTTGCCAAAGATTAGTTGAACATATAGTTGTGGGTCCATTTCTGGTTTTTCTATTCTGTTGCATTCATCTATGTGTCTGTTTTTGTGCCTATAGCATACTATCTTGATGACTACAGCTTTGTAATATAGCTTGAAATATGGAATTGTGATGCCTCCAGTTTTGTTTTTCTTTTTCAGGATTGCTTTGGTTATTTGAGGTCTTTTGTGGTTCATACAAATTTTAGGATTGTTTGTTATAGTTCTGTGAATAATGCTGGTGGTGTTTTGATAGGTATTGCATTAAATGTAGACTTATTTGGGTAGTATAGACATTTTAACAATATTTGTTCTTCCAGTCCATGAGCATACAGTGTCTTTCCATTTGTATCATCTTGAATTTCTTGCATCAATGTTTTATAGTTTTCAGAGCACAAGTCTTTCACCCCCTTACTTAAGTTTTTTGCTAGGTATTTTATTATTTTGGTGCAATTGTATATGGAATTCTTAATTTCTCTTTCTGATGGTTAATTATTAGTGTATAGAAATGCTGTAGATTTCTGTACATTGATTTGGTATCGTGTGACTTTACTGAATTCATTTATCAGTTATAAAAGTTTTTTTTTTAATGGAGTCTTTAGGGTTTCCTATATATAGTATTATGTCATCTACAAATAGTGAAAGTTTTACTTCTTCCTTACCATTTGGATGCCTTTTACTCCTTTTTCTTGTTTGATTACTGTGGCTAGGATTTCCAACACTGTGCTGAATCAAAGTAGCAAGAGTGGACATCCTTGTCTTGTTTCTGATCTTACCAGAAAGATCTCTGTTTCCCCATTGTGTATGATGTTAGCTGTGGATTTTTCATGTAAGGCCTTTATTATGTTGAGTTATGTGTCCTCTAAACCTACTTTGTTGAGGGTTTTTGTCATGAAAGGATGTTTTGCTTTGTCAAATACTTTTTTCTGCATTAATTAAAATGACCATATTGTTTTTTATCTTTTCTCTTATTGATGTGATAGATCACGTTGGTTGATTTGTGAATATTGAACCACCCTTGCATCCTAGGGATAAATCTCACTTGATTATGGTGAACAATTTTTTTAATGTATTGTTGGGGTTTGATTTGCTAATATTTTGTGTAAGAGTTTTGCATCTATGTTCATCAGAGATATTGGGCTGTAGTCCTCTTTTTTTGTGGTGTCTTTATCTGGTTTTGACATCAGGGTAATTCTGGCCTTATAAAATGAATTTGGAAGTTTTCCTTTCTCTTGTATCTTATGGAATAGTTTGAGAATAATGGGTATTAACTCTAAATGTTTGGTAGAATTCACCCTTCAAACTCTCTGGTCCTGGACTTTTGTTTATTGGGAATTTTTTCATTACTGATTCAATTTCATTGCTGGTAATTAGTCTCGTAAAGTTTTCTATTTCTTCCTGCTTCAGTTTTGTTCAGTTATCTGTTTTTTTTTTTTTTTTAGGAATTTATCCATTTCTTCTAGGTTGTCCAATTTGTTGGCATATGGTTTTTCATTACATTCTATTACAATACTTTATATCTTTGTGGTGTTGGTTGTTATTTCTCCTCTTTCATTTGTGATTTTGTTTATTTGAGTCCTCTCTTTCTCTCTCTGTCTTTAGTTTCTCTATCATTTATTTCTACTCTTTATTATTTTCTTCCTTCCACTGTTTTTGGGTTTTATTTTATTTTTACTTTTAGCTACTTTAGCTGTAAAGTTAGGTCGTTTATTTGAGATTTTTCTTACTTCTTGAGGTAGACCTGTATTGCTATGAACTTCCCTCTTAGAACCACTTTTTCTGCATCTCAGAGATTTTGTACTGTTGTGTTTTCATTTTCATTTTTTCCATGTTTATTTCTTGATTTCTTAGTTGTCCCATTCAATCTTTAGTAACATGTTATTTAACCTCCATGTGTTTGTGCTCTTTCTAGATTTTTTTCTTGTGGTTGAGTTTAAGTTTCATAGCATTGTAGTCAGAAAAGATGTATGGTATGACTTAAGTCTTATTGAATTTGTTGAGACTTGTTTTGGGGCCTAACATGCAAACTGTTCTGGAATACATCCCATGTGTACTTGAAAAGAATGTGTATTCGGCTCTTTTAGAATGAATATTCTGAACATATCTGTTAAATACATCGGGTCTAGTGTGTTGTTCAAAGTCACTGTTTTCTGTTGATTTTCTGTGTGGATGACCTGTCCATTGATGTTAAAAGGGGTGTTAAAGTCCCCTACTACTATTGTATTATTATCAATTACTTCCTTTATGCTTGTTATTAACTGCTTTATATCTTCTTGTTGGATTGTCTCCTTTATTATTATATAGTTTTCTTCTTTTTCTCCTGTTACAGTCTTTGTTTTAAAGTCTCTTTTGCTCCATTGAAGTATTCCTACCCCAGCTTTCTTTTGACATCCATTTGCATGATAAATCTTTCTCCAGACCCTCGCTTTCAGTCTGCATATTTCTTTTGGTCTGAAATGGGTCTCTTGTAGGCAGCAAATAGATATGTTTTGTTTTTTATCTATTCCATAAAAAATGGTAAAATATTTAAAGCGTATATCATGATGTTGATGTATGTATGTATTGTGAAAGGATTCCCTCTCATCTAGTTAATCTATCCATGACCTCTCATAGTTATCTTTTTGTGAAACATTTAAGTTCAATTCTCATAGTTAATTTCAATTATACAATACAGTAGTCCTTATCTACAACTATGTTTTCCACAGTTTCAGTTATCTGTGGGCCACCATAATCTGAAAATACTAAATGGATAATTCCAGAAGTTAAAATATAATAAATTTTGAATTGTGGATAGATTTCATTACAATATATTGTTATAATTGTTTTATAATATTAATTTTTATTATACCTCTCCTACCGTACCTAATTATAAATTAAACTTTATGATAGGTATGTATATATAGGAGAAAACATAAAATGTATAAGGTTCAGTGTTATCCACTTATTCATGCACTGAGGGTCTTAGAATGAATCCCCTGGATAAAGGGGGATTACTTAAGAGTGTTACCCTGTCTAATCATCATATTTTACATTAGATTCTCAGACCTTCCTCATCTTATCACTGAAAGTTTGTACCCTTTAGTTTTAGATGCATTGGTTTAAACCAAAGTTTCTCAACCTTGGCACTGCTTGATATTTTATGCCAGAAAGTTTTTTGTTGCAGGGTGAACTGTGCATTGCAGGTTATTTAGTAGCATCTCATGTCTCTACCTACCAGAAGCTAGTAGCATCCACCTGTTCCAACTGTGAAAAACAAAAATGTCTCCAGACATTGCTGAATGTTCCTTGTGGGACAAAATCACTCCACTTCAGAACCAATGGTCTAGTCAACAGATTGACCCACACAGTGCTGATGTGAAGACATGAGCTAAGGGGTAGTAAGTGATAGTTTTTATGTATTTACTTACTTACTTACTTACTTACTTATTTATTTATTTATGTATGTATGTATGTATATAGGTTGTTTTGTTTTCAGTATGAAATCCCACAACTTTTTCTCTGTTCAAACTGAGCTTTGACTTCCATGCACCAGGGAAATGGAGGTCACAGCTGAACTTCAAAGAGAAACATAATAAGGTAATCCTAAGCTTCTGATCTCCCAAGGACTAGATTTTAGATTAAGCAATAAATTTGGAAGCACACTTAGTTTAGCTATCCTGTTTTACCTGGCACAGGGAATGAACATAAAACCCTCTGGGCTTTAATAGACAGGCTAGAAATTTTGGAAAGGAAGCAAGAATATTAGGTAAAGTATGAAAATTCTGTGTGTAAGGTGAGAGGGAAGGATAGAACTTTCTTAAGTTTGAGGATCTGAGATTAAAGGGAATTCTGCCTTTTTTTGGGGGGTGAAGCCAAAATACGCAGAGAATGCCCCTGTACCACCATTGAGTAGATGTCAGAGAATAGAAATGGTGGTATGGTCTGCATAGGTGTGAAAGGACCAAGGAAAAACTGTCCAGTTTCCTGAAACCACAGAGAAGGATGGGGGAATATGCCTAAGCTCTTAGGCTTTCTTCTCTGCCCCTTGTCATGTTGTCATATGTGAAGGGACATTTATTAAGAATCATGTCCGTGAGAGTGCAGAGGTTTTGTCTTTGCTACGTATACCCATTGGTGGATGTGGAATGGAACAACCCTACAGGGACTGGATAATCTTTCAGTTACATGTCACCTGGTTGGAGGCATGGAAGAGGATATGTCTAAGGACCAGACAGGAAGGACACAACGAACCTGAGATGGTTCCATAACAGGATAGATGCTGATCAAGATTGAGAAGTAGATCCACCCACCTCTCTCCACCAATGCCTCAGTCCCTTAGTGTCAGTCCTGGAGAGGAGAAGAGGGTCAGTCTTGACTGAATTTAAATGTGAAATGTCTAAGGAAAATCACAGTCATGAAAGCAACCAAATTTACCTTAATGTTACTAGATTACATTTTCTGCACTCTGCTGAATGGAGCTTAAAATAGAAATCTGTTCCTCTTCATACCCACCTTGCATATTCCGTAATATTGCCAGTAGAACCATACTATAAGTGAAACACCTTCACTCAAGATTCATTCAAGATTCAATACTGAAAAATCTGTAGAATAAGGGCTAAAAGTACAAATAATCATTATTGACTAGAATAGCAACAAGATGAAAGAGAAAATTAATACCACTGTGAGATTTAGATGTACTGAGGTATGTAGCTTGCTTTGAAATAATTCAAAAAAGTAGGATGGATAGATGGATAGCAGGATGGATAAATTGACAGATATGTGGTGAAGCAAATATGGCAAAACATTAATTATATATTCTAAGTGGTGAGCATATAGGCATTAACCGTAAAGTTTATTCAACTTTTCTGCATGTCCGCTATAAATATTTGTTATAACATGTCAGCAAAACAATAAGGATCAAGCCATTGTTTGTGCTAACACTTCAACTAGTATTTGGATTAGGTTCATTATGCACTAGAAAAAATGTTAGGCATAGTTTTTACTCTTACATATATGTTTACATGGAGATTTTATGTATGTATATGTGTGTATATGTATATGTGTGTGCATATATGTATGTATATACATATGTATGTATGTATATAGATGAATGTGAATAATTGGGGGCCAGATGCATATTCTGCCTCCCTCCAGAGTAATTCCAGCTGCTACCCTGAACTCTTCAGGGGCCTTATTAGTATTAGCTCACGTTATCCCCACTTGCCTTTGCTTCTCATATTTTACAGCTCCTCCTGGAATTTTCTAATAATTGTACAGTAGTGTGTTGTGGTTCATCATCTTGACTTGACACTTTTTTTTGGGGGTGGGGGTGATGTAAATAAAAATACTTCTCACTACTGTTGAGGCCTTTGAAACATAAATTAGAATTCCTTGTCCTAATTTGCCGTTGACAAGTTTTACAGGCAGAGGTAAAACAAAATTCTTGAACCAGCAAACTTGCTTCCACAAGTACAAAGGAATTTCAGTCATAGCCTCAGGAAAAAATGGATGAAACTGTCAGTCACATAAAAGAATTTAAGGGGGGAAAAGAACTGATGCTTCATCAAATGGAAGAATTCAAATGTTTCAGCCTGTCACTGACCCCAGTACCAAATCTTAACATTCTTTGAATCCCTGAAGATAAAGAAGATGGTTAGGTGCCTCCATTAAGAGCTACTAGAAAGTGCTCATATCTCACATATTAATTATATGGAACATTATCCTACATTAAAATACAAAGTCTTAAGAACTTTTACTGTGTAGCCATTTTGAATACTTGTGATATTTCTTTTAAAATTGAGATATGATTAACATGTAATAACACACATAGGTAACATTCAGTTTGATGAATTTTGACAGCATAACTGCCTCCAAAAAATATTTGACATTTTTTAATTAAGTCAAAACTATCAAATATTTTCAAGTAGCTTGCTGCTAATGAGGCATGGTATGAAATCAATAGTGGGTATTGCTCTAAGTACTGATCTGAATAGTTCATGACCATACATGAAAGAGTGTAAGATAATGAACTTTTTAAAGTTCAATTTGATACATTTCCTGGGGAGGAAGAAATCTAACTAGTTGACTTATAATGTTTAGTTTTTATAGGCTTTAAGAATCTTAATGACCAAACCTGGGAATCTTGACTAATGTAATTAAGTTCACAGAAATTAAATTTTATTATGGCTGCAGAAAAAATGAACTCCAAAGAAAATAGTACGTTTGTGTTTGATTGCTTTCACAACTACCATGTACCAGGGTACTCTGTCTCCCAGAAGGAAGCTGACTGCTCTCATGATCACTAGTATCCATCTTCTCAGCATGCCTGAGTGGGCCTGCCCCCTATGGATCCACTCCCCAGTCTGTTTATAGGGCCAGACACATTGCTGGTCTGTCTAGGTGTGCAGGACTGGAATCCTACACCCTGCTCCAAAGGGTCTATTAAATATATATCTACCTTGTGGCAGGTATTGGATAGGCACACTACCTCCCTTATATCCTTGCATTGTCTTGGTCATACTACGTCCACTTTAAGATGAGACATCTGAGACTCATACAAAATAAGAAACTTCTCATGATCATCCAGTTGCTAAGTGATGAAACTCTTAAGTAGTGTTTAATACTATTGTCTAGTAAATCAAAATAAAATTAGATTGATTCAGAAAAAAAGAAACTCACAGCAATATTAAAACACACTTTCCTTTGGGTGCCTGGGTGGCTCAGTCGGTTGAGCTTCTGACTTCGGCTCAGGTCATGATCTCACGGTCTGTGAGTTTGATCCCCACATTGGGCTCTGTGCTGACAGATCAGAGCCTGGAGCCTGCTTCGGATTCTGTGTCTCCCTCTCTCACTGACCCTCCCCCATTCTGCTCTGTCTCTGTCTCAAAAATAAATAAACATTAAACACACACACACACACACACACACACGCACACTTTCCTTTGGAGTGTTTAAAATGCATAGTTAATAAACATTTAGCACCATAGAAATTAGTTGTCACCAATTCTAGTGCTTTCCAATCTGTTCCTTCTTATAGAAGATGGGAAGGGGACAGCCCATGAATTCAACCCAAACTGCTCTACTGTTATCTGTTTAATTTGTTTATGCCCACTGTCTTAGTCTATTCAGGCTGTTATAAGAAAATACCATCAACTAGATGGCTTTATAATAACAAACATTTATTTCACACAGTTTTGGAAGCTGGGAAGTCTAAGATCATGGTCCCAGCAGATTCAGTGCCTGGTGAGAGTCTACTTCCTTATAGCTAGCTATCTTTTTTGCTATAACTGCAAATGGTGGAAAGAGCAAGCTAGCTCTTTGGGGTCTCTTTTATAAAGGCCTTATCCCATTCATGAGAGTTCCACCCTCCTGACCTAAGCACCTCTCAAAAGCCCCACTTGCTAATACCATTGTTAGGGCATTAGGTTTCAACATGTCCATTTTAGGGGGACATAAATATTCAGCACTCATGGTTACTCTTTTATTTGAACATGAGTTTCCATGGAAAAGAAGTCTAAAGGCCACTGATCTGGTTCAACTCTCCCATCATACAGGTAAGAAAACTGTAATCTACAGAGGGACTTGTATAAGGTTACACCAAAATAATGGGAAAGCCTAGACTAGTTCCACTCAGTTCAGCAAGTATATAGAGAGAATTTGCTATGTATGTGGCCCTGAGCTAGGTATTAATATACATAACCCTGGTCCTCTGACTGCTCACGATCTATGGGAGAATTCAGGTTTCCTGAAAAAACCATTCATGTAACCCTATTATATTTCTCCTTGTTTAATCCTACCAGATCGTACATACTTTCTCTTTTTGGCCAATCCTTAAATGAGAGGACCCTACTACACTAATGCCACACCTGTATGAACAGCTTTGCTTGGGACTGACCTGTTAGGATCTGTTTCCCTGCTCTTACAAGGGCAGCCAGAGAGAACTGTGTGCTTTGGGAAGGGGGATTAAGGAGAGGGAGAATGGGGTTGTCTGAAAGATGAAGAAATACGTGCTGAGGTGCTACGGGTGAATGGTAGCCTTGAGAATGTAGGAGACAAACTTTGCTTTCATTGCTATTTTGCTGACACCCTTTGTAGGCTCTAGAGTCTTGTGCATGATACTGCAGGGTCTTGGGAAGCCATATAGCCCAGGTAAAAACATAACCATTGACTTTGGCAAGCAATAGCTCTTAGCAATATAATAATTTTAATATCCTTAACTCATGAGTTTTCTTGTCTCTAAAATGGGAATTACAATAGCATACTTTATAGGATTTAATTGAGATAATGCACACAATTGAAACAGTGCTCAGTAAGTGTGCTTCATAGCAGTACTGCCTATGGAATGGTACCCATAGTAGGTAAGGGGAGTGGCTATCCTTTGAGAATGAATCACAATGACCTTGCCTGGTCATTTGGCCAGTACATTGGTTTCCTTTGTTTATCATAAAATCAGAGTTCTGGGAAGATGCCTAGAGATATTTTCTCTGCAGGACATCTTGAATTATTCTGATTTTTCACTTACTTTCAGAAGTGGCTAATTCCTGGAGAGATAACTCAGATGCAGATTATAAACTTGCATGATGGACCTGCTCATGTGGGGAAAACCCATGGCTTCCTGGCAGTGAACTTGGTTACAGCAACCAAGAAAAGAAAGGCCTTGAGCAGGATTGGAGCACAGTTGCTTCCCTTGATATTATCACTCTATGAACCAATGCTAGACCTCTGCACAGGTGGAGGTTCGTGTTTGAGGGCCATTGAACACTACCTATTTCCCTAATGCATCATAATTAAACACCTGTGCTAAATAACTTTTTACTGATCCACTGTGGAAATTTGCTGGGTGCTCAACAATCCTTGACATTTCTATCTCTTTCTTGGGAGGGTGGTCTTAAGGTTATGCTTTGGTTCTCTTAAAAAAAAAAGGCAGCTCCCTTCCACTCCATGGGAAACTCTTAGTGAGGTTGTGGATTTCAGACTCTTTCAAGGACACTTGGGAAAAAAAAAACATTTTGTGATTTTGGGAACCATTCCTGCTTTCTCAAAAGTGGCAGTAATTCAAATGCATTGGTCAACAGTAAGATGACATGAGAGCTCTTTAGTTTTATTTATTTTTTGACATTAGTGATGCACTGAAGAGAATGTCTGGAAATACAGTGACTTTTTAACGAAGTTGACTGTGCTAATATGAGTAATATGCATAAACCAGGTGAACTGGTGTTGCTGTGTGTCTTAAGGTTCAGTAAAAAATGACCCTTTTAGGTTGTCATGTTCACATTTGCAATACACATCAATGCCACATTGAATATTTTTCTTTCATCTTAAATAGCAGATAGGTTTGGCTCTAGACTAAAATTGTGGCTTGAGTGGAGTGTATCTTCAACTTGTGTTATTTCTTTTTCCTCCCATTTTGAAATTGTGTCTCTTTGCTGCTTAAGTTGTCCCTTTTGTCAAAGCAAGACATAGTGGTACCTAATGGATACTATCTATCTGTAAATCCATCATCATCATCATCATCTATCACCATCATCTGTCTTACCTGTATTGCTCATATAAATTGAGTAAGGTACATTTTTAACTCCCATGTTATAGATAAAGGAATTAATACCAAGAGAGGTTAATACATGTTTATCACATCCTGTAGCACTTAAGTGTTACAGTCTGTGGGACACCCGAGTCTGTGAACCTTCCACTCAAGAAGAGGATCTAAATCCATGTTTTGCGCTTGGTAATTGTTTCAATTATCAATCCTTAGAAAATGTATTTTCTTACCTAGGTATTTTAATTTTAAGCTCTTAATATGTAATATTGGATTAAAATGCATATTAAGGGAAATCTTAGCCATTATCAAGAAGGTTGCAGAGGGAGGGGAATTGGGAAGTCTTTTCAGATATAGCAAGGCAGTCCTCCAGGTTTTCTTGGCTTTGTCACTTTAGGGAGAGATCTGTTCCCTCAGTTCTCTTCCGCTTTGACCTTTTCCATGTTGTCCAGAAAAATCCATAGGCTTTCATTGACTCCTGGTCTGTAAAATGAGCAAGAACCCCTGAGGAAAATACCATCACTGTGGGTTTGGTGACCCAGTGCTACAATTTTATATTTCTAGAAGGAAATGTGTCCTCATTTCTTCTCACTGTGTCCCAAGTCTTCCATTCGTAACAATAGCTGTTCCATGTTTTTATCATGTTCCCCAGATTTAACTGCCTTTCAGATGATAACTCACCTTGAATTCATAGAAAAAATCAAAGTTCTTAGGTGAGAATTCCATTTGCTCTTTGGGATTCAAATGGATTTTAAAACCACATCTGTTGATTTTCTCCTTTTCTCTTTTTTTTTAGAAAACAAACAAACAAGCAAACAAAACACGTCTGCTTTTATTCCAAGACAATTATTTCACTTCCGTTCTGGATCCTGTTGACTTCTCTACCCTGCTTTATCATTTTTTCTTTCTCTCTCTGCAACTTTATATTTTCATTTCCACTGATTCCTTCCTCTTATTTATCTTATAAGCATGCTTTAGTTTCTCCAATCTTAAATAAACAGAATGGTGTTTGAGAAATAACTAGTTGTCTTGGTGTCATATCTCCACTGTTGTTTTGTCTCCTTATTTTCCCTTCAGGTTTTTTTTTTTTCAGGTATGTTTGAGTTTATTAAGTTTGTCTTTTTTTTTAACTTATTTTTTAAAATTTACATACAAGTTAGTTAGCATATAGTGCAACAATGATTTCAGGAGTAGATTCCTTAATGTCCCCTACCCATTTAGCCTATCCCCCGTCCTACTACCCTTCCAGTAATCCTCTGTTTGTTCTCCGTATTTGAGTGTCTTATGTTTTGTCCCCTCTCTGTTTTTATTTATATTAATTTTGCTTCCCTTATGTTCATCTGTTTTGTATCTTAAAGTCCTCATATGAGTGAAGTCATATGATATTTATCTTTCTCTGACTGATTAATTTCGCTTAGCATAATACCCTCTAGTTCCATCCACGTAGTTGCAAATGGCAAGATTTCATTCTTTTTGATTGCTGAGTAATACTCCATTGTGTGTGTGTGTGTGTGTGTGTGTACCATATCTTCTTTATCCATTTGTCCATTGATGGACATTTGGGCTCTTTCCATACTTTGGCTATTGTGGATAGTGCTGCTATAAACATTGGGGTGCATGTTCCCCTTCCAAGCAGCATACCTGTATCCCTTGGATAAATACCTAGTAGTGCAATTACTGGGTTGTAGAGTAGTTCTGTTTTTAATTTTTTGAGGAACATCCATACTGTTTTGCAGAGTGGCTGCACCAGTTTGCATTCCCACCAGCAGTGTAAAAGAAATCCTCTTTCTCCACATCCTCGCCAACATCTTTTGTTGCCTGAGTTGTTAATGTTAGCCATTCTGACACACGTTAGGTGGTATCTCACTGTGGTTTTGATTTGTATTTCCCAGATGATGAGTTCCCTTAAGGTTTCTTGATGTTTTGTCCCAGCATTTTCATCACTTCCCCATGCCCCCTGATTTTTCAGTCCCCACAACCTGGCTTCCATGTTCTCTATTCCATGAAGGCTAATGACACCTTAACCGCCTAGCCCCATTGATAGTGTCCATTCGTGATTTCACTGGGTGTGTCTGTGTAATTGTATATATATTTTTTTCTCCATGACATTTCTTCTTTTTTTTCTCTTAATTCTTGGAGTTTATACAGTCAGCTTTTCTTCCTCCTCTCAAACCTTAAATATGGGTGGGTTCTTTTCTCAATTGTCTTCTCCCACCTTATCCTCTGTTTTCAGTTGACCTTATCTAGGCCAGTGACTTCAACTACTTACACTCTGATGATGTGAAATTTTGTAACTCTCTCTCAGATCTTTATCCTGAATTCTGGAACAATAGAAGCAACTGCTTGTTGATGGTATCACTTGGTTGCACCATGGGATCTTCTCATTCATCGTGCATTCATTCATCATCTCCCCTTATATATCTCATTCTGCATCTTATTCCTGATCCTCATTAAGGACATCGCTATTCATCCAGATTCTGAAGACAGAAATTGAGGAGTTTTTCTGTCATGTTCCAGCTACCCTACATCCTTGCCACATGCAATTTGTATTAGTTCTTTCCCCTAAATATGTCTTAAGTTCATTTTTTCATTTTTATCTTATTAGCACAAATTTATTTCAGGCTTTCATCCTTGTTGCCTAGACCACTTCAGCAACTCTTAACTGTTACAGTTATTACTATTGGAAACAGGGAAATCAGTTAAAAGCTTTTGAGGTAGTTTAGGTCCCAAATGAAGGCTGTTTTACTAGCGTAATGACTTTGGAGATGGAGGCTGAGGGAAGCAATGGCAGGGTGACTAGTTTGAAGAAAACAGAGGAGGTATGAAGTAATATGAAAACGTAAAAGATTATATCAGCACCCCAAAATGAAATACTTAGGTATAAATATAACAAAATATATACAACATTTATATGAGGAGAACTACAAGACTCTGATGAAAGATGTCAAAAAAGAATTAAATGAATGAAGAGGTATTCCAAGTTTATAAGTAGGAAGACTCAGATTGTCAAGATGTCAGTGTTCCCAACTTGGTTTGTACATTCAGTGCAATCCCAGTCAAAATCACAGGAAATTATTTTATGGATATTAACAACATTATTCTAAAGTTTATATGGAAGGGCAAAAGATTCAGAATAGCCAACATAATACTGAAGGAGAAAAAGTTGGAGGATTGACACAACCTGAATTACTGCACAGCTACTGTAATCAAGACATGTGGTATTGGTGAGAGAATAGACAAATAGATCAATGGAACAGAATAGAGAGTCAAGAAATAGACCTCCATGAATGTAGTTAACAGATCATTGACAAAAAAGCAAAGGCATTACAATGGGGCAAAGAATATTTTCAACAAATAGTGCTAGAACAATTGGACATCCACATGCATAAAATGAATCTAGGCACATATTTTAACACCCTTCACAAAAATTAATGTGAAAAGCGCACAGACCTAAATGTAAAACACAAAACTATTAAACTCCTAGAAGATAACATAGGAGAAAATCTAGATGACCTTGGGTTTGGTAATGACTTTCTAGATACAATGTAAAAGGAATGATCCATGAAGGAAACAATTGATAAGCTGGAGTTTATTGAAATTAAAAATTTATGCTCTGTGAAAAATAATGTCAAGAGAATTAGAAGACAAGCCACAGACTGGAGGAAATATTTGCAAAATGTACATTTGATAAAGGACTGTAATCCAAAATACTATCTCTTGAAATGCAATAATAAGACAAGCAACCCAATTTGACTAAAGAACTTAATAGGAACCTCACCAAAGATGAGGGACAAATGTCAATGAAGCATATTAAAGATGCTCCATACCGTATGTCATCAGAGAAATACAAATTATAAAAACAATTAGATAACACTGCATACCTATTAGAAAGGCCAAAATCTGGAATACTGACACCACCAAATGCTGAATGAAGATGCAGAGCCATAGGAACTCTCGTTCACTGATGATGGGAATGCAAAATGGTACAGCCACTTTGGAAGACAGTTTTGCCATTTATTACAAAGAAAAACATAATTTTTTTCGTGACATTTTTCTTCATGGTGAATGGATAAACTGTGCTACATTCAGACAATGGAATATTATTCAGTGCTAAAAAGAAATGAGCTGTCAAGCCATAAAAAGACATGGAGGAAGCTTCAATGCATATTACCAAGTAAAAGAAGCCAATCATAAAAGGATTCATCATCAAACTGTATAATTCCAATTATATGATATTCTAGAAATGTTAAAACTATGGAGACAATAAAAAGATCAGTGGTTACCAGGTTGGCAGGAGAGGTGGGGGAAGAGACAAATAGGTAAAATATAAGGAATTTGTAGTACAGTAAAAAACACTTTTTATGATATTATAATGATGGATATATGTTATTATACATTTGTCCAAACCCATAGAATGTACAACACCAAGAGTGAACCCTATTGTAAACTATGGACTTTAGATGATTATGATGTACTAATGTAGGTTCATCAGTTGTAACAAATGTACCACTCTGGTGAGGGATGTCGATAATGGGGGAGGCTGTGCATGTTTGGGAGCAGCGAGTATAGAGGAAATAAATATAGCTTCCCCTCAATCTTTCTGTGAATGTAAAACTCCCCTAAAAAAATAAAATCTTAGTAATGATACTAATGATAACAGTACTATTACTATTAAAAATAAGAGACAACTGACCAGTGAAATGTGGGAGATCTCTTAGGTAGGCTTGAAAAATGCTGATTCTGCATGCTTGTGTACTTTTGATGTCTCCAGCAGCCCCTATATAGGCAAAGAGAAAGTGGTCATTGGGCTTTGTTGTGGGTTGAGACTTTTGTGGATGTTAGGGTGGGGCATATACATTTGGCATGTGGGATGGGTATGAATCTTTGGGGACCAGCAGTCATAGTGTAGTAGGCACAATAAAGCCTCTGTAAAATAGACAGATCCTAATCCCTAGACCATGTGAATGTTATATGGGTAAAGGGACTTTACAGGTGAAGTTAAAGACCTTAAGATGTGAGATTATTCTGGATCATGATGGTGAACCCTAAATGTAATTAAAAGAGCGTACTTGTAAAACGGAGACTGAAGCAGATTTGACAAAAAGCATAAGCTGATGTGATCACTGGATAAAGGGGTTGTAGCAATGTGCTTTGAAGATAGAAGAAAGAATCATGAACCAAGGAGTACAGGCAGCCACCAAAAGTTGAATAAGCAATGAAATAGATTCTACCCTCAGAGCCTTCAGAAAGAACTTGTTCAGTTGACACCTTGACTTTAATCTAGGGAAACTCATTTGGGACTTCTGATCTTCAGACCTAAAAGAGAATAGATTTGTTGTTTTAAGCCACTAATTTTGTGGTAATTTGTTACTGTAGCAACAGGAAACTTGATTCAAGAGTTGAGGTTTTGGCAGAAACATGAGCAGAAGGGAAGGAAGCAAGACAATAGGGGAATAGCTGTCGCAGGGTAGTTGAAGTGATAGTCCAAGTATTAAGCTTATTAGGATAGAAGCGGGGATATACAGGGGCTGAGAGGGAGAATGTAAAATACTCAAGGAATTGGAAAGTCCAGTATTAACAGGAAAATGTCTACTTCATTTGAAGTAGTTGGATAAATTACTTAACACAAGTTTGCCTGAGCTTAAAAACACTCCAGTACTACTGCAACTAGTAATAATATAAAGCACATCAATAATGGGTCTGTAAATCTGTAAAAAAATCTTTGTTCATGTGATCAACAAATCTTGGATTGCAACGTAAATGGATATAAACATGGGCGATTATACTTTCCTGGATATTGTAGATTTTTCTTCAATAGGCATAACAATATCAGAAAATATCCCTCTCATCTTCAATTATGGGTTGATAAAGTTGTTAACAAAATATTAAAAGTACATGCTTCAGTAAAGCTTTAGGAAAATAGTAGCTCAATCTGTATCAGGATCGAAATGAAAAAAAAAAAGCTAAAAAACTTGAAAATTTGCTCTTTGATAACAAAAAAATGAACCTTTGTGATATATATGTTGGAGTTCAAAGAAATATAAGAAATCCACATTCATAAGTGCATACACACATAAATAGTTATGTGACTGGTAGAAGTTTGGGAACTTAAACTTATCAAAGCCCATTGCAAAATAATAGCAAATACAATGAATATTATTATTTGGATACCCACAGAGTAATAAACTAATATTATTTGGAAACTATTCAAAAGGATATAATCCTTCTAGGTCTTCATTATGTCACCAGAAAATGTCTGTCTATACTTAGACATATACTTGGCCATAAGGTGGTTCATGTCAGATTCATGAGAGTAATACAGATGCATTGTATTTATGTTTCATTTCCCTTGGTACTTACGTTACCTATGAATGCCTGTCTTCCTTTATCACAATTGGATGACTTAATTTATAGAGAAAGTGGCTGTCACTTTTTCTGCATCTCTTCTCCTTTCCTTTGGGTTGTTATATCCTTCTGTTGCTGTGAACTTCATGTAGTCTGACTATAAACCCATCCAAAGGAAAACTTAAACAGCTTAATCGTCAGTTGGACTGTATGCCTTTGTTCTGTAAGCAATAAAATTATATGTCCTTGGCTAAACGTAAATAGATGAGGTTTATTATTTTCTAGAGATAAACTACAATGGTTGATTTTTCCACATTGAATCATTTAATGGATTTTTTCCATGTGGTAGTTTTTTATATGCTAATGAAACATGTAAAGTGTGACATTAAATAGCATAAGGGTCTAAGTAGCACCAACATGGTAAGAGTGGGAAAATTCTCTTCTAAGTTCTAATCCTTGTGATGCATTTAAACGTTAGTACAACCAAGTCGTCCTGGGGAATAACTCGTTTCAGTCATTTCAAAAGTTGTAGGAATGATAAAATACTGAATAGCTGCATCAAAAGTGCATTAGGGCATGGATCAGCAAATTACAGTCCATGGGCCAAACCAGGCCATTTGCCTTTTTTTGTAAATAAAGTTTTATTGGAACAAAGCTGCACTCATTTATTTATATACTGTCTGTGGCTTCTTTAGCTCTGCAAGGGCAGAATTCAATACTTGTGCCTAATGGTCTGCAAAGCCTAAAATATTTACAATCAGGCCTTCTAAGAAAAAGCTTACCAACCTCTGTATTAGATAGCCAAATATGCACATAACATTTATATAGTGCCTTATTTTGCTATATATCTTGAATGTTCTGAGATAATTTTGATTTCAGACTTTCTCTTTTGTTCATAAACTATTTAAGAGTCCTAGAAATTTTGGTTTCAGTACCCCAACTTCATTTGTGCCTTCTTGACAAAATATGTGTTCTGACCTTTTTTCAAAAACATGTTGCCTATTTTTGTAGCATATGTCTTTCATTTTAGAGAGTACATGAATATTGAATTACCTCTTATGTTTGTATTGTAATGAATTTTATCTTATGTTTGGTTTTAAATTCAAACTCAAATCCTTTGAGTTTTAAATCCATAAATAACAGAGCCCATTCTGTGGAGTTTTATTAACAGTGATAACCTGTATAAAGCTACTTTTATGAATTGTCTGACTTTGGACTTCTCACTTAATTGCAAATGTTAGCTAGCCTACCCTATCTGTTAAATGGGACTAGTAACTGCTTATCTGCAAGGAGATGAAGCCCTATGGACTTAAAGTCTGTGTTCTTCACTGCTAAACCATGCTCTGTGTTTAGCTGGAGGCCGTGTTTCTTAATTGCCTAAAATATTATTAAGGGTCTGTTTGTTTGCCAAGAATCACATGTATTATAAAATGAGAGCGCTGGTCATCTGCTTTTGCATGTTGGTCTGTTGATTGCTATTAACATTAACCTGTGGCAGAGAGCGTGGGATGCTCTATATGGGCCCATTTGTCTTCATATAATAATTTTTTTGGTATATCATGAGGAAAATTGACATAAGGGGGTCTCTGGAAAGAGGAAGCAAAAAGGAGGTTTTCTCCTTATAAAGGAAGCCACCCTACAGTGAGTAAGCTGTCCTATGCACTTCTAGAAAATGTGTTTGTTTTCCCCCCCCCAGAGTCACAAAGAGGCAACCACATCGAATATGGATCAAACACATGGTTCTTACAAGTACTCAATGACCTTTCCCACCCAAGGCACCATGGTATTTGGTAAGTAATCTATAGGAGGTAGTTTAAATTCTAGATCATTTGGAACCTTGTATCCAGATGAGTTTATGTTGAAATCTCCTTTTTTTTCTATAGCAGAGAAAATGGAAATTCAATTCTAAGAAATAAAAATTAAAAAAAATAAAATGCATTCAAATTCCCAACTGTTTCCATTTTATTGGGTTTAGAGGGGATTTAGCAACGCTGCCCATAGGCAGAAGACAAATAAATTCAAAGAGTATTTGAAACTACTTGTATAGAAGATTTTGTAAGAGTTAGAATTCCTACTTATATTTACTTAGGAAAGGGTTTAGTGAGGATTAAAATTGCAGAGGTTCCTATTTTAGTGAGGACTGAAAATGAAAGACCCAAAGCAGGCCTTGTAACTCCCCAGGAGTGCTAGGGGGTTCAGTGGTGCTTGTGAAAGATACATTTTAGAAGTGTAGCTTCCTGTTTCTCTATTTTTATTGATGAGGCTTTTTAGTCATAGAACCTGTTCTCCCATCCATGCCTCCCTTTAGCCAGCTGTCAAAAGCATCAAACCAGGTTAACAGAACTTCTATCTTCTTAAGAATGGCTCAAAAGACTTAGATTAGGAATTTTATGAATCTGTCATTAGGTTCATTTTTTGTCATACTTGGAAATATCTATTCCATAAAACAATTGTCAGGTGATACTGCTTCATGCACACAAAATGTTCTTTGTGACCTTGCTAAAAATGGCTCAAGATGAGAGAGTCTTTTGTGAACTGCCTAATTATTCAATGTTCCTGCCTTCCTGGAGGTTCAGGTTTCAGTCTGAACCCCCCTCTGCCATCCATAAAAGGCATGTGGTCACCTTCAGCTTGCTCTACCCTACTTGTTTTCAACCCTCATTTCTAGCCCCTTAAAACAGATTAAGAGTTATCCAACCTAGGTTTAATTCCTGTCCATTCCTGGCCACACAAGTTACATAACCTCATTTGTAGGATGGAAATGATAATAATAGTATTGACTTCGTAGAGTTGTATGATGGATAAATATTTTTAAAGGGCTTAGAAGAGTATCTGGCACATAGTGTCATGTTGCATGCCCCGAGGATTTAGTCCTAGATAATAATATGGAAGTGTCCTCTGAAATATACAAAGCCATGGTTGTTTAGAAATAAGCACTGATATTAATGTTATTATTATTAAGCTGAGTGTTAATTTAGCTGTATTTCAAACCTCAATCTAGTCTTACTCTTTCTTCACTTCTTGTTTACTTTTTTCCTCTTTTGGCCTCCAGTCTTTCTAGAACCCTTTCCCAGTTGGTCTTACAAGGGTCTGTGGTGTATTTCTATTCTGTGATCTACTTATTCACATGTCACTCATTGTGCCTATTGTCACCTCATACCTTAACTAAACCTCAATCTTGATTATAATTCTCATGGAGACATAAAGCAATGGTATTGTTGTTCTTACTGCCTTTCTGAAATGGTATATTAATGAGCTTACTATGTTTGTACCTGTGATGAGTTAAATAGAACCAGGGCATAACTCCAAGCAGTAAGGTACTTGTGTGATTTGCCATTTTTATTTTTCCAACTCCTTTTATATTTATATTTTTTCTTAAGTTTTCACTCACATGTGGATCTTGAGAAACTTAACAGAAGACCATAGGGGAAGGGAAGGGGAAAAAATAGTTACAAAGAGAGGGAGGGAGGCAAACCATAAGAGACTCTTAAATATTTTTTCTAAAATGGAGGATATAGTCAAGCTGGCTGTTATATGAAAATTATGAATAGCCAACTCAATTTCTCCTCTAACTCTTTACCCCCACCCACCCCAGGTATATTTACACATATATCTTAAGCCTCACCTTGGCACTGGCTAAGTGACTGACTTCTTGAACAACCAAAAATTATATCTCAAGCTCCAAGGTATTCTATCAGAGAAGTGTGTTGGGGACTACCACAAAGTTCCTCATTTGTCATTTTGAGTTCTCCTTATTTAAATATTGAAGATATTCAGAAGAAGGTAGGTGGCTAATAGGTAGTTGTAATCAATGTATTGGAAATGGCTGCATTTGCATAGTACTATGCACTCCAAAAGCCACATTCACACAGTATCTCAACTGACTTTTACTACAACCATGGGGTAAAGCATCAAGGGTTGTTATTCCTATGGCATGTTTTACCTAGGTTCATATAGCTCTATGTGTTAAAGTCATTCCTCAGTCTAGGTCTTTTGAATCTTGGTTCAATAGTTTGGTGTTTCCCACAGCTACATGAACAGCGCTGCCACCAACTTCCTTTCTCACCACTCTAGCTTTTTGGGAGGAATATATTCTTGGCATCACAGTGTTAGGAGTAGACATCTCCACCCTCCCTGAATTAAAGATCAGTTTTCTCGGGGCGCCTGGGTGGCGCAGTCGGTTAAGCGTCCGACTTCAGCCAGGTCACGATCTCGCGGTCTGTGAGTTCGAGCCCCGCGTCAGGCTCTGGGCTGATGGCTCGGAGCCTGGAGCCTGTTTCCGATTCTGTGTCTCCCTCTCTCTCTGCCCCTCCCCCGTTCATGCTCTGTCTCTCTCTGTCCCAAAAATAAATAAAAAACGTTGAAAAAAAAAATTAAAAAAAAAAAAAAAGATCAGTTTTCTCTCTGAAATTTTTAGAATCTACTAACAAATCAGATTTATAAAGTTTTCTTCTGGAGGAAATGATAAAACAAAAAGGATATTTTGTTAAGAAATATGAAGAGAGTAAGAAATAAAGAGGATGTGGCCTCAGTTAGAAGGAAAGAAAAGCTTTGCTTTTTCCCAGTTTCTCTAGCTCTGGTGTCTTCACTGACATTATCAGTCATATCCAAATACCTAAAGGAAGCTGGAAAATATTACTGCACTCTTGAATGCTGCTCTATCCACCAGGCTCCAAGTTTGCCTTGTATGAGACTTTTTTACAAGAATGAATTCTGTCACATATTATTCCAAACTTGACCTCCAGAATTATCCTTTAAAGGAAGGAAGTTGTCCTGAGGCTGGAGATGACAGATTTATTTTGGTAAAATAAAGCTTTAACAAACTACTGTGGTTTTCTGAAGCAGTCATTCTTCAAGAATTTGAGATTTTTTAACATATTTCTAAACATGAATTCCATGCATTTGAATGACTTTATGTCACACCCTCCTCCAAAACACACCTCTATGTGTTTTTTAAAAAGGCCAAAAAATTGGTGGAAGGGGCCTGGTATCCAATATCACTTTATTAAGTAGAGTTTAGTGAGTGGTGATTAGTTGACTTACTGGTGGACAACTTTACATAACAAAGTTTTTTTCCCTAGGTTTCTTTTTTTTAATGTTTATTTATTTTTGGTAGAGAGAGAGAGAAAGCAGGGGAGGGGCAGTGAGAGAGGGAGACAGAATCCCAAGCAGGCTCCATGCTGTCAGCACAGAGCCCAATATAGGGCTTGAACCCATGCATTGTGAGATCATGACCTGAGCCGAAATTAAGAGTCGGATGCTTAACCATCTGAGGCACCCAGGTCCCTGAAAGGGTTTTTTTTTTGTTTCAAATGTTTATTTATTTTGGGAGGGGGTGAAGGGAGAGAGAGGGAGAGGAGGAGAGATGGAGGGAGAGGGAGGGAGAGGGAGGGAGATGGAGAGAGACACAGAGAGAGACAGAGAGAGAGAGAATGCCAGCAGGGGAAGGGCAGAGAGAGAGGGAGACAGAAGTTCTGAAGCAGGCTCTGTGCTGACAAAAGAGAGCCCCAAGCAGGGCTGAAACCCATGAGCCATGAAATCATGATCTGAACCAAGGTCCATCGCTTAACTGACTGAGTTACCCAGGCACCCCAGAAAAGTTTAAAGCTTAAAACGATGTGAGGAAGTATACGTATTGAGGCATATGCAAACACGAGTTTTTGCAAAATTCTAAATGTGGGATGAATGCAACACCTTGTGTCTCCTAATGAGGTTGGTTAAATTATGCTCATATTTTACCTTTCTCCTCAGTGAAGTGAATCTTTCCCTGATTTTGCGTATTGAAACACTTGGGCACTCAAATGCACTGCCAGCCAACATAAAAATAATTCTTTGACAAGATTACCATATACACTATGCCCAGATACACAGGGCATTCAGAAGGGTAGAGCTTTCTGCAGTGTGACTTTAGCTGTTGAAGTCAAATGGATCCAGCAAAATTAAGTATAAAGAATTGATGGGGGAGAAAAGAAATGGGAGAAAGAAGACTCAGGTACCAGTTGCTATGTATTTTCTTGGAGATTTTTCAGTAGACCAAGTAATAAATATTTTTGAGTGTGCATTTAGAGCCTGAGACTATGCCATGAAGACATTACTTCTATGTATAGGGGGTAATCTCTTAATCTTGGGGAACTTGTAACTGGCTGGAGTTAATATTTCTGTCAGACCTAATTTGATAGCCCATGCATCACTGGTCTTTTTACAGCTGTTTCTACTCAGTGTTCCTAACTGTATGCTCCTCTTTATCCTATTCCCTAGTCTACCATCTCTCTCTTTTTAATATTTTAATTACAGTATAGTTAACATAAAGTGTTATGTTAGTTTTAGGTGCACAATATATTGATTCAACAATTCTATATGTTATTTAGTGCTCATCATGATAAATGTCCTCTTAAACCCCTTCACCTATTTTACTCCCCTGTCCCACCAACCTCCCCTCTTGGAACCATCCATTTGTTCTGTATAGTTAAGAGTCTGGTTTTTGTTTGTTTCTTTTTATTCTTTATTCATTTGTTTCTTAAATTACACATATGAATAAAATCATATGGTATTTATCTTTCTCTTATTTCATTTATTATTATACCCTCTAGATTCATCCATATTATTGCAGATGGCAAGATTTCATTCTTTTCTTATGGCTGAATAATATTCCATGTTGTTTGTGTGTGTGTGTGTGTGTGTGTGTGTGTGTGTATACACTCACATCTTCTTTATCCAGTCATCTATCGATGCTTGGGCTGCTTCTGTAGTTTGGCTATTGTAAATAATGCTGCGATAAAAATAGGGATGAATAAATCTTTTTGAATGAGTTTTTATATTATTTGGGTAAGTACCCAGTAGTAGAATTACTTTTTGAATGAGTTTTTATATTATTTGGGTAAGTACCCAGTAGTAGAATTACTGGATCATATGGTAATCTATTTTTCATTTTTTAAGGCAACTCCATACTATTTTCCACAGTGGCTGCACCAGTTACATTGCCACTAACAGTGCATCCTTTTTCTCCACACCGTCACCCACACTTGTTGTTTCTTATAGTTTTGATTTTAGCAATTCTGACTAGTGTGAGGTAATACCTCATTGTTCTTTTGATTGCATTTCCCTGATGATGAGTGATGTTGAGTATCTTTTTATGTGTCTGTTGGTCATCTATGTGTCTTTGGAGAAATCTCAGTTTATGTCTTCTGTCTACTTTATCATTGGATCATTTGATTTTTGAGTGCTGAGTTATATCATTTCTTTATGTATTTTGGATAGTAACCCTGTATCAGATATGTCATTTGCAAATATCTGCTCCCATCCAGTAGGTTGTCTTTTAGTTTTGTTGGTTATTTTTTTTTTTCCTATGCAGAAGCTTTTTATTTTGAGGTAGTCCCAATAGTTTATTTTTGTTTTTGTTTCTCTTGCCTCAGGAGACATATCTGGAAAAATGTTGGTAAGCTGATTCAGAGAAATTACTGCCTGTGCTCTCTCCTATGATTTTATAGTTTCAGGTTTCACATTTAGGCATTTAATCTATCTTGAGTTTATTTTCGTGTATGAGGTAAGAAAATGGTCTACTTTCATTCTTTTCCATGTAGCCATTGGTGTTTCCCAATACCATTTGTTGAAGAGACTGTCTTTTCCCCTAGCATATTCTTGTCTCTTTTGTCAAAGATTAATTGACCATATGAACATGACTTTATTTCTGTGCTCTCTATCCTGTTCTGTTGATCTGTGTGTCTCTTTTTGTGCCAATACCATACTGTTTTGATGACTACAGCTTTGTAGTATATCTTGAAATCTGGGATTGTGATAACTTTAGTTTGGTTCTTCTTCTTCCAGATTGCTTTGGCTATTCAGGGTCTTTTGTGGTTCCATACAAATTTTAGGTTTGTTCTAGCTTTGTGAAAAATGCTGTTGGTATTTTTATAGAGATTGTATTAAATCTGTAGATTGCTTTGGGTAGTATGGACATTTTAGGTCGTATAGAACAACATTTGTACTCTCAATCCATGAGCATGGACTGTCTTTCCATTTGTTTGTGTCATCTTCATTTTTTGGAGTGTAAGTCTTTCACCTCCTTGGTTAAGTTTATTTCTAGGTATTTTATTGTTTTTGGTACAATTGTTAATGGGACTGTTTTCTTGATTTCTCTTTTTGCTATTTTATTATTAGTGTATAGAAATGAAATGGATTTCTGTATACTTATTTTGTATCTTGTGACCTTAGTGAATTCACTGATCAGTCCTACTAGTTTTTTGGTGGAGTCTTTAGGGTTTTCTATATATAGTGTCATGACATTTGCAAATATTTGCAAATATTACTTCTTCCTTACCATTTTAGATGTCTTTTATTTTTTTGTCTTGTCTGATACTGTGGCTAGGACTTGAATAAGTGGTGAGAGTGGGCATCTTGTCTTGTTCCTAATCTTAGGGGAAAAGCTCTTAGTTTTTCCCCATTGAGCATGATGTTAGCTGTGGGTTTATCATATATGGCCATTATTATGTTGACATATGTACCCTTTAAACCCTTTTTTTTGAAGAAAAATTTTTTTAATGTTTTATTTTATTTTTGAGAGACAGAGAGAGACAGCATGAGTGGGGGAGGAGCAGAGAGAGAGGGAGACACAGAATCTGTAGCAGGCTCCAGGCTCCGAGCTGTCAGCACAAAGCCCAACATGGGGCTCAAACCCACAAACTGTGAAATCATGAGCTGAAGTCGGACACCTAATTGACTGAGCCTCCCAGGTGCCGCGCCCCTCTAAACCCATTTTGTTGAGGTTTTAATCCTGCATGAATGTTTTACTTTGTCAAATGCTTTTTCGGCATCTATTGAAATGATCATATGGTTTTTATCCTTTTTCTTGTTGATGTGATATATCACGTTGATTCATTTGTGAATATTGAACCACCCTTGCATTCCAGGAATAAATCCCCCTTGATCATGGTGAATGATGTTTTGTAAATGTATCAATGGATTTGGTTTGCTAATATTTTCTTTAAGAATTTTTGCATGTATGTTCATTAGCTATATTGTCCTGTAATTCTCTCTTTTTGGTAGTGTCTTTGTCTGGTTTTGGTATCAGGGTAATGCTGGCCTCATAGAATGAATTTGGAAGCTTTCCTTCCTTCTAAAGAAGGTATTAAGTCTTCTTTAAATGTTAGAATTCACTTTTGAAGCTGTTTGATCCTGGACTTTAGTTTTATGGGAGGTAGTTGATCACCAGTTCAATTTTATTGCTGTTATTTTGTCTATTCACATTTTCTATTTCTTCCTTATTCAGTTTTGGAAGGTATTGTAAGAATTTGTCTATTTTAGTTTGTGTAATTTGTTGGCACATAAGTTTTTATATTATTTTCTTAAAAAATTTTATTGAGGTTTATTTTTGAGGGAGAGAGAGACAGAGCATGAGTGGGGGAGAGGCACAGAGAGAGGGGGAGACACAGAATCCAAAGTAGACTCCAGGCTCTGAGCTATCAGCAGAGAGCCCAGCATGGGGCTCAAACTTATGAACCATGAGATCATGACCTTAGCTGAAGTCAAATGCTTAAGTGACTGAGCCACCCAGGTGCCCCTATAATATTTTCTTATAATCCTTTGTATTTCTGTGGTGTTGGTTGTTATTTCTCCTCCTTCATTTCTGATTTTGTTTATTGGAGTCCTGCCTCTCTTTCTCTCTTTTTGATGAGTCTGACTAAAGGTTTATCAATTTTGTTGATCTTTTCAAAGAACCAGCTCCTGGTTTCATTGATCTGTTCTATTGTTTTTGAGTTTCTATGTCAATTATTGCTGCTCTAATCTTTGTTATTTCATTCCTTCTACTGGTTTGGGATTTTGTTTGTTATTTTTCTAGCCCTTTGTTGTAAGGCTAGGTTTTTCTTTTAGAGTTTTTTTGCTTCTAGGAGCAAATCTGTATTGCTGTAAACCTCCCTGTCAGAATAGCTTTTGCTGCATCTCAAAGATTTTGGATTGTTGTGTTTTAATATTAATTTGTCTCCATTTATTTTTTAATTTCCTCTTTTATTTCTTGGTTGATACATTTTTGTTTAGTAGTGTGTTATTTAACCTCCATGTATTTGTGTTCTTTCTAGATTTCCTTTTGTGGTTGATTTCTAGTTTCATAGCAATGTGATCAGAAGAGATGCATGGTGTGACATGTGATCTTTTTGAATTTGTTGAGGCTTGTTTTGTAGCTTCACACGTGATCTATTTTGGAGAATGTTCCATGTGTACTTGAAAAGAATGTGTGTTTCTCTGTTTTAGTATGGAATGTTCTAAAAATATCTAATAAGCCCATCTGGTCCAATTAGACTATCCTCTCTCAGGAGGAAATTTTTAAGCATCCTGATCACTTTCTACCTTTCAACATCTGGCTATTTTGAGACATAGGTTTCTGACTTAAGTTCTGTTCTTAAATTCCTGGCCCAGTAAGCTAAAGAATATACCAATCTTCTCTCAAAGGAGAATCTCACTAGAGAATCTTTTCTAGTTCTGCTGGAGAATGAATACCTGGTCCTAATCCTTCTGTGACTGGGAAACTACTGCTTACTGTTTGTTCTCCATTTCTTTGGCTGACTCCCCTCATCTCAGAACTCTGTTTCTTTTTTAGTTTTAAGTATTTATTTAAGTTTATTTATTATTTTGAGAGAGAGAGAGAGAGAGAGAGAGAGCGTGAATGGGGGAGGGGCAGAGAGAGAGAGAGAGAGAGAGAGAGAGAGAGAAAGAGAGAAAAAGAATTACAGGCAGTCTCCACACTGGCCACCGGGCTCAAACCCACAAAACCATGAAAACATGACCTGAACTGAAACCAAGAGTAGGATGCTTAACCAACTGAGCCATCCCTCAGAACTCTGTTTCTAACCACTGACCTGGATGGGGACTTGTTGCTCCTATAAATCTTGAGTACTGTGTTTCTGAAATAGGTGGACCCTTCTCTACTCACAGAAGGCTTCCTTCTGAGCACATTCTAAGTCACTATCCTAATTCATCTCCAAACCTCTTCCTGCTTTAAATAGCTAGGCTAATAACTTATTTCAAGTAGTGACATATTACAACAATTATAGGATAATATGTAATTTAATATTAAATTCTGTATTGCAGTTCTATTTGTGTGTATATGATTTTGAAGAGTTAATTTGAATCAACATTTTTATTTACTTATTTATTCATTCATTATTTATGTATTGGAAGATGCTTTGGAATATATACAGAAAAAAGGAAGTAGCTTAGTGTAGTAAACAGGAACTGGGTTCTAGGGTTAGACATATTTGATCTCAATTCTGGCATTGACATAATTGGCTTTTTACTTCTTTATGCTTCTTTGTGCTTCAGTTTTCTTAGCTGAAAAATTAGGATAATAAAGCACCTAGCTCTCAAAGTTGTTTTGAGAGTTAAATGAATTAATGTATATAAAGGAGTTAGTGTTGTGTCTGGCAAAAACAAATGTTTAAAAGGTGTTCACTATAATTTTTTTAAATAAAATATATTACTTGACCTAATTGAAACCATAATTTAATATTAGATAAGTATAGCTCAAAGCATTAGTTAAATCAGAGGTTGACAAATTCATGGGCCAAATCCTGCTATCTGTCTTTCTTTTAGAAAGAAACTTTTATTGGAAAATAGTTACACCCATTTACATATTGTCAATGGCTACAATTGCACTAAAATGGTAGAGTTTAATTGTTTCAACAGAGACCTGTTGAATTGAAAACATTTACTATCTGACACTATACAGAAAAATTTTGCCAAGTCCTATTATAAATGATAAGAGTTGTAAAAAGTAGCATGCAAGAGTTCAAAGGTGGGAAATTATATGTGAGATCAGTAAAAAGAGGTTCATTAATACTATTGATAATGAAGTACCTTAATCTTATTGGACTAATTTCCATTAAGTAACTTTTAGAGGTAAGACTTACTTCTGGGTGGAAGGAGGTAGTTATTTCAAAGATGTCTTCTAGAATGTAAATCAGAGACAAGAGGCTTGTTTTAGTAAACAATACAGGAAATTATATTTCAATTTGAAAATTAATTGTGCTTCAGGAGGAAGCTACTGTTATAGTACGTTATAGTATATGACTGTTCTGCACTGCCAAAGTAGAGATCACCTTAGGGTATTCCTGACACCGTTACCTTTACATAATATCATCATGTGCTTATAAGTAGAGTTTCTTTAAAAATGAGTTGTGAATAGTCCACAAAAATCAAATTTAAAAAAGGTGACAAGTGTATACTGCTTCAGTTACTTTAATCATTATTTGACTACTTAAGTTGTTTTTTATATCTTCTTAAATAGAAATATTTAGTAAAATATATTTTCTAGGAATTTGTCCTTGAGTTTAAATTTTCAAAATTATTGGCATAAAGTATTTATACTATTCTGTATTAACTAGTAAATGTCTGAAGTTTCTTACTGTGTCTCACTTTTAAATGTCAATATTATCTGTGACTTTCTATTTTTCCCAATTAGTCTTGCTAGTGGTTTGGGAATTTTTATTAGATGTTTGAAAAACAAGTTTTTAGCTTCATTGATAATCTGTGTTGAATGCTTCTCATTCTTATCTCCCTAGTTTCTGTTTTTATCTTCATTGTTTTTTTCTACCTTCTTTCCCCCCTGTTCTTTTCTTAAATCTTGAATTTCTTAAATCTTAAATTTCTTAAATCTCATTAATTTCTAGACTGTTTTCTTTGTGCATAAAATGTTCATAAAATGCTATAATTTTCTTTTTTAAGTCATCTTTGCTGCCTCTCACAAGTTTGGATATTAGTAATTTCATTGTCATTCATTTCAAAATAGATTTTAGTTTACATTATGATTTCTCCTTTGATCTGTGGGTTATTTAGAAATGTGTTTATTAACTTCCAAACGTACATGGGTTTTTGGTTATTTATTATTAATTTGTGATTTAATTGCACTGTGGTTGAAAATCATGCACTGTTCATATAGTCCTTTGAAGTTTTTTGTGTTTAGCTTAATGGCCCAGGAGAGTACGGTGTTTGTACGTGTTTCATATATGCTAGAAAAGAACATGCTTTCTCCGGTTTTGGGTGCAACATTCCATGTCTGTCTGTTGTTCACATTTGTTCATTTAGATGTGCTAGACCTCTACTCACTTTTTGTTGACTTGGTCTATCAAATAGTAAGTATTTAAAAATATTCCACTGTGAATTTAAATTTTCCTATTTCAACTTGACCTAATACATTTTACTTTGTATATATTGTGGTTATATTTTTATACACAACTAACTTAAAAATTATAGATTCATAATGAATTGTTTTTAATATATTTTGTGACTGATCTTTTCCCCTTTAAAAATGCAAAGTATATTTTGCTTGATATTAATGTAGCCACAACAGCTTTCTTTTGGGTCTTAGTTGCATGGTTTAACTTTCAAACTTTCTGTAACATATGTATTACATGTGCAAATACATTTATATGTCAATTGAGCCCTATTTTTTTTTGTCTTTAACTAAAGTATTTAGCCTCCTTTAATGTTATTATTAATACATTTTAATACATTTGGGTTTATAACTCTTATTTATTTGTATTTTCTCTCCTGCCCATTCTATAATTTTCTTTCCTTTTTCTTTTGTGTTGGAATTTTTTTTCCTTTTATTGGTTTATAGATTATACTTCTTTTAGTGCGTATTCTGGAAATTACAACATGCATTTTTAACTTGTCAAAGTCAAAAGTTAATCATTGCCTTCACCTTCTATCCTGACAATACAAGGTCCTTAAAACATTTAACTACATTTATGCCTCTCCTGACTTAGGTTAGTACTGTTATGTATTTTATTTCTCTGTTGGCATTTTTAAACTCCAAGACATTATTATTATTTTATTGAGTAAGTGTTTATTTAGAATTATTCCCACATGTTCCTCCATCTTTGCTATTTATTATCACACATCATTCATTCTCTGATCACTTTTCTTCTGCCACTTTCTTTTGTTCTTTAGTTTCCTTTAATGTGGTTTGCTGGGTCTAAACTGTCATTTTTGTTGGGGAGGAGATTCTCAAAATATCTTTAACTCTCTCATTTTTAAAAGATGTTTTTGGTAGGTGTAGGATTTGGTGTTGTCAATTATTTCTTTAAGCACATTATAAATACCATTTCGTTGACTTCTATAACCACTTGCTAATTTAATTTTTTAAAAATGTTTATTTTTGAGAGAGGGAGAGAGGGAGGGGCAGAGAGAGAGAGAGGAAGACAGAGAACCCCCAGCAGGCTCCACACTGTCAGCACAAAGCCTGACATGGGGCTCAAACTCATGAAATGTGAGATTTTGACCTCGACCAAAATCAAGAGTCCAACACTTAATCAACTGAGCCACCCAGGTGCCCCACTACTTATTATTTTAAACACTTGTCAGTCTATCACCTCTTTTAAGGCAACTTGTTTTTTTGATTGTTGTCAATTGATATTTAATACTTAGTCTTCATCTTTTTTGTGTGTTTTTCAGTTTCACAGTATATAGGTATAGATTTATTTTTTTTATTTTGCTTCGGATACCCTGTGCCCCCTGAATCTATGGATTGGTCTCTATCATTATATCTGGGAAATTCTCTGGTATTGTCTCATCAGATACTGCCTCTGCTCCATGTTCTCTCTCATCTCCCACTGAGATTCCAATGAAATGTATGTCAGTATTTCCATTCCATACATTCTCCATGTCCCTTAACGTATTTTTTTATTATTACTTTCTCTTCCACATTCTGGATAATTGTTTTCAACCTATCTTCCAGCTACCTGATTTTCTCTTCAGTTATGTCTGACCTATGTTTAACTCACTTTTGAGTTTTATTTATTCTTTTTAATTTTTTTAATGTTTATTTTTGAGAGAAAGAGACAGAGACAGAGCATGAATGGGGGAGAGGCAGAGAGAGAGTGAGACACAGAAGCCAAAGCAGGCTCTAGGCTCTGAGCTGTCAGCACAGAGCTTGATGCGGGGCTTGAGCTCATGAACCACAAGATCATGACCTGAGACAAAGTTGGACACTTAACCGACTGAGTCATTCAGGTGCTCCTCATTTTTGAGTTTTAAAGTTTAGTTACTTTAAAGTTTTAGGTCTGTCAGGGACCTAAAAAACTAATTTTGGGGTGCCTGGGTGGCTCAGTCGGTTAAGTATCTGACTTTGGCTCAGGTCATGATCTCATGGTTTGTGGGTTCCAGCCCTGTGTCGGGCTCTGTGCTGACAGCTCGGAGCCTGGACCCTGCTTTGGATTCTGTGTCTCCCTCTCACACTGCTCCTCCCCCACTCGCTCTCTGGCTCTCTCTCTCAAAAATAAATAAACATTAAAAAAACCCTAATTTCATGGTTTCCTTTTTTCTTTTTTTTTTTTTTTTGAGGGGAGTGTGCAGTTGAGATTTTGTATTGCAACCCCTGCTGAAAGTAGGCTTGTGATTACTCACAGATGTGACTACCCTCTCCCAAATAGAGAGAAAACAATTTTACCAAGGAATGGAGAGGTAAGATAGCTCTACTTCTTGTTCATCCTTATGATAAGGGTGTAGCCCTGTGAAATACCAGCTCTTTGAGTGGGAGAATCTCTTATTAGCCTCCACACTTTGGACGGATCCTGACTTTTGACCATCTTGTATTCTCAGACAGAATAGAAAGCCAGAGTTTACCAAATTCAGCAAACTCCTCACGTCAAAAGTGTCTTCACATAACTCTCTGAGTTGGAGGTTTTATTTAGATTTTGACTTGCTAATTCTCTATAATTTTTTCATCCGTTGATGTTTTAAGATGAATAAAAAATATATTATTCCTTTTTACCATCATATTTTGTTTCTTTGGGGGAGGGAGTGAAAGGATGACCTTAATAGCTACGCTCACCCTTCTAGAAATTTCTCTATTCTGATTGATATTTTATATTATATTTTATTCATATATAACCTGTTTTATTCTAAAATCACATAAGATAATTTTACTTAGTTTTGTTATTTTTAAGAAATTTAGTTATTTTGAAGGAGACAGAGTATGGGCAGAGTACAGGAAGGCAGAAAGAGAGGGAGAATCCCAAGTAGACTCTGCACTGTTAGTGCAGAACTCTACATGGTGCTCAAACTCACAGAACTGTGAGGTCATGACCTGAGCCAAAACCAAGAGTCAGACTTGGTTAACTGGTAAATCAGCTGAACCGTGCCCTTACTTAGTTTTGTTATTATGCAGAAACAGCATTTGACAAAATTCAACATCTTTTTATGTTGAAAACTCTCAATATACCGGGTATGGAAGGAATATGCATCAACATAATAAAGGTCTATATAAGTATCACACTTAACAGTAAAAAGCTGAAGGCTTTTCCTCTAAGATCAGCAACAAGACAAAGTTGCCCACTCACCACTTTTATTAAACATACCACTGGAAGTCCTAGCTAGAGTTATTAGGCAAGAAAAAGAACTAAACTCTTCCAAATCAGAAAAGAAGAAGTAAAAGTTTTTCTATTTGGCAGATGACATATTATATATAGAATACCCTAAAGACTTCACAAAAAAAAACTGTTAGAGCTAGTAAATGAATTCAGTAGAGTTGCCAGATATAAAATTAATATACAAAAATCAGTTGTGTTTTATATGCTAACAATGAACTATCACAAAAAGAAATTAAGAAAATAATGCCATTTACAATTAGATCAAAAAGAATAAAATACTTAGGTACAGATTTATGTGCATCTTACCTGACTTATTAACAGGCTTACATTTATTTTCAAACAGATTTTTAAAAATTCCCCAATTTTTTACTTGGCCTTTCTTATTTTAAAATCCCTCTGCTGTTACTCCTTTCAGAAAAGGCTACTCTGCCAGAGTGCTGTTTCCCAAGTAACAAGTAAAACGCAAGTACCAAAACCCCTGGGATTTGAAAATCCTCTTTCCCTCCCTGTGGTTCTCTCTGCAATGGAACCTAGAAGCTTAAACCTGTATACTTTTGTTGGTTTTCTACCATAACTAGTCTTTTTTCTTTAAGTTTATTTATTTACTTTTAGAAAGGGAGAAAGAGAGCACACATGCAGGGGGAGGGACAGAGAGGGGAGAGAAAATCCCAAGCAGGCTCTGCACTGTCAGTTTAGAGCCCAGCATGGACTTGTGGCCGTGAATCATGAGATCATGACCTGAGCTGAAATCAAGAGTCAGATGCTTAATGGATTGAGCCACCCAGGTGTCCCTCTACCGTAACTAGTCTTGATAGCAGCAAATAGGAAAAGCACCCAAGGTTCTTTCAAGATTTGACTTATTTCACAATCATGGACATGGAAATTTGGTATCAAAAGCAATGAAACAAAACTAATGGAAAAATATTGGTGAAGCTGGCTATATAATCTCTTTAGTGTCAGCCATGGGTAACAGGTGAGAGAGACTTAGGGGTCCTTGGACAGAGGGTATGTGAAAACCACTTCTTAAATCCATTTCCCTATGCCTTGTCAGGACACTGTTCTCCCCATTAGTCTTCATGGATTCTCTTAAGAAATCTATTGTATCTTTATATGGGCATCTTTCTGTCTGCAAGATGATGTTTAGAAATTCCTTAACCAACTAATAATGGGAGAATTTGGGGCTAGTGATTGGGTGTGTGAGAATCTTCTGCTTATGTAGCTGTTGTAATAAGAATACAGGCTTTCAAATCAGAATGCCTGAGTTTATCCTAGGAGTTAATCATCGACTCTGTGACTTGGTTTCCTCATTTGTAAAATAGGAATAGTAAGAATATCTTTTGCAGAGTTGTTGTGAATATTAAAGTGAGTTCATACATGGAATGTACTTTGAACTAAGTCTGACACTTAGTGGGTGCCATATGAATGTTGAAAAGGAATGGAGCGTTTCAATGCACAGTGCTGGCTAAGTGAAAATACAAGCACTTCTGGGAGAGGGAACACATTAAATGTGTTCTCATGAGCAGACCAGTTTTAGGAAGTGAGGTGCAACAAGGATGGAAGGCACTAGATGCCTAAGGAGTGGGAATGAGAAAGGAGTTTAGGGCAAAGATACAGAGGTGCTGTTTTTAGCCTCATATTTAGTCCTGGGTTATTGCTTTTTTCCTTCCTACTACTCTGTCCCTCAGTTACATAGGCCTAATTCTCTTTCCTAGAAGCCATTGAGTACACAGACTGATTTTTCTTTTAACCAAGGCATACATTAAGTAAGGTTGAACATGAATTGTTATTGTGCCACAAGGGGGAAAAAACTGATTCAATTTGATTCTCAAGTGTATTCCTACATTGAATAATAATGACATTATCATTTAATTATTTAGACATTAGCTTCATTCGCATGTAGAGTCTGGGACCATTTAGAAAAAAAACTAGAAAGAACAATATTCTGTTTTTATTATAGAACCCCACTGTTAAATATCTTACAGGCTAATGTTTAATCGCATTTTTAGTCTTGCACAGTTCTTGATAATAATTAACCTGAAATAACTACTTCCATACGTGAGTTGGGGACACATTTGCTTTTGTTGTTTCCTTTCTCAGGAAGTTAAATGGTTAAAACTTGCAGATCTAAATTGTCCGTGAATAGCCATAAGAGGAAAAAGCCCATGAAATACAGAGATAGGGAGGTTTAATATGTATTTGCTAATATAAACCTGAACATTTATTAAACATTTAAAGACTATATTTAAATGAATGTTTCTTTTCACTGTCATGTGATTAGAATATTAGGTTTGAAAGCCTTATACTTTACTATGGGGAGTTTTTCCTCTTGCTTCTGATGACTAAAGACTAAATTCAAGCTTCTCATTAAACATAACTTTGGTGAGCCACGTTGTAAGTCTACAATAGGGTTTTAGATATAGTTTGTATTCCTTCTATTTCTTCTCTTTTATTGCCTCTGCCATACTTCAAACACACAGTCAATTCACTTACCTAGGAGATGATCTACTAGTTTTCCAATTAACTTGACAAAAAATAATGAAAACATGTTTTGGAAGTAAAAAATCAATGAATTAGCAAATACATGTATTTATTGTGGTAGATTGTATTGTTTTTCCAACTTGCTTTTCATCTCTTTCCCATTAGAGTACTAAACATCCCTCTCATTGCCATAAAATGTCTTCTTGTTGGTGGAGTTTACTTCCCTACCTCATTGTCAATTGGCCAAATAATTTGTTGGGCCAATAGAATGTGAGAAGTGACAGAAGGCCAGACCCAAGCAGAAGTTTTAAGAGGCATTACGTTTCTGCCAACTCTTGTGATTTTCCCACTGGCACCAGAAATCATATCCCTAATAAGTGCTACTTCTTCACATAGAATGAGAAAACATTGGAAGTAGAGCCAACACAAATAAAGGGCAGGCTCTGATTCATGACAAAAACGAGAAATAAATGTTTTTGTTGTAAACCATTGAGCTTTGGAGTTGTTTCTTACTGCAGCAAATTTGACTAATACATATGTTAAAATGAACTCTGGCATTTGTAATGAGCTAGAAACCTGGTGAAGCTATCATGTGTTATATTACACACATGTCAATGCCTCTCAGTAAGTCATATAATTTTATTATTTAGTTATTGGCCTTTGTTTTTTTTTAAATTATAAGACTTTTATTGTATTGTATTGTATTGTATTGTATTGTATTTTCAATATATGAAATTTATTGTCAAATTGGTTTCCATACAACACCCAGTGCTCATCCCAAAAGGTGCCCTCCTCAATACCCATCACCCACCCTCCCCTCTCTCCCACCCCCCATCAACCCTCAGTTTGTTCTCAGTTTTCAACAGTCTCTTATGCTTTGGCTCTCTCCCACTCTAACCTCTTTTTTTTTTTCCTTCCCCTCCCCCATGGGTTTCTGTTAAGTTTCTCAGGATCCACATAAGAGTGAAAACATATGGTATCTGTCTTTCTCTGTATGGCTTATTTCACTTAGCATCACACTCTCCAGTTCCATTCACGTTGCTACAAAAGGCCATATTTCATTCTTTCTCATTGCCATGTAGTACTCCATTGTGTATATAAACCACAATCTTTATCCATTCATCAGTTGATGGACATTTAGGCTCTTTCCATAATTTGGCTATTGTTGAGAGTGCTGCTATAAACATTGGGGTACAAGTGCCCCTATGCATCAGTACTCCTGTATTTCTTGGGTAAATTCCTAGCAGTGCTATTGCTGGGTCATAGGGTTGGTCTATTTTTAATTTTTTGAGGAACCTCCACACTGTTTTCCAGAGTGGCTGCACCAGTTTGCATTCCCACCAACAGTGTAAGAGGGTTCCCATTTCTCCACATCCTCTCCAGCATCTATAATCTCCTGATTTGTTCATTTTGGCCACTCTGACTGGCGTGAGGTGATATCTGAGTGTGGTTTTGATTTTTATTTCCCTGATGAGGAGTGACATTGAGCATCTTTTCATGTGCCTGTTGGCCATCCGGATGTCTTCTTTAGAGAAGTGTCTATTTATGTTTTCTGCCCATTTCTTCACTGGGTTATTTGGTTTCTGGGTGTGGAGTTTGGTGAGCTCTTTATAGATTTTGGATACTAGCCCTTTGTCCAATATGTCATTTGCAAATATCTTTTCCCATTCCGTTGGTTGCCTTTTAGTTTTGTTGGTTGTTTCCTTTGCTGTGCAGAAGCTTTTTATCTTCATAAGGTCCCAGTAGTTCATTTTTGCTTTTAATTCCCTTGCCTTTGGGGATGTGTCAAGTAAGAAATTGCTACGGCTGAGGTCAGAGAGGTCTTTTCCTGCTTTCTCCTCTAGGGTTTTGATGGTTTCCTGTCTCACATTCAGGTCCTTTATCCATTTTGAGTTTATTTTTGTGAGTGGTGTGAGAAAGTGGTCTAGTTTCATTCTTCTGCATGTTGCTGTCCACTTCTCCCAGCACCATTTGTTAAAGAGACTGTCTTTTTTCCATTGGATGTTCTTTCCTGCTTTGTCAAAGATGAGTTGGCCATACGTTTGTGGGTCTAGTTCTGGGGTTTCTATTCTATTCCATTGGTCTATGTGTCTGTTTTTGTGCCAATACCATGCTGTCTTGATGATGACAGCTTTGTAGTAGAGGCTAAAGTCTGGGATTGTGATGCCTCCTGCTTTGGTCTTCTTCTTCAAAATTACTTTGGCTATTCGGGGCCTTTTGTGGTTCCATATGAATTTTAGGATTGCCTGTTCTAGTTTCGAGAAGAATGCTGGTGCAATTTTGATTGGGATTGCATTGAATGTGTAGATAGCTTTGGGTAGTATTAACATTTTGACAATATTTATTCTTCCAATCCATGAGCACGGAATGTTTTTCCATTTCTTTATATCTTCTTCAATTTCCTTCATAAGCTTTCTATACTTTTCAGCATACAGATCTTTTACATCTTTGGTTAGATTTATCCCTAAGTATTTTATGCTTCTTGGTGCAATTGTGAATGGGATCAGTTTCTTTATTTGTCTTTCTGTTGCTTCATTATTAGTGTACAAGAATGCAACTGATTTCTGTACATTGATTTTGTATCCTGCAACTTTGCTAAATTCATGTATCAGTTGTAGCAGACTTTTGGTGGAGTCTACCGGGTTTTCCATGTATAATATCATGTCATCTGCAAAAAGTGAAAGCTTAACTTCATCTTTGCCAATTTTGATGCCTTTTATTTCCTTTTGTTGTCTGATTGCTGATGCTAGAACTTCCAACACTATGTTAAACAACAGTGGTGAGAGTGGACATCCCTGTCGTGTACCTGATCTCAGGGAAAAAGGCTTTTCATAAATGGCTTTTATGATCTTTAAGTATGTTCCTTCTATTCCAACTTTCTCAAGGGTTTTTATTAAGAAACGTTGCTGAATTTTGTCAAATGCCTTTTCTGCATCGATAAGAGGATCATATGGTTCTTTTATTAATGTGATGTATCACGTTGATTGATTTGCGAATGTTGAACCAGCCCTGCATCCCAGAAATGAATCCCACTTGATCATGGTGAATAATTCTTTTATATGCTGTTGAATTCGATTTGCTAGTATCTTATTGAGAATTTTTGCATCCATATTCATCAGGGATATTGGCCTGTAGTTCTCTTTTTTTACTGGGTCTCTGTCTGGTTTAGGAATCAAAGTAATACTGGCTTCATAGAATCAGTCTGGAAGTTTTCCTTCCCTTTCTATTTTTTGGAATAGCTTGAGAAGGATAGGTATTATTTCTGCTTTAAATGTCTGGTAGGACTCCCCTGGGAAGCCATCTGGTCCTGCACTCTTATTTGTTGGGAGATTTTTGATGACTGATTCAATTTCTTCGCTGGTTATGGGTCTGTTCAAGCTTTCTATTTCTTCCTGATTGAGTTTTGGAAGCGTGTGGGTGTGTAGAAATTGGTCCATTTCTTCCAGGTTGTCCAGTTTGTTGGCATATAATTTTTCACAGTATTCCCTGATAATTGCTTGTATCTCTCAGGGATTGGTTGTAATAATTTCATTTTCATTCATGATTTTATCTGTTTGCATCATCTCCCTTTTCTTTTTGAGAAGCCTGGCTAGAGGTTTATCAGTCTTGTTTATTTTTTCAAAAAACCAACTCTTGGTTTCGTTGATCTACTCTACAGTTTTTTTAGATTCTATATTGTTTATTTCTGCTCTGATCTTTATTATTTCTCTCTTTCTGCTGGGTTTGGGGTGTCTTCTCTGTTCTGCTTCTATTTCCTTTAGGTGTGCTGTTAGATTTTGTATTTGGGATTTTTCTTGTTTCTTGAGATAGGCCTGGATTGCAATGTATTTTCCTCTCAGGACTGCCTTCGCTGCATCCCAGAGCGTTTGGATTGTTGTATTTTCATTTTTGTTTGTTTCCATATATTTTTTAATTTCCTCTGTAATTGCCTGGTTGACCCACTCATTCGTTAGTAGGGTGTTCTTTAACCTCCATGCTTTTGGAGGTTTTCTAGACTTTTTCCTGTGGTTGATTTCAAGCTTCATAGCATTGTGGTCTAAAGTATGCATGGTATGATTTCAATTCTTGTATACTTATGAAGGGCTGTTTTGTGACCCAGTATGTGATCTATCTTGGAGAATGTTCCATGTGCACTTGAGAAGAAAGTATATTCTGTTGCTTTGGGATGCTGAGTTCTAAATATGTCAGTCAAGTCCATCTGATCCAATGTATCATTCAGGGCCCTTGTTTCTTTATTGACCGTGTGTCTAGATGATCTATCCATTTCTGTAAGTGGGGTGTTAAAGTCCCCTGCAATGACCACATTCTTATCAATAAGGTTGCTTATGTTTGTGAGTAATTGTTTTATATATTTGGGGGCTCCGGTATTCGGCGCATAGACATTTATAATTGTTAGCTCTTCCTGGTGGATAGACCCTGTGATTATTATATAATGCCCTTCTTCATCTCTTGTTACAGCCTTTAATTTAAAGTCTAGTTTGTATGATACAAGTATGGCTACTCCAGCTTTCTTTTGGCTTCCAGTGGCATGATAAATAGTTCTCCATCCCCTCACTCTCAATCTGAAGGTGTCTTCAGGTCTAAAATGAGTCTCTTGTAGACAGCAAATAGATGGGTCTTGTTTTTTTATCCATTCTGATACCCTATGTCTTTTGGTTGGCGCATTTAGTCCATTTACATTCAGTGTAATTATAGAAAGATACGGGTTTAGAGTCATTGTGATGTCCGTAGGTTTCATGCTTGTAGCGATGTCTCTGGTACTTTGTCTCACAGGATCCCCCTTGGGATCTCTTGTAGGGCTGGTTTAGTGGTGACGAATTCCTTCAGTTTTTGTTTGTTTGGGAAGACCTTTATCTCTCCTTCTATTCTAAATGACAGACTTGCTGGATAAAGGATTCTTGGCTGGGGCGCCTGGGTGGCTCAGTCAGTTAAGCCTCCGACTTCAGCTCAGGTCACGATCTCACAGTCCGTGGGTTCGAGCCCCGCGTCGGCTCTGGGCTGATGGCTCAGAGCCTGGAGCCTGCTTCCGATTCTGTGTCTCCCTCTCTCTCTGCCCCTCCCCCGTTCATGCTCTGTCTCTCTCTGTCTCAAAAATAAATAAACGTTAAAAAAATAAAAAAAAATAAAAAAGGATTCTCGGCTGCATATTTTTTTCTGTTCATCACATTGAAGATCTCCTGCCATTCCTTTCTGGCCTGCCAAGTTTCAGTAGAGAGATCGGTCACGAGTCTTATAGGTCTCCCTTTATATGTTAGAGCACGTTTATCTCTAGCTGCTTTCAGAATTTTCTCTTTATCCTTGTATTTTGCCAGTTTCACTATGATATGTCGTGCAGAAGATCGATTCAAGTTACGTCTGAAGGGAGTTCTCTGTGCCTCTTGGATTTCAGTGCCTTTCTCCTTCCCCAGATCAGGGAAGTTCTCAGCTATTATTTCTTCAAGTACACCTTCAGCACCTTTCCCTCTCTCTTCCTCCTCTTGAATACCAATTATGCATAGATTATTTCTCTTTAGTGCATCACTTAGTTCTCTAATTTTCCCCTCATACTCCTGGATTTTTTTATCTCTCTTTTTCTCAGCTTCTTCTTTTTCCATAATTTTATCTTCTAGTTCACCTATTCTCTCCTCTGCCTCTTCAATCCGAGCTGTGGTTGTCTCCATTTTATTTTGCAGCTCATTAATAGCATTTTTTAGCTCCTCCTGGCTGTTCCTGAGTCCCTTGATCTCTGTAGCAATAGATTCTCTGCTGTCCTTTATACTGTTTTCAAGCCCAGTGATTAAGTTTATGACTATTATTCTAAATTCACTTTCTGTTATATTGTTTAAATCCTTTTTGATCAGTTCATTAGCTGTCGTTATTTCCTGGACGTTTTTTTAAGGGGAATTCTTCCGTTTCGTCATTTTGGATAGTCCCTGGAGTGGTGTGGGACTGCGGGGCACGTCCCCTGTGCTGTCTTGAATAACTTGCGTTGGTGGGCGGGACCGCAGTCAGACCTGATGTCTGCCCCCAGCCCACTGCTGGGGCCACAGTCAGACTGGTGTGTGCCTTCTCTTTCCCTTTCCTAGGGGTGGGATTCACTGTGGGGTGGTGTGGCCTGTCTGGCCTACTTGCACACTGCCAGGCTTGTGGTGCTGGGGATCTGGCATATTAGCTGGGGTGGATCGGCAAGGTGCACAGGGGTGGGAGGGGCAGGCTCAGGTCGCTTATCCTTCGGAGATCCGTTTCGGGAGTGGCCCTGCGGCACCGGGAGGGAGTCTGACCTGCTGCCGGAGGTATGGATCCACAGAAGCACAGCATTGGGCCATGCAAGCAAGTTCCCTGGCAGGAACTGGTTCCCTTTGGGATTTTGGCTGGGGGATGGGTGAGGGAGATGGTGGTGGCGAGCGCCTTTGTTCCCTGCCAAGCTGCGCTCTGTCATCTGGGGCTCAACGACAACTCTCCCTCCCATTGTCCTCCAGCCCTCCCGCTCTCTGAGCAGAGTTGTTAATTTATAACCTTCCAGATATTAAGTCCTGCTTGCTCTCCGAACACAATCCGTCTGGCCCCTCCGCTTTTGCCAGCCAGAGTTGGGGGCTCTGCTTTGCTGCGGGCCGCCCCTCCACCCCGGCTCCCTGCCGCCAGTCCATGTAGCGCTCTCCGCCCTTCCTACCCTCTTCCGTGGACCTCTCGTCTATGCTTGGCTCCAGAGAATCCGTTCTGCCAGTCTTCTGGTGATTTTCTGGGTTATTTAGGCAGGTGTGGGTGGAATCTAAGTGATCCACAGGATGTGGTGGGCTCAGCATCCTCCTACACCGCCATCTTCACAGAAGCCAGTTATTGGCCTTTGAAAGCAGACCACTAAAAATGAAGTGCTATTCTTTTTAATAGCTAGATATAAATGAGAGTTTATGGTTGTAAGGCTGCAGATTTTACCAACATACTATCTAAACCAAAATTACATAAACTATGCACGGGGTGAAAATAATTTTATTTTGTGTATAATATAATTACATTCAAATTGTTATATTGGGGGGGGAATGTTCTTAGTTTTCTTGGTGTGCATTCTTTTCCTATTTCCAATTTTTTATAGAATTTTTTAATGTACTTACAGAACTATTTTTTAATCGTTAATTAATTTATTTTTAATTTACATCCAAGTTAGTTAGCATATAGTGCAACAATGATTTCAGGAGTAGATTCTTTAATGTCCCTTATCCATTTAGCCCACCCCCCCATCACTTCCCCTCCAGTAACCCTCTGTTTGTTCTCTGTATTTAAGAGTCTCTTTTGTTTTGTCCCCCTCCCTGTGTTTATATTATTTTTGCTTCCCTTCCCTTATGTTCATCTGTTTTGTATCTGAAAGTCCTCATATGAGTGAAGTCATACGATGTTTTTCTTTCTCTGACTGATTAATTTCACTTAGCATTATACCCTCTAGTTCCATCCACATAGTTGCAAATTGCAAGATTTTCTTCTTTTTGATTGCCAAGTAATACTCCATTGTATATATATACCACATCTTCTTTATCCATTCATCCTTTGATGGACATTTGGGCTCTTTCCATTCTTTGGCGATTCTTGGTAGTGCTGCCATAAACATTGGGGTACACGTGCCCCTTTGAAACAGCATACCTGTATCCCTTGGATAAATACCTAGTAGTGCAATAGCTGGGTCACAGGGTAGTTCTATTTTTACTTTTTTGAGGAACCTCCACACTGTTTTCCAGAGTGGCTGCACCAGCTTGCATTCCCACCAACAATGCAAAAGAGATACTCTTTCTCCACATCCTCACCAACATCTGTTGTTGCCTGAGTTGTTAATGTTAGCCATTCTGACAAGTGTGAGGTGGTATCTCACTGTAGTTTTGATTTATATTTCCCTGATGATGAGTGAAGTTGAGCATTTTTTCATGTGTCGGCCATCTGGATGTCTTCTTTGGAGAAGTGTGAATTCATGTCTTTTGCCCATTTCTTCACTGGATTATTTGCTTTTTGGTTGTTGAGTTTAATAAGTTATTTATAGATTTTGGATACTAACCCTTTATCTGATATGTCGTTTGCAAATATCTTCTCCAATTCTGTCGGTTGCCTTTTCGTTTGCTGATTGTTTCCTTTGCTCTGTGGAAGCTTTTTATTTTGATGAGGTCCCAATAGTTCATTTTTGGTTTTGTTTCCCTTGCCGCCGGAGATGTGTTGAGTAAGAAGTTGCTGTGGCCAAGGTCAAAGAGGTTTTTGCCTGCTTTCTCCTCAAGGATTTTGATTGCTTCCTGTCTTACATTTAGGTCTTTCATCAATTTTAAGTTTATTTTTGTGTATGGTGTAAGAAAGTGGTCTTTCCTGCATGTCGCTGTCCAGTTTTCCCAACACCACTTGCTGAAGACACTGTCTTTATTCCATTGGGTATTCTTTCCTGCTTTGCCAAAGATTAGTTGGCCATACATTTGTCGGTCCATTTCTGGGTTCTCTAATCTGTTCCATTGATCTGAGTGTCTGTTTTTGTGCCAGTACCATACCGTCTTGATGATTACAGCTTTGAAGTCCAGAATTGTGATGCTTCCTGCTTTGGTTTTCTTTTTCAAGATTGCTTAGTCTATTCGGGGTTTTTCTTGTTCCATACAAATTTTAGAATTGTTTGTTCCAGCTCTGTGAAGGATGCTGGTTTTATTTTGATAGGGATGGCATTGAATATGTAGATTGCTTTGGGGAGTATCAACATTTTCACAATATTTGTTCTTCCCATCCAGGAGCATGGAATATTTTTCCATTTTTTGGTGTCTTCTTCAATTTCTTTCATAAGATTTCTATAGTTTTCAGTGTATAGATTTTTCACCTCTTTGGTTAGATTTATTTCTTGGTATTTTATGGGTTTTGGTGCAATTGTAAATGGGATCGATTCTGTGATTTCTCTTTCTGCTGCTTCATTGTTGGTGAATAGGAGTGCAGCGAATTTCTTTTCTTTTTTTCCTTTTTTTTTTTTTTTGGAATGCAACCGATTTCTGTGCATTGATTTTATATCCTGTGACTTGCTGATTTCATGGATCAGTTCTAGCAGTTTTTTGGTGGAATCTTTTGGGTTTCCATATACAGTATCATGTCATCTGTGAAGAGTGAAAATTTGACGACCTCCTTGCCAATTGGGATGCCTTTTATTTCTTTGTGTTGTTTGATTGCTGAGGATAAGACTTCCAATACTATGTTGGACAACAGTGGTGAGACTGGACATCCCTGTCCTGTTCCTGATCTTAGGGTGAAAGCTCTCAGTTTTTCCCCATTGAGGATTATATTAGCGTTGCGTCTTTCATATATGGCTTTTATGATCTTGAGGTATGCTCATTCTATCCCTACTTTCTTGAGGGTTTTTATCAAGAAAGGATGCTGTATTTTGTCAAATGCTTTCTCTGAGTCTATTAAGAGAATTGTGTGGTTCTTGTCCTTTCTTTTATTGATGTGATTAATCACATTGATTGTTTTACAGGTATTGAACCAGGCCTGCATTCCAGGTGAAAATCCCACTTGGTCATGATGAATAATTTTTTTAGTGTATTATTGGATCCGGTTGGCTAATATCTTGTTGAGGATTTTGCATCCATGTTCATCAGAGAAATTGGTCTGTTGTTCTCCTTTTTAGTGGAGTCTTTGTCTGGTTTTGGAACCAAGGTAATGTTGGCTTCATAGAAAGAGTTGGGATATTTTCCTTCCATTTCTATTTTTTGGAACAGCTTCAAGAGAGTAGGCATTAACTGTTCCTTAAATGTTTGGTATAATTCCCCTGGAAAGCCATCTGGCCCTGGACTCTTGTGTTTTGGGAGATTTCTTGATTGCTAATTTGATTTCTTTACTGGCTATGGGTCTGTTCAAATTTTCTGTTTCTTCCTGTTTCAGTTTTGGTAGTTTATATGTTTCTAGGAATTTGTCTACTTCTTCCAGATTGCCCATTTTATTGGCAAATAATTGCTCACAGTGTTCTTTTATTATTGTTTTTATTTTTGCTGTGTTGGTTGTGATCTCTCCTTTTTCATTCTTGATCTTATTTATTTGGGTCCTTTTCTTTTTGATCAAACTGGCTAGGTGTTTATCAGTTTTGTTAATTCATTCAAAGAACCAGCTTCTAGTTTCATTGATCCATTCAATTTTTTTTGGTTTTTGTTTTATTTTGTTTGGTTTGGTTTTGATAGCATTGATTTCTGCTCTAATCTTTATTATTTCCTGTCTTCTGCTGGTTGTGGGATTTATTTGCTGTCCTTTTTCCAGCTCTTTAAGGTGTAACATTAGGTTGTGTATCTGAGACCTTTCTTCCTTCTTTAGGAAGGCCTGGATTGCTATATGCTTTGCTCTTATGACCAACTTTGCTGCATCCCAGAGGTTTTGGGCTGTGGTGTTATCATTTTCATTGGTTTCCATGTACTTTTCAATTTCCTCTTTAACTCCTTTGTAAAGCCATTCATTCTTTAGTAGGATGTTCTTTAGTCTCCAAGTATTTGTTATCTTTCCAAAATTTTTCTTGTGGTTGATTTTGAGTTTCATAGTGTTCTGTTCTGAAAATATGCACAACATGATCTTGTTCTTTTTGTACTTGTTGAGGGCTGATTTGTGTCCCAGTATGTGGTCTATTCTGGAGATCATTCTATATGCACTGGAGAAGATTGTACATTCCGCTGCTTTAGGATGAAATGTTCTGAATATACTTGTTAAGTCCATCTGGTCCAATGTGTCATTCGAAGCCATTGTTTCCTTGTTGATTTTATGTTATATGATTTGTCCAATGTTGTAAGTGGGGTGTTGAAGTCCGCTGCTATTATGGTATTACTGTCAATGAGTTTCTTTATATTTGTGATGAATTGATTTACATATTTGTGTGCTTTCACATTTGGAGCATAAATGCTTACAATTGTTAGGTTTCCTTGGTGAATAGACCCCTTAATTATATAATGCCCTTCTTCATCTCTTGTTACAGTGTTTATTTTAAGGTCTAGATTGTCTGGTATAAGTATGGCTACTCTGGCTTTCTTTTGTCGACCATTAGCATGATAGATGGTTCTCCATGCCCTTATTGTAAATCTGAAGGTTTCTTTAGGTCTGAAGTGGTCTCTTGTAAACAGCATATAGATGGATCTGGTTTTCTTATCCATCCCGTTACCCTATGTCTTTTGATTGGAGCATTTAGTCCCTTGACATTTAGAGTAAGTACTGAAAGAGTTTATTGCTGTTATGTTTCTTGTAGAGTTGGAGTTTCTGGTGATGTTCTCTGGTCCTTTCTAGTCTTTGTTGCTTTTGGTCTTTTTTTTGTGTGTCTTTTCTCCTCTCAGAGAGTCCCCCTTAAAATTTCTTGCAAGGCTGGTTTAGTGGTCACAAATTCCTTTAATTTTCATTTATCTGGGAAACATTTAATCTCTCCTTCTATTTTGAATGATAGCCTTGCTGGATAAAGAATTCTTGGCTGAATATTTTTTCTAGTTTAGCACATTGAATATGTCCTGCCACCCCTTTCTGGCCTGCCAAGTTTCTGTAGATAGGTCTGCTGCAAACCTGATCTGTCTTCCCTTGTAGACTAAGGACTTTTTTTCCCTTGCAGCTTTCATGATTCTTTCCTTGCCTCAGTATTTTGTGAATTTGACTATGATATGCCTTGTTGATGTTTGGTTTTTGTTGAATCTAGTTGGAGTCCACTGTGCTTTGTGGATTTTGATGTCTGTATCTTTCCATGTTAGGAAAGTTCTGTTATGATTTGCTCACTTAACCCTTCTACCCGTTTTTCTCTCTCTTCCTCTTCTGGGACCCCTATGATTCTGATGTTGTTCCTTTTTAATGAGTCACTGATTTCTCTAATTCTTAAATTGTCCTCTTTTGCCTTAGTCTCTCTCTTTATTCTGCTTCATTATTCTCCATAAGTTTGTCCTCTGTATTGCCGATTTGCTGCTCTGGCTCATCCATTCTTGCTGCCTTGGCATCCATTCGAGATTGCAGCTCAGTAATAGCATTTTTTATTTCATTCCGACTAGCTTTTGTTCTTTTATCTCCACAAAAAGGGATTCTAATCTATTTTCAACCCCAGCTACTATTCTTATTATTGTGATTCTAAATTTTGGTTCAGACATCTTGCTTATATCTGTGTTGACTAAGTCCCTGGCTTTCATTTCTCTTTGCTCTTTCTTTTGGGGTGAAATCCTTCATTTTGTCATTTTGAAGGAAGAAAAGAAATTAATAAGGTAAAAAAAATTAAAATTAAAAACAACGCCTGCACACAAAAAAAATCAAATAAATTATGTTACATCCTAGGTGTATTTTGGTCTGGGTATTGAATGGAGCTTGACTGATTAGAGAAAAAACGGAAAAAAGAAAAAAGAAAATGTTTAAAAATTTGAAGACATGAATATAATGCAATAGAATAAAATGAAATGATGGAAGTAAAATAGAATTTGAAAAATTTACAACAAAGTAAAAAAATAGGAGAAAAAAATTAAAAATATTTTTAATAAAAATTGAAAGCAAAAATAATTTTTTTCTCTTTCTGTATTCAAGAAAAGGAAAAGAAATGAAAAAAAAACAAGAAAATTGAATAGATGGACCAGTGAACAGACTGAAATATGAAATATGATTGAAATTACATTATTTTCCCCTAGAAGTCAAACTACGAAACACATTATAGTCTGTAAACTCAATAGGCGGAGAGACTTGTGGTGTTCCTGAAGAGTGAGGTTGGCCCAGTTGGCTGCAGTTTGTGTAATGGCTCCATTCTCCACTAGATGACGCTGCTTAGCTTACTGGAGTGGATTGTTGTGGCACCTGTAGGTGTGTATATGCATGTGCGAGAGGGGTGAAAATGGCATCACCCAGCTACCCAGTCTCTAGTATGGAACTCTCTTCTCCCTGATCAGCAACCACACACCTGTCCTTTGTCTCCAGCTTCCATCCATTCCCTGCTTTTACACTGTCTGTGACCAAGCTGTCAGATTGCTGGGTGACACCTACCCCCTGAGTTCTACATCAGATGTGGCTGTGTTTCCCGACCCCTCACTTCTGAGGGACTACAGATTTGACCCATTCTGACCCTCTGCAAGAGGGTGTCACTGAGCAATGGTGCCAGCCACACCCAGGAACATTTGTGGGACCATGCTGGTGCTGATGCCCAGAGAATGCGGCTGGGTGCCAGCCTGCCCCAGTAAAAGTTCATGTGATCATGTATTAGCAGCGTTTCAGGGATTGTAGAAAATCACAACACACATCTGTCACCAGGCTTTACTCTTAATGATCTTGTTCCAGCACCAGTGAATGTGATTGTTCTCTGGTGTCTGCTGGGACCGGGTAGCTGCACAGCCTCTACCAAATGCCCTTCCAGCAGGGGAACCGCCTCTCCCCATGTGGCCTGAGGATCCTGGGACCTCACTCTGCTTTTGGAGATTTGCCCTTCCCACCAGAGCACCGCCAGGTACTGAGCTGCGGAGTTTTAGACTCTGTACTCCCCCTGTTTATAGAGTTTTAATGGAATTTAAGCCCTCCCCTTTCTCCTTTCTCCTTTCTCCCTTTTTAGTTCAGTCCCTGTGGTTGTTTCCACTTTTCCACTTTCCCTCCACCTGCTTTTTTTGGGGGAGGGTGTGCTTTTCCCGTGCTCTTCCCCCATCTCCGTCCTTTCTCCGCAAGCAAAAACAACTTCCTGCCCTCTGCATCTTCTCTCTCCCCTAGTTCACCACTCTGCGCTGTGTACCTGCTGAGTTCTGTGGTTCAGTTTGTGCAGATTGTTGTGTTAATCCTCAAATCAGTTTTCTAGATGTGCAGGATGGTTTAGTATTGATCTGGCTGTATTTCATGGACACCAGATGCAAAATAGCTTCCATGCTGTTCCGCCATCTTGCCTCCTCCCCCTGAGGACTATTTTTTAATAAAAACTTAGATTAAAAGAAAAGAAGATGTTGCCGTGTATATAAAATGAGTAAAAGCACACAACACATTGTCCTTTCTTTTGCATATATGAGAGTTTCTATTGTCAGTAGGATTAAGTATTTTGAGGCATGTGTTTTGGGATTCTTAGGGTATACATTCTCACCTTGATATGATAGAGTGGCTTCGACTTTCACTTGAGGGACATATTTTTATGCATCAAAGGGTTGTGAGATTACTTATTCCATGTTAATTGTTTTCCCCTATTTTTTATTGAAACTGTGTCATTGGGTTACTATTTTTAGATTATTACCTCAAAGAAGGCATACAGTGATATCTTTATGAACACCTGTAACCCATAGCATTATAGTAGCTGAATATTGATTCTTGGATTGAAACTCAAGAGTCATTCCTAGAAGAGAGTGTAAATGTTCCCTGTACTTTAGGTTCTATCATAAATCAACTCTACCTCTTCTTTGAAGCCTCCCTGATCACACCTGCCAGCACCAGTTTTTCCATTATGCTACTTGTCCATAATGTACACAGGTCCCATTGAATAGTGGTGTTTTGAGGGTGAGGAATGGCACCACACAGGACCTTCATGTTCACTGACTACCGTCTGTTGGAGAAGAAGAGTATGCCTTGATGAATAAAGTCAATCATGTGGAGTTTAGTATGAGAGGTATCAGCTGGCTTTTATTATATTTTCATTAACTCTTATCCCTCTCTTAGTAAAGTAAACTCCTTGAGCGCAGTCATCATGTCCCTCTATTATTTTTTTCCCACAGCACTAGGTACACAGTTATGGCTCAGCAAGTGTTCACCAAATGTAATGTAATTGAATTCAATAAATAGAAAGTTAACAAAGACTTGTTTGAGTCAGGCTTCACTCATTTGGAATTGAAGCACAAATCCACAGTCACTCAGGCCTCATCCCCTCAGTATTTGGGACAATTTGTACTACCAAAATCTATGCATGACAGATGAGCCACTGAACTCATTCTTATTTTGTGAACAAATTTTAAGTAGTTGAGGAAAGAGAAGGATTTAGGCATTTTGTTATTTATTTACAGTAATATAGTGTGTACTTGTAGTTGACCTGAGATATGCAAGCACTCCCATTGGTGTTGAGTATTGTGGCCATTATCACCCCATTCTGCCACACAGATGTTTTCTATTATCATAGTACCTAGGTTGCAGGTGTTGTGATGTGTATTTATAGCATACACCCAGAACTACAGCGCCTGGCTGGCTCAGTCGGTGGAGCGTGTGACTCTTAATCTTGGGGTTGTGAGTTCAGGCCTCAAGTTGTGTATAGAGATTTAAAAAAAAACACTACAGGAGGCTGTTGGAATCAGTGGTCATTCGGGCAGCACATGGTGTCTTCTACCAGATAGATATGAGTTTGAATCTCGTTTCTAGTACTATGCTTATTAGTTGAGCAGTTCAGATAAATCACACAAACTATCTCAATTTCAGTTGCCTCATTTATCAAATGGGAAGAAATGCCTACTTCACGGCCTTCTGGAATGTTAGGGATCAGGTGATGAGTTGCCTACCATAGTGACTGACACAGGGCTGGACTATAGTACATGTTAACCTTTGCTGTTATTCATACCTTCCATCCTTAACACAATGGCTAATATATCATAAGTACTAAATCAAGTTAACTTCAGTAAATGGACTCTGTTGGGCTCATTAACCAATTTCTGTTGTGATGACGGGAAAAGGAAGGTCTATAAAACCAGGGAGAGTTTTTATGAATTAGAAGAGGTGAAAAAGTCTTTGTCTTTATGGTTATGTAGTATAATTTGTGTCCATAGTTTATTAAGTATCTAATATCTGATTAGCACCGAGAGCACTTTTTCATGTACCACAGAGGATTTAAAACCGGTATGGATAGAACTGATGTTGAACATTGGAAATAATTTACCACCCCTAATGTGGATTTAGAGACATAGTGGACAAGCTTCTGAACCAGAATTACCTTTTATCATGGTATCTGAAAAAATACTCTCAGAAACCCATCACTGTATTGTTAATTACTACTTACCGTGACAATGACATGCATTTGTGTAGCAATTTAGAGTTAACAAAGCGTTTTAACAAATACTTTATTTTATTATTTTTATACCAACCCAATGAAGTGGGAAGAAATTGTTATCCTTATTTTGTAGATGATTGTATAATTGGAAATATATGAAGCCAGGAAACCTCACTCCTACTACAGAGCTCTTTCCTCTATGAACTTACTATAAGTCTTCTACTAATAGGAGAGATCTAAAGAAGAAGATAGAACTTGTTGTTGAGATAGCTGAGAACCAAGTCCCCAAAGATTGTAGGCCAGTGGCTTTGAAATGTCAGGGTCTGGGAGGGAAGAGAGTACTCTAAAGCAGGTTCTTCAGCCTTAACACATTGATATTTTGACTGAATGACTTTTTGTCGTAGGGGCTGTACTGTGTGTTATAGGATATTTAGCAGCATTATTTGCCTTTACCCAATAACACCCCCTCCATTGGGACAGTAGAAAATGTCCCCATACATTACCAAATATCCCTTGTGTGTGGGGGCAAAATCAACCTGGTTGATAACCAGTACTCCAGAGAAAAGACAAAAAACTAAACTTCACCTATTTTAGTTTTCATCATGACTAGATCTAAGCAGAAGTCAGAGTCCCTGAACCAAACACTATTATTTTTCACAGATACAGGTGCAACCTTGTTTCTCAGGAATAATTCAGTTGGTGCTGAAAGATAGAGAAAACAGTAGGGATGGTGAGACACTTGTCTTCCAGGAGAAGATATGGCTGGTCTCATGGAAATCTGCTAGTATTCCAGGGCATAAGTCCAAGTAAGACTGTTCAGTGAAACATACAGAGGGAGCAGAAGGGGGAATTATCCATCTGAAATGTATCCGGTGTGTACTAAACACACATTTTCTTTCTTGTGATATGTAATATAATAACCATGGGTGGTGCCATATGTGTTTCTGACTCCATAACACCTTGGAGCCTTTCTCACCATCAGAACCACCCTGCTTTAATATTTAAAAGGGTGAATTGGGGTAGTATACAAGGGTATGAGTCTGGAAACCTAAGATTTCACACTTTTTCAGGCACTAGCCACTAGCATGTAACCTCAGGCAAGGTGCTTCATCTCTCTGGATCTAAACTTCTATATCTGAAAATGAGATTAATTCCATCTCCAAGCTTTAAAATTGCATGGTTTTCTTTCTTTTATGACCACAACTAAGTCACTACTGTTCCTGACTCCTAGTATGAATGTATGATTATACTGCCATGCACATCACCAGAAGTAATATGGTAATATTGGTGGTATCATTCTTGTAAAGTTAAAAAAAATGTTCTAATGAAGCAGATTAAGGCTACTTACAATATATGCATCCTTGGGCTCAGGAGGACTAGGGAGGAAATGATCTACTTGGATATGAGAAATGAAGTAGCCAGGGCATTGAAATCCATAACTCACCATGGTTAATGAATCTTCCTCTCCCTAACCCAATACCCCAGGCAAAAGATAGGCATTGGTACCTATTAAATAAGAACTAGGAGAAAAGGAATTACAGTCAAAACCCTCTTAAGACATTTTCAAAGGAGCAGCCATTAAAACTTCTAAACCAGGAAATCATCCTTGGAGAGAAATGGAAAATCACAGGTACGGTGCCATGCAAATGTGGCCATTTAATAAATACTATTGGATAAGGAGGATGATAAGAATAAATGCATGCTAGAGGCAAAAGTGGGAAGCAAGAACCTTTTAAGGGGTGGTTAATTTTTTTTTTCACAAACTCAGTTTCTACTAGTGGAAATGTCATAGGACCTGGAGATGGAAATTCTTAATGGACTGATTTCTCTCACCCTAGATTTAGGCTTTGGTGATCATTGTAGCCACATAGATGTAAGGGGCACTTTTTCCATTTGGGGGATGGGAGGGAAGGATCATCACTTTCATATTCAGATGTGCTCTTTGAAATGGAAAGGCCCTAGACTTCCTTTTCCTGATATATCATTATTTTCCCAATGGATGCCAGCCCCTGCACTTCCCTGTGCAGTAGCAACGATGAAGACATGCAGCAACTGAATCATGATTTAATTGGATTATTGAGCAATTAAGGAAGCAGTGGGAGATTGTGCCACAAGAGAAAGTTAGCCTTTAAAGTAAATATTGTAGTAATGCCAGAGTCATCTATCAAGAGAATTTGGAATTGGTGAAATTTCTTTGGGGACCCTTACTACCCTCTCCAGGGAAGCATATATATGGGTGTACATTTGTATCTCTGCCATGTCTTGCTCTACTGCTCAGCAGGTTCTCATTTGCTTCCTCCAGACCAAAGTCCCATTAGTCACTGCTTGTATCTTCATATTTAGGAACTCCAGACATCCAGTCAAGATGTGATGATCTAAGAACAATAAAGGCAAAGTATCCACACCATTTCTTCACTTTAAATAAAATGGAGGAGCAGAGATAGGTTAATTGGAATATATCTGTCATAGGCTGGCTTCCTGGAAAGCAGATTCTGAGACAGAGGTTACCATGGAGGAGGTTCATTAGTCAGTGCTGTTGAGAGCCCCACCTGTGGAACGGAAGGGAAGAAAAGTCTCAACATGTTCCTCAGCCAATCCCATGATGAAGCTGAGGCAGCCCTTCAGAATTGTCCCAAAGGAGAGCAAGGAGGCTGGACCTTTATACTTTAGGTTGACCAGTTACTGGAGTGGGTATCTCTGGAAAGGGGCGTGACCTTGAACAAAGTGCAAGGAAACTCTCTTCAGCTGAGACAATTAATAAAAACTACATTCCCAATAACTAGGGAATTAAATTTTTTAGTCCTGTAGTGGTATCTAGGTGGTACATCATAGTGACTACTACTAACTGCCATTCAGGAAAAGGAACAATACAACAGTGTCATTGGTTGGTACTAGCACTTGGAATCCTGGGAACTTTGTTTTCCCTGTTAGAAGGGAAGTTTTCTGATGAGATCTTTGGAAGGAACTTCTTCCCATTTTTCTCCATGGTTCTGCCCTTTAGGGAAGTTTTGCCTTGTTTATTATCTTCCATGTGTGTATCTGAAGTGGGTGCGTGGTGTGGAATCTTCCCTCCTTAGGGCTGTGCACATTTTAGACATCTTCTGTTTCTGAAAATTTGGGGGCAAAAGTGTCATTTTATATCCTGAGCAGTGACTTTGAAAATCTAGGTCACCGGTTTCTTTGACAATGCAGATGATTTAAAAATTTAGTAGACCTCTGATCTATTTGTTTCCAGTCAGTTCCGTGTGATAAAAATCACACCCTAATTTATTTTCTGAACACCATCCCCAAATATGCTTTGTTTATTTCCTTCTTTACTTCTGTGCATCTCTTGTCTCTCAATTTAATGATGGTTACCTTGAAAACATCTGGATTTGCCCAAAGGCTAGATATTAGGAGTTTTTACTTGTCAAAAGTTTTATCAATCTTACTTTTATACTTCTTGGGGTCTAGAAGAAGTCATTTTGTCTAAAGCATTAAAATATTGAATTTTGTTCTCTGTTTTGGGACAAGTTTCTTATGAGCTTATCACTTTCTTGAAATACCTTGCCTTGAAATACCTTGAAATACAGCTGACAGTAGCCAACACTCACTATCACTATGTTTCCTTCCAGCCCCCGCCCCCCCGCTGAAGAGTCAGCTCAGTAGGCAGGGACGTGGTCTCCTTCTCACATTAATTCAAGTAACATTTTTACCAATGAGTTTACCACTGCATGATAGAGGTCAACAGTTCACTATATCTTCTTCTTCTTTTTCTTTTGCCATATATTTCATATACTTGAGATATTTGGTTTTGCAGCATCCTACTTCAAGTTACCAAATTTTATACTTGTCCTAATAGGTTGACCACTATAACAAACAACCCTCAAATTCCAGTGCCTGACACTATAAAAGCATCTTTCGCATTCATATCACATCCAGCTATACTAGGTAACTCTCATCCAAGCACTGATTCAGATCTTTTGAATCAGCCTCCTTCCGTCTTCTGGTATTACCATTTACAACATATGGTTTCTAAGATTTTCTAGGGGGAGAAAGAAAACGAAGAGTGGAGCATGGGGGATTTGAGAAGGGGATGTTAAGGTGGAAAATACCACATATCATTTCTGCCCAAATTCTGTTATCTGTAACTCATTCCAGTGCTTCATTTAAACTGAAATGAGGCTTCAAAATATATTTCAGTGTGTATCTTGGGTGAAGAGCAGAAAAAGCATTGATGGGCAGCCACCCTTTGCTCCAGATGGGCTGGAGCAAGAATTCATAACCAAATTGTGAAGGGCTTTGTATTACCCTACTATGGAAACTGGACAGTAACATTGAAAAATTAGTTAAGAAAAGTGACAAAGGAAAAAATAAAGGTGGTTGGTGGTAGACATGAAAGGAGAATCTAACAATGCAAACTCAGGAAGAATATTCTGAGAGGTATTGAAGAATCCTATAAGAGAGTTATGTTCTGGAAGTCAAGGGAGGAGAATTTTTCAAGAAATCTAAAGTGTGAAATACTACAACATGACCAAAATGATGGAACAGTGACAGGGAAGACAATACCAAGTATTGAAAAGTTTGGGAAGCAGCTAGAATTTTGATACATACCCTTTAGAAAACTGTTTCTACTGAGGATGAAAAAAATGTATATGTGATATAAAAGAGATGTTTGGATGATAATACAACACTATTAGTATATCCAAGAATTAGAAATGACTCAAAAACCCATCAGTAGTAGTATGGTTATAAATAAGTTGCAATATATTCATACATTGGAATATTATAATAAACATAATCATGATGGATAGATCTCACAATGTTGACCAAAATAATCAGACACAAAAAGTACATCCTCCATTATTCTGTTTATATAAAATGTAAAATAGGTAAATCTAATCTATAGTATTAGAAATTAGAATGTTGGTTACCCATAGTAGGTAGGTAAGACTGAAAGGGGACATGAGGGTACCTTTTAGGTTCTGTTTAGGTAATGGTTACACTGTGCTAGATAATAATGGCTCCCTAAAAATATAGTCATGCTTAAATTACATGGAAAAAAGGATTTTGCATATATGATTAAGCATCTTGAGATTGACAGATTAGTCTGGATTATATTTTGGAGAGAGAGGGGGAGAGAGAGGGATGGAAAGAGAGAGTACATATGTAACACTTCAGTAAGAATTTACATTAAGAAAAGGATGGGACAGGAGAATTATCTTTGGGTTTGACCATTAGGAAGTCATTTATAACCCTACTGAAAGCAATTTCAGTAGAGTGGTGGAGGTAGGAGCCAGGTTATAGTGGCTTGGAAGGCAAAAGAAGTTGAGGAAGTAGAGGAATGGATATGGACACTTCATTTAGAAGCTTATCAGTTACGGAAAAGAAAAAGTTATGGTTATAGTTGGGAGGTGTGAGGTGGGGTGTATTGGGGTAGCGTTGAGGGAAGAGTTTTGTTTAGGCTGAGAGAACCTTGAGCAATTTTTTTTAGGTGGAGGGGAAGTAACTAGAGAAGTTATAGGAGAGAATGCTCAAATAAGAAAGAGATGTAAATACTCTACATTACTTCCTTTTTCTTCCCCCAGTAAGAAGAGAAATGAAAAATAAACACATAAAAGAATATCTGGAAATTTTATACATATGGGGAAGTGAAGTCCCCTTCATTTGTTCCATTAGGGTAGGAAGCATTAGACTTAGCTGTTCTGTTTATATTTGTGTCAGTTAGCTATTGCTGTGTGATAACAACCCCAAAACTTAATGGCTTACATTGAAAATAATTTATTTAGCTCATGTGTTTATAAGTTAGTTAGGTGGTTCTGTCATTCTCGGTTGGCTTGGTTGATTTATGCTGGCTTTCTCATTTGTCTGCAGTCAGGTAATGAGTCACCTGATCTAAAATGGCCCCAGGAGGGATTATTTGAATCCATCCCATACTCTATTTTACCCACCAGTAGGCTAGCCTCAGTTTATCTCATGTAGACACAGGGTTTAAAGAGATCAAGCAGAATTATGCAAGATATCTTTAGACCTAGGCTTGTAACTGGCACCTGTCACCCCTACCTCATCCTTTTGGCCGAATCAAGCCACAAGAAAAGCCCAAATTTAAGCACTGGAGAAATAAATTCAGTATTGTAATGGGTAGAGCTGCAAAGTCACATTGCAGGAGGCATGGAAACAGGGAAGAAATACTCCAGGTCAGTTTTGCAATCAATATACTAAGGTGCTCTTTCCAAGTCATGGAGTTATGGCCAAAGATAGCATTTGGGAGGTATGTTTCCATGTTGATTTAGCTCTAGCTTTGTTGTTACTCTGACATCATTTTTTCAAAGTCTGCCTTTTAGTCCGTAGGACTAAAAGGACAGGACAAAGTGTTTGTACTGCTGGACAGTGAAGATTTGGGGTGAATGATGATAGAGTGTTTGGTTGTCTGAGGTGTCCAAAAACTATTGATCCAATGTTCTGTAAGACCATGCTTTTGTACCTCTCTCAGTTTTAGAAGGAGGGAATTTTATTCATTAGTAGCAGAGATATGTAGCAAATACAATATTCAGGTTTAGATTTATCAGAAGATAATTCAAATTATCTCACTTAACAGATTCCGGATCTGTTTAAATTCACTGAAAATCTGGATCAAATATTAGCTTTTCTATTACAGGGATATCAAATTTCAGATATGCTTCATTATGACTCAATTTCTTGGCACATGCTAAAAAGCACCCCAGTGATCTAGTGCAAATGAATGTGAAACATATCACAGACCATGCTTTTGGTCAAAATGTCCCTGCTTCCTCTTACATTCTCACTTTATTTTTTTTCCTGCATAGGATATACCCCATATTGATATTCAATACAGATACCGAGCATGCAATTTATTATGTCAAACTGAAAAATGCCTGTGGTAATACAGGTTTTTATAGCTCTGGTTTTCTTCAGCTCAAATTGCTTTGAGTATCTGTGTCGGCAGAAAGTTCGAAGTAGGATGGATACAGAAACCATGAGTGGACAAAAGACACCTTTAGAAACTACAAACCAGCAACCGGAAAGCCTTTTAGCTGTAAGTCAGCAGACTTTTATGTCAAGCTTGGCTGACTAATTATTGCTTATAATTTGCATTAGGATTAATTAACTAATTAGAGAGGAATGTCTGAAGGCAAAGTTATGGCTCTGCTTGTCAAGCTGAGGACTTTAATTATTCTGATATTTTTAATTATAATCAGCCGCTGAATGAGTATTACATTGTCAGCTACTATCACTGAAACTAGGCTGGGCAAAGGAGCTGAGGAAATTATGGGTTGCTACTGTTCCTTACACCAGCGACAGAAAGGTATGACCCAGACACCCACAGGAGGAAAACCTTCTAAGAGCAGTGATCTTTAAAACTGCACATAGAACTGGGTAAACCACAATAATCAGGTTGGTTTGCCAACTACAGACTGTAGTAGAAACTTCTCCTAAGCAGAATGAGGAAATCAGCCTTGTGCCCATGTCTGATTGTAGCTGGCAAGGAGCCTTTTGAGGTGATCCTACTAATGGACTGGGCTTAGCCCGCTTGATGTTCTCTTATGAATCACAGTATCAGCTTCCTGGAGTGCTCTATAAATTGTTTGATGTAAAATTGGGTTCCAAAGGCTTTCTTCTTTTTCTCTGAATGGCAGATTAGGAGATTTAGTATGCATATCTTGGAAACTGCTTTGACAGTTCCACAGAAAGTTATTAACTCAATGTGCCAAGCACATAGTACATACTCAGTAAAAATTTATTGAATGAACTGCTGTATAATTCATAGGAAACTAGCAAATAAAGACTTGCTAGCACAGCAGATAACTTCACAAGATATCTGGTAATTTCTGCCAGAATGTTAGAAATCAAAATCAGAGGCACCTGGGTGGCTCAGTTGGTTAAGCATCCAACTCTTGATTTCGGCTCACGTCATGATCTCATGGTTTTTGATATTGAGCCCCACATCGGGCTCTGTGCTGACAGCATGGAGCTTACTTGGGATTCTCTCTCTCCCTCTTTCTCTGTCCCTCCCCCATTTGTGCATGCTCTCTCCCTCTCTATCTCTTGCTTGCTCAAAATAAACAAACTTAAAAAAAATTAAAATTGAACCCTTTATCATAGATATTACATTTAAATAATAGTTAGAAACACAGCAGAGAATTATGCCTCCCAAATGATTCATAGAAAGACGAAACATGCTTGCTAACTTTTCCATCATGGTTGAAGAGCTAAAAACTTCTCTGTTCTTGTCAAATAACTACAACAAAGGAACTCTAAGCTTAAGTGGTGTTAAAGGTTCCGAACGACTTACAAATTGGCAAGGCCTGCAGATTTAATGTCAAGGCACAACACAAATGTTGTGCTGATTTCTTTTCTTTTTAGAGATGCCCAGGAGTGCATTCACAGATTCTGAATCACACAGACACTCTATGAGAATCAGCAGTGTTGTTTTGTTTTGTTTTGAGACTGTGGTTTGGAAATGAGGGTAGTCTATTAGTTTTTAATTATCACAAAAATGCCTTGCACTTAGCAATCTCTGTTTTCTGCTTTTGTGCAGAGTGGAGCTTGTAAGGGGACATGGCCATTCACAAAATTATAGCCTTGTAAAGACCTGGAAGAGATCTTTGAGATGGGTAGCACTCTGTGTAGTGTTTAAGAGCATGCGTGCCCTTATTTATTTATTTAACAAGCACTTGCATTGCCACTAATTTGTGCCAGGCACTGTTTGAAACATTTTCCAGTGACCTTATAAGAAGCCCCCATATTACTGAGTCACAGAGGTTAAGAAACTTGCCTAAAGTAACCATCCATCATGTGGTGGGGCTGGAAATTGAGCTCAGGCTCAAGAAGCCATGCTCAACATGATTGGGATGCACTGCCTCACTTGACGTGACTTGAATCATGGCCTCTCTTAATACCCTGTATTCTTATCTCCAAGTGAAGAGTGATAATTGTACTTACATCATAGCATTGTTGTGAGGATTCAATGGTGTAAAGTCTATGGAGCATCTCTCACAGATCTGAAATACAGCACATGCTTCATATATGTACTGTTTAGGTAGATGTTAGGTCCAGTTCCCCAGTTTTACACACAGAGGAGCCAAGGACCAGAGGTTAAGTGACTTGACCCAAATTACTACATCAGCAGGTACCACAACTAAGAGAAGAACATTTGGCACCCAATTCTCCATCGGGGCTTTTTTCAATGACGGTGTCATGCTCCTCAGAGTGACGAACTTGTCTCCCAGTTTGTTTGGGACTTTCCCAGTTTTAGCACCAACAGTCATGTGTCTCAAGAGACCCCTCAGACTTCTCAGAAATTGATCACCCTACTTTTCATGTAATTTTATTCTGCAGTGGATAAATTATCTTGTCTCTCTTTCTGACATCTGACTTCTTGGTAAATTCTTCCCTTGACTCAAAGGGCACAAGAAAATTTTAATCCCTTTGCTTCAAATATAAATGAGAAAGCTCTAATCTAATAGCAGGAAAATATTTTTAGTGCCTTGAAAAAAAGATGGAATTGGCTGATTTTATCACTGCTTTTATCAAGTGTTTTGACATCTAAACAAATAAAATATAAGAGGTACAGCCCCATGATAATGCCTTAGTGTACACTGCTTTATATTTCCAAAAACACTTTCAGACCTATTGTTTCATTTGGCTTTGTTTACTCTATCTAATGTTCTATCTCCATTTGCAAATGAAAGAATGGGGGCTCAGATAATTATGACTTGCTTATGACTTACTCAAAACTAAATGTTCTTTTTGCTACTCTATGTTAGCACATGGTAGGATTTTATAATAGAGGATAATTTTGCCCAACAAGCAGAGATAGGACAAGAGGAAGGTGCTTAACTTGGTACAAAATTTAATAAGGCACAAAAAACTCAGTAATCAAGATAAAGAATATTCTAATGTACTATTTGAAGAAACCAATATAGATTGTGAACATCATCTTGGCACTCTCCCTCTGCCTTGCTCCAGCTCACTGGTATCACCCAGAAAAAAGCTTATACATTTATCTGGAGCTCTGATTTTTGTGACTGAAACCCAGGGGGCATCTCTAGATCACCCGGCTCTGGTGCCCAGTGGGGCTTACACTTGTAGTCCCACAGAACAGTTTTTATTTGCATACCTTAAAAACCTGATGTCTGAGGTGTGGCTTCTAGTCAGCCTGAATTCAGGTACTGAAATCCTCCCCTTTGTGACACTGATAAGACTCGGAACATCCTCAACTACCGGGGGGCTATGAAAAATATAATAGACTACTTGGAGAAGCACAAAATTTTAAGAGACAACCAAGAACAGAGTCAGGCTTGAATGACAAGTTTCATGTCCTATCTGACACAATTTCTTTAAGACTAGGAGTGGTGGATGTTTCATCTACAGTATAGAAATCAACATGGAATCAAGCAAAGTCAAGAGACAGACAAATATGTTCCAGATTAAAGAACAAAATAAAACCTCAGGAAAAAACAAACCTTAATGAAAAGAAGTAAGTAATTTACCTGATAAAGAGTTCAAAGTAATAATCAGAAATATGCCCATTGAACTAAAGAATGGATAAACATAGAACTTTGATAGAGATAGAAAACACAATACCAGAAAGTACCAGACAGAAGTCACAGAGCTGAAGAATGCAATAACTGAACTAAAAATATACTAGAGGGGTTCAATATCAAATGAGATGAAGCAGAAGAAAAGATCAGTAAACTCGAAGACAAGCAGTGGAGCTCACCCAGTCAGCAGGAAAGAGAGAGAGAGAGAGAGAGAGAGAGAGAGAGAAGGAAATAGACATCTAGATTCAAAAATCCCAGAGAATTTTGAATAAAAAGAACACAAAGAGACCTGCAACATACACTGTAGTTAAAATGTCAAAAGCTTAAGAGGAGAGAATATGAAGAGTAGCAAGAGAAAAACAACTTGTCATATACAGAGGAACGCCCGTAAGACTGTCAGAAGACTTTTTAACAGAAATGTTGTTTGCAATACAAATGTTGCTTGTTAGAAAATAAGAGTATGATATATTCAAAGTGTTAGGAAAAAAAACCTTTCAACCAAGAATACTCTACCCAGCAAAGTTATCATTTAGAACTAAAGGAGAAATAGGGGTGCCTCAAGCACCCCTCTTGATTTCAGCTCAGGTCATGATCTCACAGTACATAAGATCAAGCCCTCATTGGACTCTCGCCTCACAGTGCAGAGCCTGCTTATGATTCTTTCCCTCTCTTTTTGCCCCTCCTCCTCTCATGCCCTCTGTCTCTATCTTAAATAAATAAGCATTAAAAAAAGAAGTAAAGGAGAAATAGAATTTTCCAGACAAGCAAAAGTTAAAGGAGTTCATCACCATTATACCAGCTTCTCAAGAAATGCTAAAAGAACTTCTTTAAGCTAAAAAGAAAGAGTGCTAATTAGTAATAAGAACACATATGAAAGAATAATTATCACTGGAAAAATAATTATATAGTAAAGGCAGCGGATCAATCACTTATAAACCTAATATGAAGGTTAAAAGACAAAAGTTGTAAAATAATTATGATTGCAAAATTAGTTAAAGGATGCACGAGCTAAAAAGATGTAAAATGTGACATCAAAAACATAAAACAGAGTGGGGGCATGGTAGTAATGTTGAATTTCACCATGGGATCAAACTTAAGTTGCTATTAGTCTAAAGTAGGCTGTTATAGATTTAAGTTGTTATATATAAACCCCATGGTAACCACAAAGCAAAAATTTATAGCAAATACACAAAAGATAAAGAAAAAAGGAGCATAAGCACACTATAAAAGAAAGTCATCAAACCACAAAGGAAGAGAGAGTAGAAGAAAAGGAGGAGAGGAACTACAGAAACAAAATAGCAAAAAGCACATACCTATCAATTATTACCTTAAAAGTAAGTGGGCTAAATGCTTCAATCAAAAGACATAGAGTGGCTGAGCAGGCTAAAAAGCAAGACCCTCCTCTTTATAATACTGCCTCCAAGAGATTCACTTTATTATTTATTTATTTATTTAAAAAAATGTTTATTTTAGAGAGAGAGAGAAGAGTGTGAGTGGGGGAGGGGCAGAGAAAGAGGGAGACACAGAATACAAAACCAGGCTCTAGGCTGTGATCTGTCTGCATAGAGCAGTGTAGGGCTCGAACTCACGAACTGTGAGATCATGACCTGATGTGAGATAATGGCCTGAGCTGACGTTGGACACTTAACCAACTGAACACCCAGGCACCCCTAGGAAAATCATTTTAGATGTAAGGACATACACAGACTAAAAGGAAAGTGACAGAAAAAAGATATTCCATGAAAATGGAAACTAAAAGAAAGCTGGAGTAGCTATGTTTGTATCAGTCAAAATAGACTTTAAAACAAAGACCGGGGGCGCCTGGGTGGCTCAGTCGGTTAAGTGTCCGACTTCGGCTCAGGTCATGATCTCACAGCTCGTGAGTTCAAGCCCCACGTCGGGCTCTGTGCTGACAGCTCAGAGCCTGGAGCCTGTTTCAGATTCTGTGTCTCCCTCTCTCTCTGCCCCTCCCCCATTCATCCTCTGTCTCTCTCTGTCTCAAAAGTAAATAAACGTTAAAAAAAATTAAAAAAAAATAAAACAAAGACTGTAACAAGAGAAAAAGAAGGCTGTTACATAATGATAAAGGAGCCAATCCAAAAAGAAGATATAATATTTGTGAATATCTGTGAACGTAATGCAGGAGCACCTGAATATATAGAGCAAATATTAACCAACCTAAAGGGAGAAATACACAGCAATACAATAATAGTGGGATAGTTTAATAGCCCACTTATAACAATGGATAGATCATCCAGACAGAAAATCAATAAGGAAACATTGGCCTTAAATGATGCTTAGAACAGATGGACTTAACAGATATTTAAAGAATATTCGACCCCAAAGCAACAGAATACACATTCTTCTCAAGCGTACAGGGAATATTTTCCAAAATAGATCATATGTTAGACCACAGTAGAAGTCTTAATACATTTAAGAGGATTGAAATCATGTAAAGCATCTTGTTCAACCACAAAGGTATGAAACTAGAAATTAATTACATGAAGAAGACTGGAAAATTAACAAATACATGGAGATTAAACAACATGCTATTGCAAAACCAATGGGTCAAGACAGCAATAAAAAATACCTTGAGACAAATGAAAATGGAAATGAAACGTTCCAACATTTATAGAATGAAGGAAAAGCAGTTTTTAGAGGGAAGTTCTTAGCATAAATGCCTACCTCAAAAAACAAAAATCCCAAACAACATAACTTTACAATTCAGGAAACTAGAAAAAGAACAAAGCCCAATGTTAATAGAAGGAAGGAAATAAAAAAGAGCCAAATGAACAAAACAGAGACTAAGAAGACAATAGAAAAGATCCATGAAACTAAGAGCTGTTTTTTTAAAAAATATTAACAAAATTGATAGACTTTTAGCTAGACTCACCAAGAATAAACGAGAGGACTCTAATAAATAAAATCAGAAATGAAAGAGGTATTACAATGGAAATACAAAGGATCCTAAGAAACTACTATGAATGATCATATACTGACAAATTGGACAAGCTGGAAGAAATGGATAAATTTGTAGAAAGATATAACCTACCAAGACTAAATTATGATGCAACAGAAAAACCTGAATAGACTCATTACTAAGTGAGGATATTGAATCAGCAATAAAAACCTCCTGAGAAACAAAGTCCAGAACAGAGGGCTTCCCATGTATTCAAAGAATACATTCAAATAAATATATTGCATATATTCAAAGAAAAACTAAAATCAATTCTTCTCAAACTCTTCCAAAAAATAGAAGAGGAGGGAACTTTTCCAAACTGATTTTCCCGGGAAAACATTACCCTGATACCTAAACCAGAAAGAATGCCACAAGAGAAGATAATTCTAACCCAATATCCTTGATAAACATGGATGCAAAAATCCTCAACAAAGTATTAGCAGACTGAAAATCATCAATACATTAAAAGGATTACATACCCTGATCAAGTGGGATTTATTTGAGGGGTACATGAATGGTTCAAAACCCACAAATCAGTCAATATACACTATATTAACAAAATAAAATATTAAAAATCCTAACAATCATTGCAAAAATGGAGAAAAAGCATTTAACAAAATTAAGCATCTATTTATGATAAAATCTCTCAACAAAATAGGTACAGAGGGAACATACCTCAATACAATAAAGGTTGTATATGACAAACCCACAGCTAACATCATACTCAAGAGTGAAGAGCCAAAAGTTTTTCCTCTAAGCTCAGGAATAATACAACGATTAACATTCTCACCACTTTTATTCAACATAGTATTGAAAATTCTAGCCAGACCAATAGTCAGGAAAAAAGAAATAAAAAGCTTCCAAATCAGAAAAGAAGAAGTAAAAGTTTTTCTATTTGCAGATGACATGATATTATATATAGAAAACCCTAAAGACTCCATCAAAAAACCTTTAGTGGCAGTAATGAATTCAGTAACGTGGCAGGATACAAAATCAGTCTACAAGAGAATTTGTTGCATTTCTGAACACTAATAATGAACTATGAGAAAGAGAAATTAATAAAACAATTCCATTTAAATTTTATCAAAAAGAATCAAGTACCTTCGAATATAGTTAACCAAGGAGGTGAAACTTGTGTATTTTGATAACTATAAGACTTAATAAAACAAATTGAAGAAAGCACAAATAAGTGAAAAGATATTCCCTGCTCATGGATTGGGAAAAAAATATTGTTAAAATGTTCATACTATCCAAAGCAATGTCCATATTGAATGTAATCCCTGTCAAAATCCAACGGCATCTTTCACAGAAGTAGAATCCACAATCCTAAAATTTGTATGGAGCCATAAAAGACCCCAAATAGCCAAAACGGTCTTGAGAAAGAACAGCAAAGCCAGAGGTATACTCTTCCCTAATTTCAAACTATCTTACAAAGCTATAGTACTTAAAATGGTATTGTACTGGCATGAAATCAGGCACATAGATCAATGGAATAGAATAAAGAGCCCAGAAATAAACTTATGCATATACAGCCAAGTAATTTATGACAAAGTATGCAAGAATATACAATGGGGAAATATATTCTCTTCATAAATGATGGTGGGAAAATTAGATAACCGCATGCAAAAAAATGAAACTGACCACTGTCTTACACACAAAAAAACCAAAAATTAACTCAAAATGGGTTAAAGGCTTGAATATAAGACCTGAAACTGTAAAACTCCTAGAAAAAAAAAAAAAACAGAGGTGGTTATTTCCTTGACAGAGGTGTTAGTGATGATTTTTTAAACCTGACACCCAAATAAAAAGCAACAAAAGCAAAAATAAACAAGTGTGACAACATCAAACAAAAAGCTTCTACACAAAAAAGGAAATCATAAAAAAATTAAAATGCAGCCTACTGACAAGGAGAAAATATTTGCAAATCATGAATCTGATAAGGAACTGATATCGAAAACATATATAGGACTCATACAATAGCAAAAAAAATTGATTTAAAAAATGAGCAGAAGGTATGAAAAGACATTTTTCTAGCCAAGGCATACAGATACATGGTCAACAGGTACATGAAAAGATGCTCTACATCACAAATCATTTGGGAAATGCAAATCAGAGCCGCAATGAGATATCACCTCATAGCAGTCTGAATGGCTAGTCAAAAAAAACTAGAAATATCAAGTGTTTAATAAAAGGGAACTCTTGTGCACTGTCTTTGGGAATGTAAATTGGTGCAGCTACTGTGGGAAACAGTATGGAGTTTTCTCAAAAAATTAAAAATAGAAATATCATATGGTCTAGTAATTCCACTTCTGGGTATTTATCTGAAGAAAACAAAAACACTAACTTGAAAAGATATACACACCTTCATGTTCATTACACTATTATTTACAGTAGGCAAGATATGGAGGTAACTGAAGTTTCCATTGGTAGATGAATGGGTAAAGAAATTATGGAATGTATATATGTATACCTATATATGTATGGAAAATTATTCAAAAAAATTAACCCAAAATGGATCATAGACTTAAATGAAAACACAAGACTATAAAACTAGAAGATAACATAGGAGAAAATCATATCATCTTAATAGATGTAGAAAAAGCATTTGACAAAATTAAACAGCTATTTATGATAAAAACTCTAAACAAAGTGAGTGTAGAGGAGATGTACCTCAATATAGTAACGTCCATATTTGACAAGTCCACAGCTAACATCTTAGATATAGTGATGCCTTTTTAGATACAACATCAAAGACATGATCCATGAACAAAAACAATTGATAAGCTGGACTTCATTAAAATTAAAAAAAAAAAAACCTTCTTCTCTGTAGAAGACAATATCAAGAGAGTGAGAAGACAAGCCACAGACTGGGAGAAAGTATTTGCAGAAGACTTACCTGATGAAGGACTGTTATTCAAAATATAAAAAGAATTCTTGAAACTCAACAATAAGAAAACAAACAGCCATGGGGCCCCTGGTGGCTCAGTTGGTTGAGCGTCCAACTCTTAATTTCGACTCATGTCATGATCCCAGCATTGTGGGATTGGGCCCTGTGTTGGGATCTGCACTGAGTATGGAGCCTGATTAAGATTCTCATTCTCTCTCTCTCCCTCCCTCCCTCCCTCCCTCCCTCCCTCCCTTCCTCCCTTCCTCCTCCTCCTCCCTCTCTCCCTTTCCCTCCCTCGCTCCCTCTCTCTCCCTCTCTCTTCCCCCCCTCACTCTCCCTCTCTCTCTCTCCCCCCTCTCCCCCCTACTGCTTCTCTCCCTTGCTCATGCGTGCACTCTCACTCCCAAATAAAAAAAAAAAAAAAAAAGAAAAAAAAAGAAAACAGAAAGCAACCCAATTAAAACCTGGACCAAAGATGTAAAAAAGATACTTTGCCAGAGAAGATATATAGATGGCAAATATGCATGTACAAAGAAGCTTCACATCGTATGTTATCAGGGAAATGCAAATTAAAACAATGAGATACTACTACGCACCTATCAGAATGGCCAAAATAGAGCCCTGACAACACCAAATGCTGGTGAGGATGTGGAGCAGCATTCCCTGCAGGTGGGAATGCAAAATGGTACAGCCGCTTTGGAAGACAGTTTGGCAGTTTCTTACAAAACTAAATCTGCTCCATGCCCTACAATTGTGCAATTGTGTTCTTTGGTATGTATGCAAAAACGTTGAAAATGTATGCCCACACAAAAATTTTCACATGAATGTTTATATAGTAGCTTTATGCATCACTGTCAATACTTGGAAGCAATCAAGATGTCCTTCAGTAGGTGAGTGGATAAATAATCTGTGATACACCTGACAATGGAATATTATTCAGAGCTAAAAGGCATGCACTGCCAAGCCATGAAAAGACATGGGGGAACCTTAAATGCTTATTACTAAGTAAAAGAAGCCAATTTGAAAAGGCTACATAATGTATGCCAACTATATGCCATTCTGGAAAAGGCAAAACTTGTAGACAATAAAAAGATTGGTGGTTGCCTGGGGGTGGGGAGGGGAAGAGATAAATAGGCAGATCACAGAGCATTTTTAGGGCCATGAAAATGCTTTTTATGATACTATAATTGATACATGTTATACATTTGTCCAAACCCATAGAATGCAGAAGTGAACCTTAAAGAAAACTATGGATTTTGGGTGATTATGATTTTTCAATGTAGGGTCATCCTTGATTTAAAAAATGTACCATCCCACTGAGTCATGTTGATAATTAGAGGCGTGGTGGCTATGCATGTGTGGTGGCAGGGGTTTTATGGGAAATCTCTGTATTATCTCCTCAATTTTGTTGTGAACCTTAAACTGCTCTGAGAAAATAAGTCTTTAACAAAAGAAAGACAGGCTCTAACCATGTACTTACGCAGCCTTGCCTCACTTGCCTCACCCTAATCCTGGTCTTGCACACAAGTTCCTTTTTAGTGATGAAAAGAGAAAAATCAACTCCCTTAGTGCACTGGAATAAAAATTCAATTAATTCACTCCATTTTTTCAGGATTCAACAAACTAACCTAATTGGTTTTAATTTTTGCTTATTTTCTAACTTATTTCTTTCTTGGAGCATTCTTCTCTCTCAATACTTGTTATAATACTTCTTAGAACTCATCTTATTTCTGAATCACACATGGGTAATTCTCTAGAACCCGGACTCCCAGGAGAACATGTTGTCTTTCCTGACTTAGTACCCATAAATACAGCTCAGCCAGCATGGGTAGGTAGGTCCATGTTAATGGTCCTGGTGCCCATTCATACAGGTGAAAGAGGTCATGGTGTAAGAGTGGCAGCCAAGTGTTTCAGAAGCGTGAACTGTGACTGGGATTGCAGAGACAGCACCTAAAGGGCCAAGGGTTTGGGGGAACTGAGAGGGTCATCACAGAAGTGGTGGCAGCAGCTCCCCTGGCTGCAGTTTCTTTCAGATGTTTGTGATTTGGAGCCTGCCTTACAAAGACCCCTTCAGCTCCGAAAGGAAGTAGTGTACTCATGAGCAGGGCCTGCATGACTGTTCTTTATTAGAGAACATATGTGATGAGTATTTGAAGTAAACTTCTCTGGAAAACGTGTACACGTTTATGCTCTGGTATGCCATTTGCATCACACTGGCTCCTCCACAAAATATGTTTAAAAAATCTCAAGCTGGCTGCTTTATTTCTTCCTTACCAGTCAGCATTCTTTTGCTTGAAAGGACTTTCATCTATAAGACTGCCTATACCCACCCACTTCCCTACCCCTTAGGAATCAAAAGCCACTTCGTTAAGCTCAGACATCAAAATGAACAAAACATAATGAGATTGTCAATGTTCAATGACTCATGTGGGTTTATTGCCCATGATGCAGATATGGGAGACAAGTGTAGACATACCTTAAGTTTTTCTAATAACAGTGAGCAGATTAGCATTTTTTAAAAAAATGATTAATGAAAAGAGATCAGACACAAAATAGGGGCATAAATTTTCATCTGAGAGGAAAAACAGGTCTTTCAGACCTGTTTCCCAGAGCACCAAAAAAGAGAAAATACCAGTGTGTTTTTTTTTTTTTTAAGGGGCGTAAAAAAAAAAAAAAAGATACAGAGGACAAACACACACACACACACACATAAACCTAACACAAAGGGCACTAAAGAAGGACAGCAATTTTTTGTACTTGTATGAGAAGAATACTGAATAATGTAGAAAGGCAGATCTTACAGCCCCTTTGAATTCTTATTTAACTTACAATAGAAATACTTATAAAAACCAGGACTACCTCCATTATTAGGCATGGCTGTGAAAACTATTCCACGTGAGTAAATATTTTAAGAAATTGGCATTTTTTAAGGTCCCCAAACAATACTTTGATCCTTTGGTTTTTATGTAGAGTTGACCACCTCAAGAAACTCTTTACCAGCCACAGTCCATTATTTTCCTGTGGTCACCCAGAGGTGCCTCTCAGGTCTGTTTATGTGTGCAGAGATATTTACCTCCATGCTAAGTAGCCCAGGCTCCGCTTTTTAATCTAATGCCTTGTTGATTTCAGTAGTTTTTTTTATCCCCTTTGTTGATAGCCATCATTGTTGTCAACATTTCATTGCCATCAAATTGGATCTGTCTCCACAGGTCTTCCTAGCATCCCAGATATGTCTTCTGATTTGTTCTTGTCATCTGCAGTGGCTAGTACATAAGATGAACAAGACATTTAGATTTCTGTGTAAATGAGGCTCCAAAAAAGGGCTTTTTTTATAGGTAATGTGCATAAGCTTTAGGTCATGAGTTTAAGCTCGTGAAGGCTTTTTCTTTATATATTGCTTCCTCGCTGTGTTCCAGACAGCTGAGACTGCTGGAGAACTGAGTTTCAAATAAATGAGATGTCTTGTTTTAATATCATTCTTGTATATGTTGCCTCTCCAAGATCACTGTTAATCTCCCGGTCTTACAAGTTTGCAAATTTCTTGCACTACCTAGAATGGAAACTTCTATCTAGCAGGAGTTTAATGAATATATATTAAACAGTCTTTCTAAACTTCAGTGTCCTCATTTGTAATGTGGTGGATTTAGTCTGGATGAGCAATTCCCTGGGGAGCAGAGACTGATAAAAATAAGGTCATTCTAGTGTATGTATTCCATGACAGTGTAAGGATGGTGACTCTCTTTTGTTCTTTGGTTATATCTGTCCTAATTATTGGTGCTAGAGCAGTTTTTTTTATGAAATGATGATGGTAATAGGTGGTTCTAAATATATTTTTGCAATGATAAAATGCTACATTGGCAACCCTATGTCAGTATCTCAACTGCTATGAAACAAAACTATTATTAGCTTGTAAAACTGTGTTAAAAGTACTAAACTAGAGAAGAAAAATCCAATCATAACATCATAGACATTTGTAAATAATTTTTAAAATAAATTGAATTGTATCCATGTCAACAGCATAGTATATGTTGAAAAATAAATATGTTTAGGAAGGATTAAATTTGTAGAGGCTCAATCATTAATACAGACTTAAAGCTAGTGAATTTCTGGTGGGACACAGCTTACTTTTTGCAGTTGATGTCATAAAAGTCATCTGTACTTGCCAAGCTATGCCTTTAGTCCCTCAGAAAGTCAGAATATAGGGCAAACAGGGGCGCCTGGGTGGCTCAGTCGGTTAAGCGTCCGACTTCAGCCAGGTCACGATCTCGCGGTCCGTGAGTTCGAGCCCCGCGTCAGGCTCTGGGCTGATGGCTCAGATCCTGGAGCCTGCTTCCGGTTCTGTGTCTCCTTCTCTCTCTGCCCCTCCCCCCTTCATGCTCTGTCTCTCTCTGTCTCAAAATAAATAAATGTTAAAAAAAAATTAAAAAAAAAAAAAGAATATAGGGCAAACAATCAGCTGACTGAGGAGGACAGTTCTTTAAGTTTTTCTAAACATTCTTCCTTTATATTTCATCTCCCTATTACACTCCCTACTTTAGCTGCATTTTAGAAGAAACTGAAGAGAAAAGATAAAGGAATGGAGTAAAAGTTCAGAGAGGGAGAGGAGAAAGACATTGTTTTAACCCTGCAGGTGTCTGCAAGTACCATTGCTTAAAAGATCAGGCATTTTTCACACTTCCCAAACGCCCTTAGTTTATAGCTTGGCTGCATTTTCACGTGGCTTAGTGACGATTGACACATGTCACATGGGAAGCTCTTTGTGGGACACCCGTACTCTAAGGTGGTTTAGAACTGCCCAGCAAAGATGATTGATTTCTCCCCATTGATTTCTGCCTTGTAAGAAGGACGGTGCATGTATCTTAGGATGCAGTAACAAAAACATCCCACCTCCCTTCTGTCTGCTCTGCTCTGCTCTGTTGGCTACAGCTGACCTTGAATCACTCACCTTTCCTCTTTTCTTTCAAGATGTCGTGAAGAGATGGAACAGGGCTAGTTGGGGAGCCTATGGGGCCACAGACATAGGCATCGTGGTTAAGGGAACTCATGAGTGGTGCCTGGGACATTATTACACTCCACAGTAGAGCTAATTGCTCAGAAAGCATCTGAAATCCTTTGAAGGAAGAATTGTGTCATCATTAGGGAGCATTTTAAAAAAACTGATTTTGTTTCATGTCCTTTTCCACCCTTTATTTAGAAAGCTGTTCAGTCATGACATTCATTCACTTATTCAATACCTGTTTATTCATTTACTGTGTTAGGTTCTAGGGGTTCAAATATAAACTTCTGCCCTTGAGGAACCCATAGTCTGGCAGGACCCAGAGAGAAATGAATACCCAATAATGCTACAGTAGGCTAAAGCATCTCTCACACTGTTCTTCAAGCATAGATAGGTGTATGTTAGGGTGTGAGTAGATCTGCTGGGGCTAAGGAGTAGGCAAGCAAGGAAGAGTTCACCAGTGAGCTAAGATTGGAATTGGGTATTACAGAAGTATAGGACCTGGTGCTATACAGAGAAAGATAGGAAGGAAGTTGAGGAGAGAAGGCACCACTTGAATGAAGGCATGGAAGTAGGCACATTTGTACCTGAAAAGATAAGTATGGCTGGAATATTGGATGTGGGTTTGCTTAAACTAGTGGGGGATGATACTGAAAAGGTGACATGTAAGGTCCCATAAAACCCTACAGGTTCTCATCCCCACTAAGGAGAGATGGTGGATTAAGTATGCACATTTCACCTTTATTCTGCTCTTCACCTGAAGCATGAGGGAGCATCAAGAAAGGGGATGGAGGGAACCAACCTGGGATATATACATGAAGGTCAGCCACTGAGCTAGCTTTTGTGTGTATCTTAGTTAATCTTTGCAGTAAACCTGAGGATTATCAAATATCCACATTTGACAAATGCGAAAACCACGTCTTGACAAGAGTCACACAATCAGCATTATAGCCTTAGAATTCTAATCAGATCTTTATGGTTTCAATCATCTTTCTAGATTTGCTTCTAATGGCTACTTTCAAAAAATACTCCTGGTCCTTGTGATATGAATACAAAAACTGGATTAACTTTATGGACTTGGTGAAAAATGTAGGCTTTATCACATAGACAATAAAGCGCCCTTCAACCCATAGGGATAAGAGCCTGAAAGCTGGTAGGTCCTGGGAGCTTGCAGAATGTAATATGAAACTGTTCTTCATACACAGAGGGCAGGGAGAGAGCAAAGAGAGAGGCAGGTCATTCCAGATTGAGAGGTGGCAGATTTAATGAGCAAGGGAATTTACATACAGATTCCATCTTGGGCAACTGCAAAATGAGTATATCTCTGCACCCACCTGCCAGAATCTTTAAAATTTGTATAGAGGCCTTAACTGAGTTCAGTCACGTACACAGTTAGATAGTCTCAACATCACATCACTATCTCAAGGCTATGTCCTTGGGGCAGCCTCTGGGAGCGGGAAAGGTAAGCAGAATGCACATTCCAAGCACAGGGGAGCAGTGAAGACACTCCAGTTGCCTAGATCCAGTTCATGGGTCAAACCAGCGGTCATGTCTTCTTCATGACCTCCCCTAAAGGAGCTCCAGCAGGACTACCAAGGGCTGCCGTCAGCTGTCTGATGGCGTCTGGCAGGAACAGAACCCCACCAAGCAGGAGAGAAGAGAGCAGCAGATAGCCAGTTACAAGCCCTGGAGAAGCATTCCAAAATCAGGGGATTTGCATAGTAAAATTGAAAGCATATTTGCATTCAGGAATCAAATGCATGCATTACCACTGTCCTGGAAATAGGCTGACTCAGACCATACGACTAAATAAAAGAATAATGTTTACTCAGAACTGATGTACTTGTTTAAAAAGTTAATGTTTTAAGCTTTCTGCCTTCTAGCAAAACATCGCTAATCTAATTAGAGCTTTCCAGCCCCACTTGGCCTGCAAACAGGCCTGCAGTGCATTGACTGCTCACCAGACAGGATGGACCCCGGGCCCTTTCTCCTCACCCCCTGAGCTTAAAAAGTTCAGCTTTACCCTCCTTTCCATAGCCAAATGTTTTCTTCTCATTTCTGAGCCAGCCACCAGGCACATTCCATCACTTTGCACTCTCTAGAATCCCAGAAAACAAGTTTATTTGGGTGATAGGTCTTCCCTTGAAGACATTCTTAGAACACTCTGTGGTGAACAGTACATATCTAATTGCAAAGGCAAGGAGATTTTAGCAGTAAAAGGGTTTTATAACATCAAGCCTACTTAGGGGGCAGTGGGGAGATCTTTAAGACTCCCCCACTTCAGATTTCAGCAAGTTCATTGAAACTTTTTTTTCCCATTCTCATGTCGTAGCTGGCTAGTTTTTACTGTCCAGGGGATTGGTGGGTGGTAGACTGGAGAAGTTATGGGTGATGAAGTTTAAGATTGAGGTGGAATTAATTAGACATAATCCCATTCTAAAGCTAGTGTGGTTTTAATCATTCAAGATCCAGGAAGGAGCAGGCCCAAAGGGTGTTATAAAAAAATCATGAAATAAAAATATAAATGCAAGTCTGTGAAGTTTTCCCGTGATGTACACAGACCAGGAATTAGTCTGGCTGCAGTTGTTTCTGGAGATACTGGTTGAGAACGTGGTGGGGAGCCCTGCCTTTCCCCCCCGCCCCAATTCCCACAGCAGCTGACTTTGAAGACGATGAAGGCATGGAGTGGCACTGGTACAAAGGGTAGTAACAATGAAAATGTGTCTTACAGGGCTCCACCATTTCACAGCCTTCTCCTATCTATGTCTTACTTCATACTGTCACAACCCATGAGGGTAGTTGGTGAAGGTATTGGGATTCTCAGTTCACAGAGGAGTCACATGAGATGTAAAGAGCTTAAGTGGTTTACATTACATTGCACAGATATTTCATACTAGAGATAGGATGAAAAACATAACAAGTGCAATTTTCAAAGCTCTGAATGGTTGGCCTACTCAGTGTAAGGAATCTGTAAGTTTCCTCCTCTTTCACATATGAGATGGAGAAGAGGTAAGATCATGACCATCTCTTCCTCATCTCAACCCTCTCCCACCTTTGAAATGTTGAAGTATATGTATTTGGTGTCTCCAGGACAAGATGCCGTGGGACTGATGAGGCACATTTTCATCTTTGGATTTCAGAACTCAGTGTACAACCCTTTGGCCCTCTGTTAGTGCTGAGTAGCCTTATCCTTGTCCATGCCCAAGGGAGCACTTGATACCTGCATTTGTAAATGCAGAGGGTATGAGTATGATCTTATTTTTTTTCCCAAATCTCCTCAGGATCTGAACTTGACATTTAGTTTTGGTGGGTGAAGTTTATACCCCTGGTGAGGAAGAGTTATTCAACAGTAAAATGAGCAGTTCATTTTTATTTTATTTCATTTTTTTTATTTTAGAGAGAAAGAGTGCAAGCAGGGGAGAGGGGCAGAGGGAAAGAAAGAGAGAGAGATGAATGAAAATCTTAAGTAAGTTTCATGCTCAGCACAGAGCCTGATGCATGAGGCTCAATCCCATGACCCTGGGATCATGATCTGAGCCAAAATCAAGAGTCGGACGCTCAACCGAGCCATCCAGGTGCCCTAAACCAGCAGTTTAATAAATACCAAACAAACAAAATCAGTGTATTGCTCATAACAAATGTGTTGGAGGGAAACCAGCTTATTTTCTCAAGCTTTTACTCAAGCATATTAATGTTAAGTGAATTTTTTGGACATATTCTAGTCTAGTTAATTTCTTAATGATTTGCTAGAGTCAAAGTCTGTTGTGTCTTCCACTGAGAAAAAAGCCATGATCCTGTTTGCTACCTGACTTATTAATTACCCTCTGCCTGAATGCAGCAGTTAACATTGTTATTATCTCATGGATCACATGCCACATTGCACAATATGTTCATTGTAACTGAGAATTCAGCCATCACCCAGTTGCAGTATAGGGGAGATTATATCAAGAGTAGTGTTTATGGTGTACTAACAGCCTCATAAAGATAAACATCAGAAATTCATTTGAAAACCGAAATCACTGTGTCCGTTCTTAAGTTTCCATAGGTGGCTTCCTAACTATTTGTCTATGCCTTGGTGTGCATAGTTGCCAAGACTTTCAGCAGAACCTGCCTCTGACACATTCTTACAGGAGTGTGGACACAGAAGAACAGTTGATTTCACAGACCACTCCCCTACTTCCCTTTGGTCCCATGGCCTGACACATAGGGAAAGGAGACTCCTTTAGTTGGAAGCTAAGTGGATTGTTCAAATACACTCCCTGATGACATGTCTGAAGATTCTTATTCTGTCTGTGCTCTATCCTACCCAGGAATGGAGATTGTGAGGCAACTTTCTGATTTATTATCTGTTCTCGCATTTCTGAATCAACAAAAAAGAGTCGATGCGGAACACTGGGAATGCCCACATTTACTTGGAGTAGGGGTTAAGTCTGCTGGCTTTGGAATCTAGGAGATTTACTATTCAGCACCAATTCCAACACTTGCTATCAGTGTAAACTTGATGAGCTTCAGTCGTCTGCTATTTCCGTTAGGGGCTATGAGAATAACCACATCATGGTCTATTTGTGAGGATTGAATAAGTGCATAAAACACCTATTCTGGTACTCAGGACCAAGCAAGTGATCAATAAAGATTAATTAGTATTGTTGTATTTGCCACCCTGGAGGACCACCCACAAGGTTGTTACAGAGAATAAATATTAAATGCCAGCAAAAGCCCGTAGCACAGCCTTTGGTTCATCCCTTTAGATTTTCTGGTATGGCAAGGGGAAAAAAATCTGTTCTCATACTCAATTCATGGATTTTAATTAGTGAGTAAAATAAACTATCTCTCCAGTTTCCATCAGGATGCAGGTGTGAGATTCTCTTTTAAACACCCTTCTCACTTCTACTTACCATTCCTTTGTTCTGACACATGCTGGGTAGATGGGCGCATTTCCAAAGCTGAAATGTCTGGGTTTGGTCAAGAGTCAAAACTTTGTCTGTAGTTTATCTTCTGATCACTCAGGTTATCCCAGGAGACTAGAGACCACCCTGAGACTTCAGTTTTGGCATACAAAGTAAACTAGCTTCCTCTGTAGGTGAGCACCCAGTTACAGGAATATATGCTTATTGATGCATAAATATATAAACAGGCAGAAAGCCAGGACTCTTAGATGATGGTGAGTCAGTCTGAACCCCAAAGGCCAACAGGACTGAGAGGTTCTTCTTTGTAGAGCCTCAAAGCCCTTAGGTTGAACTCTGATAGGACTTTAGGTCTATGCACCCCTTAGCAGGTAATGAAGCCACCTGAAATTTCCATAGCATTATGTTCTTTTCAAAGACCTTTCATATAAAACATCTTATCCACAACCATTATGTGATGTAGGCAATGCGTAGACTGTCATCCTTACTTTACCTTTAGAAGGAAATATATGTTCAGAGACATTGTTTCTAGCAAACACTGAGTTAGTGACAGCCTCTGGATGAAAAGGTACTACTGTGGTAGTGGAAAATAGCAGCATCATAAGGAAGGTACCCCAAGGAGTGTTCTCTTGCTGGAATGATTAACAGTCAAAGAGGAGGTGCCTCTCCTTTCTGGGGTGGGACCTCCCTTGTGAGTTACCTCTGTGGTCCCTTGGTTCCTGAAAGCTGTGTTAATGTCTACTGATCCCTGATTCTTCTTGCCTACTTCATGGATCCTCAGTTAGCTTGTGATTTCCATTTCTCTTGAGAAATCCTTCCTGTGACTATACATCCCTTAACTGTTGCCATATTGCTACCTCAATGAGAGTATTCTTACAATTTTGTTTGCACCAAACTTCTCTGTTGTGCTCTTTAAAATGAACGGTGGATCAAATTTTGAAACCCTGATTTAGGAGACACTGGCTCTGTGTGTGTGTGTGTGTGTGTGTGTGTGTGTGTGTGTGTGTGTTGTGGATTCAGTGGTGTGCTGGATTTTGCAAGAACTTCTTGAGTGCATCTTTTCCCATCTCTATATTCTGTGACATAGTATCTTAAAATTGACTATGATATAAGTTTTCGGCCATGGAAGTCAGCCCCTCTTCTCCAATCTCGAGAGCTGGTTGTTAAACATTTACTAGCATACCACAGCATAGTTCCACTGTGTTCCAACCATATGCTTAGTCCTCAGATAATTTATCCTAGTGCCTATAAGTCATAGGTGGGATACTTGGGCACAAAAATCATGACTGACAACTTTGATTGCTTCACCCTATTTTTCCCCCAGAAATAGAGAAAAAAATGTAATTTGTGTTTTTCCTTTTCAAGCAGACTTAGTTATATAATTTTATATTTCTAGCATGTGTTGCAGCTCTTTCAATAATAACAATCAGGGGCGCCTGGGTGGCTCAGTCGGTTAAGTGTCCGACTTCAGCTCAGGTCAAGATCTCACGGTCTATGAGTTTCAGCCCCACGTTGGCCTCTGTGCTGACAGCTCAGAGCCTGGAGACTGCTTCAGATTCTGTGACTCCCTCTCTCTCTGACCCTCCCCCGTTCATGCTCTGTCTCTCTCTGCCTCAAGAAATAAACATTAAAAAAATAAAAAAAAAAAAGAATCATCGAGCATCTATTATGTTCCCAGCCCTATTCTAGTACATGAAACAAGTCAGCCCTGGCTCCTTTAGAACACACACTAAATTCTAAAGTCTATAAATTGTTGGAAATTTTAAGGAGATTCCATGGAAATGGAGCAAAGTGAGGGAGAGGGAGAATCATATAAGATGAGGTTGGTCTTATAGGCAGAGGCAAGTGGAGAGTTTGTGCTTAATTTAAAGTTTAATAAAAATCTGTATTATAACAGAGAAGGCAGGTTGAGATTTATGTTTTAAAAAGATCACTCTGGGGGCACCTGGGTGGCTGAGTCAGTTAAGCATCTGACTCTTGATCTTGGCTCAGGTTGTGATCTCATGGTTCTTGAGATCAAACCCTACATTAGGCTCTGTGCTGACAGCATGCAGCCTGCTTGAAATGCTCGCTCTCTCTCTCTCTCTCTCTCTCTCTACCTCCCTCTCTGTTCCTCCCCTGCTCATGCTCTCTCTCTCTCAAAATAAATAAGTAAACTTAAAAAAAAAGAGAGAGATCATTCTGGCTGCCATGCGAGAACTCATTGTAGAGTGCAAAGGGGAATTTTTTTTCTTAGATTTCTTCAAAGAAGAATTAGCTACAATTTTCTTTGGCCCTTTTAAGCCCAGATTCCCTCCTCATGATTATACAAATCCAAATCCTTGAGCCACACACTGGAGAAAAATTGCATCACTGGAGAATAGGTGAAATTGCCTCAGAAGCAAAGTGGTGTAATAACTTACAATTCTATAGTACTTTTTATTTTTTAACACACCTGGTCTCCTTTGGCCACTGGACCCAAGCCCTAGACTTTAGATTAAAAGATATTCAACCATCATTATCCAATAGAACCTTCTGCAGTGATGGAAATATTCTGTAATTGCCTTCTCCAGTATGGTAGCTATTCTCTACATGTGGCTATTGAGCACTTGAGATATGGTTAGTGTGACTGAGGAGTTGGGTTTTAAATTATATTTGCTTTTCATGAATTTAAATTTAAACAGCCACATGTGACCAGCTAGTATATTGGACAGTGCAGCATTATATCCTGTGGGTCTTTGGCTGTACAGGTTACCTCTGTGAGCCATATATTGAATAATAATACCTTTAGGGTGAGGATGAAGTGCCATATGTAAAAGCATAAAGCTTAGTGACTAGCAGCTCACAGGAACACAGTGGAAGCTGGATTCAGTGATGCATGGGAGCAAGATTGAACTGGCTCAGGACAGCAAATTGTGCACATCGCTATCCAACTCTGAGTTTATTGACATTGCACTCAGTCATGGTGGGGATACCTCCACCATGAAAATCAGTAGCCACTACAGCTCAGGGCTCCCTATCCTTATCCCGCATCCTGAAAGAGCCAGTTATTAAAGACTTACCAACACACCTGGTTGGATTCATTTACAAATTATCTGTATTTATACTCATTTCCAACACCAGAACTTTAATTCTTTCACTAATCCCTTTTCATGATTTCTGCAACATTGGTTTAATATTCTATTCCTTTTCTTACATGGCTTTCAAGAGCCTTTTTTTGTTGTTGTTGTTTTGCTACTGTGTTTCTGCTACCTCACAGAAAAGCATCTGCCCGAGGACTGTGCATCTCTGTTCTTTTTCTTTTTTCCTGTAACACAACCTCTGAACATTCCAGTTTGCCTAATTGTTCCTACCTGTGATGAAAGCAAGCAGTTGGCTATACAATTTAGTCACAAGGACATTTTCGGAAATGCTCTATATCTCCATATCTCCATAGCTTTATCTTGGGCAGGGCTCTTTCAGAAAGTCCCAAACTTTTGCATTCACCAGTGAAGTGTTTTGTAAAATGTTGCAAATTACAATTCTTGTTTGCCCCTGCCTTCCCATTTCCAGTAACTTTAACTGGTATTTTATCTGCAAACTACAATAGGAAGATTCATATTATTGATGACTTTATTTTTTCAGCAATATAGTTTTAAGATAATGGCCCTAAAATTCAAAATCCCTAAACCTCATCTCAGCCTGGGACATCTGCAGATAGTTTATCAGTTAAAAAGTTAAGTTAAAGATGATAATGAATGAAGACCTTTTGCCTTCAAATCTGCTCAGAACCTGTCTTAACTTGTGAGCTCTGATCTCTACCAACAGGTTAACCCCGATTAACTTCCCAGGTGTGATCCCATCTGGCTGAACTCTAAGAAAGTCTACCCCATTGGTTTTCAAAATCACTTGTGTTTTTTAAAGCAGCAAAATATTTTCTTCAAAGATAATGTACATGAAAGTCCAATATATAAAACAAGCTGAGTTTTTCTACCTAGAAGGAAGGGCTCCAAATAGAACTGTTCAAAAAACATTGGTGAGCCTGATTTTTTTAAAAAACAAGTTCTATTTTTAACCAATATTATACATCCATTCTGTTTGCAGGTAGTTTTTCTAAACTACCCTATGTTTCTCTTTTAAAAAAACTATAGATCTTGGTTTTTTATGCTAATACTTAACATAATGATGAAGAGGTCAAGCAAGCTTTAGAAATGTCTTTTCTGTCATGGATAACTTTTTAAACTCTGCAGTTTTGTGGTGAAGTTCATCAAAAACAGCATAGTGTGGTTTTCACCTTCATTGTGTCTTTCTGCACCTTAATCTTGTGCAAGAAACAGTTATGGGATAAGCTCTGTGACTTCAATATTGATATTCATTCACTGATACAAATACAAACCCCACATTCTAACACAACCTCTACACTTAGGGTCTTCAGGATAATCCTCTGGAAAGAGAAAACTGGCAATTTCAAATAGACTGACATTTAGGTCTTAAAGGTTTCAAAGATATTTTGGAAGATCTGGAAAAAAAGATGGAAAAAGATCTTTGTCTTACATCTCCTACTTACGTTGATATTATAATTTTATTGTCATGAATATAGAATGATCTTAATAGACAATTGGTCATACTATCTAATTATCATCAGAAATGTAAATTAATACCAATAATGCTAAAATGCTGTCCTTTCTCACCTATTATTGTTTTGTCTTGAATAAGCCTATAGTTCAGATTGATTCATAAGGTCACGTAGCCAGGGCTATTTTATCCATTGACCTCTTTGAACTCATAGCCTAGGGATTATGAGCTTTGCAAGGGCTTGCTAAAGTGTTTGCATCCAGAAAATAATATAAAAGGAAAACCACTAACTAAAAATGGGGAACTGTTGAATCATGTGTGTCTCAGTGCTAACATTATGTTAACTAATTTAATGCCAGCCTTCTACAGTTATATGTCGATGTAATAACCTTTAAAACAAAAGAACAAAAATGAATTATTTATTCTTCATAAAACTCAAGATTTAAAAATGCACAAAATCCTTTAAGACAACTTGAAGAATAATAATAATAAATTTGAAATCTAAGATTTAATATGTTTCTTATGAAGTCAAATAAGGCCAAAATAAGAAGGACCTAGAAAAGTCTTTTTCAAAGTCCTATACACTTAGCAACTTGTTTGCCTCAACGGATTCATTGGTCAATAGTTATTGTTCAAATAACAATCTACTTTGCATATTATTAGGGTGAGAGTTAAATAGGAAATATTCAAGAATAAAATTACTTAGCCATAAGTAGAAGTAGACTGAACTGTTTGAAGTAGACTCTGAATTGTTTTTTTGTAAAATAATCTCATTTTACCAAGTGACATGTTTATGGCCCATCATATGGAAGTAGGAATATTATGTATTAAGGTCAAGTTTTGTTTGGGTTTCTTGCTTGATTTCTGAAATAAGTCAACTGCTCAAGTGTCTTCCATCATTACATTTAATTTGTTTCTCAGTGCATATCAGAATCTCTGATGATAGAGACAGTGTTGCAAGAAAGACCTTTAGTCCATCTGTTCTCCAGGAATGAGTTCTTAATCTAGAGTTCCAGGACCTGCAGTTAGCAGGTGATAGATGGGATTTATATTTATCTGCTCACTAAAATTGTACCAAAAATGTTTGAATATGTGCATGGGTGTGATTTTCTATGGAGAAGTTCTGACTTTCATAGCCTTCTTAAAGAGATTCATGCACATGCTCTCTCTTGCGTGCACTTCTCTGTCTCTCTCTCTGTCTCTCTCTCTCTCTCTCTCTCTCTCACACACACACACACACACACACTCACACACACATGCACACACGCACAAAGATAAAGAAACCTGTCCCAGCATCTCTCCTTCGATCAAGCCAGATTATCAGATTATGTTCTTGATCATATTATCTGGAGCCTTGCCTTACCCCTTCCCCTGCCTTCCCCATTGACTTCTTTCTTGCTTAAGAACAAACCAAACTGTGTTTCAATTTTGAACCCAAAGTTTCAAGTTTTAACCAAAGAAGTTTTTGGGAAATAGACTCATGAAATCTTGAACTACATCTGTTTGAAAAGCTGGTGAGGTTATTGTTTGTCATGTTATTGAGAATCTTCCCTAGGAAGATCCACTTGAAAAAAAAATTACTTTAGAGGTAATCTTTCTAAAAGAGTTTGCCTCTTCCAAGAGACTGATAGGGATTTTTTAAAAATAAAAAGTCTAGAATCAATCATCTGAGGGCTCATACCACCTGCACAGTTATCCCTACTCCTGTTCTACTAGTCCAGGTTTTGAATTTCTGTTCTTATTGATACTTTTTGCACTTATAGTTTCTATTTTTATATACATCATTGGCATAAATCTTCTTAAAGAAGAGTTAAAGGAAAAGATAAATGAATACCCAACTTGTAAGTGGGGAATTTAAATTTCAGTCTAGTGTCTGTCCAAGGTAGCGGGGCCTGTCTCGAATGAGTACTCAAACCCAGGCTTCTCACATGCTAGACTTGTACTTTTGGTAGTTTTCCATATACATGACTCAAAATACTGGTTATTGGGAAGCAACTTGAATGTAGACCTATAGGAAACTCCTCTCCCCTCTATCCTTTCCCAAGTTTTGGAACTATTTCCTTTTTAGTTCTCTAGAAATATTACCCAATTACTATAGGCAACATAGTGATATGAAATTTGTCTTTTCCATTTTTACAGTAGTATTTTAGGAAACTGGGCATGGTAGCAAAGTGCCAGACAAATGTAGAGGCAGAGAAGCTTGGGTTGCAAGTCTACCTGCTCTCTCTGCTTGTTTACCCCCTATCTTCCTTGTGGAGGAAGATAGAATATCCCAGTGATTAAGGACATGGATTCTAGAGCCAAATAGATTTATGAAGCCCAGCTCTATAATTGCAACCAAGTGCCCTGGGGAAAGTTACTTAACCTATCTTTGCAAAACGAAGTTAATTATCATTTATCCCATAAGGTTGCTGTGAAGATTAAGCAGTATGTACACACACACACACACACACACACACACACACACACGTGTATGTATATATATATATATATATATATATATATATATATATATAATCTTGCACTTATAACAGTGCCTGGCACATAATATAATTTTAGTAAGTATTACATATTATAATTACTACCAGAATTATGAATAGATGCTGCATAAACATCCTCACTTTGTAGAAAGAGACCCTTTGGAGAACATAGGAAAGTCAGGTCTTTCTCTTACATGTAAAAAGAATTAGACTTAGTCCTCTGTGAGACCATATATTTTCACCAGGGCAAAATGCAGTGGGCACAGAAAATGGGTTTTAAAAAATCCAGATGTCATTTTGCATACAAATCAAGACCTGGGACTGAATTTTAAACCATTCCTCTAGTACCTGCCCAAATCCATTTCAAGAGAGAGCAGAAGGGGTGGAGAGGGTTGGGGAAGAAGTAGTCAACATTGCGTGCACAGGGTTGTTGTTCCAACTTTGGAGGTTGGAGTGAAGCCACCTAGAAGCTTTGGGCCTTATATGTTTGTGATCCTAGGAAATTTCCCCAGCATTAAAGTTGTGCTTCAGGGAACAGAAAGAAGTAATGATTTTTGTATCTGTAAATAAGGTTGTTGCTATGTGTGAGTGGCAACTTTCCATAGACATTAGCTATTTTCACTTTCTTGTGGTCCACCCATGAATTACAAAGTGCAAAAGGGTGTTCCCTTTCTAGTTGAAAATAGCTTTTGGCAGCATCTTCTGACACAGTTCTTCAATGCACCACGGGACCTGTCACCTCAATCATTTTGCTTTCTCTTTCATCCTCCCACAAAAGTGATTTTGAGGGGAGGGTAACTGATCAGATGAAGCTGAGGGATATGTGAGCATGTTAATAACAACCTGTCAAAACCTTGGATAGCCAGATGCAAACACATTAGATTAGGGGTAAGCTGGGCATCTATAATGTTCATACCCTCATTTACCTTAAATCCTGTGCAAACTTCCATCTTCCTCCTCCCTATCCTGAGAGCAAAACATTTCTCTCATCTTCATCACCAATATTATAAAAATCAATAGCAAACCATTTTTTTAAAGATGTTCAGCACTCACCACTCAAAAATTAACTCCTGGCCTCTTTGATTCTCAAAAACGTTAATGAAATTAGTCCCAGAATATTATTTACTGGGAGAAACATGATCAAATGGTCATTAATTATTTCACAGGAATTTCAAAATAATGTTCAAATCTTCAAATAAGCCTTGCTGTAGGTACAGGAAAGTTTTAAGAGATACATTTAAAATGGATCAGTTTGGCCAAGTACTGTTCCAAATGCTTTACTTCTATTACTCATTTTAGACCCTCATAACAACCTCATGAGGTAGGTACTAGGATTATAACCATCTTCCAGTTAAAGAACCTTAGGCACAAAGGGATTCAGCATCTCGTTTAGGTTTGTACTGCAAATTGAGAGTTAGCAGTGGCATTCCAACCCAGGCGGTTTGTCTCTAGGATGCTCTCCCTCACCCTGCAATGCTGCCCCTCATGATAAACACAAAGCCCTGGGTGGTGGTGAATTCTTCTTCTGAGAGGCCGTGAGAATTCACCGAGGCTTGCTCCCCTCTCGTACACCAACTGGAGTAGAAGTGTAGAGCTAAAGTTTCAAGGTACATTAGAGATCACTTAGGCCCAGAGATATGTCACAGCTAGCTGGTGAGAGACCCAGGGTCCCAAATCTTGGCTCCTTTCTCCTTATCTAGTACCTCATCTCATACTATGGAAGATTTATTGCAGTAGGCTTCACTAAGGAATATTCCCATAAGATTCTTTTACTTCCTCTTCTGCGGCTCCTGTTTCTCTCTGCTGTTCCATTCCCAATGCCTCCCATTTGAGGACATGGTTTACTGGAAGGAGCATGGGCAGGTGGTCAAGACACCAAGGTTTGAGTCCCAACTCTGGTATTTCCTAGCTGTGAGCAACTAGGCCGTACTCTTTACCTCTGGGAACCTATCTTTTCTCTTCTATACAGTGGTAATAAGCACCTGCCTTTTTTCCATGTCACTGGGTTTTCTCAAGAACCAATATTTCCAGATCTCTTGATCTTTGCTACTAAAAATGTGGTCCACACACCAGTAGCACAGGCATCACTGGGAGTGGCTTAGAAATAAAGGATCTCAGGCCCAACTTCAAATCTGCTGAATCAGAATCTGAACGTTAGCAAGATCTTCAAAGGACTGGTGTAACATTAAAGTTGGAGAGCCCTGTGAAAGTGCCACATGAAAGTGCCACGGCTCTAGGGCACAGTGCAGGTAGGGGGTTGTTAACAGCTTCTCACCTCTGTCTGAAAGGTCATTCAGGTCACCAGTTTTTTTTTTCCAATATATGAAATTTATTGTCAGATTGGTTTCCATACAACACCCAGTGCTCATCCCAAAAGGTGCCCTCCTCAATACCCATCCCCCACCCTCCCCTCCCTCCCACCCCCCATCAACCCTCAGTTTGTTCTCAGTTTTTAAGAGTCTCTTATGCTTTGGCTCTCTCCCACTCTAACCTCTTTTTTTTTTTCCTTCCCCTCCCCCATGGGTTTCTGTTAAGTTTCTCAGGATCCACATAAGAGTGAAACCATATGGTATCTGTCTTTCTCTGTATGGCTTATTTCACTTAGCATCACACTCTCCAGTTCCATCCATGTTGCTGCAAAGGGCCATATTTCATTCTTTCTCATTGCCACGTAGTATTCCATTGTGTATATAAACCACAATTTCTTTATCCATTCATCAGTTGATGGACATTTAGGCTCTTTCCATAATTTGGCTATTGTTGAGAGTGCTGCTGTAAACATTGAGGTACAAGTGCCCCTATGCATCAGTACTCCTGTATCTCTTGGGTAAATTCCTAGCAGTGCTATTGCTGGGTCATAGGGTAGGTCTATTTTTAATTTTCTGAGGAACCTCCACACTGCTTTCCAGAGTGGCTGCACCAATTTGCATTCCCACCAACAGTGCAAGAGGGTTCCCGTTTCTCCACATCCTCTCCAGCATCTGTAGTCTCCTGATTTGTTCATTTTGGCCACTCTGACTGGCGTGAGGTGGTATCTGAGTGTGGTTTTGATTTGTATTTCCCTGATAAGGAGCGACGTTGAACATCTTTTCATGTGCCTGTTGGCCATCCGGATGTCTTCTTTAGAGAAGTGTCTATTCATGTTTTCTGCCCATTTCTTTACTGGGTTGTTTTTCGGGTGTGGAGTTTAGGTCACCAGTTTTTTACTCTTGGGACCAGTTTGGGATTTTGGAGAAATGTAATTTGCTACATATACTGTATATTATTTAATGCCCCCAGTGGGGTATGGAGCAGCACCCTTAAATAAAACACAGTGACTACTGCACTGAATGGGATACATAAAGAATACCTTTATTATTATCTTCAACGTGTTTGCTGCAAACTTAGAAAACAACTTTGGTTTCAGAGCTTTGGAGTTTTGGATTGGCTGATGAGGACTGGGTAAAGGAACTTCTCAGGGATGTGCTGACCTCAGTCCTGCCTCTGCAAGATCCTATCAACTGCTCTAAACCCAAGGCAGATGTGTGTTTTGGGGAGAGAGAGGCAGCTCATTTTCTCCTTCATTCTGGAATATTAAGCTTGAGCAAAAAGTGGAGTGGGCAGGATATGCAGGCATTTCTTCACACCACACAAAAGAATGTATGATTCTTAAAAAATAAGAAGACTTGGCTTGTTATTTTTTAATCCCCTGGAAATCAAGTAAATAGCTCAATCAATTAAAAATGTGTCTTATTCATTTAAAGCAGAGATAATACCTATCCTTCTCAAGCTATTCCAAGAAATAGAAAGGGAAGGAAAACTTCCAGACTCATTCTATGAAGCCAGTATTACTTTGATTCCTAAACCAGACAGAGACCCAGTAAAAAAAGAGAACTACAGGCCAATATCCCTGATGAATATGGATGCAAAAATTCTTAATAAGATACTAGCAAATCGAATTCAACAGCATATAAAAAGAATTATTCACCATGATCAAGTGGGATTCATTCCTGGGATGCAGGGCTGGTTCAACATTCGCAAATCGATCAACGTGATACATCACATTAACAAAAAAAAAGAGAAGAACCATATGATCCTGTCAATCGATGCAGAAAAGGCCTTTGACAAAATCCAGCACCCTTTCTTAATAAAAACCCTTGAGAAAGTCGGGATAGAAGGAACATACTTAAAGATCATAAAGGCCATTTATGAAAAGCCCACAGCTAACATCATCCTCAACGGGGAAAAACTGAGAGCTTTTTCCCTGAGATCAGGAACACGACAGGGATGCCCACTGTCACCGCTGTTGTTTAATATAGTGCTGGAAGTTCTAGCATCAACAATCAGACAACAAAAGGAAATCAAAGGCATCAAAATTGGCAAAGATGAAGTCAAGCTTTCGCTTTTTGCAGATGACATGATATTATACATGGAAAATCCGATAGACTCCACCAAAAGTCTGCTAGAACTGATACATGAATTCAGCAAAGTTGCAGGATACAAAATCAATGTGCAGAAATCAGTTGCATTCTTATACACTAACAATGAAGCAACAGAAAGACAAATGAAGAAGCTGATCCCATTCACAATTGCACCAAGAAGCATAAAATATCTAGGAATAAATCTAACCAAAGATGTAAAAGATCTGTATGCTGAAAACTATAGAAAGCTTATGCAGGTAATTGAAGAAGATATAAAGAAATGGAAAGACATTCCCTGCTCATGGATTGGAAGAATAAATATTGTCAAAATGTCAATACTACCCAAAGCTATCTACACATTCAATGCAATCCCAATCAAAATTGCACCAGCATTCTTCTCGAAACTAGAACAGGCAATCCTAAAATTCATATGGAACCACAAAAGGCCCCGAATAGCCAAAGTAATTTTGAAGAAGAAGACCAAAGCAGGAGGCATCACAATCCCAGACTTTAGCCTCTACTACAAAGCTGTCATCATCAAGACAGCATGGTATTGGCACAAAAACAGACACATAGACCAATGGAATAGAATAGAAACCCCAGAACTAGACCCACAAACGTATGGCCAACTCATCTTTGACAAAGCAGGAAAGAACATCCAATGGAAAAAAGACAGTCTCTTTAACAAATGGTGCTGGGAGAACTGGACAGCAACATGCAGAAGGTTGAAACTAGACCACTTTCTCACACCATTCACAAAAATAAACTCAAAATGGATAAAGGACCTGAATGTGAGACAGGAAACCATCAAAACCTTAGAGGAGAAAGCAGGAAAAGACCTCTCTGACCTCAGCCGTAGCAATCTCTTACTCGGCACATCCCCAAAGGCAAGGGAATTAAAAGCAAAAGTGAATTCCTGGGACCTTATGAAGATAAAAAGCTTCTGCACAGCAAAGGAAACAACCAACAAAACTAAAAGGCAACCAACGGAATGGGAAAAGATATTTGCAAATGACACATCGGACAAAGGGCTAGTATCCAAAATCTATAAAGAGCTCATCAAACTCCACACCCGAAAAACAAATAACCCAGTGAAGAAATGGGCAGAAAACATGAATAGACACTTCTCTAAAGAAGACATCCGGATGGCCAACAGGCACATGAAAAGATGCTCAACGTCGCTCCTTATCAGGGAAATACAAATCAAAACCACACTCAGATACCACCTCACGCCAGTCAGAGTGGCCAAAATGAAGAAATCAGGAGACTATAGATGCTGGAGAGGATGTGGAGAAACAGGAACCCTCTTGCACTGTTGGTGGGAATGCAAATTGGTGCAGCCGCTCTGGAAAGCAGTGTGGAGGTTCCTCAGAAAATTAAAAATAGACCTACCCTATGACCCAGCAATAGCACTGCTAGGAATTTATCCAAGGGATACAGGAGTACTGATGCATAGGGGCACCTGTACCCCAATGTTTATAGCGGCACTCTCAACAATAGCCAAATTATGGAAAGAGCCTAAATGTCCATCAACTGATGAATGGATAAAGAAATTGTGGTTTATATACACAATGGAATACTACGTGGCAATGAGAAAAAATGAAATATGGCCTTTTGTAGCAACATGGATGGAACTGGAGAGTGTGATGCTAAGTGAAATAAGCCATACAGAGAAAGACAGATACCATATGGTTTCACTCTTATGTGGATCCTGAGAAACATAACAGAAACCCATGGGGGAGGGGAAGGAAAAAAAAAAAAAAAGAGGTTAGAGTGGGAGAGAGCCAAAGCATAAGAGACTGTTAAAAACTGAGAACAAACTGAGGGTTGATGGGGGGTGGGAGGGAGGGCAGGGTGGGTGATGGGTATTGAGGAGGGCACCTTTTGGGATGAGCACTGGGTGTTGTATGGAAACCAATTTGACAGTAAATTTCATATATTAAAAAAATAAATAAATAAATAAAATAAAATAAAATAAAGAAAATAAAAATGTGTCTTATTGAAGGTATTGGTGATGTGGGTGATTTAATCACAGGACAAATGTTCTTATGATAAAATTTTTCTAAAAAAAGATGAAGCAACTCCCCCCCCCCATATGATTTTTTCCACTTTCCCTTTCACAACTACCTTAAACATACTCATATTCTGTCTTGAGGGCTCAAGCAGGCAGAACATTTGGGCTGCTTCTCTAACACGGATGCCTTTGTTGTGGCCCTGCTGGAACAAAAAGGAAGGGGAAGAAATTCCATTAGTATAACTTCATCACTGATATTTCAAAAAAAGATCCACCTAAAAGGAAAAGCTGTTTGAAGAGCCTCTAACGTTTAAGAGATGGAAGAGACTCAGGCGTCTGGTTCAGTGGAATTGTCTTCTGATCCTGGCTCTTCCCTGAGCTGCTCGGAAGAATTAGAACTTCCTCCTCTATTTGTCTGGAGCAAGACATTTGGTGGGTAGTCAGGGCTGGGCAACAGGGATCTGACTTTCCTACTAGAAATACCTACCAACTCACCTCAGATCCCTTCCAGAGACAATGAAACTGAAATGCTCAGCTCCAAACTGAGCCAACTCTGGAACATGTATACAAACTCAGGTTAATGTCCAGAACTTGTTCTTATCAGGGCATCATCTTCTATTATTTCACATAATGTTCATAAAACTATGGTAGATTATTACCTCCATGCTACAGAGCAGGAAACTGAGGCTCAGAAAGTTAGACAAATTGCCAAAGGCCACACACTAGAATCCAGGTCTGGCTAATTCCAAAAATTGTGCTCCTCACCACTGTGGTTTCCAGTTCTATTCCGAGCCGTAGATTTGCCTTAGGGGCCATAGGGTTCTGGGTAAGGTAGGGGTAATCTGAGCAACAAGGCCAGACTGGCTACTTAAGTCCTGTCCATGGAAAAGGTGTTGGGTTAAAGAGCAAGAGAGGTGGCAGGACGGGATTCATGAGCCCACAGAAGATGATTTATGGTTCCTTTTCAACCTGCCTTCTATCTTCCTTCCAGGGATATAAGTGAGATAATCATAGGATTATAGTGATGAAATGAAACTCCTAAAGCCAATCTATCCCCTGCCTTCAGGCAGTGGTTCATTTAAACTAGACAATTTTCTCCCTTTGTTTAAAGATCTTAAGAGGAGGAATTTCCAAATCACTCAAAGCTACCTATGACAGGGGCTCACAGGTCTCATAGTGATTAATCTTTTTCTGATAATAAACCCAAATTAATTTCCAAGCATTACTGAGTTCCTACTTTGTCCTCTGTGCTACAGTGGGTGGTGCAAGTTGTGTGTGTGTGTGTGTGTGTGTGTGTGTGTGTTGTTTTAGATGTTATATGGAGGCATAGTTAGCTTGTCCTTAGATTTCTTACAGTTTTCTTAGATCAACCAGAGCAATACAACTGCAATAATTAAAACCCAGTAGAAATACTTTCAAAAATCACATGCTAAGTAGCAGTAATCTACTTCTGGCTCTCCCAGAAATGAGACATGTGACTGTACAAGTCACTAGGCCTCTCTGCTATTCAGCTTCCTCTTCTGTAAAGTAAGGGGCAGGCAATCTTGTCACCATGGGTGCTCAGCAGCCTGAGAAATGCAGATTCTTAGATGTGTGGTAGAGACTGTGAGTGTGATAAGACCTCAGAAGGGAAGTGATCTTGGGGGGACTGTCTTGCTAAGGCTTTCAGGAGGAGGGGGTACGTTAACTGGTTCCTGAAGAATGAGTAGCCTGGGCTTTGAGGGAGGAAAAGGTGCTCCAGGAAAACAGCACAAAACAGGAATAAGCATTACCTGCTGGCCAGCCAGTGAGAGCCAGATGAGGGAGATGTGGGGCCAAATAACCTAAAATCACATGTAGCTTTGAGGTTAGAGGTGGCATCTCATTAAAAACAATAGCAACAACAACAGAAAGGAGAAAAACAGAGAGAAAGAACTATGTGACTAGATTATCTAGCATATCCTAGTCTGCTCGGCCAGGTGCTTTAAGTGTATAACACTTATACCCACTTAGGAAATAGAGATGAGTGTCCCCACATTCCTGATGATGAAACAAGTCTCAGAGAGGTTACATAATTTGCCTCACGTCCCCCTGTAAGTGAGTGGACTTGGCTCTATTTAACTCAAATCCTGAAGTTTCTAGATGGGCCAGGATGTAAAGTAGCAGGAGTTATGGATATTTTATGAGCAAGTGGAGTAAGAATTACGCTGAGGTAAGGACGCCAGGAGAGTGCTGAGGCAATGTAGGCTTAAGGGTGACAGGATGAGAAAGGAAGAAAATATCCGAAGGTGATACTCTGGGAGATTGAAGGGAACATGTATTGGTTATGGGATTGTAGGCCAGAAATGGGTAAATCAAAGGTGACTCCACTATTTGAAATGTGAAAAACTCAGAATTCTCTGACTCCACAGATCTCAAGGAGAGTAGGAAGAGAAGCTGGTTTGGGGATGAAGGTGATTGAAATCTTGGATATGAGGGATCTCAATTGGTGTGTCCAGACAGATGCTGACGCTGTGCCCACAAGACCTTGGCAGAAAGGCAGGGCTAATGAGAAAGCTCTGGGAATTATTGGAAAAGAGAAATAATTAAAATCTGAGAAAAAGGGGGAACTGTGCAATGGAGATACAGTAGAGCACTTCCGGGACACATGTGGGAAGAGCAAGAGAAGTTTGCATGGGAGACAGTGAGTATTCAAGGAGAACATAAAACCAGCAAAGCAGAATCTAGACGCTGAAAGGAAAGTGACTTGTATGAAAGTGGGGTAGAGTGAGGAGGATGGGGTGTGTGGGCCTATTAATCCTCAGAAACTCCAGTTACAGTAGAGAAGTCTATTAGAATGAAGACAGAAAAATCCAGATCATTTGTGTGTGTGTGTGTGTGTGTGTGTGTGTGTGTATGCATGTACACATCATTTCAAGGTTCTTTTTTGTTATTTCTTCAGGCAAATAGTACACCTGTGATCTTTAGATCTTCTGCAAGAGAAGAGCTATTCTGTAGAACTTGCTCTGATATAACTTTGTACTTGAAAACAATATGCTTTCCTAGGTTTGCTGAATTTGTCACCCAGCTCTTTGGAGCACTCATACACTCCCTTGATAACCACTGTAAGTTCTTTCTGTGAGCCAGGCCCTGTGCTAGGTGTGGCCCTGCCAATAAGCAGATGGAGTCACCTCAGTACTCACCCACAAGACATGTATGTAGTCATTAGCTCAGGTAGACAAAAGGAGCAGCAGAGGGAAAGGAGTTGAGAGATGGAGGCTGAATCAACTTCAGTCTCTCACTCTGCATCCATAATCTGCGGATAAGTGGCAGGTCGCTTCCAGACGGTGTGACCCTCAACTGCATAAACAAACGGGAACTGAATGTCAGCTCTAGCCCAAGAAGCCCTTTTCCCCAAGGCAGATTGGCAGGGGGCTCAGGGGGTTTGCCCCTTTCCCCCACCCCCGCAGAGATCATCTGTTGAGATCAGGTGGGTGTCACCCCAGCAATCAATACCCTGGGAGAGCTGGTGGAAAGGGAAGGGCAGCAAATGGGCCAGGCAGTTCCTGACTTTTGCTTTGATTAATTCTTTCAAATAGAGTGCTTGCCCGCCTGCTTTGAAAAGGTAAATGCAATATATTTGAAATTAGTATAGATTTAATTGTAAACAACATGTGTCCCTTCTTCCATTGATACTCATTTCACTGACAAGCAGTTTTGGAAAATCACAGTAGCTTCTTCTTTGTAGATATCTCTCTCCCTCCCCCATCCCTGTGCCCACTACACCACTTATATACAGAGAAGCCTTTATGTTCTATATGTTTTCACACATGCAGCAAAATATGGAGGGAAGAAAAAGCCTTTAAACATATTAATCATCTTCTATTTTTCTTAGATGAAAATTTTCTGCACTTTTGTTCATGTAAACGCGAAATTATCCTTCTGCAAGCTGAGGTGGTGGCAGTTCCTGAACACAGTTATATTTTGCAGATAACAGGATTAGCTTGGATGTGGGTAATAAGTTGGTGAATCTCCCCCCGGCCATTTCTCAACACTGTGAGAGCACTAATCCTTTATGCTTTGATGTCTTCTACTTTTCCATCAGGTGCGCCACGGACTATTTGTCCTGGGGCAGTCAGCTCTCTTATAAGATCTCATAGTGTCCTCATTAGCTGCGCCTATTTACCCAGCCAGCCTGTTGAACCCAATTTATAGTTTATGTGATTAATTCCCAAAGTACAGTAAACCCTAGCTCTAAGGCTCTCTATTATATGACTGCATCTCCTTTAAGGGCAAACACAAGCTTCAGCTCTTTTGCTATATGACTGCATCATATATAATACGCTAATAATTTTACTCTCGACGACACATTAAACATCTTTCTATACACTTTCTTTATAGCACACAGCTCATAAAGAAAAGAATGTTCCATATTGGACTGTAAAGTGCTAACTATATGAGGGAGTCATTTGGTTTTTTGCTTTAAAAAATTTATTTTGGCCAAAATTATGGCACAGCACTACTATCTGGTTTGAACACTGAATTGGCAAACCACGTCACTGTACAACTCTTTATCTCCTGAAATATAAGTTTGAAAGGGCTGAAGAGGTAATGTGGCAGCACAAACCCATGGGCTCCTTTTCATCTTTAACATGCAAGCTGGGAAGATAAAAGGTTTAAGTGTGTGTGTGTGTGTGTGTGTGTGTGTGTGTGTGTGCGCGCGCGCGTGCGAGCTCTCACGTGCGCACACACATGCGTATGTGTGGAGAGCCAGAAAGCAAGACAAAGACAGAAAGGAAAATGAAGAGAAGAGCGCTCAAGGCAACCGATGTCAACTTTGCTGGGATTTTTCTTATAGCAGAAAGAATTACGGAGAAGCAACTTACATTTGGTACGGGGGAAATGATACCAGCAGTTCTCAACTGGCTGTATCTCCCTCCCAGGGCATTTGATATTGTCTAGAGACATTTTTGGTTATCATAACTCAGGGGCATGCTACTGGCATCTAGTGGGCAGAGGCCAAGAATATGGTTAAACATCCCATAGGCAGCTCCTAAAACAAAACATTACTTGGCCCCAAATGTCAATAGTTTCAAGGTTGAGAAATTCTGTTTTATACCTTTGGATTTGGGATTAAAAGGAGGAAACTTGATTATTTTTGCCTTTAAATCTTAACTGACCTCAAAGTTGAGAGAGCATGAAGAGACAGTTGATATTTGGCATCTATCTGTGTATCTTGAATTTTGCAACAGATCAGGGGTTGATGATTTCTAGTGTAAATAGCTTAAGACTCTCACTTCCTTTTGCTTTCTGACAGTTAATTTGATGCGTAACAAATCTACTGGGTGATGGGTCGGCAAAGAAAAGTGTGAGATATGACTCAACATCCTTTGCTACTGGTTGGCAGCTCTGGAAAACATTGTCAGCTAAGATGTGAAAATGAATGTCTCTGAAACTATGGATTTCTGTGATTTATATTACCTTGATTCTATTTCAAGTCTGTCTCTGTTTATATTATCACTAGTCTCCACTGGCAGGGGAATGAACAATCATGGACATTTGCTGATATGTAACTTGTCTAATAATAATCCTGCAATTCTTTTTTTGAGTAATCTTCTAATGGCCGTGGCCTTCATTTACAGATCAATAAACTAAAGTGGTGAAGGGGTAAAAGTAGTACAAGAAACAATGGAGAATTATTAAAACACTATGAAGGGAAGGTCTTAGAGAAGCAACCATCATTGCTGCATTGACCCAATGCTTTTGTCCCTGATTCCGGAAAAACTGCAAAGAGTTTGTAACTTACAAATCACTGGACAGATGCCCAAATACTTCCTGGATTTGTTTTCCTTTTAACACAGGTTTATGGAGCAAGTAGCTTCTCTAGGAAATATAACTTCTTAAATATTTTTGTTACCAGGTTCTTGTCCTGGAACCTGCCCAGTTTCTATCATTGAGGGTCCCAAGAAGAAGACTTTGAGCTTACTGCTAACTATATACTCTCACTAAGTGTATAGTTAAGGAAAGCTTTATGTTTCTCCAACTCCTATCCCCACATTTGTTTAGGAATTGGGGATCTCCAACCATGTGTGATCCACAGCAACCCAACTGAGTCATGGGGCTTTACTTAGCATGAAACATTTAGCCTGGCCTATGTTTAGCATGAAACATTTAGCCTGGTTCACCTGGAAGGAGATTACATAGAAAATTGTTGACCTTTCTCTTAAAATGATGCTGTGTGTGCATTTCTGGAAATGTAGTGGGTTTTCTCCAAGAGTATAAGGTAGTATAGAAGTCTCCTGATTGGGAATGGTAGCATTTAGAAAACTCAACAGGTTTCTCATCAGAGACAGTATTAACTTGGTTTTGTGTCATTTCCAGTATTCTGACCCTTAGTTTGCCATCCTTTGAAATATAGGTAGTAATGCTGGACTCCCTCATGGAGATGTAGGAGGAATCATTCATAAAACATATTGTAAAGTTTTTACAAAACTCCAAAGTACTATAATAAATTAGATGTTGATACCTTCCAGTTCTAAAATTCTCTGACTTTATGATGCTAAACAGGGAATTATCACAATCAGTAAAAATTCAGTTGGTGGTAGAATGTCCTACGGCAGAATTTGATTCTGAGTTAGTGATGTTGCTTATTTTTTTGCTTTGTTTTTCAAAATACAGCCAGCTCTTGATTTTCCTCATAAATAGCTAATGGAGATAATCTCAAGAAGATGAGATTTAAAAATTCCTTGCAATCAAGTGACATAAATGAGACATTTTAATATTTAAATAAATTTTACATTTTCAGAGCATGCAATAATGACAGATAATATTGATGAAGTGCTTACTGTGTCCTGGGAACCTTGCTAAGCATTCTATACCGATTTTATCTTTTAATCCCTAAAATAATCCTGTGAGGTAATTTGCTACTATTATCACCAATTTACTGATGAGGAAACTGAGGCCCATAGTACTTATGTGACTTACTTACAAACATGTAGTAAGTGGCAGTTATGGGATTCAAACTGGAATATTTCTGACTCCAGTATCTGAATCTTGCACCACTCTATTCTACAACATATTGCTTGGATTCTCATTACAGAGGAAGTCCATGTGGGCTAGCATGCCTGGTTTTCCTATTATCTGTTATTAAGCATATTGGCCTGAAATCTCTTGAATGTAGCAACTCAAGTATTTTTTAGTTTAGAGTAGGTAAAAGTAGAGTAGTTCCTGAGAAATGGGTGGAAAATAGAACATTCTTTTATGTTCTCTTCAGTTGCCTGAGGGAAGTTGGGGAAGGGAATGCCTTCTAACAATTCAGCATTGTAGGACCTCGGCAGTTCTTTGCAGAACAGTTTTTTTTTTTCTCTTCTGCCTGAGATGTGTAAGATGCTAAGCAGATCAATCTGGGGTCACAGAGCAACAGCCTTGACTGGACATTGGGTAGTCTGGAATAAAGAGCATTATATCAGTAATGATAACAAGAAAAGATTTGCCTTTCTTCTCTGACCATCATCATCACCCCTTTCCCTCAAAAAAATAAAAAACCCTCAACAATAGTGGCCATATGATTGACATAATTTCGCTGAAATTTTCGCATGTTCTACAAAGTAGCCAAGGCATATAGAGGTAGGAGAGGCAAAAAGTACTCTGGGTTTAAGAGGCTGAGAGAGAGAGAAAAAAAACATAAAACAAAGACAGCGTTATGGGGCATCTGCTGTAGGCCATCGAAACGGTAGGTGAGGGAAAAGCAGCTGCTGAGGTCAGTTGAACTCTCATAATGTTGAACTCCAAAGAGACTTGGATTCCCTGGACATCTGCTGGGTTAAAGACCCATGAAGGATCAAAGGAGTCACTGAATTGGAGAACTGTGACTTTCTGTTTGTTACCAACCGTGGCTAATGTAATTGAAGGAGAAATTGTGTTAGATCTGCTTACGGACAGGTAAGATTTTATTGAAAGTAGGAAAACAAGAGGTTTAATACTATTGCCCATGTGATGATGTATACATACATAGTAGAGTAAAAGTGAAAAAAAAAAAATGAATACAGCAGTACCTGAGAATTAAACTCTGAGGAAGCATATTAGGGAACCAAGTAAGTACAAGAGAAAATATTAAACCTCAACAGGGTGGTAGGGAGCCAAAGCAGACTTGGGGACAATCAGTTCCCCAAAGTTTGAAGTTTGAAGACTGCATTTCTTCAAAAGGAGAAAGGTAGAGAGACAAACACATCTTCACTGAGACTTCGTGTAAGCTTGGTGTGGGTTACGACAAAGCTGTCCAGGAAGACAGTACCACATCAGTTAAAGCTGTCAGGGCAGTGCAGATAAGGACAGCAAGGCATCTAGAATCAATTAATGATAACAAGAGGGTTAAAGTGAAAAGAGGATTTTTTAGAGATAGGCTAGGCAAATAGAAGAGATCAGAGAGAAACTTGTCCGGAGTATCTTACTGAAGCAAGACTGAGAGTTCAGAAGTCATGAATTCAGATTTTAATCCCAGTTCTTTGTGAGATATGAAGATGATGGCTTGACTTATTGGCATCTGAAGTTTCCCTTTCAGTAAGAATGACAGGAACCAGCTTTCAAGTAACTAAGTGGAAGGGTGTTGATTGTTGAAATTTCAGGGGTCTCTGAAAAGCTTCAGCATCCCCCCTCACATGTCACTGAAGCCATTAATATGTGATTTTATTCACTAGTGATGTTAAAATATGCCTGGCAAGGATAACACATTAGATTTCATCAAAGACACATGAGTACTTTCCCTAGAGTAGGCTGTAAATTGGACCTTGAGATTGGTTTGGCCATTCAGAGATGGAGGGCATCAATGAGTTAGAAGTAGTGACTAGAACTGGGTGATGAGGAACGTTGGAACACAGGTTTCCTCCACATCATAAGCTTGTGTCAAGACATTTATGCAAAAGGTAATCATTCTCACCATATCATGGTCCACCATATGTGACACTTCTTTAAGGCAACCAGAAAAGGGGGAGGAGACAATATACTGGGGAATGAAGGAGACAATATACTGGGGAATGATCTTATCTTTTCCTTATATATATAGTGATTGTTGAGGGCAATAATTACTGGTTGCAGGTGAGAAAGGGGACTGATCAATTTAAATTCCCTTTTGCCTTGGGGCAACATTCCTAGTTGAAAGAGAAGGAAGGAGCTTCCCATTCCCAGCTCTAAAGGAGAAATACTGTACCCTTACAGAATTATAAAATAGCCCATCTGGAAGGGTTTCTTACAAGTAAGCTAAGTGTTACCTGTTGTTACAGATTAGAAAATTGAGGCTCAGTGAAGGTGTTTGCTCCTCTTGGCTCATTATTACTATCAGATTCTGGTGACTCTTGACATCATAGAAACACTCTTGGCAGTAAAGGGATACACAGAACAATCAGAAAACACTTTTCCTTCCCTTAGAGCTTCTAGTAACTTAACTGCTTAGCCTGCTGCCTTCCTTTCTCTCTCCTCTTTCCTCTCACTCCTCTCCCTTCCTCTTGTATTTGGGGAAAGTAAAAAAATAATATGTGCCCATATTTTCCCACCCAGAAAAAATTTTTTTCCTAATATTTTAAAACCACAAGTAGTATATGAAAGTATTCTATTTTTAAAGAAATTACAACCTAAAAATAAAACTAAATCTTCTTTGATCTTCCCTTTACCACATCATGGTTCTCTGTTAGCATTCCTATTATAGGCAATGACATGTGTCAGATGAACTCTTCTTTTACTCTATTTAGTCATTTTACATACCTGTGTTTAAGCCTACTGAAAATATACAGCATTGATGTGTCTGTAAGGAGGTCTATTTATAAATGATTTTGCACATATAGTTAGTTAGTCCTCAGCTTGCTTTTGCTACTCAATCATGATTTTAGTATCACTGTTGATATTGATATATTGATATACTATACTGTGGTATAGTATTTTATTATATAAATATATCACATTTTATTACTCCATGTATGGATATTGTTTACATTTTTTAAATTATAAACTGTGATGATCAAAAACCCTGATATCTGTCTCTTTGTGTACAAGTGCCAATGATTTTCAAGGTTGCATACTAAGGAATTGATTCTCTGGGTCATATGGAATGAATAATTATAGGATGTCCTAACAATTTGACCTCCAAAGTACCTATACCAATTTGTACTCCCATCAACAGAATGTTACAATACTAATTCTTTTACATCTCTAATGTTTCATACTGCAAAACATTTTAATTTTGCCAGTTTTCTAGATGAAAAGTAGTATCTCATAATTTCAATTGATAATACTAAAATTGAGAATCTTTCATATGTTTATCAGCTATTTGTAGCTCCTTTTCTTTGAGTTGCCTGTTCATAAATGTTGCCCATATTTATAATAGACTAATTTTTTTTCTCTACTGATTTGTAGAAATTCTTCATACATTGTGGATACTATTCCTTTGTTATATAAGTTGAAAAATATTTTCCTGTCACTTTCTTTTAAACATTTGTTCATAATATACCATACAAAAGTTTTTAATGTTAATTTGTTAAAATTTGATAATCATTTTGCAAGCAAATCAATCTTGCCTTTTGGACTTTGGTAAAAAAAAAGATCTCCTACTCTAAAATTATAAATATTTTTCTATATTTTCCTCTTACAATTTTAATTAGTATTTTGATTTTGTCTTTAATCTTTTTTTTGTGGTATGAGGTAAGGATCTAATTTTTTTATATGGATGGCCAACTTTTTTGTTCCATTTCAAATTTTCTAATATCATTCCATCCCTGGGGACAAACATTTATTTAGATTTCTACCACTAGAAATTGTTTTGTCTGTTATTAGACTTCATATAAATGTTTACAGTATCTAGCTTTTTTTTGTTCCACAAAATGTTTTGAGATTCCCAAGTTAGTGTTAATTTTCACAGCCTTGTTAAATTCTCCTATCATAATGATAACGATTTTCAGTTAATTTTTGTATTATCCAGTTAACTGTCACATAATTAACATAAAACAACTAAATCTAAATCTTTTGCTACACAAGCCATTTGTGTGCATGCACGTGCGCGTGCATGCGCACACACACACACACACACACACAAACACATTCTTACATTGTTCTTGACTTTAATGGGGACACTTCTGATGTTTCACTGCTAAGTGTATTAGTTGCAGGATTTTAATTGACTTTCCTTTTCAGGTGATGACTTTTTTAGCTACATCATATACATTTTGATCTATGCTATATATTGTATTTTTATACTGATTCATTTCTATATTTTTGTAAAATTTTTTTTCAATTTCATGGCCCATGAATTATTTGGAAGTCTTTTCTTTTCATTGTCAGATGTCTAAGATCTATGCATTAGCTATATGAGAGCTTTTTATTATGGTTTTATTGTTTTTTGTTTTGGGGTTTTCTTGCATTATAATAAGCGAGTGTGGATTTACTTATACTTTTTTCTTTAACATTTCTATGTATTTAAGTATACAGTCTATTTTTTATACTTTTTAAAAATAAAAGTAGAAGTAACATACAGTGTTATATTAGTTTCAGGTGCACAATAAAATGATTCGACAATTCTATACATTTCTCAGTGCTTATTAAGATAAGTGTACTTTTAACCTCCTTTACCTATTTCACCCATCCTCTCACCCACCTCTTTTCTAACAAATGTCAGTTTGTTATTTGTGTTTAAGTCTTTTTTTTCTTTTTCTTTTTCCGTTTTTGAGATGTGGCCTTTTTTTTTTCCTATTTGTGGGATTTGTTTTGTTTCTTAAATTCTGCATATGCATGAAATCATATGGTATTTGTCTTTCTGTGACTAACTGATTTCACTAAGCATTATACTCTCTAGGTCCATTCATATTGTTGCAAATTCCATTCTTTTTTATAGCTCAGTGGTATACCATTGTATATGTGTGTGTGTGTGTATGCGTGTACACACACACACACACACACTATTATCTTCTTTATCCATTCATCTAAGGATGGATCCTTGAATTGCTTCCATATCTTGGCTATTGCAAATAATGCTGCAATAAACATGAGGTGTTTAGTGTTTGCGTTTTTGAGGGGTAAATGCCCAGTAGTGGAATTACTGGATCATATGGTAATTCTATTTTTAGTTTTTTGAGGAACTTCCATACTCTTCTCCACAGTGGCTGCAGCAATTTGCATTCCCACCAACAGTGCGCAAGGGATCCGTATTCTCCACATCCTCAGAAATCGTTGTTGTTTCTTGTATTTACTTTTTTAAAGTTTATTTATTTTGAGACAGAGAGCATGTGGGGAGGGACAGAAAGACAGGGAGGGGGAGAGAGAGAATCCCAAGCAGACTCCACATTGTCAGCACAGAACCCGACATGGGGCTCAAACTCATCAACTGTGAGATCATGACCTGAGCTGAAATCAAGAGTCACATGCTTAACCAACTGAACCACCCAGGTGCCCTGTGTTTCTTGTGTTTCTGATGCTAGCTATTTTAACAGGTGTGAGGTGATATCTTATTGTGGTTTTCATTTGCATTTCCCTGGTGGTTAGTGAGGTTGAGCATCTTTTGATATGTCCATTGGCCATCTGTATGGTTTTAACAAACATGTGTGTTCAGGTCCTCTGCTCATTTTTAATTGGATTACTTATTTTTTATTGACATGTATGAGTTCTTTATATATTTTGCATATTAACCCATTACCCAATATTATTTGTAAATATTTTATCCCATTCAGTAGGTTTTATTTATGTCTTTTAGTTTTAATGATTATTTCCTTTGCTGTGCAAAAGCTTTTTTGTTTTGGTGTAGTCTCAATAGTTTATTTTGTTTTTGTTTCCCTTGCCAGAGGAGACATCTAGAAAAATGTTTCTATGGCCAATGTGAAAGAAATTGTTGCTTATGTTTTCTTCCAGGAATTTTAGGATTTCAGGTCTCACATTTAGGTCTCTAATTCACTTGAGTTACTTTTTGTGTACAGTATAAGAAAATGGTCCACTTTCATTCTTTTGCATGTAGCTGTCCAGTTTTCCCAAAAGCATTTGTTGAAGAGACTGTCTTTTTCCCATTGCATATTCTTTCCTCCTTTTTCATAGATTCATTGACCACACAAATGTAGATTTATTTCTGGACTCTCTATCCTGTTCTGTGATCAATGTGTCTGTTTTTGTTCCAGTATCATGCTGGTTTAATTACTACATCTTGGTAGTATATTTTGAAATCTGGGGTTGTGTTTCCTTTAGTTTTTTTTTTTTTTTTTTTTTTTAAAATTTTTTTTTGTCTATTTAGTTTGTGTGTGTGTGTGTGTGTGTGTGTGTGTGTGTGAGGTTCCATACAAGTTTTAGGATTAGTTCTAGTTTTGTGAAGAATGTTGTTGGTATTTGATAGGGATTACATTAAATATGTAAATTACTTTGGCTAGTGTGGATATTACAACAATATTAGTTTTTCCAATCCATGAGCATGGGTTATTTTAGCATTTAATTGTGTTTTCTTCAGTTTCATTGTTTTATAGTTTTCAGAGTATAGCTCTTTTTCCTCCTTGGTTAAATTTATTCCTAGGTATTTTATTATTTTGGGTACAATTATAAATGGAATTGGTTTCTTGATTTCTCTTTATGCTACTTCATTATTAATGTATAGAAATGCAACAGATTTCTGTACATTAGTTTTTATCCTGCAACCTTACTGAATTTATTTTGGAGTCTTTAGGGTTTTCTATGTGTATAATATCATGTCATCCACAAATAATGAAAGTTTTACTTCTTCCTTATTCAGTTTGGATGTCTTTTATTTATTTTTCTTGTCTGATTGCTGTGGCTAAGACTTCTAGTACTATGTTGAATAAAAGTGGTGAGAGTGGACATCCTTGGCTTGTTCCTAAATTATAGCTCTTTAGTTTTTTACCACTGAGTATGATACTATCTCTGGGTTTTTCATATATGGCGTTTATTATGTTGAGGTATGTTCCATGTAAGCTTACTCTCCTGAGAGTTTTTATCATGAATGACTGTTGTACTTTGTCAAATGCTTTTTCTACATCTATTGAAATGATTGTATAGTTTTTATTCTTTCTCTTGTTGTGATGTATCATGTTGATTTATTTATAAACATGGAACCACCCTTGCATCCCTGAAATTAATCCCACTTGATCATGTTGAATGATTTTTTTAATGTATCATCGGATTTGATTTGCTAATATTTTGTTAATGATTTGTGCATCCATGCTCATCAAAGATATTGGCCTATTTTTTTTTTTTTGTATTATCTTTATCTGATTTTGGTATCAGTGTAATGATGGCCTTATAGAATGAATGTGGAAGCTTTCTTTCCTCTTCTATTTTTTGGAATAGTTTGAAAAGAATAGATATAACTCATCTTTAAATGTTTGGTAAAATTTGCCTGCGAATCCATCTGATTCTGGACTTTGTTGGGAGGTTTTTTTTTGTTTGTTTGTTTGTTTTTTATTTTTGATTACTGATTCGTTTTCATTGCTAGTAATAGATCTGTTCCAATTTTATATTTCTTCCTGATTCAGTTTTGGAAGATTATATGTTTCTAGGAATTTATCCATTTCTTGTAGGTTGTCCAATTTGTTGGCATATAGTTTTTATAATATCCCCTTATAACTCTTTGTATTTCTGTGGTGTCAGTTGTTTTTCTTCCACTCCAGTACAAGTATACAGTTTTTTTAAATTGAATTTTTCATGTGTATTAGAAAATGATGCATATTCTATATCAATGTGATAATTGAGAAATGTTTTCCTTCTGATTTGATAATGTAGAAATAAGAAAAAGATTATTTTAAAATGCTTTCATTTCACACTCATCAGGATGGGTGTAATTCTTAGAAATGTTAAATAACAAATGTTGGCAAAGAGGTAGAGTAGTTAGAACTCTTGTACATTACTAGTGCAAATATAAAATGGTGCAGCCAGCTTGGAAAACAGGCAGTTTTGCAAAATGGGAAATATAAAATCACCAAATGACCCAGCAATTTCACTACTAGGTATATATGGAAAAGAAGTGGAAAGATATGTTCATACAAAAACTTTGTAATAATGTTCATAGCAGCATTATTTATAATACCCACAAATTGGAAACAATGTAAATGATTGCCAACTGCTAAATGGATTAAAAAAATTTGGTATATCCATACAATATAATATTATTCAGCCATAAAAATTATTGAACTACTGATACATGCATATGGATGAACATTGAAAACATTATGCTAAATGAAAGAAACTGAACACAAGAGTCCATGAATTGTATTACTCCATATATATGAAAATCCCAAAATAGGAAAATTAATGCCAAAGAAATAGATTAGTAGTTACTAGGGATTGAGGAGACATAAAATAGAGATAACTGCTAAAGGGTATGGCATTTCTCTTTGGGGTGATTAAAATGATCTATAATTAGATAGTGGTGATAGTCACACAACCTTGTCAGTGTATTAAAACCCAGTAAATTGTACATTTTAAATGTTGCATTCTTCAACATGATGACTGTAGCCACCACTGCTGTGTGATATACAGGAAAGATGATAAGAGAGTAAATCCTAAGTATTCTCATCACGAGATGATTTATTTTCTTCTTCCATTTTTTTTATAGTGTCTATATGAAAAGATGGATGTTAACTGATCTTATTTTGGTAATCTTTCACAAACCATGTAAATCAAACCTTCATCTTGTATACTTTAAACTTATATAGTGACAAATGTTGTTATTTCTCAATAAAACTGGAAAAAATCTCAAAATAAAAGTGAGCTCTATGATATAAAAATTCTATCTGGATTTTAAAAAGCTTAAATACAAGTTAGGAAAATTTTCTTAAGGTCTCCAATGGACTTTGAAGTATCTAATCACCTAGACAGAACTCATTGCTGTTTCCTGCTTGCCCTGCCCCCATTAATACCCTCAAAGAATGTATAAGGGACTTCTGATTCAAGATGACAATTATTTGTGTGTTTGTGAAGTTGAAGGATTAGAACCTTGCCTTATATTTAATTAGAATTGATTAAATTTAAATAAGTAAATGAAGAAATAAGTAAAATTAGGTGATTAAAAAATAGTTCCTCAATAATTCCTTGGTCTGCTTCACAAAACTTCCAACAGCCAACAGAAGCTAGTGAATTCCATAACTAGATCTCAAATTATGTATAGAAATGCAGCTTTACACCATAACATAAAAAGAGCTAGCATTATTTTAACTGGTCATAATTGGAAAGGTGTTCTCCAGAGCCATAAAAGTTCAAATACTGATACTGGAAATACATACTGATAACAATGAATAATAAATTCCTTTTCTTTTCTTCAAGTCCCTACTGATAATAGACATTAACAATTTATATAAATAAAATCATAGAGAAGATTTTGGCAAATACAAAAAAATGGTTTAATGTTCATGACACTTCCTTTTTGGAGATAAGAAGTGGAGATTAAGAAGAGGATAAGGGGCACCTGGGTGGCTCAGTCGGTTGAGCGTCCGACTTCGGCTCAGGTCATGATCTCGCGGTCTGTGAGTTCGAGCCCCGCATCGGGCTCTGTGCTGGCAGCTCAGAGCCTGGAGCCTGCTTTCGATTCTGTGTCTCCCTCTCTCTCTGCCCCTCCCCTGCTCATGCTCTGTCTCTCTCTCTGTCAAAAATAAATAAACATTAAAAAAATAAAATAAAAAAAAAAAAAAGAAGAGGATAAATATTCATCTCTAAAATGGTTTAGGTGTGACCTTTTCCTAAATGCAAAGAGATAACGTTTTGTGGATCTTTCTCACCCTAGTCTATGAAATGTCATTTTTCTGATTCAATGAGAAATCATTTTCACTTTTCTCCCATATTAGTTTTCATAATAGTTAAATTGGTGGTTAATTGGTTTAGTATTAGATTTTGTGGCATATATTATATGTTTATTTTTTTCTTTTAGCCCAAATATTTTCCTTTTTTTAATTTTGTATTTAAGAGAGAGAGAGAGAGAGCGCGCGCACATGAGCTTGGGAGAGATGCAGTGGGAGAGAGAGAATCCCAAGCAGGCTCCACGCTCAGTGAGGAGCCTGACAGGAGTTCGATCCCATATCCTGGATCATTCCCTGAGCCAAAATCAAGAGTCAGACATTGAACCAAATGAGCCATGCAGGCACCCCCCCAAGTATTTTCAATCAAACCCTCTACTGTGGTTTGTTACAAATCCTACATTCCAATTTGAGCATTGAACTAATTTTAAAAACAAGCAAACCTCTAACTTATTTATTCATTCACTTTTCTGTCACTTATTCATTTATTTAGCAAATACTAACCAAATGCCTGACCCTATGCTAAGACCTAGTGATACAAAGATGACCATTCTTGGCCCTTAAGGACCTCCTGCTTTAGTTAGGAAAAACATGTACAAGTAAAGAAAACCATACATTTTGATTGGTTTTTTAACAAAGATACAGGCTGGGTATTCTTCAATGATAGAGATGGAAGGGATTAAACAAAATAGAGAATGAAGGGTTGGAAGATTGTCAGAGAAGACTTCAGTAAAGTAGGAGTATACATTCTCTAGAGGCACAGTAGGTAAGGTGAGAGAATGTTCCAGATATACAAGTTTCTTATGAAACCTTTCATAAGCTGAAATGGCATAAAGCCAAGGAGCAACTACCATTAATTTATATGGAAAAAATTTTGAGCATTCTCTGATCTAAAAAATAACTTCTCTTAAGCTTTTCTGAAACCTTAGTATACATGTTGCTAACAAATACACAACATAAAATTGAAATAAAGCACAGATGCTCACAGACAGAATTCAGAGGTATGGTGGCTTGATGCTGAGAGGTTGAGTGTGGTTTCTGGGAAAGGAGCTTCGTGGGGCCACTCTTCCTGCTCATGGTGCTTGCTGCCTCTGTAAGGCTTGATGCAAAACAAATGCTGAACACACTATTTTTGCTTTTTGGCTTTTTCTGTGAAAGTGAAAATTCTCTTCAGGTTTCTTTTGGCTAGGGAAAACAGATACTAATATAAGTATTTTATAAAAGCAGTGGCATAATGCAAACTTACAAAAAGTGGGGGACACCTATCATAAAATGTATAGTACAAAATGAAGGTTGCACAACTCAACTCTTGAGCGTTTTCATTGAGTACCTGCCATGTACACACATTGCTAAATACAGGCCCTAAACATAATGAACATAGTGTTCATAAAACTGTTGAGGGTTCACATAGTTAATAGTGGAGCCAGTATTTAAATTTATTTCTAACTGACTCTATAGCACATGCTCTTAGCCACCATATTCCCCTGCCTCTGATGACACTTCCAATCTCTACTCCCCCTTATTGTTTGTTTAATTCTCATTATGAAATCCTACCATATCAAAAAACTGCTTAAAATAAGGTTCTCCCTTTACAGATTGCCAAAAGATAAATCAGTATGTTCTCAACAAAGTTTATCTCCTTGAAGCTAAATCAGTACTTAAAAAAAAAAAAAAGATGATCACTTTGACAAACTAAATATATTTTGATAGCCTCTGTAATCATAGAAACCATCAAATAAGGATAATGGAAACAAAGCAGTTAGTTTCAAGTGGTAAATTCAATAAAAGCACCTTTTAATAATTTGCTATTAAAAGACATTAGCTTGTTGACAGATGATTTATACCACAATATTTGTCTCCTCCCTATAAACACATTCAAACATTCAGATGTGGTGAAACAAATCACATAAAATCTCTCCTGTTTTTTTTTTCAGTTTCCTCTTAGTGCTCTAACATTCTGTCTACACTAGGCCCTTTGTATTGTAAACCATCCCTGTGTTATCATAGTAGTTTTGGTGTTCTCTCTGCTTCTTTCACATCAAACACCTGTGAGGTAGAAGATATGGAATTGTTTTTGAGTATTCCGAGCAGTGCAAAATATTTTCTAAACTTTCTTGGCATAGAGAAATACCAGATGTGTTTTCTTTAAAGAAAAAAAAAAGTGGGTAACCTTAGATGTATTTCCAGGTAACGTTAATCCATATGTTACTGATTAGTTAATTGATATGATCAAAAATTTCACTGATGCTACATGAATAAAGGACTCTTTATTAACTCTTTGTAAAGGTGCAGGTATATTTTGCTTTTAGATATGAGTAAGAATATTTTGGCATTGAAATTTGATTTTTCTCACGTATAGTTCAGTGTTGAGAATCTCGACACTGGTTCTTTGGAACTTTGATAATTCAGAGAGGGTGTTAATTGCCACATGTGAGACTTGATGATTATCTCCCAGGCAGCATGGTACCGTGGTTCAAGTACATGGATGCTGGAGTCAGAATGTATTGGTATAAATCCTGTGTCTACCAGTTTCAAGCTGTGCAATTTTATGCAAATTGTGCATCTTTCTATCCCTCTGTCTCTTATTCCTACGATGAAGACAATAACAATATTACCCTGAAGGTTAAAATAAGTTAAGGCATGTGAAGCACTTAGAACAGACATACCGTATATGCTCATACATGTTGCCCATTATTATGTATCACACTACAAGGATATTATCAACCCCTAGCAATAAAATGGCTCCTGAATATTATTTCACCTACTAGAACCCATCCTTACCAAATTGGAGTCAGCAACATTTTTTTACAATTGCTTTAGATGGCTGTGCTGTAAGTGGCTTTCAGATGCTAGTGTGGAACTTTGTGCTGGGCCCTGATTTGGGATTAAAGCAAATATATTTTGTAGGTATATCAAGTCTATAGGAGGCTGTGTAAATTATTTCTTTTGGAAGATTTTCCCACTGGCAACTATAAGGTTTCAGAAGTTTGGTCTGGCAAATGACAGAGCTCAGGGAAGTCGTGACCTGTACGAACCCATGAAGTGTCATCTTAAACAAGTAGATACATTCAATTCAGTGTGATCTCTCTGATCAAGAGGATATATTATAGTCACATTTCCACACTCCCCCTACTGTGTTATTTAGCATTCCCCTCTGGCTTTATCAGTACCACAAAGGGGTGCCTATACTTATTTGATGAGTTAGAAACACAGAAACAATATTTGGTGCAGTAAGAGATGTGTATGTTCAAATAAAATTGGCATTAAGCAAGCAGTGCAGTGGCTGATTGAATGGGTTCTTTCCTTTGGCCTGCATGATATAGTATCAAATTAAAGACAGCAAGGCCAGAAATGTCTTTGGTCATTCTTTAACCCTAATACAGCAGGATTTTGTCTGCCAGTAACATTTACAGCCAAATGACTTATATACAAATTAAATCTCAGTCATCAGCAATACTAAATATCAAAAGGATTATCTCAGTGTCTGCAGTGAGAGTCATGGTTCATATTCAAAATATTTAACCACCGTTATAGCTTTGACACTGACTAATCAGAACAGATGTTGGAAGGAATCAACTAGTACAGGTATACTGTCAAAAGCCAGCTGAATATTATCCCTCCCGCGCTCTCTTCGTCATTTGGGAATTACCGAAGCCAAGTATTAACTGAACACTTATTCATGGAGATGCTGTGCTCAGGGAAACAGAAACAGATATGTCAACAGAGAGAATTTAATATAGGAAATTGTTAAACAAGGGTTGGAGGACTGAAAAAAACAAAACAACAACCATGAGGTAATACAGATATAAGAACTGCAGGAAGCAGCTATCAGTCCTAGAGCTGGGGGAACAGAGTGATGATATTGAAATTATTAGAAGCAGTAAACCCAGAGGAGAGGCAGCACAGTTTGGGATTCAGATTTCTGAAAAGGGAATTCTGCCTGTTCAGGAGCTCTGAAGGGACCCAGTGGAGCTGGTTCCCAGACTTCTGAAGAGGGGGACACTGGCCTGTTGGTGTAATACTTCTGAGGCAGAGTGATGGTCCATTTCAGGGAGTGCCCGAATAAGCTAGAAAAAGCTGCTGTACTATCAAACTAAGTGCCTGTTCTGGGACAACACTGATAAGAATGGCTAGCAAATGTTGTTTCCTCCCCCAACCTTCTAGATGCTCCCTGGGCTGTCCCCTGTTGGTGGAATATAGCAGGAACTTAAACTGGTAAAGGAGAAACATATTTAGCAGAAGCATAGCCCCTGTATTACAAGCACTATATATATATATATATATATATATATATATATATATATATATATATATAAATGGCAGGGTTGATTAAGAACTGAGAGATAAAAGCTTCAAAATCAGCACAGTTGACTATTTCTATAGATACTGGTAAATTCATATATATATATATATATATATATATACACACACACACACACACGTATATATATCCACAGATATGTATATATTCACACACATATACACATATACATATGCACATGTGTGTATGTATATATACATGTATATATATTATATAAATATATACATACATGTGTATATGTATATGTATATGTATATGTATATGGTTTGGAAATTTCTAAAGCCATGGAAACTGTAATGAATTAAGTAACTAATTTATTATAAATGTATTTATAAGATTCACTTAGTGGCAAATATAATAAGTTAGAATCATGAAAACCTTCCACCATAAAATACCTAAAAATGCCAGATAATATAGTTTTAGGTCCTCTTTTAAACAGATGCCCTAAGAAGCAAGATCAGGAGTCCAGGGAAATTAGTGAGCACTGAAGTCACTGGGTGCCAGAAATATCTATTGATCAGAGATATCTGCTTATAATGAGAAGCCCAGAGCTTGGGTTTCAGTGGCTGCCTGGGAGTGGAGGTGGCAAAGAGAAAAATCTGAGACATCCAAGAGGTGAGAAGTAGAATGAAAGGCTACCATTCCTTCCCCTGTCTGAAGTCTTATGTGATCTAGAAAAATCTACACCCTTCAGGGAAATGAAATGGAACAAAAGGTACTCCACAACTACAGAGTGCAAGAAAATTGATTGTCCCCATTTTGACTTCAGGTAGAGAAGAAAAAATCCTTTTTGGAGAATTTGTGGCCAAAAGCCACAAATTTGGAGCCTGAGTTCATATCATTTACTTGAAATAAAAAGTGTAAGTTGAGAATTATTTTAAAAAGTGTACCTAGGTAGGTAGTGCCCCTAAGTGCCTGCAGAAACAAACAATATCCTCTACTGAGGGAAAACACCTTCAATCCAGTTCTAAAAGACTTGCCTCTGATAGAGTACTAATGATTATGGGCTCACAACAGAAAAGTAACAAAGCCTTGAAGAAGAACAAACAAACACCAAGAGTGAGAGTCAGCAGAAACAATAAGCAGTAAAGCCAGATCCAAAAGTCTTTAGATATTAGAATGTTAGGATGTGTAATAATAATAAAAAATATTATTAAAGACATACAAAAGTGAACCAACAATATGACTCAGAAGCAAGAGTTAAAGCAAATAATAGTCAACTTGAAAATGAACCAAATAGATATAAGTGAAATTAAATACTCTGTGGAAAGTTTCAAGAGCAAATTAATCAGGGGGCAGCAAACTTTTTCTGTAAAGGGCCAGACTTTTTTCTTTTCCCTTGTCTCATATTCTTTTTTTTTTTGTCATTGTTCTTTGTCTCATAATCTTCTTTTTGTTTGTATAAATATATGGGCCAGATTTGGGCCATAATTTGCTGATCTTTGGGTTAGACAGTGCTAAAAAGATAATTAGTTATCCAGAAATAGAGTTGAAGATATTCTGTGGAATACAGAACAGAAAGATAAAATGATACAAAATATGAATGAATGAGAGATTCAGAGAATGGAGAATAAGATAAAAAATCAAAGTGACATCTAGGAGAATAGTAGAGATGCAACATATATATTTTTATTTTACAAAGAGAAAGAGAGTGTGTGAGCAGGGGAGAGGGAGAGAGAAAGAGAATCCTAAACAGGCTCCACACTCAGCATGGAGCCTGATGCAGGGCTCAATACCACAACCTTGGGTTATTACCTGAGCCAAAATCAAGGGTCAGATGTTCAACCAACTAAGCCACCCAGGCACCCAAAGAGGCAATATTTAAAAAAAAACAATTTTTTGTTTGTTTGAGTATAGTTGACATAAAGTGTTAGATTAGTTTTGGGTGTATTACATAGTGATTTGACATATCTCTGTACATTTTGCTATGTTCACCACAAATGTAGCTGCCGTCTGTCACCATACAATGCCATTGACCATATTCCCTGTGCTGTACCTTTTATTCCCATCATTATTCACTCCATTTTAAGAGACAATTGCTGAAATTTTTAAAGAATTGATGGAAAGTTCTCAGATTCAAGAAGTCCAGTGGGTCATAAAGTGAAGTCCACACTTAAACAAGCTGAAAAACAACAACAACAACAACAACAACAACAACAACAGCAACATACCAAGGAGAACTTCATAACAGTCGTGCTATCCTTTATGGGTAAATCAACAACATATTTGACAGCTTGTTTGCTAATAGCAATAAATGGAAGCCAGAAGATGGTGAGATAATATCTTCAAAATGCTGAGAAAATATCACTAGCAACTTAAACTATATATTTCTGCTTTATAGGTTTCTTTTTTCTCACATCTCTGATAAATTTCATAAAGTCAGTATCTCTGCCTCATTTTTGCAGTTGTTTGGATTCTATGAGTTAGAGATGGATGAAGTCACTGCTCCTGCCTTTCTGGCTATGGAGCAATTTGAATGGCCTGTGGAGTAGAGACTCTTCCTGAGTGTCCAAACATATCCTTTCTATATAAAAGAGAACTGAGAGTGTGGGCCTGAATAATGAAAGTCTCTGGACAACCAAAATAAATGGCAAATCTCTATATTAACAGTCATGTACTCCACTAATAAACAAGTCTCTTGAGCGTTCTTTCCATTCAATCTTATATGATCATATTTTGAAAAGAAGCAAAATTTTAAACAAATAATTACCTGTTTGCCCTGGGGCAGCTAGAAACCACTAAGTTTATGTCCTGAGACTGCTCTCCTCTTAAGCTGTGAAGATAAGGCCCTGTCTGTCTTACTACTGTAATCCTAGCTCCAATGAAATGCCTTAAGCATGGTAGTACTTACTACATACTGGTTAGAAGAAATGAATGAAAGGATTAGTGAATAAGGCAGATGATTCTAGCTGCAGATTGTTCAAATGTTAATAACTCCTCCAAGTGGAGTCTCTCTTTCTTGGGTTACCCTTTGGCATTATGTATGTGTTGATATGTTTACAATGTCATTTCCATATTTTTCATATTTATTTTCCCATAGTTTCCTTGAGGAGAAGTCCCATACGCTTTATTTTTTAAAAATTTTTATTAATTTTTATTCATTTTTGAGAGAGTGTGTGAGTGGGGGACAGGCAGAGAGAGAGGGAGACACAGAATCCGATGCAGGCTCTGAGCTGTCAGCATGGAGCCTGACGTGGGTCTCAAACTCATGAACAGTGAGATCATGATCTGAGCCAAAGTTGGCCACTTAACCAACTGAGCCACTCAGGCGCCCCATGTCCCATACATTTTAAAATTCAAATGCTAAGTACAATACTTAGAACATATACCCACCTTAAAGAAACATGAAAGATCAGTGAGTGTTAGACCCATTAACTGACTGGATGGATGGATGGATGGATGGATGAATAAATAGATGAGGAAAATGAAAGAGAATAGCCACTGGCCTTCAGTGACAAGGGAAGCCATATTGAGTAAGGTAATTCCTAAATGACCTCCTATTTTTCCTCTCTTGTCTAGATATACTGTAGTTCTAGAAACATATTCTCAGATGACACTAAAGCATCACAGTGCACTACAGTTTGATTTTCTCTGTGCCAGCATCTACTGAAAAGGCTACTGCATTCAAGCAGGTCAATGACTCCTCCTTATTGAAATCCTCTATACCTTGCCTCTGGGCTCCCCTTTCTCCTCACCTCAGCAATCTCATTCCGTTTCCAGAATTCCTCTTTCCCTTTTCCTGTCGAACCTTAATATGCCTCTGTTCTCCTGTTGCCTCTCCTCTTTTTATTCCCTGGGACCTCATCCACCTAAATTCTTGAAGAGCAGCCTGATAAATATGAGACCTTTTCCAGTCCAGATCACTATCATGAGCCCTTCCAATAACCTGCTACACCCTTGTAACTTCCATTAGCATTTAAACCATAACTCATCTATAAATAAATGAATTATTGTTCCTGAAGTTTAGAGAATGAGAATTTATCTAAATGTCCAACCTTGGGTTAGAGATGTAAGTAGCAAGTGGATGATACATTTCACATTAGGCCTACCTCTCAGGTCGTTCCGTGCCATGCTTTGGGCACTAGAAACTTTGGTGTGACGGGAACCCTGGAGTATCAAGGATATTTACCTCTAGACTGTGCTTCCCAACCTGTGAGACTCTGAGGAACACAGATCTCCGTAGCTTGGGGGACTCTTAGTATATCTGAATGAATGAATGAAACCCTTTTCAGAAACCTCAAGAATACATTTTTGTTTCAGGAGAAATTCTTCTCACTTTAAAACTTACTTCTTTGGGTGGGCTAAAGTTTTTGGAAACAAAAGCCTGGAGGTTATACTATGAATTTCCCATGACAAAGGAAAGAGCAGAAGACTATCTTGCTTGCTTAATGGGTGTAAGACAAAAGATTTTGGAAAAATCTCTGAAGACAGGGCAAGGTTTCCCATATTCAAGACTAGAGAAGATCCCTTTGTAGGGGAAAATTCATAGTAGCAGTGAAGATAGGTGATACGGTAGTAGGTTCCTGATAGGGTCCTTGTCCACACCATCCAGGGAAAATCTAAGTGGAGGATGATGATAAAACCCCCAGAGGGATTTGAGGATCTGAGAAAAATTGCACCCAATCCCAGAGTGGGATTTGCAAATGTGGGAAAACATTATCCTTTCCCCATTCCCAGCTGACATGAGAACATAAATCTATATATGGTTGTCTCTGTAGGCAGCTGATCCAGAGAAAGCCTCTCAGAATTTTCTGTGGTGTACCAAGCACTAGAGGAACAGAATCTTTTTAGGTGCCTGGGGGCACCAAGAAAAGTTTCCCATATTTCAAGCCCATAATTTTCCATGTATCCAGGGTAGCACCTGAAGAGCCCATGGGCTCTGGAACAAGGAAGGATCTAGGAAAACCTTCTTCAGTCATCTTCCGTGTCTTGGTCACCTGTGCACACCTAGTTTTTTCCTGCCCAGATACTGAAATATATTAATTGCCAGTTTGTAAGGCAGTTGGATGTCAGTGAAGGGCACTGTCATCCACTTTATTAATTCTAGAGGCCAGAAGTCTAAAAGCAGTTTCACTGTGCTGAAACCAAGATGTTGGCAGGACCATGCTTCCTCCAGAGGAGATTCTGTTTCTTTGCTTTTTCCAGTTTCTAGAGCTGCATTCCTGGGCTTGTTGTTTCTGTCTCCACCTCCAAAGCCAGCAGAGTAGCATTTTGCTTCAGTAGACCTATAGTCTCACAATGAATAGAGATATGGCTATGTCAGAGCATGCCAATGTGGATGGAGAGGTGCCCCTTTGAATGCTTTTCAACTTTTTTATGACTCTAGGAAAAGGAGAGGCTAAAATCCCTGACTGAAATTGAGCTCCCAGCTGTGTAGGCTTGAAATAGAAAGAAATACCAAATTTAGATACAAATTTGCTTTTCTGTACATCAGATTCTGCATCCTTTGGGCATTTGGATAGTCTGTTAAAAGGTCAAGTGGTTACAAAGCATGTTGTTGAGATTTTAAAAACTCAATCAGGAAAGAATGCAGAGTGTAAAAGATTTTAAATTTCAGGTCATTCGGTGCTAGACGGGAGAATTGAAAAAGAGGTATAGTTTTTAGGAGAGAATCTGTTTTTCAGGAATGTTTCTTGAATTACATAAGAAAGTAATTTATGAAAGGAATTATCTGGCATTTCTGGGGGGTTTTGTATACATTTACTCTCAAGAGTTTGTTTTCTTTTTTAAACACATACACATGTATTCAACATTAATCTTAATGTTTTAGTCCTAACTCCCTATTTTTTAAATGAGCCCTGATCTTGCCAACTGTTGTTTTTCTAGCCATGGCACATTTAAGGAATATTACTCTTAATTGGCAAGAAATTTAATTCCAGTTACTAAGAAGGACAGATGGATGGACTTTTAAAAGATTTTCCAAATACGTTGAAACAAATAAATAGGGCTTGCTTGATTCCTTATTCAGTGAAATTAAGTACCCAAACACTCAATTGCTGGACTGTACCAGATAATTTTGATATACTTTTATTAAATTTATAATTTTTACCTTTAAAAAAATTTTTTAATGTTTATTTTTGAGAGAGAGAGAGAGAGAGAAAGAGAGAGAGAGAGAAAGTGTGATTGGGGAGGGAACAGAGAGAGAGGGAGACATAAAATCCAAAGCAGGCTCCAGGGTCTGAGCTGTCAGCACAGAGCCTGACTCGGGGCTTGAACCCACGAACTGTGAGATCATGACCTGAGCCGAAGTCAGACGCTTAACTGACTGAGCCACCCAGGTGCCCCAATATAATTTTTACCTTTTAGAGGCTTCTTTTACATAGTTAGTTGTAGATAATGGAAGATCTTAATTTGGAGGAAAAAAAAATATCTGTTGATATATAAAGACTAATGGTAAAAGTAAATCCTCAAGTCAAATTTATAGTATTATTCTACAATCAGAATTCAACATTTATGATATTTAATGAAATAATAAGCAATATTTTTGAGGCTGGAAAAGCAGAAGAAAGAAAATCAAATTTGAATTATTATGATATGGTAGTCATTGAATCTATTAAATCCACTTGCCCTTAAGACTTCTTGCTGTTGTGGAAGGCATTTCACAAGGTTATAATTACATTTTGGTTTTTTTTTTTTTTTCTCTTTGCATGTAGGCTGTAGATTTATTAAATTATTCATTATAATGTACCAGCTTTAAACCCAAATAGTGTATAAATACAAGATCATGTAGCTTCAGCACAGTATTAGAGCCTTAGGAACCAAAGAAAGGTGTGCATTCTACGGTGTTATTTTCTGATCACCACTCGTATTCTGCATGGCTTTAGCTGACCTTGTTGCCACACATTAAGTACTCTGCATTCTTTCCTTTGTAACTTCATCCCTTCTCCACATGTAACAACTGGGTACCTAAGAACCCTGGATGAAATGCTGGATGGCACTTTCACTTACATATTACTTTTCTCCAAATGACTACCCACATCGTAGTGCAGACAGTGAGAGTGTAAGTAGCTCTTTAAGTGGGGAATGTAAGTTATAGGAAGACTAAAAAAACCCACATATTTCACTGAAGAAAATAACAAACTTCTATGTGGACAAGGTTTTGTCATAATCAGGAGTTAGCGTGCTTTGCCCTGTTTTCTAGCTCCTCTGACTTATGATCATTTGAGTAAAAGAACAAAGAAACATCAAAATTGAGAGTTTTATCACTGTATCATTGTATGTGTACACACATATATGTGTGCGTGTGTTTTTTTTAAGAGAGAGGCTATTTTTAACTCAAAATTTGCGTTGGAATAATGCCACCACAGACTTTACCTATAACCTCATAATCTCATTCCTGTATTTCCTACTGTCTACTACTGGCTTTCACATCATTTTGCATTCACCTCCACCACAACAAACTTGTTTGAATGCCTGTAAAATCTAATTTTCCCTTATTTTGGAGGGTGACTCATTTTTGTACTTCTTATGTGGGATAAAGTCTGAACATCACAGAACCTGAACATAATAGGTGTTCAGTAAGTGTTTGCTAAACGAATAAGAGAAAAAGTTGTATATGTCTTCAACCACAGTTTTACATAATATATCCCTGTGTAATTACAGAAGTTCATGTATAAGTACGTTCTTATCAGAAAAGGTGCAAATAATTCTGAGGTATAGGATAAAAACTAAGTCTTCCATTTTCTAGCCCTATATCCTACTTTCTTTCACAGAAGGAACTGTTATTACCAGTTAGTGTGTATTCTTATAGTCCTTTTAAAATTTAAATTTGCATACACACAGGAATGCATGCCCCCCCCACCCACCCCCCACACACAGATTTTCTTCTTGGTTGAAATTCATGGGATTAAACTATCTTCTAAAATTTGATTTTTGGCCTCACAGGTGTTTTTTGGAGATTTTTACCATGTCGCTATGTAAGAGATGCACAATACCTTTTTTTATGATACTTTTTATGATTTTGTAATATAGGTGTATTATAACTTAATGGCTCCCTACTTGATGAGCATTTAGGTTGTTTACTACTTTTCCTTGGTGGACTTTTTCACTTTAACTTTTTCACTTTAATTTGATGGGTGAAAATCATGTTGCGTTTTAAATCTTGTACAATCGTGATTATGAGTGAGTTTGATCACATTTACTCATGAATACTTTCAGACATACTGTTCACATACTTTGCCCATTTTCTATTTGTTGGTTTCTCTTTTCCTTTTCTCTCCTTCTTTCCTGATTAACATGTCCTAGGGATAATAAATCTTTTTTTTCTTTATACATACTGCTGGTATTTTATCTTATTCATTTGTGTTCTAATTTTGAGTTAATTGTTATTCTTTTATATTCTAAATTTTTATATCAGTTTGTTTTATGTGTACTTTCTGTAAACCATACATATTGTGTTTTTTTCCCTACCCTTCTGAATTTCTTTTTTAATAGAAGAATTCAGTAGCTCAGACATGTGTGATTACTGCTGTGCTTGGACTTGACCTTACTGCTATCTTTATTCACTATGGATCATCTTTTCCCTATTCTTTCTCCTTCCTTTCTTTCCTGTCTCTGTCCAATATGGGAATGACTGAATTATTTTTTAAATTTAATTTCCTTCTATTTCAAGAATTCTAAGTTTTTAATACATATGTTTAAACTTTTTTTGGTCATTGTTTATATTTAGCATTAATCAGTGTGTTTTGCTCCCCTGAGGATGACAAACTCTTAGCTTGTGTTCATCTCTCTCCTCCCCACCATCTCATATGTTGAGATCATTCAAGATTTTGATTTCAGATTATTTCTTTAAATTATGCATATGTAATTATTCAGACTTAACTATAAGTATCCTGGCTCAGTCGGTTAAGCTCAGGTCATGATCTTATGGTTCATGAGTTCGAGCCCCATGTCGAGCTCTGTGCTGACAGCTCAGAGCCTGGGGCCTGCTTCAGATTCTGTGTCTTGCTCTCTTTTTGCCCTTTCCCTGCTCATTCTCTCTCTCTCTCTCTCTCTCTCTCTCTCTCTCTCTCTCTCAAAAACAATAAACATTAAAAAAAATTAACTGTGAATGTCCTGTATCTCCTTATGTATACTTTTGTTTTAGTGGCATATGACTTTCTGTAACTTTTCTTAAAAAGAGTTTCTGTAAAGTGTACATTTCTTTTGCTCTTACACTTGAGGGCTAGTTTGATTGGACATAAGATTTTGGATAAAATAATGTTATTTCTGAACTTTGTGGATATTACTTCATTCTCTTCTAGCACCTAGTGTTGTCAATGGGAAGGCTGATGTCAATCTGATTATTTTGGCTTTGCAGGCAGCATTCTCTTCAAAAGCATTTTGTGATTTTCTAATTATCTTTCTGAACTTTTTCCAAAGTCTGCTTAGGATAGCTATTTTCTCATTACCTTGGAGAATGAGTCTTCTCAGTAATGGGGTCTTTTTTTCTCTTTAGTTCTGGAAAGATTTCTTCTACTTTTTATTTCTGTTTATCCCCACTCCCCCCCTCCCCATCCCCTTTCTGGTCTCTGCTCTCTTTAGAACTGTTTTAAGTAGATGTTGGCCTCCTTGACACAGTCTCTATTTGTCTTTACTTTTATTTAATGATTTTTATCTCTTTGTCTTTTAGTGGTTATTCTAGGAGAATTCTTTGACTTATCGTTCTCTCGCTTCTCCCCAACTTTGTTATGTCCATTCTGCAATTTACTCCTTATGTTTCAGTGTGTTTAAATTTTTCAGCATCATTCATTTACTAGGTAACTATTTGTGTTTTTTAATGGATGGTATAGATTTTGATCTTTATGAGATTCAGTAACATTTATTGTTTTTTTCAGTTTGGACTGCTCTCTTTTCTCAAGTGTTAGTTCTTTGGTTGATTTCATTTGGTGTTTAATGATGTTGGTTGAACTTAACTTTATCTGGTGATTCTTCCTTATCTGCTCTCATCTTTGTGTTTGTGTTATGTTTGTGAATTTCTCTTTGTTTATGCATACATGTTGATTCTTACTTAAGATCATACTTTTGAGATGATTGTTGCGGGGGGGGGGTGCAGGATGTAGGACTGGGACAAGTGTGCCAGTAGCTTATCTTCTGGGTAAAGTGTTTCCCTCTTTCTTCTCACTCCCTTTCAACTCCCTTTGCTGCCTCTCTTCTTTCCTTCCCTGAGTACCCAGACTTTCTGCTTTAGCCTGGTGGAGGTGGGGGGTGGTAGGTAATTGTCGTGTTGCAACCTACTTATGACAAGCTGTGGAGGGATAAAAGCCAGGATGCCCAGGTGCTCTGAATGGATTTTTTCAAATAATGGCTCTGATAATTGCCACAGGGCCTTCTTCCACTCCTTGTCTCTGTTGCCTCAAGAGTGAAACATTCCCAGAGCCACTTCTACTTCAACAGGCATGTTCTTGTGGATTTTTGGTTGCTTTTTTCCTCTCTCAATCCCATCTTCCTTCAATCTTTTATGAATTCTTTAAAATTGTTTACCCACCAATTGCATAGCTTTTTATTTCCCTTATTGTTATAGTGGAATAGATCTCTGTGAGTCTCTATTATTTCTATCATATCTATAATATCTATGCCCACAGTCATTTCCAGAAGTAAACCCTATTATTACACATGGTTCAATGAATTTTTGGCCATATATTGTGGTTTAGGATAGGCAAAAATGTGGGCATCTGAGTTCATTTCTGACATTTTGTCTTAATATCCAGAAATTGTGTTTAAATGGATCTTTATTCTATGATTTCTATCACAATGGAAGGCATAACATTATGCTAAGTTTAGTGAAATTCTTTCTGCAAACTGCCTAAGATAATAGAGGTCAATAGCTTGGTTTCTGATTATTTATCTAATGTAGGTATGGAGTATGGAGATCCTAAAGGAAGAGAGTGTTAACATGTTACTTACACTAGATTTCCTAAATATTGGCTATCTCCAAACAAGGTTGTAGTAAGTATAGGATCAAAGGCAATTAAAGATTGAATTTCCTGAAAACCGCCTGAAGTGTCTATATTCTGGGTCGTTGATTAAACAAAGATCCATATGCTTGAGATACCATATGTGCAGGCAGGAGTTGACATTCTGTTATGAAAATTTAAGAGCATAACTCTTATCTTTGCCCATATGGGAGACTGTCCTCTATCTGTATGAAGGTTCACCTGAAGCTTCTTTTTTCTCAAACAACAAGTTAAGATCTAGAAAGCAGGCAGATATTCACTTGAAAAGCCACATTTTTTTGGCCATGAGATATAGAAGGCATAATAGGCCAACATATGAGTTGGACTTTTTTTGGTCCCTTCTCTATCACTATTATGTAATAATCTCATGCGATTACTAACACTGCTTCTAAAAAGCAGGTAAATAATATTGTAAAATATTACATCACAGAATAATCACGATGGCCTTTATTTTTCTTATTTTCACAATTCTACTCCTTATACAAAAGCTCAGGCCCGAATATTTTTAGATTTGTCTCATAATGAAGTGGTGATTTCCAATCTAGTCTAAATGTCCATGTCAAGAAAGGAGAAAAAGCAAAAACAGTAATTCTAACCCTTTGTTAGAGGCATAAGTGAAATTATCCCTTATTTTATACGTTGATCTTTTATTAGAGTCTATTACAGAAGAGGTCACTGTGTTGCATTCCTGACTGAACCATTCAGAGATCCTTGGGAGGCAATACGCCTAATCCAGATTTTCTAGGAAGTAGGTCCACCTTTTTTACTCCTGGCTTAGTTGTTTTGTAAAACACGAACCCCAGTGTTGACAAATTTGTTCCATCATTTAAGAGAGCCAGAGACTGAAAGCTAGAGCAGAATTAAGATAAAAACTATGAGTTGCTACAGATGACAAGTAATTCAGAAACTGACCTGCTAATGTTAACTGAGTTTAGTGGGGCTAGTCCACCCTTATTTCTTTCAAATTTGTTTTGGCCAAGGATTGGTTAGAAGGACCTAAAATTAAGACAGTGGAGAATCTTAAAAACAAATACTTGTAACAGCCAGAATATTAGGGCCACTCTTCATTTTTCTGTTCTACTGTAAGGGGATTTTAAGGGGGGGGGGGCAGATTGTTTTTGCCATTTGGAAGTATTCAAAAAGTCTTTATGATCATTTAAAAATGTGATAACTTGTCTTTCCAGAACTATTTTGTATTTAATCTATTTCAGGATTATATAGCTACATCTAGGTAAGTCAGACTCCAAAATGAATTTTTACCTTCCATCTATTCTGCTGTTTACATCAGTAAAACTAAACACTTAAGTGCTATATATCTCCTCCACATGATACTGGATATCAGCATTAAAAAAAAAATAATTTTGGAGACACCTGGGTGGCTCAGTTGGTTAAGCGTTCGACTCTTGATTTCACCTCAGGTCTTGATCTCACAGTTCATGAGCCCATGTTGAGCTCTGTGCTGACAGCACAGAGCCTTCTTGGGTCTCCTCTCTCTCCCTCTCTGCCCCTTCCCTGCTCATGTAGATGTACTCACACACTCTCCCAAAACAAATAAACATAAACAAACAAACAAATAAATAATTTTGGGCTAAACTGTACCTTATATACCACCCTCCCCGGCCCAAAGATCTAGGAATACACATACACACTTACATCTACCCACTTGACAGTTTTAGCTTCTTCATATAAAAATAGCTGTTTGTGTGTGCAAAGACATGAATGCCAGGTTACCACTTGATTAGGACAAGAAAATAAAAATAAAAAGGGGCACGATGGAAATTAAATCACATGAATAACTTCTTAGAAGTTGTTTATTCCTTACAATTAGCTGCACACACCTCACGACTTCTTGAGGGGTCATTGGAGGCCTGAAGAGTAAATATTCCTTGGCAGTCACTTTATATTTTCTCCTAGATGAGTTGTTTTTAATGGCTAAAGCAGTAGAGTGCAGCCGATATACAGAGAAAGTGACAGGTGCCAGTTTTGTTATTAAATCCCAGCCTCGGAGCCTCTGAATTTCAAATGAGGCCCCTTATTGGTTGCATGTGTGAGGGGTCAGGGGATGGGAAAGCGTGACCGGAGCAGAATGGGTTTCACTTCACTGAGCTACTCCAAAGTCTTCATTAAACATGGACATAACATTTGCACTTGTTTTGTTTGTTCTAGACAGTTTGGATAATTACCCTCTGAAATGGTGTGCACCCATGTAGATTTGTGTTTTTGTCAAGGGGAGGGGGTGTTGAGGCATGGGGAGAAGGAGGACGAAGGTTCATTGCACTATTTATTTTAATCCTTCGGTGATGATTGCATTTCTCAACCTCCATACAGAACCTCATCATTTGCTCCTTAAAACTGCTAGTTCAGGTCATTCAATTGAAATTTTATTTGATTCTAAGGGTAGCTTTTTGCAGCTCTCACTCTTTCTTGTCCTCCCCCTCCCAGTGGGTCTGAGGACCCCCATTGACTTGGGAAGGAACTCTGCCCTCCACCAGAAAAGAATGAACGGAATAACTCAACCTTAAAGAAAAAAGACAACCGGCCTGTGAAACCCTGTCCCCCAAATAAAAGAGGTCAGGCAGAGATGGGAGGAGGGAGCAGAGACCATTGTCATCCTGTTGCTCTCCTTAAAAGAATGGATTGGGAAGGTCAGCAGTTCTGAGAAAGCCATTCCTAGTGGTCTGTACACAGGAGTCAAGATCAAGCATATCTTGGTACCATGTCTTAGCATTTCTTCATCAGCTTTGCTGTATTTATGCACTTGATTCACAGATCATTAGCCCTTCCTACCTGAGAAGGTAGATAATCTCGATATTTCTGTGTAGCGAAGGGAGAAAACAGCCAATCCTGTAATTCCACCTAACAAAAAATTCTAGTCACCATGACAGTTATCCTAAGAATGGGAAAAGTTATTTCTGCAGAGACATTTTCTTTGTTAGAACCATGACATAAGAGAGAATTCGATCATAACATCTTACATTGCAGACCAGTTTTAATTTCCTCCTGTACAGTATCAAAAGTAGAGAGATGGTGTTAACATTGTTAAAGAGCTTATTATGTGGCAGATACCGTTCTAAGTGCTTGACACCTATTAACTCACTTAATTCTCATAACAACTCCATGAGGAAACTATTGTTATTTTTATAATTATTTTTTAAATGATGATTCTAATGCATTGAGGAATTGAGTAATTTGCCTATGTAACAAAGCTAATCAGTAGCTGAGCTGGGATAAGCCCAGACAGCATTTGGCACCGGAGTGTGTGATCTTAACCACAAGGCTTCTCATGAGATGGAGGTAGAACAGGCTAAGATACAGTGGGAAATCAAGTGCTTAGTGACCTGCCCTTATTGTCCAAACGTACTAAAGCTGGATGAAGTGTCCTGACAACTTGCTCTAGATTCCCCCCACTGGTGTCATCTAAGGATTGTATCTCTGGAAATGGTACCTGAAGAGCCTGTCCTCCCAGGTGACTGGGCACAGGGAGCAATCTTCTTTCGTGAAGCTACCATGCTTGGGACGTTAACAGTGGTACGCACCAAGGGCCTGTGTGTGCATCATGCTCTACTAGGTACTGTGTGCAGTCAAACCAAGAAACGGTACAGAACTTAGGAATCTCACAGTCTACTAGGAAGCCAAAACACGGAACAAATGGGACACGGAAGTTAATGGAGTTTTCTTTATTTCAGGATGTGCCTACCTGGTGATTGAAAAAAAAGATTAACCAGCTGATTATTTCATCTAACAAGTTGGTGCAACTTTTGAACCTTAAAAAAGGAATTAACTAACCTTTCTGAGTTTCAGAAATTTTAGAGCAAAGGGGAGTCAATATGGATCAACAGTATTTTTTGAGGATGTGCTTGCTGCCCAGCACTGTGACTGACACGTTAAAATATGAAGACTATTGGAGGCAGATTGGTTGGTGGTGAGCACCCACTGTCTACCAGAGCATGGATCGATCCTGTGCCCTCCAGTGTTCAGCTGCTTGAGAATATTGTTCAAAGGAGGTGACAAATTCTATCCACAGATAAATACGGGCACAACTAGTAATAAAGAAATACTGTAAGGAAGAATTTTGTATAAGAAGAAAGAAACAAAGTTACTATTTCCAAGGAGCTTATACTTGCATTGGAAATAATATGATGTAAATTATGAAAAAGCTAGAGAAAACTATGTGACTATATCTGTGGGTACTGTGGATGCATAATCAATCGTGTAGCACTGAAACTAGTAAAGAGAAAAGCCAAATCATTTTAATGTTTATGTCAGCATTTACGTGGTCTTCTCTCAAGAATTTTTTAAGCCTATTTAAGATGGAGTGTGAGGAATGTATAACTTGTTTATAGCTTCTGATGTGATCTTTACAATAAGCTTGTCTGATGGGCTCAGTTTTAGGTGACAAAACATTTTTTAAAGTTATTTCTTTTACTTTGAAAGAGAGAGTGCACAAGTGCACATGAGGAAGGGGGAGAGAGAGAGAGAGATGGAGAATCCCAAGCAGCCTCTACTGCGTCAGCATGGAGTCCAAACTGTGAGATCATGACCTGAGTGGAAACCAAGAGTCAGAAGCTCAACCAACTGAGCCACCCAGGCCCCCCTGTACTTTCTCATTTTTGATACTGAATAAGTACTGGTGTTTTTATCAAAAAGAAAGTTTATTTTTAAGTATAAGAGTAATCTTGGAAAAAAGAAGGTCCATAAGGCAGTGAAGAGAATTTTATGCCACTTTCATAAGCAAAAGGTGTGAATAGACTGAAGAATATGAGGGAAAAAAGCATTTAAAAAGTCTGGGGAAGGGGCGCCTGGGTGGCTCGGTCGGTTAAGCGTCCAACTTCGGCTCAGGTCATGATCTCACGGTCCAGGAGTTCGAGCCCCGCGTCAGGCTCTGTACTGACAGCTCAGAGCCTGGAGCCTGTTTCAGATTCTGTGTCCCTCTCTCTCTCTGCCCCTCCCCTGTTCATGCTCTGTCTCTCTTTGTCTCAGAAATAAATAAACGTTAAAAAATAAATAAATAAAAAATAAAAAAAAAAAAAAAGTCTGGGGAAGCAGTAACATTGGGGCAAGAAATAATGAGTGCATTTAATTACCCAAACATAGATGGGCAGACGATAATAAGAGTTGGAGGTGAGATTCTCAGAAAGGACAAAGGACTGTTTTCTAGCACAGGCAGTTCATAAGCAAAAGAAATGCACTCTTTGTTGCATTAAAGAGCTGATTCAGAAGGTGATGGTAAATGAGTATGAAGCCAATTAAAAAGAATCTTTTCTGAAAGGGAAGCCAATCTGATTGTTGTTAGGACTTCTAAGTATTTATTTATTTATTTTTTTTTTTTTAATTTTTTTTTTTAACGTTTATTCATTTTAGAGACAGAGAGAGACAGAGCATGAATGGGGGAAGGTCGGAGAGAGAGGGAGACACAGAATCTGAAACAGGCTCCAGGCTCTGAGCTCTCAGCACAGAGCCCGATGCGGGGCTCGAACTCACGGACCGCGAGATCTTGACCTGAGCCGAAGTCGGTCGCCCAACCGACTGAGCCACCCAGGCGCCCCCTAAGTATTTAAATAGTGTTGAGGGGGCACCTGCGTGGGTCAGTTGGTTAAGCATCCAACTTCGGCCCAGGTCATGACCTCATGGTTTGTGGGTTGGAGCCCCTCTTCAGGCTCTGTGCTGACAGCTCAGAGCCTGGAGTCTGTTTCAGTCCTGTGTCTCCCTTTCGTTTTGTGCCCCTTCCCTGCTCATACTCTCTCTGTCTCTCAAAAATGAATAAATGTTAAAAGAATATTTGTTTAAATAGTGTGAGAAGAGGGATAAATTCAGGGATTAAAAACAACAACAACGTCTGACCCGCTGCAGGATCCTCTGCCTAGAATCCTATGTGAATTGCAAAGGGTAGTCACTGGTTTCCTGAGCTTCCCTCAGTAGTCAAATGGCTAACTATAGAGTTCAGACCAGCCAACTAAAGAGTGTGTGGGGGCATCTGGCTGGCACAGTTGGTGGAACATGTAACTCTTGATCTTGGGGTCATGAATTCGAGCCTCGTGTTGGGTGTAGAGGTCACTTAAAATAAGATAATAAAATAAAAAAGATTATAAAATAGCTAAAGAGTGTGTAGATCTGTGCATGTGGGCAAGACATGGCAGGAAGGGCGTTAATGCTGTATAATGCATTAATTGATGATTCTGTGCTATTAGTTACAGCTCGGAATAATCTAGGTCTTATTGTAGTAAAGAGGACCATCCAAAGGTTGGCAGACAAAAGGGACAGTTCATATACCATCTTCCTTTTGCCTGATTGCATGAGGTGTCTGCACCTGGCACTCCCTGTGCCATGCAGGGGTCAGAACCCCCAGAGAGACATGTTGAAGTTAGAGAAAATCCAGAGAAAGCCTGAAAAGTGGATTGGAGGCAGATTCACAAGGAGAAGGAGAGTAGGAAAGGAGGAAGAAAGGGAGGCAAGACTGGATGTTAATAATGTTAGTTTTCCTTGCAAGTAACAGAAACCGTGCTGGGCCTTTTCATGGGATACTTTATTTTATCTTCATAGCTCACTTATCTGCCAAGATAAGCTTGATACGCTAATCCAGTTTTTATTATTCTCAATTCATGGCAAGACTGTAGTGTTGTAGTGTATGTCCTTCCCTCACATTCTAGCTGTGTGACTTCAGGTGAGTGATTTAACTTCCTTATGTCTGGTTTCCTCATCTGTATCATGATCAGCATACAAGTTGTTGACATCTGGGGCTTTGTTTGCTAAAATCTGGGTACTCTAGAAAGAGGTGGCCATTTGAAATTTGAATTTTGACTTAGCCTTCCTCTCTTCCCCCAAAAGACTACTTCTCCTGGTGGCTCTTGGGCATGACATGGAGGGGCAGCTATTACAGCAGGCCTGATTTAGTTGTGTTTCTCATATTCATGTGTTTGCAAATGTGAGACAGTCTGTTAGGCTCGTGGGAAAAAAGGCCTTCCCCTGTCTGAGCCAGGAGCTGACACAAAGGCAAGAATGGAGCTAGATTGTTCCCATCATCTTTTGTTTTTAAATTAAAGGACCATGCATTTGAAGGGAGTGGTGAACTCAGAGAACCTTGGCTGAGGCACACTTAGAGGCTTATCGTTGTAGGCTCAAAATACATAATTTTATTAAAAGAAAATATGAACCTAATGCCTTCCAATGTTTTAATTATTTATCCACCGCTGTTTCAACTTGTCCTCTGATGTTGGCCGTGAGTCAGATGCAGATTTAAGCAGTGTTTTAGTGATTATTATGCCAGCATTAGCTTTTCTTCCCTATTAGAAATTAAATCAAAAGACATTTTTTTCTTGTTTTTAATTTATTTTTGTTTTATGACAGGGATGAAAAAATTAACGTTTAATGAAGGAAAATAAAAGCCTAAAACAGCTCAGTTAAAGGGGTTCAGAATGAGCCTCCCCAAAATGTGCCACATTGGCATATGGATTATTTTGAGCTGAAGGCGATCAAGGCCCAAGGGACTCCGGAAGAGCTTTTTACCTCCAAGTCCTCTGAGCATTTAGATAGAGGGCCTGATCTAGGAAGAGCGCTATCCAGAGATAACTACAGAGAGGCTAGGGGCACCTGAGTGGCTTGGTCAGTTCAGTGACTGACTCTTGATTTCAGCTCAGGTCATGATCTCATGGGTTCATGCTCTACGCTGCCAGTGCGGAGCCTGCTTGGAATTCTCTCTCTCCCTGTTTCTCTGTTCCTCTCCCTCCCCGCTTGTGCTCTCTCTCTCTGTCTCTGAAAATAAAGAAATAAACTTTAGGAAAAAAAGAGTGTAGGCTAGGTTTGGTAAACTGGAGGAAGCTCAGCAAGGCCTGGAGATAAAATTCCTCTGTGTGTCCCACTGTCTCTGCCTGATAAGGCAAACATCTGTTTACCAAACATTTGCTCTTCCTATTTTCCTGTGAATTGTGGTTCTTCCCTTTGAAGCCCCAAGCTCCTATCCCATTCCTTAGCTCAGGATGCATATACACCTCAACTGCTAGGCTCGCCCTTGATCTCATATCTTTGGGGGTCCTGTATATATAAAATTAAATTTATTTTTCTCTGTTAATATATCTTATGTCAATTTTACTATTAGACCAGCCAAACAACCAGGCAGGGAAGAAGGAAAAAATTTTCCAGCATCCCTACCTATGTATCCCTGTCAACTGGGTTCCAGAAAAAGAAAAAGAAAAAGAAAAAATATATATATACATACATACACACATATATGCTCTCTATCTATATATCTATCTCTACCTCTATCTCTGTCATCTCTATCTCTATTTCTATCTCTACACACACACTCCAGAAATGTAGGCTGCAAGGACAAAACCTGTTTGGAAGGAAGCAAGCCTCGGTGGGCCAAAGAGGTTGAATTCCTGCCTCAGAGAGTGCCTTTAGCTGGGTCTTTTAAGCTATTCTAGGCCTGAGCTTCCTTATTAGAAATAGGGTATACAAAATTCTGTTGTACCTTACATACTTACTCTATTTAATTCGATTTAAATGCCTATGTTTTGAGGCTTTAAAGTATGATTAGCACTTTGATGGAGCTGCACTAATCCATAATAATGTCTTAAAGTACTAGACAGAATTACCTGCTGAATAGAGGCAATTAAAATCTTTTGCCTTCCTGTACTTGAAGTAAGGATTAAATATGGACACTTCCTCTTCCATCTTTAATTCCCCACCTCTCTTGAGGAAGCAAATATAGGAGAAGTGGTGGCATTATTTGATATGTGGAATAGGAGAATCTACTTTTTTTTTTTTTTTTTTTTTTAGCCAGAGGATTGTAGACTCTGAAGGTTGGAAGAGGCCTTAGAAGTCAGGTAGTGCACCCATGGGATCTTCCATTTGAACGGAGAAACTGACCTGCAATTCTAGGGAAGAAGGCCAAGTGAGCCTACCTTGCATTTTTCACTTTTAAAGCAAATAGTTCTTTGAAAACTGTTTTAAAGAGAGCCTTTATCTAAATGATTGTCTACTGCTGCATAAATTATACTGTTTTAACCATAAGCTCATCTGCAAGCTAAATTAGGTACATGATGACAAAACCATGGAGGAAATACTTATTGCACTTTAAATTTCAGTGAATCTAGATGGAAATCAGCAATTAGTTAATCTAAGAAATCAGTTATTCAAGAAAAAAAGCAATGAAAGACACTGACTCTTTTGATAAATCCACAAAATGTCAGCTAAATGGCTGCTGGTTAAGCCATAGTACTGGACCCTTCAGAGAAATAGATGCAGTGTGATGTGTACTTTGTCCCCAGGAAGATTTTCCCAGTCATTTTCAGACCATATTTTCAGAAACCAAGGCCTCTTTGTAGAAAGTGGAGGTGTCACTTCTGGGGCCAAGGAGGTCCAAGAATGCACCAGGCCCCTTGTTACCTGCCTTGGTCCAAGGACTTTTAGGGGGAGAAAGGGTCCTCTTATTTCAACTGAAAACATTCTACCCTTTAAATAAAAGGTTGAAGATTATGCAATGTCTTTATTTCAGAAATACTAAAATTTTATAATCAAATATTAACACCCTACATACATATTTTTTGCATTTCTTTTCATTCTTTCCCTTTTCACAAGGTCATCGTAAATTCCTCAGAAGGGAAAAAATTTTGTTTGCTTAACAGAATTTTAAAAAGCCACGTTATGGCTATTGTTTTTCCCCTTCGGTTGTTTGGTGAAGAAACCAACATACTTTTTCTCTTCTTGGGTTTATTTTGGATTTCAAATCCAAGAAATTTAAATTTCTCTTTGTTAATTAAATTTAGATTTCTTTCAACGGACAAGGATTTACTAAATGCCTAGAATGGATTCAGAACAGAAGTTTATACCCAAGTGTAGCTAGGAGAAAGTATGGATATACAATAAATTTAAAATACAGCCCTGCTTATGAGGAGTTTATAGTCTAGTTGGGCAGACAAGAGGAAACCCCAAGAAGTCACAATGAGTAAGAGGGAGTTTCTTTATGGAAAAAATCCCTTTCTCCAGCTAACCTTCATAAGGTAAGGATGATTAAATAGAGTATGGGCTGATTAAGCAATCAGAAGAAATAAATCTTGTGGAAGAGAAATAAAAGCACCAGCTCGTAAGGGTGTTCCCCACATCACAAATAAAATGTTAACTGAAGAGAAAAACTAGTACCTTCGAAACACTCTGCTGCCAGGGGGCTTGGCATTTCCATAATGGTGTGGAAGGAGAGACATCTCTGATTTCCATAGTATTTTGTAATTAATTTGGTGCTCTTATGGAAAATTAATTGGTTTTTGGATAATGAAATAGAAAGAAATATTCAGACTCTGGCATATTAAAAGAAATTCTCTTTAATAGACACAATGTCAGCCTGATAATGTGGTCTTGCTCCCTCAGGTGCTCAGATGCAGTTTCAGGGTAGCCCGAGAGAGCCTCGGTGGCTTAACAGTTAAGCAAGCTTCTCCCTTGCAACTAAAGCTAAGCAGATTAATTAAAACTTAAAAGCATTATGATTTAGTTATGAATAACAGTTTGCGGTGACAGAGCTCCCCGTCTATAATTCACCATAACAAAATGACACTTGGGCTCGCTGCTGCTATAATTAGCTTTTGATATACTATTTCTTGGAGATTTCTCGCCAGCCACAGCCGGTGTGTGTTTCCAGATGTCCTGCACATACTTAAAAATGGTAAACATTAATTTATAGGGATGACAGCTGTGGGTCAAGTTTGAGGTTGATTGATAATTCCTTATTCAAATGTGTGCCTATGCGGCTTCATTTGTCATCTCCTAGTGAAACAGAAAGCCATTCTACCACATTCCTAGTTAATATTTCATTTTTTTTCATAAATTATCTGTAAAGGCAAAAGCAATAGAATTTAGACCTTTCTCCACCAAATGGCGTGGAATATTAATGGAGCTGAGGGTTTTTAAAAATTATTTTGCAGCCAGAAGGGTTGTGATTTGTTAACCTGACACATTTGTATTTGCACAGTGCTAAGCACACAGTGGGCGCTCAATAAATGCTGCCCAGTGACTGTGAGGGAGCTCAAAACACTTTCTAGATGACAGACCATAATTCCTCCAAGCAGCCTTCCCATTTTATAAATTAAGAAACAGCAGACCTGAGAAGTTTTCCTAAGAGGTGATAAAGTGATTCATCTCTAGGTCACACTCAACTTGAGAACACAGAAAATGACCTGTGCTCACAGAAAATCTATTCTTTCTGATTTATTTATTTGGTTGGACTCAAAGTACACATCTTGCCAAACCTTCTTTCTCTCTGACTCCCTATATGGAGCCAAAATAGATTCCTGAAACATAAAGAAAAAGTCAGTCATTTAGCAGATAATCTTATCTGTAAGGCACCAATATGGTTGACTGAATTTGCCACCAGTTATGAAATGACAATTTGTGTAGGATTTTCGTACTTTGGGTACCTGGCCATGATCAGAATGGGTGAATCCCTGCTATGGAAATGTAGTCTAAAATGACAGGATAACAAAGACCTCATCAGTGCAATAAAATATGCAGTGCAACTAGTTATTAGGTATTAGGCAGACCATGTATCTGGAAGATGACCAATTTTGAACAACTCTAAGTGCTATAGCACTGTGTAACCAGCTACTTACTTTATATTACTTTAACCCAATTCTTCCAAACAAGGGACTAGACCCTCTTACTGTGTTACCAGAAACAAATTGAGATTTAAAATGATCTATGGCTTCCTGGAAAAAAGGAATGCTTGCCATTTACACTTCATAGTAACTTAATTATGAATATGTTATCTTACAAAGCATCCCTCTAAACCAGAAAATTTTACTTCAGTAGATCCATATGCAAAATAAGGAAATTAAGATGCAAAGAATTTTGGTGACTTGCCTAAGGTCAAACGTAATTTTGCAGGTGAACAAAAAATAAAATTCAGCGAGTTTTTTTAAAGGTTGAATTGCATGTTTTCCAACAAAAGTGTTGACATTATTAAGTTTTTTATCCTTTTCTCTATGCTAAATGCTCATGAAAATCTAATTTTTTTAATTTTATTCTTTTTTTTAATGTTTATTAATTTTTGAGAGAGAGAGAGAGAGAGAGAGAGAGAGAGACCGTGAGCAGGGGTGTGGCAGAGAGAGAGGGAGACACAGAATATGAAGCAGGCTTCAGTCTCCGAGCTTTCAGCACACAGCCAACACAGGGCTTGAACCTATGTACCCTGAGATCGTGACCTGAGCCGAAGTCAGACGCTTAACCGACTGAGCCACCCAGGCCCCTGAAACTCGAATTTTTTGACCATGCCACCCAATCACAAAATAGGTATTCGTTCGATCTTGGGTGGACAAATAAGCAGAACAGGTTGTAGTAAACTCATAAGGTAAAAGTTTTGTTTCGTTTTGTTTTGTTTTTGTATTTTGGGGAGTTTGTTAATTCTGCTCAGATGGGTTGGAGAAATTGTCGCGGATGGTTGACATATACAGTTGATAGTGGGAGCAATTTCATTTCTCGGGCTTATTTATGATTGCAACACCAGCACAAAAGGGCAAGAAAAACATTTTAATATTTATAGTACATCATTTGGAAACATTGGGTGATAATCATGGCATTTTATTTTTTAAATAATCAAGATTCATAAAGGAATCAGTGATAAATTTGCAATGCAAATCAAAATTGTAAAGTGTATAAACCTATCATAGAATGTCAAGTAAAAACAGAAACTTATAAAAATTTAAATAACACAACTGCAATCATTTCAATAAAAATATTATTTGCTAAGTTCAATAGAAATAAATCATTATGTTAAAAAAAGCTAACCAGAAAGTAAAAAAAAATTCTTGAAAATGAAAAATAGAGTAACACTGGACCTTTTAAATTAAATATTGTAATTCCATAAAAGAATGGGGCTCCTGGGTTGCCCAGTCAGTTGAGAGGGAGACTTTGGCTCAGGTCATGATCTCACGCTTTGTGGGTTTGAGCCCTGCTTTGGGCTCTGTGCTGACAGGTCAGAGCCTGGAGCCTGCTTTGGATTCTGTGTCTCCCTCTCTCTCTGCCTGTCCCCCACTTGTACTCTGTTTCTTTCTGTCTCAAAAATAAACATTAAATTTTTTTAAATATTGTAATTCCATAAAAACAAAGTATTACCAATAATATTTTTAAGCTGTAAGTGTATCTTTGATAAGAACTTTCCATCTATATAAGCAGTTTTTCAGACTCAATGCTGGTTATAGCTAGAGTAGTAATAAGCTAAATACTTTAACTTCAGATAATTTCATGTCGTATTCATCCAAGAGAATTTTCTAAACAATTTGTTTTTGAGGGGGAGGACTGAGGACAACAATTTTTTAAAGTAATCTCCTTTGATTTTGATTTCAATTAAAACCATCAGTTGTCTTCTTTAGTCTTTGTGTTTAACTCTGTGCTTAGCTTTAGTATTTATCTTTTTCTAAAGCTTTGTTACTGATATCAATTTTAGTGGTCCTGTTGTTCATTTTCTAATTTGGTAAGTCTTTGAGTTGGAGTAAGAGTTACCCACACAATAGGAATTTTTCTTTGTCGATTCTCTTTTTCTTTCTCCTCTTATGAATTATGGAGTTAACACTTTCTAAATCAGGGAAACTATCTGATGCAAAATGTTAATTTTAAATTGTGTGTGTGTGTGTGTTTGTACATACAAAGAGAGAGAGAGAACCTCATGTTGTACATGATTCATGTTTCTAACTTTTTCCTTCTCTCCACAACCACATTCCACCAAATAGAATCTCTGGTGTTTCATATGCAAACACCACACTCTGACTGGTTAATTGACTGGTTAATATTGTGGAGAATATTGTCTGCTGCTCCATACAACATCCATTCTTGTGGACTTAAGAATGTTCTGTCTAACTTAACACTGGGATAAGCTTGCTGCTTCTTGGCAGCTGCTGAAATGCTACTAATATTTTGGAGGAAACTAAGAATGATGCCTCCTTCGTCTTTGGCCACTAGGGAACTCAGAGGTCATTTGCTATCCATTCTTATATACAGGTGTACACTTTGTATACTAATTTTATCCCATTTCAATCACTTATCTACCCTAAATTTCCCTTTGCCATTTGGCATTTTTAAAATTTTTTTTTACATTTATTTATTTTGTAAGAGAGAGAGAGAGACAGAGCACAAGCAGGGGAGGGGCAGAGAGAGAGTGGGAGACACCGAACCCGAAGCAGGCTCCAGGCTCTGAGCTGTCAGCACAGAGCCTGATGTGGGGCTCAAACCCACAAACCGCGAGATCATGACCTGAGCCGAAGTCGGACGCTTAACCAACTGAGCCACTCAGGCGCCCCATTTGGCATTTTTTCCTATGATATTATGTCCATTTGTTAGAGGCCTCATTTTTGCTTGTTTTTTAGAAAAAGCAAAAATAGAGAACACAAAGATGAAAGAACTAAGAAGGAGGAAAATTACAAAAAGGAGAGAAAAGGAAGAAGAGAATGGAAAATCTTAAATGAGCTAAACAATTATACAGCTAATTTGGATTGAGTAAAGAGCTAAGCAAATGGTTGACACACCATCACTGCTTTCTTAGCAAATCAAATCTTGGGATCCTTTTTTAATGTTCTTTTTTGCTTAACCTCTTATGAACTTATTTTGATATGAGTTCCGGGTTGGCAAGCCCTGCGTCTCATTCATCTTTGAATCTCTCCAGCCCTCCCTGATGTCTAGCACTTTGTCTAGAACATAATAGAAACTTAATAAGTAGGAACTGATTGAAATATATTATGCAATACTCAGATTTTCAGGATGGCATGAAATATTTTGGTACTTACATTTTGTTTGGTTCTTTTAATTATTTCATCAGAAACACAATAATCAGGGGGAAAGAAACATCTAGTGCTTACGGTGGGGGTAGAAATGTCGATGATTTTTCTTCTGCACGAAAAGGACACAGCTCTTTCAAATTCAGCAGCTGAGTGGATCCATATGCCTTCCAGGCAGAATGTAGCCAGGGTAATGCTACAGATAATGTAATTAATTAACCCTTTTGTAGTCTTAGGATTTCAAACTTCTAGGTAATGGCATTTGTATAGTAATTTCCCTTGGTTCTATATAAGATCTTTAGTAGAATCACAAAATAAGATTTGCATTTAAATGTAAATGGTGGAAGGAAGGCAGTGAAAGTTATTAAAATGAACACTTGATAAATTTGGATAAAAGTGGCTTAGTACAATAAACTATATCTTACATGATCATTTGTATTCTGGAAATCATTGGTGAATGCCCACGGTTGTTTAATCTTTGCTTTGTCACTTCTGTTCTGGTTTGGTTTGATAATCAGCATTTCTTTTTAAATGAATGGTGATATCAAACTCGTGGAGAGAAATAACCATATTTTATAGAAGCCAGTGAGCTTAAAATGATTTAGTCACTCTAGAATGTGTTCCAAGTACATTTATAACAGGATACGGGTGCATAGAGAGGCCCAGTGAATGAATGACTTGTTGAAATGAAGGTCATCTAGTCAGTCTGTCCCTTAATGAGACTCAAGACCAGAGTGTCGTCTCATAGACCACAGCAGAGCACAATGCTAAATGCATAAAGGGAATGGAGGAGCCCAGTGCAGAAAATGGCAAAAAAAAACAAAAAAAAAAACAAAAAAACAGTCTATGTAAACTTATCAATTTATAGATATTCTTAAGGTGTGTTAGTTAGTCCTGAAAATTGACCACTAAGGTTGATATTTGCCACGGAGAAATATCACGTAATAAAAAGTCCCGCATATTTGAAAATAACTAAAAGTTGTTCATATGCTCAGTCTCTCCTTTTTCCCTTTTTCTCTCCCTCTCTGCTTCCTCTTCTCTGCTCCTCCTCCATTTCCACTCATGAATTTTGTAAAGTGAGTGGAACACATTTCTAAATAATTCTCTTGCTGTTGTATTACAATTCTACCCAGTCTGAGACAGTTCTTCATGTTTCCCTTACAAGATTTTTTTTTTACCACAACTCTTCCCTCAATTATGGAAATCAGGGGTACTAATGTATCCAGTATTCATTTGTATTGGGAATTAATAGTAGTTATTTAATTGTGAGCCTTTAAACAGATCATTAAAAAATTTACAATAAAGTTTTCCCCAAATGTCATTGCAATGCCAATAAAAAAACGATGAATAGACTGAATACAGTAGTAAGTAAAACCCTGCTATTTCACTTCTGGGACTCTACTCTTTGCTCAGCCTGAGGTCTTTTGCTGAAAATGAGATTGGTTGCCCCAGTTTAGTTTTAGAATTTAATTTATAACAAAAAAAGTGGATGATAGTCATATTAGTAAACAAGCACAGAGGATGAAATGAGTGGGGTGACTGGACAATGCTAGAATGACACAATGGCAAAAGGTGTGCAAGGCGACAGGGGAGGGATTTCTGTGAGAAGGTGCACTAGATGTTTCTTTCTAGGGGAATTTAATACATGAAGCAAGTTGACTCAGCTTTATGCTAGTATCAAATGTACTCTCTGATGTAGATTATCTTTTTATTCATCTGTGAAGATTTCAAGTTTGGCCATAGAACAGGATTGTGAGTCTCTGACAAGAAACAGAAATAATATCAGGCATTTGAAAACTGAAGGTGCACTTGTTGAGATGTACAGGAACGGGAAGTTTAGGGATTTTGAACAATATATCCCACATACAGACTTTGTGAGATAATTGTCTACTTTGACGTAGCCTTTGTGATGACTTAGGATTGTATGGCATCCTTTTGGTAGGGTTTTGGATAGCTAGGCGTAAGTTGTTATAAATAGAAAAGAACATTGTTTTATAACATAAATTTTCACGTGGATTTATTTGACTTGAGTCATACTCTGTGACTCCTGATATAACACATATACCATTTATATTAAACCGTATCTTTAAAGCTATAGTTAGCTCTGTGGGTAGGGATAGAAGTGAAGGATTTCCATTCCTCTTGTTTTGTACTTTCCTCTGGGCATTGTGTTGTACTTTGGTCTTTGTCAGATTGGAAGCTCTGAAAGCATGTGCTCCAAGTGGGAGGTGTGTTTCCACACTCCTCCCCAAGTCTAGTGTCAAGTCACATGCCCAGGGGACTTCCAGTAAACAGAAATTTATTGCTACAACTGCAACCACCAGATATAAAGATCAATAGGATAAAAAACTGAGTCCTACCCCAGGCTCTATGGTAATTTTGTTTAGACGAAACCCCAGGCCCAATAAGGAGGCTCTATGAACAGGAAAGACTGGAGGAGAAGGAAAATGTATGTAGTTTCTTAATAAGGGATGAAACAAACTTGTTGAATGTGGAAAAGCTCTCCTCAGCACCTTTCATGGACTACATGGGAAGGAGTGAGATCACATTTCTCTTCAAATTTGCCAAACTCCTTCCTCTCACAGTATCCAAGAAAACAGATGCAGTGGACTGCCTAGCTCACAAGATGATCCTGCTCCCAAGTCTGAGTGTGTAGAAATGCTTTTGCCCTCCAAGGATGACTTGGGTAAAAGGTCTGCAACTTGTGATCCAAGCTCCTTGGCCTCTGTTGCCCGTGTTCTTTTCCTCTACCTTTACTTTTGAAATGTTGGTTCAGTTGGCGTTGAGAAATAAGGAGCCTCTTTTATCAAAGGGAACAGAGGTATGGTAGTTGGTTATTGTCATTCACATTCTCCATCTAAATGTAATGCCAGCATGTTTTGTTTTGCATTTTAACAAATGTACATTTTGTATAGGGGGATCGAGCTGATTTGTAAAGCCCTTTGGAGTTTTGTTTTGTTTTGTTTTTAACACGTAATTTTGCAAGAAAAGTTTGGCAGTGGTTTTACGGGAGAATTAAAAAAAAAAAAAAAGAAGTGGGGACATCAGTGACGGGTCTCTCCTGCACTTCTGAAGGATTTTAAAGCCATGCCTAATTTTCAGATCTATGAACTTATAATGTTTTCTAGTCCCACCTTGAATGTGTACAAAATAACAGCATTTGAGCCACTGATGCCATGGCTTTCAGATCTGTCCTAAGGATTTTTTTCTTCATATACAGGGGCTCCCTGGAATATCAAAAATTCTCTAGTCAGTAGTTTTTTTTTTTTTTTTTTTAATTATAGATTTGTCAAACTGCAGGGGCTTTGAAAAGGAGGTTCTCCTTGTTGTGTTTTTCTCATTTCCCTTTCCTTCCTTACACTTCACTGTATCAATATTGTGTTTTCCTTGAACTTTCTTTCATTGCTGTTGCAGAAATTGATGCTTCTTTGTATTCCCTTCCCCAAACTTTTCCAACTCAATGTATCTTGTGGCACATGGCTACAGACAAGCACTTTAATAAATAGACTAAAGAAATATTCCGAAATGTGGCTAATGATAGAGAATAATATGTATCATAGCAAAACCATAATTTAATTAGACAAATTATACCCCAAAGTGTGATATTATGCTAATATTGAAATACTGACTATGAAGAATTTATATTATTGGGGGAAATATTCATTATATGATAAATTATTATAGCAACTATGAAACTATGGATAAATACAATCTCAATTACATACAAAAGTATATACATAGAAAGAAGATAGTACACCAAAATAGGCAAAAATTATCTCTGACTGTCGGTATTATTTTATAAATATTCTTCAAGGAGCATGGATTTGTAGCATAAATTACTGACACTGATTTACCTAGAACCCACTGGGTACTTGGTACTGTGCTATGTGTGTGGAGCTATTATCACATTTAATCCTTGCCACACCCTATAAAGTAGATATTAATTTCATTTTATAAAGAAGGAGCCCACATTTCAGAAATGTTGAATAAGTTATATTACATCACATAGCTAGCAATAATAATTATTATCCTCATTTTACATGTGAAAACACCCAGGCTCAGAGAGATGAATTAACTTGCTCAAGGTCATCTTGCAAATAAGTAGCAGGGCAGGTTTGAACCCAAATCTTTTTGGCTCCAAATGTCCTGGTGTTTCCAATATATCACAGTACTCTCTAAAACCAAACATAAAATGACAATGATGACAAAAAAAAAGTGTGATGAAGAAAGAGAAGGATATCCAGTGGAAAAGAAAAGGAGTTTTTTATCTCTAATTTTTTTCAGCTGGTTCTTGCTGATCCCTCTGATGGTTGTCTAGAGATCATGCAATATGTGTGAAAACACATAGTAACATTTTCATAGGATTGACCTTCTGAAAATTTCAAAATTCACATTGTGGGTGTTTTCTGGTGTCTCACTTATAAATGTTTTGTTGTTGTTATTCTAGCTAGTAATAATCCTAGTTTGACACAAGTTACACTTCAAGCAGAGAGAGAGTTGAAAAGTTTGTATTTATTCTCAGTCTGCAAATAATGCATGCTATGGGATTATATTCATATAATGTTTTTTCCTTGGCTAATGGTTTCCTGTCTGTTACTGGGCTCAGAAAATGCATATAAAAAGTGCAAACATTACTGGCATAAATATGGTATGTCACCAAAAACTGCTGTGGAAACTCAAAAGATAGATAAGAAATAATGAGGTTTATAGATTCATTAGCATTTGAATGATGAAGCATGTATATGTGTTACTCCTTTGATCAATATTGCCCTAGAGGGAAAGTACTGTATTTAATTGTCTTTCCCAGACCTTCCACTGTGGACATCTGGTTGCTATGCAGTCCCATAGCAGGACATTTCATTGCCTCGGTGTTGTAGAATTCGGGTTCCTATTTTATTACCAGCAATGGCATAAGTTACAAGGATATGTATGAAAAATCTTGGTCAGAATGCTAGAAACATTTTCAGTAGGCCATCTCTTCTGTTTTATCTACATTGGCCAGACTTGACTTGCATGCATGTCCTGTCATTCTAGGTTGTTGTTAAATTTCAGTGATTTTATTATATATGTTATATACATCTGAGAGCTGCTTCATTAAATGAGTTTCACTGAACTATGAATGGTTCCTTTTTGTAGATGCCTTTCATTTTGCAATTACCCAAACCATTTGCAAAATTGCATGAACATACAAGGCCCAAACAATATTTTATTGTGGAAAAAAACAAGTGCATTACAGTTAGAGCAACCTGGCTTCAATACTAACATCATTGTTTCTAGCTGTGGTATTCAGGGAATTATTCAATACATTATGCCTTAGTTTCCTCATCTGTGAAATGGGAACATTAATAGTTCATGGAATCTTGAAGAGCATTAAGTAACATAAAAAAGCCTGACTCGTTATACCAATTATTTTCTTTCTTTTTTTTTTTTAACCTCTTCTCAATGATCTGTACTGACAAAATGGTCAGAGTGAACTAGTGTATGTAGTAATAATCTAAAACAAGATTTGCTACAAAAAGATTACTCTTTTTGTACATACTATAGAAATATAGTATGTAACTTTTGTGGGGGAGAGACAGACGTTTGTCTGTTTGAAGCTCCTACTAAGATTATTGCCCAAAATGCTGGCCACTTGACAGAGAGGAGTATGCTGCAGAAACAAACACAAGGCTCAGGGCAGCCAGTAGCCATTGTGGGGTATCACATATGCCTTGCATAAAATATAAAGTGCATATTCTGTAAGTGGATAATTGAGAATTTCTTATGTTCAGTTTCCTTGCTTATGACCTGGTGGCACACATGAGGGATGGGGTAATCCAGGAGTTAATGGAGGGCAAATTTTAAAATGCCCCGAAACTTATCTTGCTATAGAGAAGGATGCCAGTGTCTACCAGGTTTCTGCTTGTTAATTTCTATGGTTGCTGCTACTGGGGAAATTGTCCTCATTTGCATTGTCTTTCAGTGACCTACCTGGAGGCAAACACCTGCAGACACTTTATGTTCACAGAAGTATCACTTGGGACAGAGACCCACATCCATTCAGTGCAACCAACTATGTTAAAATAACATTATGGGCAAATATTTCAAAGCTTAACATTTCAAATGATCGCTTCACATACTATTTTACCCCCTCTTATTGTTCATGAGTAATATATATTGCTGCCAACATAACTTCTTGGCCTCTCCTTTGCCCTGTGTGTTTTTAACTTTGCAGATGGAATTCTTACAGACTTTTAATTGTCAGAATTCAATTACTGCATTCACTTTTTTTTCTTTTTAAGAGAGAGGAAAAAGTCCCTGATGAAAGAATGATTTGATTTCAGTTGAAAATAAAGAATGAATAAGAACTAATAAAAAGGAAATGCATTTGGAGATGTGACTAGGTATATGTTACTTATAAATTATGCATGTGTGCATGATTACATATTAAAGAGAATCTGTTAGTCATAAAAATTATCATTTGCATATTGTTTCATATATAAATGTGTTTATTCTCAGTACAAGTGTATATGCATATATAATGGAAAATCTATATTTTCCACACAATTGTAATTTATAAATTTTACTTTTTAAGAAAAAATAGTCTGGAAAAGAAAATTCTGAATATGTATCCTTTTTTTTTAAGGTGTAATTCCTTTTTAAAAACTATTTCCTTAGGTTGCTTGCAGCATTCTCCAAATTAATAGTTTGGAGTCGAAAAGTGTCCTTTCTTGAATTAATGTTCAAAGTCTCCTTTTTATTTATTTATTTTTATTTGTATAAATGTATGTGTGTGCTTAAAAGTTACAACAAAATAGATTCAGGTGTTTGGGGGTTACAAGAGATTTTTAGAAAGCACTCCTTCCCTCTGTATTGTTAAGATACTGTTTGCATTGAAGTTATAAACTTTATGTTTGGCTTAGTTACAGAGCACACTGGAGGAGGAAAATCAAGCCATATTTAAAGAAATGAGGTTAAGAATTTTCTAAGTGATTATGACGTAATTAACATGTTGAGCACAAATGCCATAGAAATGTAGTTGGTTATTATTATTGTTTTTTTTTTTTTCTAATCACTGAAACAATTAAAAAGTCTGCCTTAAAGACTTTTTCCCCTCAGGCAGTTACACTTAAAGGTTCTTGTATTTAGGTTTCAGCTTTTCATTTCAATTATTTTCAACCATGGAAATAAAGAATAAAGTTGTGAGCAATCTATTATCATGTAACATTCACCAACTAATCTTTTTATTGGCATTGAGAAGCATCAGGTAGTGTATTGAATTATTGGTAGTGTATTGAATTTTTCTGTATATCGATGAGGAACCTGGGTCATAGGAAGTATTTTGTTACATATAGGTGCAGAGAGACAGGACATGGTCAATAACCCTGGGACTCACATTACAGGAGCAACCAACAGATGATTTCCCATCTCTAATAAGTCTATAAAACCTCGGGCCAAGACACCTTCATTCACGATGTTAACCTATTCATTGCCATGGAATAGTTACCATCTTGCTTATGAATGTGTCATCTCTCTTCAACTCGACTACAAGTTCAAGAGGACTTAATTCTTTTTCCTTACCTTTTGAGTCTAATCTGTCTAGCATTATACTTTCTATAAGTATAAAGATTCAAGATTTATTAAATATCTGATTGAAAAAAATTCCTATGGGTATTGTAGTGCAAATAGAATGATTTACTTTATAGAGTTTAAATATTTAAAGAAATGAGAGGAATATAGCGGATCTAGAAATAAGTGAGACTCTTTAGAAATAATTCTTTATTTCTATCGATGTCATCCATATATCTCAGGACTAAGTATCACTTATTGTGGCTTTTAATAAAGGTCACTTTCTGTTTTATTCTAGGAAGATATCAGATGTCCCCCAGGCCCACGCAGCAGAATCTGCCTTCTCTTCATGAGCAGAATTTGAGATTTACTAATCTCACAGGCCGTAGCTGTCAAGCAGGGAAGATGAGGCATTTCTACTCCTCAGATCAGGTAAAATAAACCCTTGCTTTAACAGAGTATTTGGGTTTTGTTTGAATCCGAATTATCTACCCTAAAGAACTATAGTACTCACATGTTGAATATACTTGCTCATCTTTTCATTTCACTTGTATAGAATAATTCAGCAAGAGATTTCTGAGTAAGAAATTGGAAATGCACAGAACAGCTAGGAGAAGATTTGCCCAACTCCCCATTAGAATTTGAGACCAGCTCAATGATGAGTGGATAGACATGATCCCTCCCTCTGATGGAATTAATATTAATTCGGAAAACCCAACACCAGCGACTTATCACCCCCTGATAGTGTGTACCCTAAGTAAGGGGGCAGAGAAGGAGGCAAACGTGTTTGCACTGTCTATCCTTCCCGCTGCCCATTGGCGGGTAGTGGAATTAGAAGTTTCGAGGATAAATTTCTCCTCAAGCAGTCTCTCTTCCTAGTTTTTCCAGGAAGAAACCTCACGCAAATCTGGAAATATTAATAGACTAATTACCAGTGCCTTAATTTGCAAGTCCGATTCGTTTTTCCTTCTCACCCTTCTGGCCCACCCCCTCTCCTCCTTCATATATTTCAGCAAGGGAAAAGAGGATCAAGGTGGTGGGGGGGGGGGCAGTGAACTTAGCCACAAAATAAGTCAAGGGAGAAATGAAGTACTAATTAAGAAAGCCGGGGTGTTATGCAAATGGCTCATGCACCGAAGGCAGCCTAATGAATGTGCCCGGAGTGGATGGGGCGTCTTCGCCGCGCCGACAGCTGGCTCCCAGGAAGGTCAGGCGCAGGCGGGCGCGCGGGAGCATAATCCTTCAGATTGGCAGCTCTGCCCCCTGGTCACCGTTTGATTATCTCCCAAATTGCTGTATTTCACAGAGATAATGATTTTTTATGGTCACAGATTTGAAGACAACTGCTGTATCCTCAGGGTTGTCGTTCTGCAAGGAGACGCTGCTGCTTCCTTCAGAAGAGGGAGAGGGCGAGAGAGAGAGACAGAGAGAGAGAGACAGAGTCAGAGACAGAGAGAGAGACAGAGACAGGGACAGGGACAGAGACAGAGAGTTTCTTTCCTTTTCTCTGCCTCGCAACTTACTTCCCGGAATGTTTTATTATCATAATGAAAGCAGTATACCTTATTAAGGGAACGACCCCAGTTCCAATTAATCCCAGTCTTTTCCCTATTCTTTAGCTGTTGCTTGGGTCTGGGAGTCCTTTTCTCTGGTCTTCCAAGTGTTCCAGTACTTTCTCCTACTCACGAGAAGGAGGTGGTTCTCTCTGCAAAAATCTAAAATAGTGTGAACTTCAGAAGAGGAGGGGAGGATGCAAATAGCAGCTCACAAGAATTGTGTGTGTGTTGGGGGGTGGTGCACATGCCTGTGTGCGTGCGCTGTTTGCCACGCGTCATTACTTACCGCCTGTCCTCCGAGAGCTGAAGGGCACGCGGGTGGGAAGCCCACAGGTCACCTCCTCTGACCCCAGTTGGAGCTTGCCTAGGGTAAGGAATAAGGCTGTGACTCAAGGTCTCTTTTGAGTTCTTTTAAAAAGCCTTCAAGGTGGGAACCTTTGGCTGGAGCTCCCAAGTGGGATTTTCATTTAATTTGAATGTAAAAGCAATCAGGAAAAAAAAAAAAAAGAAAAGTTTAACCATATGATTACATCCCTTGAAGACTGGGTTATTTAGCATTGGCTGTATGATTGCCTGTGAGCTTAGGGCTTACAGGAACATACTTTTCTTTAAGAGAATGATACAGAAGCTCTGTGGTGAACTTGACTTTCTATTTATACTGGGGACATTACTATAGTGCTTTGGACCCATTTTTCTGCAAGGATGCTCTTCTGACCTGATAAGGGTCATCGAGGTGTTCCAACTGGAAGAACTACAACTTACAAACCATTTATGTTTTAGTTCAGCCTTAAGTATGCCAACACTGCTGGCATTTTAATACTTATGAAGAAAAGGATTGCCTGGGATTCATATTTTAAATCACCTCCCTCCTCTTAATTGAAGAAAAAGGTAAATGGTGTAAATGAAGCCCATTTGGCTTGAGGTCTTGCTGGTGCTTATCTAGAAACCATGTTCAGTGGTGGCTCCATATATCCTGTTTCCTATCAAATATTAATTTCCTCATGTTTTTGATTGTTTCTAGGTATGTTTAGTTAATATGCATTTATTGTTTTTAATATACAGGTTATTTTTATGTGGGGTTCTGTGTGTTTATCTATGGAGCTGTCTTTCAGAATTAAAAAAAGGGGTAGGTTCTGTCATTTAGTTTCCTGAGTCTGTGGCTTAAAAAAGATACAAAACTGAGTGCTTCTGCAGGCCAAATACCCACACATCATTGGGTCCTAGCCATTTCTTTTTTAACCTGAAAGGCCTGTCTCTACTCCCAGGTGAGTTTACATGGAGACATAAGTTAACAGCCTCACTAAGAGATAACATGCTTCTCTGGCATTTTGGTGTATGCACATATTATGAGTAGCAAAGCCTTGTTATTATTTGTTTTTAGACATTATATCATTCTTTCACGGGTTTCAGGGAGTGCTCTAGGAGTAAAGAAAAACATCTAGCAAAGTAAGGGGGCAGCGTGAAGGGGTTGGGATTGCTGTTTTAGTGGGATGGCCAGGCCTCTGCTGCAGTTGATATTGAGCTGAGACATGGGAAATCGGTGTCCATATCAAAAGGCAGAGGAAATGGCAAATTGTAAGGCTTTGAGGTGAGATCATGTATGCCTTGAGAAACAACAAGGAGGACACTGTATTTGGAATGGAATTAAGAAGAAAAGAGTGGGATAGGAGAATTGAGCATGGTCTTGGAGTCAGGTCATATGAGCTTCATAGATGATGGGAAGGAACACAGAATTCCTCTTTAAGTGGAATAGACAGCTTTAAACATTTTTTTTGCAAATGGACATTGAGGATTTCCTTTGATCACAATTATAAAAACACTGAAGTGAACATCCTTGTATATAAGCCTTTGCTTACTTGCTAATGTGTTCATTCATTCACTAAGTAAGTACCATTATTATTTTTTTCTTAAAAATTTTTTTAAGTTTATTTATTTTGAGAGAGACAGAGACAGCATGAGTGGGGGAGGGGCAGAGAGGGGAGGAGAGAGAGAATCCCAAGCAGGCTCTTTGCCGCCAGCACAGAGCCCAATGTGGCGCTTGAACCCATGAACTGTGAGATCATGACCTGAGCCAAAACTAAGAGTGAAACACTTAACCAACTGAACCATCCAGGTGCTCCTAAAAAAATATTAGTGAGTGTCTACTGTGTGCCAGCTGCTGTGGTAGACACTGGGGATCCAACTCTGGAGAGATCAGGCAAAGTCTTTCTCCACATGGAGCTTACAATACATGGGGTATGTGATGTCCCATATTTATCCTCAGGATATATTCTAATTATTTCTTAAGGAAATGATCTTAGAAATGGAAGTACTCCATCAAAAAGAATGCACATTTCAAATCATACACACATGAATTACCTATTAAAAAATAAATATACCTCTGCCCTCCAGAAAAGTTGTAACAATGCATACACCAACGATCAGTGGATAAAAGTGACTATTCCCTCTCCTCCACAGAGGATGCCCCAAAAAGGAAATACTGGTAAGAGAAAAAAAAATGTATTTCTTTTTTTTTCAATTTGTGTTTTCCCAATTACTAAATTAGTTGAATATTTCACATTTTATATTTTCATTGTCTTACTAAATTCAAAGTCGGTACATTTGTTGCTAATTCTCAACACACAGGCTGGATATTACTTATGATTTATTCGTAATAATAATAACAAACTACAGCCACAAAAACTAATAGGTACAAAGCACTTCCTTAGTGCCAGCACAGTGCTTAACTCTTAAACACATCATTTCATCTAATCCTCACCCTATTTAGGGGAAAAAGCACTATGGTTTTCATTTCAACCCGTTAGACTGTAAGCTCTCTGAGGCAGGGACCACACTGGCTTTGTTCACCACTATTTGCCTCTGAGTCTGGCACAAGAACTGGCCCATGTAAAAAGTCATATACATTTATCACATACTATATTTACAGATGAAAATCTGAAGGATAGCGATTTTAAATAACAAAATTCCGTAGCTCATAACTGGTAATACTATTTCAGAAATTTTACTCTTAGCCTGGGTGATTTTAGTTACTCATTAACAAAATTTTCTGCAATCACAAAGGTGGGCACATCACCACTTCTGGCCTTCTATGTGCTTGAAGTCTGATTCATTGTGCTATAGTGGTACTTTCTTAATTTTTTTCAAGGGTCATGCTGATTTTATGTAACTATTCTTTGCAATAGAGGCAATGTGACATATAATCCATAATTTACCTCGTAGCCCTGTCTGCCCCTTAAGCTCCAGAGTTTTCTATTTAACTGCCTGCTTAATTACTCTACCTACGTCTTTGGTTATCGTACCCAATACAGAACTCTGTTGTAACCCCACTGTCCCAACCTGCTTTCCACCTAAACTCACTGATCTCAGTAAAAGGGTACCAAAATTCATTCACGTGCTCAGGTCAAAAACAGAACCGTCGTCTTTGATTGCCAGCTTCTACTCACACTTCACTGCACATTCCCAAGAGAGTTTACCTTTGACACATTCCTGATCTGGTGGTGTTTATTCCAACATCTGCTCTCACCTTAGTCCAGGCCCTCATCATTTCTTGCCTCCTTCTGCATCTCCCCTTCCATTTTTGCCTGCTCGTGGCCTATTACCAGAATGATCTTCAGAAATGTAAATCGATTTCCTGCTCAAAACCTTCAGTGATTTCTGATTGTATTTGGAATGTTTGGCTTCTCAAATCCTTCCAAATCTGCTCCCTGCCCTCCCCTTTTAACTTATCTTTGTCCTGGCCTCCACACCCCACCTGTATGCCTTCTTGCTGGTACCTGAGTGCATCAAACTGATTTCACACTTAGGCCTTTGCTTGCTGTTCCCTCATGTCTTCATCCACCACTTCATTCAGGTGCCTGCTCAAATGTCTTCTCCTTAGAGAAGCTGCCTCTGACCACTGGACACAAGCAGTGTCTCCCCAACCCATGACTCTCCTTCACTGTCGATTATCTTCTCTGTTAAAATGTGAATTCCCTAGGGCAGAGACTCTGACCTGATCAACCACAGAACCGCACTTTGCATATATTGGGCAATCAGTAAATATATTTGAATGAATGAATGCATGAATGCATGGAACTGAATTTTATGCCTTTTCAAATAAATGATTTTACTCAGTTAAAAAGAAACAAGCCAACCAAATATCAAGCCACCTGATCTGATTTACTTTGGAAAATGTGATCATCATTCTTGTAGTGTGAGACAAAATAGTAGATGCTCAATAACTGCTATTTGAAAATCTTAGGTTAATTGAATTTTGTTTTAATGATTCCAACCAGTGTTTGGATAGTAATAGTGAAATCTTGAGCTCAGAGTGGTCCCATTCTGTCTATTCATGATCTGAGATGCCCTTCTTGTCCCTAGATGTAATGAATTCAGCTCATGTACTTTATGTGTCATATACTGCTGGGTGGTAAATTCTTGGAAGGGGTTAGAAAAGTGGACATTTAGGGTTGGTGTGATGGCTTAGAAAGAGTATTAGGATAGAAGGGCACACTATCTTAAGTCCTCTGAGCTCAGTGCCTTTCTAGACACAGACCTGTCTCAGAAGGCTTGCTGAGTTAGGACAAGCTGGTTGGAGCTTTGTCTCAGGAAAGGACACATTCAGACAGCACTGTTTCCCCAATTCTAGACATTGTCTCTTCTCCACATCTCCAGAAGACAGTGCCCTCACCCCCTGCCCATTATGGACAAATCCTACTTTGTATGTGCAACTTTATGCTAAAGAGTGAAGTAAAGGCCCCATCCAAAACTGTCTCTTAAGGTGAAGTACGTTAAAACTAGGCTAAAAGAGGTGCTAGGTAGGCTATACCATATCACAGAGTTAAGTAAAAGGAAAGCTGTTTTAAATTGTATTATTTTCTCAAAATCTTTCAAAATGAAAATGGCATAAAAGGGTATACAATGAAAATTCCCCCCACCCTGACCCGCTGCTCTTCTGTCTTCTCAGCACTTGGTTTCCCTCCTCAGACAATACCAGTTTTTCATAAGTCTTTCCAGTAATAGTTTATATAATAAGTAAGGAAATATGTGCATGCTATTTATTTGTCATATGTGTATGTGTGTGTGCATCTAATGTCATTTTTATGCATTTAAAATATATGAACAGTAGAAGATCATATTATTCTGCACCTTGCTTTTTTGGTTGTTGTTGGAAAAGCAGTGTAATAAACTTCTTTTAAAAGCAAAGACTGGAGCTAGACTGCCTGACTTCAAATTTTGGCTGTGTCAAATAATAACTGAGTGATCTCAGACAAGTTTGTTAACCTCTCTGTTGTGGGAAATGAGATCCTTTGTATCTTACAGGGTTGTTGTGGATGAGTCACCATGCATGTAACACAGCACAATTTCTGTCACATTGTAATCATCCAGTGTTGCAAGCTATTGTTACCATTACTATCATTAGTTTTTAATCCTGTAGATCATTTCAATTTTAGTACATGAAGAGGTCTCTCATTTTTTACACCTCACAATATTGCAGTATATGGCTGGCTGTTCCCTAATATATTAACCATATCTTATTTAGGACCCCCCCTAGTATTTTGGTGTTGCAAGGAATGATATAATTAAAAACTTTTCATGTTGATCATTCTAGATTATATCGCACATATCTGCAGCATAAATTCCTCAGAGTGGAATTTCTGGGTCACATGGTGTATTCATTTATGACTTTTTAAAGATATTGCCAAACTTCCCTCCATAGAAGTTGGACTAAATTATGCTCACCAGCCCTGTGTACAAGTAGTGTTCACATAAACTCACCTCCTCCTTGAGAGGTGTAGTTTGAATTTGCATTTCCCTGGTTAGGAGTGACTTTGAGCATAGTTTCATATGTTTAAGAGCCATTTGTAGTTCTTTTTTGTGTGTGAATTCTCTGTTAATGCATTTTGTCTCTTGTTTTCTGTTGGGTTATTGCCATATTTATTATTTATTTATGTAAGTCCCTTGCCTTTTGGAGAAGTATGTGTTATAAGTATTTTCCCAGTTAGTATTTTTTTTTCTTTTGGCTTTATTTGTGGAAGTTTTAGCCATGCACAAAATTTTCTATTTTATATAATTGAATGTTTAAAAAATCTTTTCTGAGTTTGATGCTTTGTCTTTTAAGGAAAAGTTTAGATGAGTTGTAGTTAAAGGCTATAGATTTGTAAGATTGTGGTTTAAGTTTATAATTATGTCTGGCTTTCTCTCTTTCTTATTTGAATTTAAGTTGTTTGAGAGCAAAATTTGTGTGAATTAGCTCATATAAGTTGCTTTGTATGAATTAATCCACTTAACTCTCCATTACATCTCAAAGAAGTCTGTACAACTACTACTCTCATTTTACAGAGGAGTACCCTGAGCTCAGAGAGCTTGAGTCATTTGCTTAATATTACATAGCTACCAAGTTAAAATGTTAGGATTCCAGCTCATGTGCTAGCCTACATAGCAAGCATAGTCAATAAAAGTTAATGGATTTGTCTATATAACAAACTCAGTTGTCACAATTTGTGACCAAAACAAGTCTTAGCATAATCACCCTTACCCTGACCTCAGCTACCCCCCACAACATAGATGAACCATTCTGTAATAGCTTTGAAAAATATATATTTTTTTGAAATCACATGTAAAGAAGTCTAAAGATGAGTTTATTGAACACTTTATCTTTCTCATACAGTGACATAAAAAAAATAAAGGAATGTCTTCTCTTCCCCTCACTTTAGAAGTCCGAGCTTTCTAAACTTATGTGTAAAATTGAGACTAAGTCATAAGTCAAGCAGAAACTCAATGATATCCTATCCTAGAACCAGACAGCAGTGGGCTTAGACATGAGTAACACCAAGAAATACGAGACATTGTGAGTCTTTAAGGTCAAATGTGCTATCCCATTTAAATTTGCAAAAGAATGCCTGGGTGGTGCATTTGATGGGCATCAGCTGTGCAGACAGAGAAACAAAGGAGTCTTCAAGGAGACAACATGTTGGCACTGTCCTCTTAAACTGAGTTTCTGGTTAACAAATTGATCAATTGGGCAATGTCATTCTAACTGAATATACATACTAAACAAAACGAATAATACTACCTTTGTACATTTTGACACAATAAATATATCTTGGAAGTTCATCTTTGTGGCAGTCTCTGTGTTTCTATTCAAAGGAACATCATTAATCATTTCATTCAGCATTAGCTGTGTTTATCATTTTTTTACCCCGAGAAACATTTTTTTATTATTTTTAAGTGAGTAATTCTGACTGAAGCAGCAAAATAAAATCATTCTGTCTCCTTTTGACTATGGACTTGCTTTTTCCATGTATAAGCATCTACTGTCCTATGTACTGCACTGCTGATAAAAATATAGGAAATTAACCTAGATTCATTCAACATATATTTAGTGTGAACCTGTCACTTGTGAAGAAATCTGAACCCTTGAACTCTGTCACTCAGAGAACTTTGGCAGGCATCACACAGAACTTTTACAGCTTTCTTGCTATAAAAAGAGATGAGATGTTCATTAGGAAGAGCTAGAGGAGAGATCGAAGGATGTAAGATAGAAATTAGAATCATGTTTTATATAATCATGCTATAGACTTAAAATGTGGAGTTGGATTGAAGGTTGATCTTTCACATAGAAATATATTTGTTACTGTAAGGATTTTTGATGAGTCCATTTGTGATATACTTTTAAAAACAGCTTCATTGAGGAGTACCTGGGTGGCTCAGTCAACTAGTGTCTGACTCTTGGTTTCAGCTCAAGTCATGATCTCACATTCCATGGGTTCGAGCCCTGCATCAGGCTCTGAGCTGACAGTGCTGAGCCTGCTTGGGATTCTCCCTCTCTCTCTCTGCCCCTCCCTTGCTTGCACTGTCTCTTCTTTCAGAATAAATAAACTTAAAAAATAAAAATTAAAAAAAACAAAAACAGCTTTATTCAGAAATAGTTTACATACATACAATTCACCCATTTAAAGTATACGTTCATTGTTTTTTAGTATATTCACAGATATGTGCAAACATCATTGTAGTCGATTTTAGAACATTTTAATCACTTTCAAAAGTAACCTGGTACACTTTCACTGTCACTCCCCACACTTACACCCCCTCCCCCCACCCAGCCCTGGGCAACCACTAACCTGTTTTCTGTCTATATAACTTTCCCTGTTCTGGATGTTTCATGAATGGAATCATATAATATGCGATTTTTTACAACTAGCTCCTTTCACTTAGCATAATGTTTTCAAAGTTTATCTGTATTGTAGCATATGTCAGTACTTCATTCTTTTTAGAGCCAAATAGTATTCCATTGAATGGACATACCATATTTCTTAATCCTTTCATCAACTGATGGATGATCAGTGGGTTGTTTCTGCATTAGGGCTATTATAAATAATGGTGCTATAAACATTTGTGTATAAGTTTCTGTGTGGGCATATGTCTTAATTTTCTTTAGATATATATCCAGGAGTAGAATTTCTGGGTCATGTGGTAACTTCATGTTCAATCTTTTGAGGAACTGCCAGGATGTTTTTCCAAAGTAGTGTAATCATTTTACATTCCCACCTGTAGTATATGAGAATTCCAACTTGTCCACATCCTCCCCAATAGTTGTTATCTGGCTTTTTGATTCTAGCCAACCCAGTGGCTGTGAAGTGGTATGTCATTGTAGTTTTGATTTACTTTTCCCTAATGGCTAATGATTTCAAGCATTATTTCATGTGTTTATTGGCTATTGGTATATCCTTCTTAAAGAAATGTCTGTTCATATTCTTTGTCCATTTTGTAACTGGATTGTCTTTTAATAATCTGGATATAAGTTCCTTTTTCAGATATACAACTTGTAAATATTTTCTCCCATTCTGTGGGTTTTCTACTCACTTTCTTGATGGTGCTAAATTTTCTTCTGAGATTTTATAGTTTTTAGTCTTTGATCCATTTTGAGTTAAATGTTCTATATAGTGTAAGGTAAGGGTCCACATTAATTCTGCATGTGGCTCTCCAGTTGTGCCAGCTTCATTTGTTGAAAAGGCTATTGTGCCCCCAATACAAAATCCCACAACTTTTGTCAAAGAACAGTTAATCCACAAATGTATATATTTATTTCTGGACTTTCAATTCTATTTCATTGATTTATATGTCCTACACTGTCTTGATTACTGTTGCTTTGTGGTAAGTTTTGAAACCAGGAAGTGTGAGTCTTCCTGTTTTGCTCTCCTTTTTCAAGACTGTTTGGCTATTGTGGGTCTCTTGCAATTTCAGATGAATTTAAAACTTAGCTGTTTTTAAAAGAAATCAAATGGGATTCTGACATGGATTGTATTGAATCTGCAGGTCAGTTTGGGGAATATTATCATTTTAACAATGTTAAATCTTCTTTTTTTTTTTTTAAATTTTTTTTTCAACGTTTTTTAATTTATTTTTAGGACAGAGAGAGACAGAGCATGAACGGGGGAGGGACAGAGAGAGAGGGAGACACAGAATCGGAAGCAGGCTCCAGGATCCGAGCCATCAGCCCAGAGCCTGACGCGGGGCTCGAACTCACGGACCGCGAGATCGTGACCTGGCTGAAGTCGGACGCTTAACCGACTGCGCCACCCAGGCGCCCCTAACAATGTTAAATCTTCTGATTCATGAACATGGGCTTTTTTTTGTGATGTACTTTAAAAATGTTCATTCATTCAACAAATACTTATTGAGGAATTACAGTGTGCCATGTATGTGGACTCTACCATGTCAGTCAGACCTGCCTCTCTATGGATCTTTCCTCTGGATGCTTATCCCTGAACATCCTCTGACCTCCTTCAGATCTTTCCTCAAATGCACCTTCTCAGTGAGGTCCTCTCTGGTCACACATCCAATCCATTACTTGTACCTCCTGTTTCCATGCCCTACATTATTTTATTCTTAACAGTTGTCATTATTTATTATATATTTTTTAATTTTTATAAGTCCTAAGAATATGATAATGGACAGAAATCCTTGATTTTATGGCACTTACGTTCTAGCAGGAAATACAAATGAGAAAACAAGAAAAAAATATGTAAAATGTATAGAATGACAGCAATAACTACTATGTGAAAACTAAAGTTGAGAGAAAGAGGGACTAGGATTACAGTTTTAGGCAAAATGGTCAAAGGCCAAGGGCTAGCCAGGAGTTAGGTGGTATATGCAGGGAAGAGCATTCAAGGCCGAAGAGACTGTATGTGCAAAGCCTGGAGGTGAGAGCAAACTTGGATACTTGGAGGAGCAATTGGGAGACCAGTGTGGCTGCAGCAGTGAGTCTACACTAGGGAAGTCGTAAGAGACCTTTTAATGGAGCTCAGTATTTAGGAGGATTAAGGGACAAAGTCTGTATGAAGAGTTGTGCTCCCAAGCATTCATGATGAGGATAAAGGAAGAGAAAGCAAAAATGAGGTAATAACATTGTCAGATCTCCAACTCCACAGCAACATGCTATAAACTATCTGGATATTTTAATTAACTATGTAATTGCCTCAGTGATCAACTGTTCATAAAAAGAGACTCCCTAGCCTTCTGAATTAATGTTCTAGAATATCTTACCATGCGAGCTTTCTCCCTTCTTCTTTTGGCCTGGAAGAACTTTACTTGGTTTACCTCTCAAGCCTGCTGTAAGTCCCAATGTTAGTGTGTTTGGTGGGGGATACTTCAGATGTCTTTGGGCTATCATAAGGTAATTTAATGCTAGCAACTTAAATCCCTGTGTTGTGCCTGGGAACCTCAATGAAAGAGACACATTTTGAAAATAGTAAGTTAATTAATTAACAAACAGTAAACTGAACCAATTGCATTTGGTTAGAATCCCTAACCAGTCTGAAGTTTCTGGTGATAAAAGGGGCTGTTTTGAGCAATTCCATGGCACTTTCACCAGTTTAGATGTCCCCAGGACAAGTACAATCAACTCAAGTAGTATGTAGACTATGGAAAATGGCAGGGCCAGTGGCTAAACTGGAAACAATGTGCCTCATCTATAGGCAATCCAGTTCATTTTTTTTTTTAAATGCTGCACTGGCTGAACAAAAGATGTCCGTCAGCTTTTGAATGCTACACAAGGCTGGCACTCTGCTAAAATCATTATGTGAATTAGAATAATTAACTCAATAAATTATATGAGGTAGGTGCTCCTATCATCCTCATTTTCCAGCCAAGAAAACTAAGGCTCAGCAAAGAAGTAAATTACTATTAAGCAGAGTCAGAATGTGGAGGCAGGCACTCTGGTTTCATAATCTGTGATCTTAATCATAATAATAGTAAACATTTATATGTAGATAAGTAACCAGCAATTAAGTCCACTATGGATTACGAAGTATGTAACATTTGGAAACATCGAAAGGAGCATTATCCTGTAGATATAATTGCAAGCCACATATGTAATTTTAAATTTTCCTAAAGCTCCATTTAAAAGTGTAAAAGGAAACAGATGAAATTAGTTTCAATAATATGTTTTATTTAATTCAGTATATCCAAAATATCATGGCAGCATGTAATCAATGTGAAAGTATTAATGAGGTAGTTTTCATCCTGTGTCTTGGGAATTGGGTGCCTATTTTACATTGAAATCACATCTCAATAAAAGGTTCAGTTGCCACATTTGTGTTATGGCTGCCATATTGGAGCATAAAGATTTGGACGACTGGCTCAGTTTTTCACTGTTCACTTTTCCTTAGTATCAGATAGAGCTATAATTTAATTAGGCTCCATTTCCTTGTAAGGAAAGCAGGAACTCCACCAATATAATCATTACAGAGGAGGGGTTGCCAGCAGGTGCTTTTCTTCTGTTCTCATTAAGAAGTTTGTATGAACTTCTCAGCACAAAGTGTTTGAGATCCTGTGAATTTATGGCCTGAGTTATATGGGGTTTACACATATGTACTGATGTTACCTAAAATACCCCTTCCTATAACGTTTTCTTTATGAACCGGTTTGGTGGATGGAATATTTATATGCTCTTGCTATGAACATAAGCATTATAAAGGATCTATGCTTTGTGCTGCTAACTTAAATGGGTTTGGAAAGCAAAGTGGAAAAACTATAACTTTATGATAAACGTTACCACCTCCCTTTAATGCATTAATATATTTTATAGTTAAAATAGAATGGAACATTGAGGCGCTTGTGCAGAATATATAAAAGCACAGAGGCAGTGAAGGAGACCAAAAATTACATTTGAGCTTATTAATTTATGAAAAAAAAAAACCCAAAATATCCTCAGACAGCTGTGACATCAACTCAGGTGAAAAATATTCTAACATGTCAGCAAACTCCACCCCATAATCCTGCCAGGATGAAATTAAACAAAACAATCTCCCAAATTATTAAATTCTAAGTCTGTGGGGGAATGCCCTATATTATACCTTAAATTACTAAACTATAGGCACAACCATGGAGCCACATGTCTCTTTACTTCTCTGCTGTATAATTGTATACAGATGTACCCAGTGTTATGCAATAGTCTTACTCCTTAAAAAGTGGAGTGCAAATTCAATATTAAAAATCCTTTAAAGGCACTAAGGGAGCTTGCTATTTAAAAGGTTCTTTTATAATAAGATTAATCACCCCCTAATTCCTCTCTTTGGCAAGGTAAAGTTTTAATATAGGATTTTTGTCATTTTTTTTTTTAAATAATGTTTCAGAAGTATGGAGAAGAGAGAGAAAAAAAGCTATTACTACATGTATGCAGGCTAGTATATCACCCTTGCACTGGGTTCTAATCCATTTTACCAGTGCAACGATGTCACCCACCCAATTTTTTTATTTTTGTCTACTGGGCATCCTTATTAGCACATAGGTTTTTCCCATCTTTTTGACTTCCACTAACCCCCCTTTTTTCCTCTTGACAGCAAAGTGCCTTGGAAGAGTTATATACTTGGTGTCTTCGATTTTCTTTCCTTAGCTCCAGTGAGCTCTATGCCTTGTAAGCTTGTCAAAAAGCTTCTAGGATTATTGTCATTAGTTTTCTATGACAATAGAATAGGAATAAAATGAATCAAAAGTATTTCCCATAGTAAGGAAAACAGGCATACAAGTGTATTCAGACATTCACCTCCCCCACCAAAAATAACTTCTTCATTACTGTATTCATTTGCTAGGGCTGCCATAACAAAGTGCCACAAACTGAATGGTTTAAAAACAGAAATTTATTCTTTTAGTTCTGGAGGCCAGAAGTCTAAAGTCTAGGTGTTGGCAGAGACATGTTCCCTTTCAAGGTGGTAGGGAAGGATCTGTTCCATGCCTTTCTCCTAAGATCTGGTAGCCTCAGATGTTTCTTGTCTTGTAGTTGGCTGTCTTTCCCTTGTGTCCCTTCATTGGTCTGTATCCAAATTTCCCCCTTTTTTATAAGGATACCAATCATATTGAATTTGGGCTTACCCTATAGATCTCATTTAATTTGATTACCTCTGTAAAGAAACTATTTACAAGTAACATCAGCTTTTGAGGTACCAGAGTTTAGGACTTCAACACACCTTTTTGGGAAGGACAGAATTCAACTAATAACAGCTATAATAAAAAAATCTAGTTTTCCTTTGAGCTACCTATAGGAATATGATCTCAAATGTGTTGGAGAAGGTTGGGCTATAGTCTTCAAAACATGTGGACTCTAACTGGAGAAAATGATTGTTCATAAACTGCTTTGATATTGACCCTATTATCCCTTAAGAAATGCAGGGGTTCTGTGGAATATATTTGCCTATCCATCCATCCATCCATCCATCCATCCATCCCTTCCTCCTTCCTTCCCTCTCTATCTCCCTCCAAATTCATTGTTATTTTTTACAATAATTACTGGGTGCTTACTATGAATTTAATATTTTGCAGGGCACTTGGGAGTGGAGACATACAATGGCAGACTTAAGTAGTCTTTACCTTTAGGGAAGTATAATATAGATGATAAGACAAAGCATAAAATGTAAATACTAAGTGAACTGAACTTACAGAGTTCACTACAACCTACAGACGGTAGTAGGTCATTTTGAGGGTTAAGTAATTAATTGTTGAGTATTCTGAGTGGGATATCACTGAATCAAAATGATAGCTGAATTCATCACAAAGATATGGCCAGGGTTGGCTCAATATCAGCTTTCTTAAGTTCTTGAATTCTTCTTATAATAATCTTTTATTTTAATTGACACCCTAGCTTTGAAGGCCTTGCTGTAACTTGATCAGGCCTCACAACATTCTGAAACTTCACATTTCCTCTTTCCCCTTGTGGGTGAAGGTGGGACAAAATCACAGTGCCACATGTAGGCTCATCCCAGCCTAAGTTCTGAGGCAAATTCTCATGTGAGCAGGACCAAGTCACTCAATGTCTAAATTGGCTCTGATTGCCCATGACATTTTCATCAGCTGGCTTGTTGCTTCCTACTTACAACAACTCTTGTAGGAAATACAGAAAATTATGAGTGTGTAGGATCAGCCTCCTCTATATAGTCTCTGGGAGCCAAATGGTTTCTTTTACCCACATTGGTGTCCACACTCCATGAGAGGCACCCCGCATCTGTTTAGTGAATGTATTTCCACCTAAAATTACCAGATTTGATTTCTGTTGCTTCTAACAAAAACTCTGATTAGTACACTCTCTACCTCCAAATCTCAGGCTTGAGAAGGTTTCAGGCCCCTCACAATTGCTAAGGGCTAGCATGATATGGTTTGTGGCCTCTTCCACATCCCTGGAAGGGCTGCCCAAATAATTGCCCCAGCCAAAAACTGCTGCCTTTTATCTACTGATGCCTACCAGGACCTCTGATACTCTACATTCCCATCCTAGTGTACCAGTTATGCCTTCTGTTCAGATATATTTACAGTATCCTTAAAATAGTACCCTGGACTCTCTGCCTACATGGGTCCTCTCCCAATTATCTCAGCTAGGCCCAACACCTCTCATTTTCTCTGTCTTTGTGTCGTAAATTATTTTGTGCCAGTTAATGTTATCTTTCATATCTTCTCTCTTCATTCTTGTGACCCTGGTTGTGCTAGTTGTATCTGCATTACCTTACCTGTATCTTCATCCTCTCAACTTAGTGCTTAACCAAGCACTAGACCTTAGAATCATCTGGAAGAAATCCAGCCCTCATCTACTTAATCTGAATTTTTGGCGGGGGGGGGGGTAGTGGAGGGGCCATATATTTTTATTAGCTCCTCAAATCATTGTGTTCATAGCCATTTAGAATATACCACCTCAACTCCTGGTTTCTTTCTCAATGGTCTCCCCTTCTGTTTTCATTTAGAGTTCTAAATACTCAGCCTTGATTGCCAACATCCAGGGTCGTTCCAGAGCCAAGTTACTTGAACTTTTATTCCTTCCAAAGAAGAAATGGATTCTAATATGTTTTATGATACCACTGACCTGTTCAAATCCTCATGAAAAGGACCCAAATAGAATAACCAGAGTTGTATGGGCTTTTATAGGCTCAGGCATGACCTCTGTCTTCTTATTAGAAACCTATCTTCAGTTCTAGATACACAAACCCAATTGTTTTTTTATGTATCAGATCTTAGTACTCTTTCATATAACCATTCTTCATGACATTACTGACATGTAATAGTATGCCCATTTTACAATTATTTACTATACATTTATCTTTTCCATTATAAGTTTGATGAAACCAGGTTTTGTTTTTGTTTTTAGGTGGTTTTTTTTTTTTTATAACGCACAGAACAGTGCCTGGCACATAGTAGACATTCAATAAGTGAATAAATGCATATCTCCACCTAGATATTTCTTAGATACCTCCAATACAATATGTCTAAAAATGAATTATTATCTTTTCCCCAAACATCATCTGTATGGGTTATTTTTTTTTCAGTAAACTTCTACTTAAGAATAGTTTGACTTATAGAGCCATTGATCTCTTTATCACCACTAGAGTTTTGCCTCTTCCAGAATGTCATATAAATAAAATTATACAGAATGCAGTTTTTTCAGACTAGCTTCTTTCACTCAGTGATAGGCATCCATGTTTTTGCATGGCTTGTTAGCTCATTCCATTTTATCATTCAGTATTGCATTGTGTAGTTGTACCATTTTTTTTTACTCTTCACCTATTGGAGGATGGCTTGATTTCTCCCAGATTTTGGTGATTATGAATAAACTGTTATAAACATTTATGTGTATGTTTTGTGTAAACCTAAGTTTTCCAAACAGTTGGAATAAATATCTAGGAGTGCAGTTGATGTATAAGACTGGTTAGCTCCTGAAGAAATTGTCAAACCTCTGTCCAAAGTGACTATACCATGTTGTGTTCCTACCAGTAATGAATGAGAGTTCCTGTTACTTCTCATTCTCACAAGCAATTGGTGTTGTCATTTTTCAAAATTTTAGTCATTCTGATGTATATGCAGTGGTATCTCTACTGTTGCAATCCTCATTCCCTAATAGCAAGTGATTTTCAGTGTTGGTTTGTCGTTTTGAATGTTTGATGTGTATGTTGTATACACTCCACCTGCTGTCCCTCACTGTCTTACATAGAAACTATCTTTAAGAGAAGAGACTTGCAATAGCTTAGCTCTGTATTTCCAGTTCCTAAACAGAGCCTGACACAGAACAGGCATTCATTGAATATGTTGGCTAATTGACTGTCTTGAAATCAAAGGTGTGGATTGACAGGTATGTTCTTCAGAATGGAAGTTAGTGCCATATTTTGCCCATTCCAGACTTCACTAAAACATTGGTAGTAGTATCCTGGTATGCTTGCAGACAGCACCTGTGAAAAGCCAGAAAGCAAATATAAACCTCATTCATTAATTTATTCTATACTGTTTGCCAAACACTGTAGACTCAATGCTCCCCTCTTCAATCTCTCATGCTAGGGGTTAAAATTCGAGCTGCAAAATATTTACTTGCTTATTTGGTCTAGCATGAGATTATCTATATTTTCGAAAATGACATGAGAATAAAACTCATCTCTTTGTTCATTAACAGACTCCACATTGGGTCTCAGTGGAATACTGTTTATTGCTGTCTCCAACATTAATGATAATCTCTGTGAAGATTGTATTCTGTTCTAGAATGTGAGGCCATAAGAGCTGAAGAGTGATTTTTTAGGAAGAAACAAAAGGACAAGAAAAAATTTTAATCCAAAAAGCACATACTTAAACAATGCCAGACATCCATGCACATGCTCACAAATCAGATGATATGCTTTGCCAAAAGTTGCATGTGGACTTATATGCCTCCATGTAATTTGCTGACCACAGCATTACATAGGAGGAGACACACAGAGAAACATACACACATAGACTCACCCTCAGATCTCTTCTCTTAAAATCCCCAAAAGGCTACCATATCTGAGTTGGTGAATGTTAAATAGCCTTGGAGGAGGGAGGAGGTAGAGAGCATGCAAATGCATTTTAACTGCTAAGCAGATTACACATATGAAGCCCTGAGACTCTGCTGAACAGCATCGAGGGGCTTTAGGATCCCCATTTCAGAGGACACACTGTGGGCCAAGCTCAGTGCCCTAGTGGAGTGAAGCATTGGCTCTTGGTTCATGTCCACAATCACCTCCATTAAAGTTTTACTATATCTTAAGATTTTATCCCCTTAAGTGAAAAATTACCATAAGATATTTGTCCTTTTCTGGAATGAGATGCTCCTGAGAGAAGATATTGGAGGACTGGAAGGTATCCATGAGTCCATCAGAGGACCAAAATTTAGGAGAGAAGTACAGGGAAGGGATAAACATGGGAGAAAGTAAAAGGATTCCCTTTATAGGGGTAGCTTTGCTTCACACAGGCAGCCATTATGTATCACATCACTACATTTAAGACAGTTCCTTGTGAATAATTTTAATATTTCTTTTGTTCTTTGGTAATCATAAAAATGCGAACTCCAATAATTTATTCTTTTTATTTCAACTCATATGGAATCCAGAAACCTCTCCATGTGCTAGTCACCCTAACTCTTACAAATCATCTTGAGGTGGCATCAGTGAGTTGAGGTCTCATGACAAAGGTCTGATATAAATGAAGTGAATTCTGGCACATTCTCTTTCTATTCACTCTTCATTTTTGTCCCATGAGATTTTGTGCTGTTTTTCTGTTACATTGTACTATAAGCTCTCACTTGTGCATAACCTCATAGACTTAACACTTTCCTTCTTCTTCCCTTTGTTTACCTGTTCTTCTACCTGGAATGCTTTCCCTCCCTGTTTTTGAATGTACTGATTTACCTTTTGGTTATTGCTGGACAAAGGCTCTTTCACCTCTAGGCAAGTTTAGCATTTAGTGGTAATGAAACAGGCATTGGTCCTTGCAAGGCACGTTCATCTTTTAAGGTGCTTAATAGTTTCTATATTATTCTGTACTTGTATTTTTTGCTTCTCCCTGATATTAGATTATGTATTGTGTATGATTCATCACTGCATCTGCCAGAACCCCTATCCAATATTCTGTACTTGCTTAATATCTGGTGGATTAATGTAGGAATGAGTGAATGTACAAACAAATGAATGTATGAATGTTTATCTTGTACCCCTCCTGGATCCAGTTCTCCCTTTCTACTCTTTATAGGTATCCACATAAGAAGAGAGAATATTTTCCTTACATTTATTACCCAGTTTGTCTAAGGTGACTCTTTTATTTAAAAAAGAAAAGTTATTTATTTTGAGAGAGAGAGAGAGAGAGAGAGAGAGAGAGAGCTCAAGTTGGGGAGGGGCAGAGAGAGAGGGTGTGAGAGAGAATCTCAAGCAGACTCTGTGCTGTCATCACAAAGCCTGATGTGGGGCTCGAACCCACAAACCATGAGATCATGACCTGAGCCGAAGTTGGATGTCCAACCGAGCCACCCAGGTGCCCCAGGTCCAAGGTGGCTCTTACCCCATTGAGTTAAACTATCTGACTGGATGGAGACTTTTGAAGCCAGGCTCCTGTGTTTATTTTCACTTTTGGAAAATCAGTATTCTCCTTTTTCCCACAAATAGCTCCACAAAACACAGAGACTGTTCCTGAGGCCTTAATAAAATAGGCATGTTAGAGAAGCCCATGTGTCAAGGAATTGCAGCTGGCCTCTAGGAATTGTGGACAGTCTATGCAACCTGAGAGTGGCCTCTAGCCAACAGTCAGAAAAAAATGGGAACCCTTAGGCATACAAATGCAAGGAAATTAATTGTACCCATGATGCGAATGAGCTTGGAAGTAGATTCTCCTTTAGTTGAGCCTCCAGGTAAAAATGTATCCTGACCAATACCTTGATTACAGCCTTGTGAGACCCTGAGCAGAAGATCTAGTTTGAGCCATACTTGGAATCTTGATTCATGAAAACAAGTAATAAGTGTGTGTTGTTTGGGGGAATTTGTTATATAGCAATAGAAAATGAATAAAGTACTTTTCAGTCAACCATATGATATAGTAACTGTTACTTTCAGACTTGTGCTTTATGGCTGACAATGAGCTAAATGATACCCTTCCCCAAGGATTATATAGTTTCCCACAGCAGGAAGAAGAGGATGAACTGTATCTTCTCACGTGTTTCTTCTTCAAGAAAAAAGTTTTCCAGGGATGCCTGGGTGGCTCAGTTGGTTAAGCATCTGACTTCGGCTCAGGTCGTGATTTCATGGTTTCTGGGTTTGATCTCCACATTGGGCTCTTTGCTGACAGCTCACAGCCTGGAGCCTGCTTCAGATTCTGTGTCTCCCTCTCTCTCTCTGCCTCTCTCCTGCTTTCATTCTCTTTCTCTCTCTCTCTCTCTCCAAAATAAAGAAAACATTAAAAAAAAAAGTTTTCTAGAGTTCCCTCTCCCAAGCTCTAGCTAATTAGTAGCTAATAATAACAGTAGCTAATAATAATAGCTAATTATAATAATTAGTAGCTAATAATATTAGTAGCTAATAATCTCCCATCTCATTGGCCAGAATTGTGTCTCATATTCGTTGCCAAATGGACCACTGATAAGGGAAATGCTGACATTATGATCAGCCTGGACTAATACAGATTTATGCTCTGGGCCTAGAGAAAGCCCACCGTCTTCTGTTACATGTGGCCACTTAGGAGTGGAACAAAACTGAGGTTTGGTAGCAGGAAAAAAGGGGTAGGTGACAAAGCTGGGAGCCTCAGGGAGAACAGTGTCAGCCTCAGGGAGAACAATGGGCTTCAATTTTCCCATTTGTAAAAGTAGGGATCTGGACTAGTTCAAGGTCTATAGGAAGATCTGAACTTTGGTAGTTGCTTCCTAGAGTGTTGTATTGACAACAGTTTTGTCGTAATGCCTGAGCTCAGCAGCGAGGACCACAGGGATAGATTAACAGTGTCTGTTGTGGGAGGAGAAAGGAAGTTATATATGATAGTGGTTCTAATACTTAAAGGCAATTGTGATGGAAGAATAACTATTATTTCAGGGTGCAGATTACAGAATCATATTGCATTTATATCTGGGTTTTGCCACTCAAATGGTCATTGGCATTTTAATTTCTTTGCGCTTTAGTTTTCTCAACTGTAAAGTCAGGATTAAAAGTAGTAAGTGAGGATTAAATGAGATAATTCATATAAAAGTTCTTAGCCCAGAGATAAAATGTATGTGTGCTCTGAGCATGAGGTACTTAATGAATGTTATACACTGTTATTTAGAGGCATAATGACCACCATGTTGATGATTTAAAAGAAAAATTTCTTGCACCAAGGTAGCATTCAGGGCAAATTGGTAAAAAACCATTCTACTCAGGGCAATTTCACTATCGATGATACATTTTTTTTAAGTTCATTTATTTATTTTGAGAGAGAAAGAAAGAGAGAGAGAGAGAGAGAGCAGGAAGGGCAGAGAGATAGGGAGAGAGAGAGAATCCCAAGCACATTCCGCACTGTCAGCACAAGCCTGATACGGGGCTTGGACTCAGGAATGTGAGATCATGACCTGAGCTGAATCAAGAGTCAGTTGCTCAACCGACTGAGCCACTCAGGTGCCCTGATGATACATTATTGATAGGTTTGGTTTGCTAAGGACAGTACTGGTTTTGTCTGATGTTCTGGAATAATTGTAATATTCCCTCTTTCTTTCTCAAAGGTGTTCTGTTTTGGATAATGAACTATATAGTAACCCTGACTCTTGGTCTTGCTAAGGTTTTGAGTCAAAAGAACTTTCCTAGGAATACTGTTCTTCTTTAAAAGACATTTGTGGTTCTGGACTATCCATATGAATTCCATGGTCTGGTCATCAGGTGTGGGCTGCTATGTGGAATTAAGTGCTTTGTTTTATTATCGTTTTAGGTGGGATATTATGGCCACGTAGAAAACTTTATTGTTGCCTGCTATAATCTTCACTAATACTTGCAATCTCACACTTAGACATTCATTCTTTAGCTTTTCTTTCTTTTTCCAAATTAAAATTCAGATACTCCTTCCCCAGAAGAAATGGTTCATTAGAACTAAAACTGAATAGGAGCACCTGGGTGGCTTAGTCCATTGAACATCTGACTCTTGATTCCAGCTCAGATCATGATCGCACAGTCATAAAATCGAGCCCCATGTCAGGTTCCATGCTAAGTGTGGAGCCTTCTTGGGATCCTCTCTCTCCCTCTCTTTCACCTTTCTCTCTCTTTCTCTCTCTCAGAATAAATAAATAAACATTTAAAAAATAAAATAAAACTGAGTAGGATGGGAAATTCATGTCAGTTAGATCTACAGAATCAAGAATGGTTTCCTGGGGTACTTGGGTAGCTCAGTTGGTTAAGTGTCTGACCTCGGCTCAAGTCATGATCTCATGGTTTGTGAATTCGAGCCTGATGTTGAGCTCTGTGCTGACAGCTCGGAGCCTGGAGCCTGTTTCAGGGTCTTTGTCTGTCTGTCTGTCTGTCTCTCTCTCTCTCTCTCCCCCCCCCACCCCACTCATGCTCTCTTTCTCTCTCAAGAATAAATAAATGTTAAAAAAAAAAGAATGGTTTCCTATCCTGAGATATTTATCATCCTTTGTCAATTATGAAGCAGTATAAATGGGGTAGAAGCCATTTATGGGAGTGAAATCTTTCATAAAATTCAAGAAAATCCCATATCATTGATGCAAATGATATGATGTCAAATAGAAGTATATCAAAGTGAATGTAAAGTATTGCAAGTGTAAATGCAAAGAAAGTGATTTGTCATCTTCCCACAAATAAATTGGGCTGAAATTAGCCATACATTAACCTACATGGTATCTTATATTTCCTGAGAGCTGACATCAACTAAGATTTCTTTGATCACTGCATAAGAAAGGAAATAGAAAAGCCACATTTGGATAAGACAAAAGCCTATATGGCAATTGTTTATTTTGTAGTAGAATACAGTGTAACTGCCAAAGCATTGAAGCAGGTAACTAGTAGTTCTACCAATTCACCTTCAGGTAACTGCCTTATACATTACATATGAACATAAGTTTCTGTCCCCCTCTCATTAATTACACTTTATCATAATTATATCATGAAGCCTATAAACTTGGGAGATTGTTGGATTCCAAAAATGATTTAACAGCACATTTCATGCCATTAATAAGCACACACTCTTAATCATCTCAATAAGAGGGATGTTAAATTCTACCCTTGTTCTGAATTTTTTACTGTCTCTCAAAAAAAAAGGTCATCTGTCTCTAACTTTCCATGAACCTTAAAATTATTCATGGACTAGAAGATGGACATTGGAGAAACCATGGGATATATAATTTGCTATCAATTTTCCTTAACCCTTAATAGACTTTACTTTTTCAATCTCAATTGTAAGATGCAAAAATATATCCTCTTCTGTTATGAAAGTATTTAACATTTTTTTCCTTAAAAAGATATCTCAAACATAGAGTAATACAATGTTTTGAAAAATATCAGGCCTTCCTTTTTTATGTAAATGCCACAGGCACCTTGGGATTCTGTGCCTGCTATGACTTCTGTGTATTTCTTGAGTAAACATCTAGAGTTTGATATTCTATCATCAGCATGTAGCTCATCACCTTAAAGGCATGATTAAACTAGGGAATCACAAAAGCCATTGGTACAAAATACAGGCATATAAGCACAACAAAGGGAAATTTTCTGTCAAAGCAGTGCCAAATTAATTTGCCCCTCCATACTTAATCATGCATGATAGGTTTTATTGCTGCTTCTATAATCTTACTTTTATTAAGACTGCTATCAAACTCAGAATCCAAGGATTTTATTAGCACAGGTGCCTGGCAAATAAAAAACAAAACATATTTATGCATAGAAATTTAGAGTCATAGCTAATGAGTTAATTTTTATTTTTTTGGCCATTAAAGTTAGTCTACATATGTAGGAAATTCTTATGTTGAATATCTTAATTTCTTTACAATGGAAATATTATTAATTTTGGTATGTGTGTTCCTACTCCTTCTCTGCCTCACAAAAACTCTTTAAAGAAAAATGCCCAAAAGCTCCATTTGGCATAATTCCCTGAGAACCACCTGTGTGAAAAAAATAAGGACCACACGTGGTATATGCACTTGAAATGACAATAATTAGAGCATTAAAATGACTATGATCAAAGTCAAACAGAGCTGATATTAAAGATAGAGAACAGTGCTTATTTTTTCCTTTTGTGTTCAGAAACCCAGTAGCTATCTGGGGAGAGAATCAGTCAAGTGAGTGCTGTGAGGTATCTTGGAAGGATTTATCCTCACCAACATGATCCTCCTCTGTACTGCCTCTAAGTTACCCCAAATAAGTCTATGCAAGGACTATGCCCCTTGTGCAAAGGCAGCTTTAAGACAAGATGTCAGAAATCAAACCATAAAACACTTAAGGATAGCCTAAATAAGAAAAGCTCAGAAAATGTGTGAATGAAATAAAATCCTTTGAGGGATAAGGTTGGAATGAATGGAAAAATGTACCCATAGTCTTCCATGGGAAGGCAAATATTGTAGAGAAGTTCTAATGCATGTACATTTCATGTAATTACAATTACAATCGAAGCTTTGGGACAGTTGTATAAAATGATCTAAAAAAGAATAAATGTGTGACAGTAGTCAAGAGTAGTGTGAAAAGCAGAATAGTGAGGGAAGACATGCTTTAGGCAACATTGCAGTGCACTCTGTAGTCACAGCAATTAGATAAATGTGGTAACAGTATAACACTAGATGCATAGATCAGTGGAAGAGAATAAAAAATACAGGAAAAATATTATTGTTATATGATCACTTAATCTATTTGAAAAAAAACCCTATTATCAATTCAGAGATAAAAGATAGGTTACTTAATAGTGTTAGTGCAAATGGCTACCATACCAGATATCCAAAATTAATATTCACATGGATTAATAGTTTTAATATTTTTTCAATGAAATAATAAATATTTTAGAAGAAAATTATAAAAGACCACATATCCAGTCTAGAGGAAGGGGAAAATTTTTTTAACCAAGACCAGATTGATTTTAAATAAAACAGTGGCAAACTATATTATGGTACATTCATACTGTGCAATTTTATATAGCCATTAAAAAGAGAGAACTAGAGTTTTACCAGTTGACTTGGAGGAATTTTTATGAGTATATGGCAAATAACAGAGCAAGATGCAGCTAGTAATATTATGCCATATAGACAAAACACAGAAACACAGACACATATATACTCATATATGTATATACGTTTATAAGTAATCACAAGGGCTTGGTAAAAAAATGTTAAAAAGAAACAAATTGTGATTTTAACATGGGTACACATACCTGACTAGGCCTGGATTTGCAGAGGTGGGAGTCATATGGATGGAGGAAGGGAGGAGAAGGAGCAGAAGAAGGGGCAAAGCATGAGAAGTAGAATAGCCAGCACAGAATAAAAAGCAGCCAGCATGTGTTATATGATGCCATTTAAGAATATATCTAAAAATATTTATACATTGGAATAAAGAATATTGTTTTTAATTTGAAAAATAGAGTTTTGATCACTACCTCCAATGGTATTTCTTTCCCCAGGTCAGTCCTATACTGAATTTCTGGAGCCCCCTCTCCTTACTGCACAGCCACACCACAGACTGTATTTGTCCTAATCTAGAAAGTCTCTCATCAGATCCCCAAAGGATATTTTATGTAAGAGAATTTTACTTCCAGTGGCAAGACTACACAGGTTATGCTAACCCAACTTTCATTGTGCTAGTTAGAAACTTATACATCATTTTTTCAACTAGCACGTATTGAGTTCTGTTTTCTGAATAGCACAACTTTGTTCCAAATGCTCTGGAAACTACTAAGAAATGTCATTTGGGGCAACTGTTCCAATCCCTCCTTTTTGTCCCCACCCAAGCCCATCTCCCTTTCTGTTCTACTACCCTATCGTGGCTAGTGATTACTTAAAATCTCACTTGGAAATGAAGCAAAACACATATACCGTTGTAAGCAACATTAGAGTCAAAGAATAGTAGAGATTCCTCAAAAACTAAAAATAAAACTATCATGATCCAGCAATTCTACTTCTTGGAATATATCTGAAGTAAATGAAAACACCATGTCAAAGGGATATTTGCAACCCCATGTTCATAGCATCACTATAATAGCCAAGACATGGAAGTCACCTAAGTGTCCACTGAAGGATGAACAGATAAAGAAGTGGTACATATTTATGTAATGGAATATTATTCATCCATAAAAAGAAGGAAATGCTGACATTTGGAACAATGTGGATGGACCTTGACAATCTTATGTGAAGGGAAATAAGTCAGAGTCAGATAAATATTGTATGACCTCACGTACAAGTAGAATATAAAAACAAAAACAAACCTCATAGAAACAAGAGATCAGATTTGTGGTTCCCAGAGGTAGGGCATGAGTAAATTGAAGGTGGTCAAAGGTACAAACTTCCAGTTATAAGATACATAAGCGCTGAGCATGGTACAGGATGATGACTGTAGCTAACACTGCCTTTGGTATATTTGAAAATTGTTGAGAGAGTAGATCTGAAGAGTTCCTCTCAGTAGGAAAACTCATTTTTTTCTTTTTCTTTTTTTAATCTGTATGAAATGATGGATGCTAACTAAACTTAGTATGGTAATCATTTCATAATATATATAGGTCAAGTCATTATGCTGTACACCTTAAACTTATACAATACTGTATGTTAATTATACTGTTAGATAAATTTAGTTCAAACCTCTGTCTTCTCAGTGTACCGCTGTTATACATCCTAACCTGTCTTCCAGCTTCCAGTGTTGCCAGTGCCTCTTGACCTCAATATTTTCTTCATACATTTGACTGATTCTCTGAAATGGTATGTCATATCATCTCTTTCCCTTGCTTCCAAGCTTCTAATGAGTTACCTTTACTTCTAGAGTAAAATCTAGCAGTTGTGCCTGTTTTTACGTATGCCTCTTTTTCTGACTTTATTTCCTACTCTTCTTCCCAGCCCTCAATGGGCTTCAGCCACACTACCTTCCTTTATGTTTCTTTTAAAATATTTTTTTTAAATGTTTATTTATTTTTGAGAGACAGAGAGACAGAGTGTGAGTGGGGGAGAGGCAGAGAGGAAGACACAGAATCTGAAGCAGGCTCCAGGCTCTGAGCTGTCAGCACAGAGCCCGCTGTGGGGCTTGAACCCATGAGCTGTGAGATCATGACCTGAGCCGAAGCCGGACACTTAACCAACTGAACCACCCAGGCACTCTTGTTTCTTGAGCACACTGTGCATGTAAACATCTCAGGACCATTCCCTCTCCTTTGAACATTCTATGCCCATTTATTCAAATGACTTAACTTTGTTTAGGTATTGTCTCAAGTGGTACTTCGTTTTAGAGGTCTTTCCTGATTACTGTATTAAAATGATTCTCTCTATAAGTGTTTGTGCTTTCACCTAGTTTTCTCTTTCTCCTGATCTTTATAAATAGCTATGTATTTATTATCTGACTCTTTTATTAGAGTGTACGTTCCAGGAAAGTAGGGATTTTGTCTTATTTATTGAGGTATCTTCAGCATCTAGAACACTGTCTGGAATAGAGTAAGTATTCAGTAAATTATTGATTGAATGAATAATAACAAAACCCACCATGTACCTAAGCGTGGAATGAGCAGTGCTAGCCCACAGGCAGTCACTGCACACTTGGAATTTCCAAAGAAGTCTTCAAGGAAGAAGTAATACTTAAAGTTGGGTGAAAGAATCACTGGGTAACCTTTTACCTACCAATTTACTTCCAACAACAAATCAATACCCTGCAGTCCTAGGACATTACTGGAATGGTAAATCCTGTATGTCATAGACCATCCTTTTAAAGAGTTTTACATCTTGGCATCTGTTTTGAACAGTTCAGGCCCAAACACACAAGTAAACACAGCAAAATAAAATGAATACTAAGGAAAGGGGATGCTTTCAATACATAAACTCGTCACTGGCTGGAGCTGCTGATAGTTAAGCTTGCACATGAGGGTGCTGGCAGCATAGTAGACCTTACTCAAAATGTTTTAGGGGACAGGTCCTGGCAAAACAAAATGTATGGCAAGGGCAAGTGTAGTTTCTTTGAATAACAAGATTAAAGGAAACTTGGATTACTTTTTAAAGCAATTCTAATACCAACCAACCTGGAAGGTGCCTGTGATGCCCCTTGGCTTCTTTATGGGAGGGCTGGAAACCTGCCCTGGCATCCATGGACAGTGTCTTCAGGGATGTGTCAGGGTGGAACTCTTGGAAGTCATGCTACCCTGTCTGTATTCTATACTTTACACTCTAGTTGTGGAAATCAAGGTTCCAAATCTGCCACAGTCATAGCAGGGATATGTGCCTTCACTATGTTTAAATACCCTCACTGAGAATCATATTTTTCAGGGCGCATGGGTGGCTCAGTTGGTTAAGCATCTGACTCTTGGCTTCAGCTCAGGTCATGATCTCATGGTTTGTGAATTTGAGCCTGCATTGGCCTCTGTGCTGACAGCATGGAGTCTGCTTGGGATTCTTTCTCTCCCTCTCTGCCTCTCTTTCTCTCTGTCTCTCAAAAATAAATAAATAAACATTTTGTTAAAAACACATATTTTTGGAGAAATGTTCATTGAATTTGGGAGATGCAGTGATACAATATGAAGTACACAGATGCCAGAGTCAGACTATTCTGTCCTTATGCTTCTACATGTGGTCTTGGGAAAGTTACTTAACTTTTAGTAGCCTCACTTTTTTTTCCCCTTAAAACAGAGGCGGTTTTAAGGATAGAATACCTAGCATAGTACTTGGCCCATGGTAGGAATTCATTAAATGTAGTAGTAAAATAATAATAGCTATTATTTATTAAGCATTTACTATGAACCAGATACCAAAAAGTATTTTACATTCATTTGTTCAATTGATCCTCAAAAAAATACTGTGAAATGAGTATAATTATTGTCTTTACTTAACAATCTTAATGAGTCTGGAAACTGAGATTCCAAAAAATTTAAAGAATGTTTCCAAGCTCACAACCAAGAAAGTGGTAAATCCTGGGATTAAATCCAACAAGTATGACTGAGTTTAAATGCAAGCTTGTAGTCACTCAAACTTTCTCTCCAAATATAGGGAATGTGTATTCATAATAAAAATTAAAGTGGTATATTATTATTCATCAAGCACATGAGCTTGACCACATAGAAAAATGGAAGGAAAATAATTAATTAAACAACCAGAATATATTCAGTTACTCCTATGCTCCAGGTACCATGCTTTATATATATTTTCTCACTGAATCTTCACAGTAACTCTGAGGTGGATATTTTTATTCTGCATTTTACAGATGATTAAACTGAGGCTGAAGGAGGTAAAGCACTTGCTTAATTAAAATCTTTTTACAACTAAGAGCCAGGATTGGAACCTCATGCTTATGTGAAGCAGTGGGCCAGAGGGAAGGGAAGAATTAAGACAGAAAGAGGTGGAAGAGATGACTAGAAGTGTGGGAGGAGAAGTTAGGGCCAGCAGTCAAGGGTGTTGGGCACCTTGCTATGGAGCTTAGTCTTTATCCTGAGTAATAGTTTGAAAACAGAATTGATACGATCAACTAAGACAAATTAAGGTAGTGGATTGGCTTAGTGCAGTGTGGCACAGAACTATTAGTGGGCTGTTTAGATTCCCAATGATACATTAAGGAGGACTGCATTTCCCAGGTTTCCTTGCATGTGATTGAACTTGATGTCCATGTGAATGTATAAATGATGTACATTCTTTACACGTCTGGCTATGAATCACCATGGACAATCCTCCACACTCATTTCCCTTTCTCCAGTGACAATGGTGGTCATGTACAGAAGATGGATCTCTGATTTATCACAGAAGATACTCTCAGCAGAACCACTGACTGTCATTGCTCTATGCAACATTAATTTCAGAAGCCACTGAAATCTGGTGTGTTGTTTGTTATAGTCATTCCTTTACCTTTTTAGCCTATCTTGACTAGTTAATATTCTGTATTCTCCTCACAGGAAGGGAAAGTACTTCCTATAGAGTGCATGAACAATAGAGTTGGGGAATAAGAAAAGATTGTTTCCCTTGGAAACCTAAGGTTGACAAGACCTAATAGTCTTGATCTTATTTTTTTTTTTTTTTGAGTAGGCAGTATTGTAGGTTCTAGGGACTTGTTAAGATGTTTTCTAAGAGCAAAGTGCTTTGATTGTGTTGATGTAATAGCCTCCAAGATGGCCCCTAATAATTCTTTCTTCCTGATACTCATGCCTTGGGTAGTCCTCTTTACATTGAATCAGGGCTGACCTAGTGACCAATGGAATACTGTGGGAATGATGGTATATGGCTTTAGGTCATAAAATGTATTGCATCTTATACTTTGGTCTCTTAGATTATTTACTCTAGAAGAAGCCACTGCCATCCCAGGAAGACATTATGCAACCCACAGAGAAATCCAGATAGAGAGGAACTAAGGCCTTTTGCCAATATACAGCACTGACTTGCTAGTCACATGAGTAAGCCACATTAAAAGTGGATCCTCCAGCCCCAGTCAAGCTTTCAGATGATTGCAGCCCCCAGACTCTTAAGATGTGTAACTGAAGTCCCAGATATTGTGGAACAGAGACAATCCATCCCCACTGTGTCCTTCTGAATTCATGATCTAAATAAATTGTAAGAAATTCTGATTATTATTGTTTAAAACCAAATTTTAGGGCAGCTTGTTATATTGCTGTATACTAATACAGCCACCAGAGCAGCTCAGGATAGAATCAAAGAAGACTAAAGCAGGATTACTGTGTACAAAGTGACTATGGAGGCCTGATTCTGGGATAGTGGGCCTATCTCTGGTGTGGACTTCTGGATTCTTGAATAGTTCATTAGCAGTGTGGTGGCCACTTTTCCTCTATAATGATACCTAGTCTAGAGCTCCCATTCCAGGACCCACTGTACTAGATAAGTCTTTGTTCTCTGTAACTGGAGAAAGAACCTGGGGCACCTTCCCCCCTTTGAATGATGAGATTTTTAAGTGGAATGGCAAGACATTTCTTTTAATGTGTGATGTTGTCATTTTATTCTTAATTCAAATTATCTTCAAAGTCAAATGTAATTAGAAAGAGAATGTTAGCTTTTTTAAAGGCATGTTCCTTGTAACAGATTGGCCAGTCCACTTTCCTTCTTATACAAATTTCAGTTGGGTAGTCAAGCAGTCATGCAGTGAAAAGGCCAATGGATTGAAAGTCAAGTGACATTGTCTCAAGCCTTGACCATACCAGTAAATAGCTGTATAATCTTCAAGAAGTTACTAAATGTTTCCCTATCTATAAAATTCAGAAGATGCTGATGATACCTAAATATAGGGAGTAAGATTATTGTGAGGGTGAGTGTAGATAGTATAGTAGGACTGTTTTGGTAAAATGTAAAAGGTCTTATCAATATTTCATTCAAAGTGTATATGTACTAAGAGTGCATAATGGATTAGGCACTATTATAGGCTTTGGAAATGAGCAGTAAACATCAAAGCTTATGCTTTCATAGAGATTATACCAAACTGTGGGTCAAGTGTGTAATTTTTATTGCTGTCATGACAAATTACCAAAAACTCTGTTGCTTAAAACAAGGTATTATCTTACAGTTCTGTATGTGTGAGAAGTCCTGCATGGGTCTCATTGGCTAAAATCAAGGTAGAAGCAGAGCTGCTTCCTTTTCTGGAGGCTCTGTGGGAAAATCATTGATTTACCTTTTCCAACTTCTGAGATGCTGCCTACATTCCTTGGTTCATTGACTCTTTTAGCCATTTTCAAAGGTAACATCATAGCATCTTTCTGACCAGTCTTCCATAGTCCCATCACTCTCTCTGCCTGTGTCTTCTACTTTTTGTAATCATGTTGAGCCCACCTGAATGCTCTAGGGTAATCTTCCCATCTCATGATCTTCAAATTAATTATATTTGCATAGTCACACGTTCTAGGGATTAAGACGTGGCCATCTTTGGGAGCTATTATTCTGTTTACCACATAAAGCACACTTTGGTTGAGTTAGAATTGCTCTATTTGCTGTTCGGTTTATATTAATATAACCAAGCCCATGCAACACAGCTTATGATTTTATTGTTGTTGCTTTGTTTTGCACCCTAGGTTTATGCCCAACTTCCAGGGAGAATTATGTTTTGATTAATAAATTATTCCTTCCCAATTCTATCTAGAACTTTGCAGTTGTGTTTTTCCTTTAAACTACTGGGAGGTGGAGATGTAAAAAGAAACCCGATAGCCAGAGGAGAAAACCCGAATCCATTTATTATTTCTATGTAAAGCCTGGGTGCATGATATCTTATTCATTGACCTGGATCAGAACCAATGTTGAAATCTCATTGCTGAGATGTGATGCTATGACCCTGAGGAATGAATTTAGTTCAGCACGGACGAGGCCATCAGTGACAGTCACTGTCTCTTTCTGGCACATTATGTCAAGATTTTTAGAGTGTCAGAATCTGTTATAACTTGGATTGAAATATGACAACCTGTCAGAAAATTTCCACAACTGATAACATCCCCTTGAGGTTAATAGACAAAATTATATGATGGCATAATTTGTGTAATATAATTCATAAATTCCTTGTTACAAAGTCTCAGGGGTGGGATTTTATAAATAAGTAGTCAGTTTTACTGTACTACTCTGTAATACTTGATCTTCTTTGCTTGAAATATATTTGAAAAATATGGTGAGACACATTTCGAATCAATTCAACATGATAAGGTTTTGTAGGTAACCTACAATACAGGACACACACTGCCAGGTGTGGTGGGTATATTAGAGGAATAAATGATGGCTCCTACTCTCAAAGAGCTGAAAAGCTTGTTGCTGTAATGATGTAAACACAGAAAATAGCTGAAGAACATTACAAGTCAGTATATTCAAGCCTGCTATAGACCAATGAACTATGGAAGCACAGTGGGTTCTGGGTGAGGTGGTAAAGGCTAAAGAGATGTTTAGACTCAAGATAGGATTTGAAAAATGGGGAGCTGCATATCCAAGTGGAAGGAGATTTATGAGCAGAGTCCCCAAGATTAAAATAAGAATTTGAGGTACAAAGTACATTAAGATTATCAAGCTGGACAAAGGAGAAGGAGTTGTGAAATAAAAGACTGGATAGTGTTTGGGCATGTCTATTTGTGCCTACATTCATGTGTGTGCGCTCCTGTGTCTGCATGACATATACACAGAGAGTACTGTGACACAGCCAAAGAAAGGGCACAATGCTAACCAAGACAGTGACAAAAGGGGCTTTCTTTTATTTATTGTGTGCTAGACATTTATATGCATCATCTCATTTAATCATCAAAACAACTGTGTGAGATAAGCATTTTTAATATCTTAGTTTTACAGATAATAATAAAAAAATTGAGGCTCAGAGAAATTGAGTTATGAGCTCATGGCCACACAACTAGCAAGTGTCAGAGTGGGGCTTCTAATCCACTTTATTGGTCTTAGGGGAACCCATTTCCTTAAAATAGTGCTAATTATTAGCAATAGTCTGCTCTGCTGCAATGCATTTTTTTTTGGTTCATATGCTATGTGTAAATGTGTCCTGATTGTTTCTAATCATTCTCCCATTTTTTGACATTGAGGTTATGCCTAGATCATACTACTTAAAACAGTGATGCAATAAATAACCTTTTGCATATGTTCAAAAAATATTTTTGGAGATATATCATTAGTGTAATTTCCTAGTTTTGTTAGATATGCCAATTTCTCCTTCACAGGGTTACACCAATTCAGATTTCTACTTATCCCCATACATAAGAGTTCCTGGTTCCCTAACCTGCTAACAGAATCTGTTGTCAAGTTTTTAACATTTTTTGATGAGTGAAGTAATTCAGAGTACCTTTGTGAATTTTGCTTACCAGGAATGAAATTGACATTTTTTTCATATATTTAAGACCTAATTTTTATCTTTTTTTTTTTTTTGCATTATCTATTCATGTCTTTTTCCCCACAATTCGTGTCCTTATTCCCTTACTTTGTAAGATTACACCTGCGCATACAGAGATACATATGGGACACACATACACATATATACACAGTGGTTGCTTTATGTCTGTGATATATTTTGCAAATATTTTTTACTAGTTTGTTATTAGCTTTAGTTTTGTTTCTGGTGTTTTGTGCTGTGCAAGGTTTTTTTTTTTAATGTTTGTATAGTCAAATTGTCACTCTTTTATGGGCTCTGGATTTAAAATCAATAAAAACCTCTTTCCTAACTATATCCAATTTAGAAGGGAATTTCCTCTATACATGGCTTACAGTTAGATCTCAGACCACTGGGAATGTATTGTGCATGATGCATGATATAGATCTAATTTACCTCTATTTCCAAATAGTTATTTCATTTGTTAATGGCCCATCTTTGTGATTTTAGATGCCACTTTCATTATATTCTGTATTCCTATAAGTACTTGTCTGTTTCTGGACTTTTACTCTCTTCCACTGTTCTATCTGACCACTCATGTGCTACTACCCCACTGTTTTAATCATACATGTTTGATATGTATTTAATGACAGGTTGAGTTAATGCCCCACTCAGTTTTTCTTTCACAGTGTTTTCTTAGCTATTCTTGCATGTTTATTTTTCCATATAAATTTTTGTATCAAAAAATATCTGGTTTCATAATAAATATTGTCTAGTTTCATAATAAAGACTGTTCATATTTTTATGTTAAATTTATGTTTTTCAAATTTATAAGTTAACTTAGAATTAATATCTTTATGCTGTGGTTATAAGCTTTATGCTTATGCTACATAAGATAAAGAAATACCTTCAGTTTCTGGTATGACTTTTGGGAATATTTTAAAGTTTTTATCATGTAAGTTTTATACATTTCATTTCTTTTTGAGAACATTCCTAAGTAATTGAAAATGTGTTTTTCTCCAGTGTCCTCTATCTTACTGTGTATGCAGGCTGTGAATTTCTGTGTGTTACCTTTATATCCTGCTACCTTTATATCCTATCCTGACCTGAATTATTTCACTGTTCAAGTAGTTTTATCATTTAATATTCTAGGTTTTGCCAGAAAGTTACTATCATATCATCCTCAAAAAATGAGACTCCTCTCCTACCCAAATTCCTATGTCTCTAGTGGAATTTTTTTATCTACCTGCATTGAGAAATGCCTTCTATATGTTAAACAGCAATGTAGATGGTGGCCATCCTTGTTTTGTTGTCTAATTTTGATGGAAATGCCTCCATTTCCCCATTAAGTAAGATGCTAGTTTTAGGACTGAGGTGTGTGCATGTATGCATAAAAATAAAAATGCAAAAATTAAAAAATATCTTTTATATATATTATACATGTAAATATAAGATATATAATATATTACAAATATAAATATAAAAATCATATTTATAATGTGTTGTTATATATCATATATGTATATTATAATAATTGTTATATATCATATATATAATTTAATATATTAATTATATGTAATTGATATGATATATAGTATATAGTATTTGTATAAAATTTTTATATTTATATATAATTAATATATAATTAATATATATTATATATAATTGCTATATATCATATATATGTATATGTATATATAATATATATTTCATATATATTATATATAGTATATATATTGATCAACGATATTACATCTATTTTAAATTTATACATATGTATATATATACATTATATATAGTATTTTGTATAAAAATTTATAATTAATATATTATATATAATTGCTATATATTATATGTATTTAATATATATTATATTATATTATATTATATTATATTATATTTAGTATTTTTTATTGAGAATGAAAAATGAATTTTTTCAAAAGCTTTTTCAGGATCTGTGAATTATTATCAAAACCACAATGAGACCACCTCACACCTGTCAGAATGGCTAAAATTAACAACACAAGAAACAACAGGTATTGGCAAGGATGCAGAAAAAGGGGAACCCTCTTGCACTGCTGGTGGGAATGCAAGCTGGTATAGCCACTCTGGAAAACAGCGTGGAGTTTCCTCAAAAAACTAAAAATAGAACTACTTTACAATCCAGAAATTGCACTATTAGGTATTTACCCAAACAATACAAAAATACAGATTCAAAGGGGTTACATGCACCCCAATGTTTATAGCAACATTATCAACAATAGCCAAACTATGGAAAGAGCCCAGATGTCCATTGATTGATGAATGGATAAAGAAAATGTGGTGTGTGTGTGTGTGTGTGTGTGTGTGTGTGTGCATATATGTGTGTGTGTGTAATTGAATATTACTCAGCAATCAAAAATAATGAAATCTTGCCATTTGCAATGAGGTAGATGGAGTTAGAATGTATTATGCTGACCAAAATATGTCAAGCAGAGAAGGACAAGTACCACATGATTTCACTCACATGTGGAATTTAAGAAACAAAACAGATGAATATATGGGAAATGGGGGGAAGAGAAGAGAGGGAAACCTTAAGAGACTCTCAACAATAGAGAACAAACTGAGGGTTGATAGAGGGAGGTGGGTGGGAGATGGGCTAGATGGGTGATGGGCATTAAGGAGGGCACTTGTTTTTATGAGAAATGGGTGTTGTATGTAAATGATGAGTCACTGAATTCTACTCCTGAAACTAATATTACACTGTATGTTGACTAAAATTTAAATTAAAAAAGTATATAATGTTACAAAATGTTCATGACTGCTAATATTTTAGTGCATTGGGACCAATGTGACACTATTGATGTGAATCGCTTCTCTCTGTGACATATAAATACTTCTAGTATATATTAGCAAGTTTTGTCCATGTACTGGTGGACATGTGATGCCCTGATGTTTCATTCATTTTTATCTAAAATGAAATTATTCTCTTCACTCTTGGCCTCTGAGCATATAAAGTGAGACATCATCTCTCAATTTCACTGAAGGAGTGGGGAGCACAAACATCTCTGAACATGGCAGCCCACTGTTGTCAACTTTTCTCAGATCCTGGAAACCATCCCTGTTCTTTTCTCTAGAAGGGTGATGGATCTGCCCATCAGAATATAGGGAGGCCCCTCCTTCCTGACATCACTAGAGCTTTTCTCTTTCTCACTTTCACTAGTGTTTTTCACTTTTCTCATGGTTCAAAGAATGGAAAATGCATCAGAAGACCTGGAAATTAATATGTGAAGCATGTTTTACAGGCTATCAGGTGCTTACAAATACATTATCTCATTAGGCATATTGCTTCAACAATCTGTGAGGCAGGCAGGACAGGTAGTTTCATTTACATTTCAGAAAATATGTAGCTGAATCTTAAAAAGGTGAGGGACAGAGGTAGGATTAGGAACCTGGTCAAATTATTAAACTTCTTTTTTCTTTTCACTAATCCTTTCTGTCTCTCTGAGGCTTTTGAAAGACATTTAACTTCAGTTTTTAATCTCTAAAGTTGATTGTGGGAGGGAGACAAGGATTAGATGATTTATAATGTAGTTTCCAGCCCTAAAGAATTGTTTCCCACTACAACACACACACACACACACACACACACACACACACACACACACTTCTCATAAACACACCATCCTCCTTATTTGCACCATTACCCCTGAGTTCAAACCCTCATAATCTCTCACTGGAAATGTATTAATAATCTCTCAATTCCCTTACCTCCACTTTAGTCCCTACAATCCATCTTCCATGCTTACACCCAAGATAATTTTAAAGTGCAGACTTGACCATATTGTTCTGCAGCCTCAAACTACAGAATTGTCTTCAGAGCCAACTGCAGCCTTTTAGCCTGGTGAGCAAGACTATCTCCTTACATCTCCTCTCACTCCATGCTCTAGTTCTGGACATCCCTGAGGGTTTCCTTAACAGGACCACCTATGGTGTGATGTCTCCATGCCTCTGTCATGTTGCTCACTCTTCCTGGAACATAACTGACAATTGAAAAAATGTTTTTGGAATAAATTCAGCTTTTGGTACCTGGTTCACCTCTATATCAAAGGGAGGCATTTCTGAATGGATTTACCAGAACAAGGAATGAAATATGTATCTTTGGAATGAGACAGATGGTTGGGCCACAAAAGGTTTGGGCTCCTGTTGACTCTGGCCTCATTACGCCCTCAGTAATAACATCTTCTGATTGGCTCGTGGTCATTACATTGTCCATGAGTATGTTAAATGGTAGGTTTAACTCATAGTCAAGAATATTATTTGGTTGACATTAGAAATAATAATGGTAATTAGTCAAGAATATTATTTGGTTGACATTAGAAATAATAATGGTAAAAAGTTACATAGTGGTTACTAAATTTCAGAGATTTTTCTTAGCACTTTACATAGTCTGACTCATGTAATCCTTGTAACAAATGCATGCTTTAGGGGCTATTATTATACCCATTTTATGGATGAGGAAAATGAAGCACAGAGAAGTTACGTGCCCTAACTGTGGTCATACAGCTAGTGGATGGCAGAGCTGGGATTTGAAACCAGGTGGCTAAGCTCCACAGAGTCGGTGCCTTCGCCACTACATTCTCTCACCTTTCTAGTAGGCCATATACACCGAGGGCAAATAACGACAGTCGTATCACAGGGTTCTGAAGATTAAATAAGAGACCATTTGTGCAAATTCCAGTACAGTGCTTGGCACACTGTAGGTCCTTAGTAAGTTGCTGATGAATTTAAAGAAAGACAATTAACTCCCAGTTCTGTAAATCACTAATAGATAAAACCATTATGCATATTCCTATCCCAGGTTTCATTTTTTAACTAATAACAGCATCTAATAATGGGATTTTAAATTCTCTAACTATAGCTCATGTGACTAAAAAGCATACACTAAAGGTGTGCCTTCACCTCTGTGAGATACAGAGCTGAGGTACTTAGCAGGGTAATTCCAGTCACCACACACAGGTTCATCTCAGGACACATCTACCTAAAGTGAATGAACATGGTTTAGCACTGCAGTTCTCAAACTTTTTTCTCTCAGGACCTCTTTACAATCTTGCAAATCTCTTTTCATATCTAATCCTGCACTCAGCTGTTGGATATCACATGTTACATAGATTCTTGAAAATTCCACTATATACTTGTAAGAGAAAGATAATTTTTTAAAAAGCAACTTAGTATTATTATAAAAATGTTAATTTTACCAACTCTAAAAGATTTCGTTGGAACACATAAGGGCCCCTGGATAACACTTGGAGAGTCATGGTTTAGATGATAGTAAATGATTCCCAAATATGTATTTAATACAGCAAGTTGACAAATCGTACTTAACATCCATACAGCACAATATCATTCCTTGAGCAGACATTTCATCCAGTGCTCACAAAGTTCTAGAAAATACATACTCTTAGGACTCTTTTCCCATTTGAATATATACACTCATTGTACATATGTCTGTGTGGATGAAGAAACTGAGGGTTAGATTAGTAAGGTTAAATAACTTGCCCAAGGTCACATAGATAATAAGCTGGTAAATAAGATTCATTTTCAAAATTTTCAATTTGATCTTAATCCTTAAGCCTAGGATTCTTTTGAGAAGGAGTTTAAATGCCATCCCCAAAATCTTGAGGTTTGGGTCTACATAGACCATTCATACCACAGCCTCAATTGAATGCCAATTGGTTTAGTTAAACACTCTACTGAATTCATAGATTTGTCAGATCAGTTCAAACAAATAAGCTGATTTTGCCCCAAGACACACCCCCAAACTTTATTTTTAATTATTTTGTGTCTTTGAAATCCATTGTTGTTTAGCAGGAACAAGGCAAGGGTGAATAGGCGATGAAGCTAGGAAGCAGTTTAACGGCAGTAAAAATGCAAATAGTAGATGAACAAAGTGTGCCAAACACAACCCTAGCCCATCACCATCCAATCCAAGAGGAGGAATGGATCCTGGGAGGAAGGTGGCTCCTGTATTAACCTATAAATTTCATGGATCATCGTCACTAGGTCCTTCAATCACAACTGGATGCCATTATAATCAGAGGGCTACACACTCAGCTGGTGTGTAGCAGAATAACAATCGTTTGCTTACATCACAAATTTTGGGACCATATAGAATCTCCTCGTTTTATCTGAAATCACTCTTTTGGGAATTCAGAGAAAAATGAGACATTCTTGCTCATCCATTCTGCAATTGAAATAAGAAATAAAGAGGGGAAAAAATCAGAGATCAACAGGTTTCCCTTCCTCACCCTTGGTGCAGGTTTACTGAAAAATTTATCTCTGACACTACAGATTCCCATGTGGGAGATGCCTTCAACTCATTTAAATTGTCAGGCTGAAGAGGCTTGGCGCTTTTAATAGCTGGGGAGGAAAAACAATGGGTCTTTATTTTTCTGCTACTCTAAGTATGGTTATATATGGAGGGAAATTGGTTTTGGGGAAGAAAGCCCAAAGAATATGACTTCTACTTACTTAGTTATTTAGAACAGACTACATATGCTTTAAGAGAAAACAGAATATCAACTTTAGAAGGTGTGTGTGTGTGTGTGTGTGTGTGTGTGTGTGCGTGTGTGTGTAAGCAGTCATTATCTTTGTGGATGAAAAGTAGGACTTTACTTGAAGTCTGTTAGAAATGATTCATAGGCGCTTTGCTTACCATATTTCCTTGGAAAATCAAATTAGGAGAAACATTAGGATTTCATTTCTTGAAATCAAGATGCTTAAAACTAGGAGGGACTGTATTTCATCACTTTGACACACACTTTGCCTGTGTGAGGCTATCCTCATCTTTGTTTCGTCCTTGGTAGTTTTTGGTCTAGTTTTAAGCACTCATGACTTTTTTCTACTACTTTCCATTAGAAGCAATTCCACAGCCCAATAGACTGTTAAGAAAGTTTGAGGGTTTTTTATATACTGATTCTTTCCCTGAAATTATTCTTTTTTTTAAATTTAGTATTTCTCCATCCAGTTATATCTCCCTTTAGTTATGCTTTAGTTATGCCTAAATAATTCTTTCTCCAGTTTAGTTTTCATCCCCTTAGGATATTTTAAGCAATCATCATGTCTCTCATCAGCTATGCTTTTAAGCTTGAAATGGCAGCCTTATTTACCGATGATGCTATTTCAAATCCAGTGTTTGTAAATAGAAGTTCAAGATTGAAGGACTAGAGCAGTGGGGATAAAATTGTTTGTTTGTTTACTTGTTTATTTGAAAATTTATTTTTATGTACTTCTTTGTGCTGCTAAAGGAAAAAAGGACAGAAAAAAGTATTGCTCTGAAGATTGCCGAAGAAAGTGTTTGGCTCAGTGCATTCTTTCTAATTCTCAGTTTTCTCAGAGTGGAAGAATCTAGCTTTGTAATATTTCTTTCTGAAAAATTATCCTATATGTTTTCTCTAAGAACTAAAAAGAAACTACAGAAAAGGTTAGAACTAATTTACAAAGATATCTTAGTGCATCTGAGATGTGTAGGAATATAAAAAGAAAATATATATACATATATGTAAATATATATATAGTTGTTTTTTCATATATATATATATATATATATCTGAAAAGTTGTTTCAAATCATAGCTTGTTAATTACTTCACTAATACAACAGTATTTGAGTTTCTTATATGTGTTAAGTACTAGAGTAAGAAAAAATAAAGTCAGGGATTCTGCCCTTCAGAAGGGCATTGTGTAGAAAGGAATGAAAACAGGTAAACAGATAATAAAAATGCAAATGTAATAAGTGCCAAAATAAATGAGCAAGGACAATTTGGAATTTAAAAAATCCATAAGTGAAAAATTCCAAAGAAATAGAATCATTACTAATCTGCCCTCCATCTATTTTCTAATTTGGATATTTACATACTAGATGTTCTTGAAGGGGAGGGTACTTAAATGGTTTACAAGGTATTCAGTTTTGTGCTTTTATTAGAACTGGAGCTTTTGTACATCAGAGTTAATGTAAAATTACATAAAATAGGAAGGAGCATCCTAAATAGACTATTTAAAAATTTGGTTCACAATTCAAAGAAAGTTTAAAGCTGTTATTTAAAATGCATCATGATACATAGGGGCACTTGTACCCCAATGTTTATAGCAGCACTCTCAACAATAGCCAAATCATGGAAAGAGCCTAAATGTCCATCAACTGATGAATGGATAAAGAAATTGTGGTTTATATACACAATGGAATACTACGTGGCAATGAGAAAGAATGAAATATGGCCTTTTGTAGCAACATGGATGGAACTGGAGAGTGTGATGCTAAGTGAAATAAGCCATACAGAGAAAGACAGATACCATATGGTTTCACTCTTATGTGGATCCTGAGAAACTTAACAGAGACCCATGGGGGAGGGGAAGGAAAAAAAAAAAAAGAGGTTAGAGTGGGAGAGAGCCAAAGCATAAGAGACTGTTAAAAACTGAAAACAAACTGAGGGTTGATGGGGGGTGGGAGGGAGGGGAGGGTGGGGGATGGGTATTGAGGAGGGCACCTTTTGGGATGAGCACTGGGTGCTGTATGGAAACCAATTTGACAATAAATTTCATATATTGGAAAAAAAATAAAAAAATAAATAAAATGCATCATGATAGAGAGAACTAATCTTATTCACAGTATCACATTGCATTAAATTAAGTTTGGTGTCGTGGCAACCAACTAATCTGTATGTAGAAACGACCCATTGGGGACGTGGGACGATACTTAGAATTACATTCACTATATTCCTTTTAGATAATACTGTTTTTAAAGGCTAGATATTTAAGACACCCATTCCCATTCCAATTACTTTTTCCATGTCCTGACCAAAATCAGTTTGTTTTGCCTCTGGCTCGAGCTGACCATTTGTAGGTAAATTATTAATTGATTGACTGGATTATCACAAGATGAATAGAACTCAGCATTAAGTTCATTAAAAGTAATAGGAAAGTAAAACAGTTGGTCTAGTTACTTTGACATATAAGCATCTAAATCAAAATAATATATATTTTTCTTTTTCTTTTTTTACTTTATTGTATTTTTTTAAGTTTATTTATTTATTTTGAGAGAGAGAGAGAGTGAGCAAGCAGGGAAGGGGCAGAGAGAGAGGGAGAGAGAGAATCCCAAGCAGGCTCTGCACCATCAATACAGAGCTTGATGCAGGGCTCGATGCGGGTCTCAAACTCAGGAACTGTGAGATCGTGACCTAGGCCGAACCCAAGAGCTGGATGCTTAACCGACTGAGCCTCCCACGTTCCCCATTCTTCTTTCTTTTGTTAAAAAGTTTATTTATTTATTTTGAGAGACAGAGAGGCAGGTGTTGAGGGAGGGAGAGAAAGCATCTTAAGCAGGCTCCATGCTCAGTCCTGAGCCTGATGTGGGGCTCAGTCCCACAACCGGAAAATCACGACCTGAACCATTATCAAGAGTCAGATGCTCAACCAACTAAGCCACAGGGAGCCCCAAAATAATATTTTAAATAACAGTATTTAGGCATTATACTAGTTACTAAGTTGAAAAAGTTGCATTTTGTTTGATAGAATAAAAGTGATTTCAGCTCAGTGTAGGCCAAAATAATAGCCGATTGCCAGCTTTGAATACATTTATTAAGTTTTAATAGGTGGTATTTTCACAGGTTCAGAACAATGTCTAAGACTACTATAGAAAAGTTGAATTTGTGTTAGTCTTCCAAAATAAGTTAAATTTCTGGCAAAATTATTGAGTTAGAGGTCTTTGTGATTATGAGGGCTTTTGGAATATGTAAAGGTAAAAAAATGAACTTAAAGCTTTGGAAGATGGTGTTTAAGATTGGATGAGGAGCATTATTGTGTTTGGACTGGTTAATATTGTTATCTGTACACTCTTTACCATATAGTAAGCAAGTGTTCTAGGAGCAGTTTGGCAGATAGTTTAAAGAAAAGTTTAAGTAGGTTTTAGGGCCTAAGCTTTTTCATCTTAAAAAATGGGGATAATAATTGGTATGTTCCAGGATTGCTCCTAGGATGTAATATACAACATATACACACAAAGTAGCACATAATAAAATGTCAATAAATGGTAGCTGTAGTTATCAAAAATATCTTTCTCTGGTGCATGTTTGCCTTTTTCTGAGGCCCAGTTTTTTGCCCCAAGAAAATGCTTTAAAAAGCACTTTAAACGTATATGAGAGAGCAAAACTTATAGGGGAACCACTGAGAGGGAGACTCAAACTCTCAACGTTGGAAGTAACTTTAATTCAGGGCACCTGGGTGTCTGAGTTTGTTGAGCATCTGACTTTGGCTCAGGTAATGATCTCACTTTCCGAGTTTGAGCCCCACATGGGGCTCTATGCTGACAGCTCAGAGTCTGGAGTCTGCTTTGCATTCTGTGTCTCCCTCTCTGTGTGCCCCCCACCCCTGCTGCTCGTGCTTGCTCGCGCTCTCTCTCTCTCAAAAATAAATAAATATTAAAAGAAGAAAAAAAAAAGAAGTCACCCTAATTCACATCAAATACCTAGTTCTAAGCACCAACGATGGGCAGAAATGAGGGTAGCAGACACCAGCCGGCCTGTGGCGCCACTCCCTCGGGTGTACTTGGCTGCCTCCCCACGCAAACCATTATGGGGCCTCACACTCCTCTCTTCTGCCATCGCCTGAAGCTCCACGGACAGAAATGTCCCATGGTAGCTAGACCATCACTCAGCTACTGCAGTAATTATTCACCTACAGCAGATTCCAGAATCCTCCACTCCTGGATTCAGGGGATGTGTTGTAAGACTCTGAAGCCTGGAGGCAATTAGCAGGAGACCAGAAAAAATAAAGATGATCTCAATCAAATTGTAAAAGTCGAAACCAACTAGAAATGTCAATGTAAACTTGATATCATTTGAAAGAGGGAAGTAGCTGTCACTTTTCTCTGTTTTCTTAACAAATATGAATAAGTGTGCAATAAAAAGTATTAGTTTTCACTTAGCTAGTCAGCTTTATTACAAACTGTAGCCCCACAGCACAATTGTTTGAGGTTCCTTTCACTGGATTTCTGGGTTTAAAATTGGAACTTTAAAACAAAAAGCACTAATCATTAACTAGTCCTGAAGTTATATTTCCCAACAAATGATAAGAACAATTTTTACTTGGTTTCAATAATTTAAATTTTACTTCAGTTTCCTCATTGCAAAGAAGATAGACAATAAGGCAAAAAGATTGTAATTGAAGACAGAACATCTTCTGTTATTTTTTAATTGAAATAGATGATTTTTACTTATAATTCCATATGAATCCTTCATACCCAATCCCATTTCACTGTTTCTGTAGCAAAAAAAAAAAAAAAAAAAAAAAGGGGGGGGAGTTGTAAATTCAGCAGAAAGATGTGCTAATTATTTCACATGGAAGACGGGAAACAGTGCACAACATAACACGTCACACAACACGTAGCAGTTTATACACATACAGAAATCATTACAATGCCTACTTCTTTTGAAAAAGTACCCGTCTAGGAAAGAATAAATAGCGCAGGGCAGGTTTTTGCTCTTTGTGGCTATGATTAGAGTCCTAATGCTGTGTTGCCTTAAACCGTGCCAATTTCATTTCTACAGTGAAATACGCTTTAGAGGACAGGAAGAAAACTGATTATTGAGTCAAAGGAAGGGAGAAAGCCAAAATAATCCACTGTACCTCATGAAGGAGTAGGGGGTGGGGGTAGGAAAACCTCAGAACGCATTATAATAGTGTATTTCTTTATTTTAGGTAACAAATAAAATAGCAAAACATTTTTTCCCATCATAAAAACTGACTTTGATCCCCAGTACAGCCATTGAGTGGAAAATTGAACCACAATATAATTGCTTTCCCTGTGACCGATAAAGTGGTGTAACAAATTTTGTGTTTGAATGATAAAATCAGCAATTGGCCCCTAGCATTTCCCTCTGCCATTCCTCCAAGGACACTCAAGTCCCATCAGGCTCCAGGGCAAGACAAAGGGGTGGGGGGTGGGGGCTAACTGTAAATCTACTCCAAGTTGTTGGATTTCTCTTGCTTGCTTTAAGAAATTTTCTAAAAATAATAAAAATGTCCATGTTTGTCTTCAAATGCCTAATATAATTCATTTCCGAATGTGGGGGAGAAAATCCACCCTTCATTGAAAACTGATTATGTTTATAAAAAAAAATCTAAAGCCATACTGAGAAAAATTATTTTACTCAAGAGTAAAATCTTATTAGAATGGGGAAATTGTCTTAACAGTCCTAGTGACAAATGCCACAGCTGTTTGATGCAGAAGCAGCAGCCAGAAAGAACGCTTGTCACAGGAAGGAAACCAGCATACATGTGTGAGCTCCTTAGGACAGGATTTAAACTGTGGAAAGATAATGGCACTTTCAGTGTGGAAGCATGGTGGAGCTTACCGGTCACTGTAGCAGACTTTCCCAGCCCATTTGGGAAAACAATCCTAAGTGGCAGTAACTATTGCGAAGTTCGGTGTCCCCGCTCTCGGTTTGTTATTTGACTGGTATATCTTCCAGAAGAGTGTAAACTCTAAGCCTCTAGAAGAGACATTTAATTACGGTATCAGTGTATCTAGAAGAGGGGAAAGGGTAAGAGGGAGCAAGATCCCAGCAAAGCAAGAGCCCTATAATAAAAGCCTTAAAGCTTCAATCTGGGTGTTTGTGTGAAAGCTCCTCTTCTACTTACGCATTTGATTTGCAAAGCTAGAACCAGATTTGCTCCTCTGTAGCTACCCACTTAAGTTTAGTTATGCACAAGAAGAATGCATTTCTTGAGTAGTGCTTCTGTTTTGACCTGAAGGTAGGGGAACATGAAGAGAGACCTAAGGAAAAATGTTTTCAAAGAATAGTTTCTTCAGACTTCACAGAAGCTCTTCATTCTATTCGCTACACTCAAATTAGAACATGGGCCCGAAAAGCAGACAGTAGGTGTCCTGAGTACTGTGTAGTTGATTTAATGGGGCAGCATTATGAGTAGTTTCATAATATTATTTTAAATTTTTTTTCTGTGCTTTCCATATTTATACAATGAGCATGTATAGCATTTATTTTATATTTTATGTATATTTTGGACTCTAAGTTTTTTGAAAACTTTAATGTTGGAAATTTTCAACATGCATAAAAATAGAACCATATCATAATCCTGATGCACCCATTTCTTACATCCACAGTTATCAACTTGTGTCTGGTCTTATTTCAGGAACACCCCCACCTCTCAGATTATTTTGAAGCCAAACCAAAACATATTGTTTCATCTGTATTTTCTTATATATATTTCTAAAGATAAAGATAAGGACAAAAATATGACCACAATGTTGTTGTCACACCTCAAGTAATTAATAATAATTCCTTATTTTTTTCAGTATCAATTCATGGCATTGTTGCACATGTCCACGGTCCCTTGAATGCCCTTCAAATTTGTAATTATGTAATACATCTCATTAACAGTTTGTTTGCTTGCTATACATTGCAGCAAGAAATTCTTTTTTTTTTTTTTTTGCAACAAGAAATTCTTAATTTCCTTCTATATGTTTTATATTTTAATAAAATTCAATCAGTTGTCCTTAGAGTTTATTACCATTTGGAATTTGCTGATTTTATATCCTTGGTGTTACTGAACATGCCTTGTATTTCCTGTGCATTGATAGTTAAATCTAGAAACTCGATTATTTTAGACTTGATTTTTGGTGGGGAGCAGCAGGGAAAAGTAACACTAATCCTAGGTAGTATTATATATTTCCATCAGGAGGTACATAGTCTGGTTGCATCATTTTTGAAAATATCAGTTACCAATGATCATCAATTTACTAAGTATTGCTAAGAATGTTAAGTATAACATTCTAGATATGACAAATCTAGTACCCCCGCCCCCCAGTGTTGGTGAGGATCACGCACATCTAAAATAAGATAGAGTAATGGTAAGCATAGTAGGCAATACTTTTTCTTCTGGGCCCCTACTGGGTTAGCAATAAACAGCAGTTTTTATGTGACATGACAGTTGTTTAGGTGAGCAGGTTGGATTTTAAATGGAATCCAGAGTCAAGTGCAATGCAGTGTTTGAAATATTCAATTTGATAATGATACTAAATTAGAATTTTAAAAAGGAATTTTTGATAATGATGATGTAGATTGATGGTTAGAACCCAAACTGTAACTTATAATAACTCCATATCTGAATTCATCAAATTGTAGGACCTTAAAAACAAAAGAGAATTAATGATCTATCTCCCACTGAATACTACTAAAATCCAGTGAGGAAATAATGTGTATAAAGCAATTAGATCAGTGCCTGGTGCTTAGTAAGCACTTCTTAAAAGTTATATTATTGGTTGTTATAAAGATAGCATTCAGCATGATGGCTGTGTAAACATTTTGCTATGTAGGTGATTAACCTTGAGATTTTCTAACTGAAACTTTGGTGGATTCACTATATGGCCTGTCCATTAGAACATTAGTAATGGCCCTCTTGTGCATCGGCAAAGAAACATTTTATCCTCTCTTCTTACCAAAACCCTGCAATTAGGCTGTCCAAAGATCCTTTGCTACCCCAAAACAAAAGGGCAAATCAAAAGCAGTGGAATCCATGGGAAAGTGGGCATTATCTCCACACTTCCCTCTTGTTCCCACCAGACTACTCTACATGACATACAGGACAATCCTTTAAAATATACCAGATGAGGTCAACTTCCTGTTTGAGTCTTCTGCTGTCTTCTTGTAGTGGTTGAATAGTGCCTCCTCCCCCCCGCCCAGAGATATGATTATGTTCTGACTCCAGGAACACTTGAATATGACTTTGTTTGGAAAAAGGACCTTTGTGGATGCAATTAAGTTAAGGATGTTGAGATGAAATCGTCTTGGGTTTAGGATGAGCCTGAAATCCAATGACAGGTGTACTTATAAGTGAAAGAGGAAACTTTGGGGGCTATAGATGTGGAGAAGAAGGCTATGTGAAGGCAAAGGCAGATGTTGGTGTGATGTGTCTGCAAGCCAAGTATTGCCAGCAGCCATCAGAAGCCAGGAGAGGCATGGAACAGATTCTCCCTCCGATCATGCAGGGGTAACCAATCCTACAAACACCTATATTTCATTATTTCTGGCCTTCACAGCTGTGAGATAAACATTTTCTATTGTTTTAACCCACCTAGTTTTTGATAATATATTACAGCAGCCATAGGAAGCAAATACACACCCTTTGGAATTTTTTCCACAGGGTCTATGTGACTCACCCTCTGTCCATGTCTCAAACCTTGCTTCTTCTCTCTTGCTCTGCTCCAGTAACACTGACCTTCTTGCTATTCTTTGGCCATACTAGATTTAGATTCATTGCTATCTCAAGCCTCAGAATTTCACCTCCAGAAGGTACTTCTCCCAAATCTTCACCTGACTGGCTTCCTCTTTTCATTGAGGTTATGTTAAATGGCTGCCCCTCAGGGAGGCCCTTCCCTTATCATCCTACCTAAAATAGCCACTTTATTTTCTCACACAGCATTCTCTATTCCTTGCACTGCTTTATTTTTCTTAATGGAGCACTTATCACTACCTGACAACATACTAGCATTTCTTTGCGTATTAGTTTATCCCATTCCACTTTAATTTTAGGCTCCATGGAAGCAGGATATTTTCCTCTTTTTCAGCACTCAATCTTCAACACCTAGAATAGTGTCAGGGCTATCATAGTAGGCTTGGATTTAATACTTTTTGATTAATACCTGTGGTTTCATATGAAATCTAGAAGAATAGGCATCGATTTACATGACAATATTCTATTTTGTAGGAAATACATTAGTGGTCCCCATCCTAGGACTTGCATCATCAGAGATCTCAGAACTTCATTGCAGTTAACTGTCGTCTTAAAATCACTTGCTTCTCTGAAACTGGATTGGGGGCAACCAGTTTTCAAAATAAAGAGGGAATTTCTGACAAATTTGCATTCAAGGTGGGAGTGGCATGGAGAGACTCTCTGTGAAGCATACCTTGATTTATTCCATCGGGTGCCATCTTGGGCAGTCCTACGGAACAGATTGTGGCTATGGTACACCTGCCTCAGATGTAGCTCTGCAATTGTCTGGAAAGAGAGTGTAGACAAGGTTTCCATTTGGTGTTTGACAGTAAGGTGGAGGAAAGGAGATGGGGACTGGGGATAGAGTTAGTTTTTGTGAACCAAACAGTGACTTTCTAGGATATTAAAACAAGAACCAAGTGGGATGCATTAGCAATTTAATCATTTCTGACTCATGTTTTTAAAAAGTATGGTATGTTAAGAATCACTCTAGGGGAACCTGAGTGCTCAGTCAGATGAGTGTCTGACTCTTGATTTTAGCTCAGGTCATGATCCCACATGAGCTCTGGGATCAACCCCACATGAGCTCTGTGCTGAGTGTAGAGCCTGCTTGGGTTCTCTCTCTCTTTCTGTCTCTGTCTCTGTCTCTCTCTCTCCCCCTGCTCACTCACTCTCTCTCTCTCTCTCTCTCTCAAAATAAAAAAAATAACTGTAGAGATCACTTGAAACTTACCTCAGAGTGTTGGGGTAGAGAATAGTGCATAGTTTGAGCCACGCTGAGGTTTTAACCACCAAGAAAAGACAATGGGAATATTTAGAAATATACTTAATTTTAAAGATGTTGAGAACCACCAACAGAAACTGTCTTACCTTTTAAGTAATTAAGGACTTGGACCAAGAAACTGGAGGCCAAGTTAAGATAAATGGCAGCATCCCCAGCTGGGCAGAGTGCCTGGTGGAGTGCCACAGGGGACAAGCAGAACTAGGCTCAGTGATATTTACATTTCTCTTCATGATTTGGTCAAAGGAACTAAGAACACAGTCATGAGATGTGAAGATTTAGAGACATTGCAAAGAAATGAAGAGCAGAGAAATGAGACTAATGGGCGGGCAAAGAGAAAACAAATTTCCATTTGGAGCATTTATAAGCAGAAACACAGATGAAGCACTGGAAGCAGTAGTGCTGACAAGAAAGTGCAAAAAGTTATTCAAGAAAGAGGACTTAAATTTAATATAAATCTCTAGAAAGGCTAATGGGGGCTACCAGGAGCTCTAAGTTCCCCATGTACCACTGAATGTGCTCCCTGTGTACCACTGAAAATGCAAGATAGTGGAGAGAAAGAGAAAATCTCACTCTAGACCTTTCCTCCTCCTGAGGGTGAGGGTAGGGAGGGTCAGCAGCTGGCTTTCTCCAGGTTCCTAATTCTAAATATTAGGATTTCAGAAGATACAAACTTGTCTCATGTCAGGCTGGCCCAACTCCAAAGGATTTGACAAATCACATTTACCAAATTGTCCCACTGATCAATTCGGAGTTGCCAACCATTTTTATAAAGGTAAAAAGAGACCGATCCCTTCATTACAACAGGTGCATGGAACTTTTTATGATTGAATAAAAATAAAAATTTAATTTTCATACTTACAGACAGAAAGAAATGGAAACAGGAGGAATAATGAAGGAAAGAAGGAGTGCAGAGGAGTATAAGTGTATGAGCCCTAGATCATGATTTTCAGGTAGCAAATGAAGTGATTTGAGAGGGTCTTTTTTTTTCTTATCTGATAACCAGAGTGCCTTAATTTTAACTAGCAGTGGTTTCTCAATCTCAGTACTATTGACACTTTCAAGCATATCATTCTTTGTTTTGAAGGGGGTGTGTGTGACTTGTGCGTTATAGGTTATTTAGCAACATTCCTGGCTTCTATACACTGGAAGCCCATAGCAAACTCTACTCTAGTTGTGTATCTACACATTTCCCAATGTCACCCTCCAGTTGAGAAGCACTGAACTAGGTAAATGGAACTGGAAAAACATCCTCCAAATTTGGAAGTGTTTCTATAGATTTCTAATAGAAAGATATCTTTTCTCTATATCTCTGTGCAGACTCTGTATGGCCTATTGGTTTCTCACATAGCCTTTAAAGTTTCAGGAAGGATGGAAAGATATTTGGCCAAGTCACTGGATTTGAGATGTTCTTTACACTTGATCCAAAAAAGACATTGAAATATGGGAAATTCTTACATTTTCATTTAAGATTTTAAGGTACACTCATGGCTTTAAGGCTTCCAACCTTCTGGCCTTGGGCTGACCCTGTATGGGTTGACCTATAGGGACGACACATGGTGACTTCTCTTGGTCCATCCTTCTCAGAGCAGAGCATTGTGCTGTCCACTGAGGCTTGTTTCTATTGAGCTAGTGCCTGATTTTGAAAAGAATGGTGGCTAGGCTGTCGCCTGACCAGTTTTATGCAAAACCAGCCAATCCCTGAGGCTGGGAATACGTTGCCGGTACATATTCCCATGGTCTGAGTCCAGATGCCCCTGACCTGTGCTGTTTGCAAACACAATCAGGTGGAATAAGAATCACTTCAGGTCCTAACTTTGTGGAGCAGCCTTGCAAAACTACATTGGAGGGTTTCATATATTGATTAAGCACAGTAATATTAATATGATTTTTGCCTCTAGCCAACTTCTTTCTTCAGAACACTCCCAACTGGGACTGAGAAAGTTTCTCTGATTCCAGCTGAATACTAATGTGGTAAACTTTGTCGTGACCATTTGACCTGTGTCTTTTCTTCCTTTCTCTCATCTGCACCTCCCCCTTCCCCTCTGTTCCTCTGGAGAAAACGGCTTTCCAGGTTTCAGTGTGGGGCTCACGTGTCTCCTCAGCTCACCGCTGACGCAGTGACTGATGGTTCGCAGTGCTGCCTCCCTTGACCTCGTCAACATCAGAAACTGTTCTCAAATCTCAGTCATCTCTGACAGCCTTTGAGCAGAGAAATGAGACAGTCTCCGTGACACAAAGGCTTCTGGCCTGGGGTAAAAAATTCCTTTTGAAAAAAAAATTCGAACACTCTACAGACCACACTGCTTTCCATTCATCTTGCAGTCTGGCCCATCCATCCCCAACTCTATATTAGCTTTCAGACATTATAGCTTTTTCTGTGTCTTGGAGGCTAGCCACAGTAGCTCAGATGTTTTCACATTGTAATCGCTGAGTCCTGGCATAGCCTTCAGAGCAAAGAAGAAAACTGGGCAGTTTATACAGTAGCAGTTAATTTTGACTTCTGAATAGCAAAGTAAGAGTTCTTCCTCTTATGTAGTATAACACGGACTAGTCAATCCAAATAATATGGGGGGGGGGGAGGATAGATAGGACCCCATAAATAACATAGAGAATTACCAGTTTCATTGAATCAAAATGATATTCTGGAGACTTTTAAATGAGAATATAGTACGTAAATAGAGAGCATGCATGTGATTTAAAATTTAATTTGATTAAGGTACATGAAAAAGAAAAGCCCTGAATATCAATCCTGATTTTTTTCTCCATTCAGCAAATAAACTATCCTGATACAGTGAAGCCCATTTTCTCCACCTCAGAATGAAATAAAATGTCTATTTCCTTCAGTTCTAGCCTTAGCCCATTTATGTTTCAGAATGCCAGATCTTTGAGGGGCACCTGGGCTGCTCAGTTCGTTAAGTGTCTGACTCTTGATTTTGGTTCAGGTCATGATCTCACAAGTTTGTGAGATCAAGCCCTGCAACAGGCTCTGTGCTGATAATGCAGAGCCTGCTTGGGATTCTCTCTCTGCCCTGCACAAGATCTCTCTCTCTTTCAAAGTAAGTAAATAAACATTTTTTTTAAAAAAGGAATGCCAAGTCTTTGAAGTCATTAGAAAAATTACTTTAAAATACTCTTTTCCCCACTCTGACTCAACCAGGTTGATAGCAGTACTGCGTAGTGGCAGAGGTGGCTAACCATCCTGTAGAGCTACAGGAAACAGTAAGTGTAGAGCTTTTGGTAGGAAGCAGCTGCCCAGCTGAGGCTGTACTTCCCAGCATCCCCTGCATCTTAGTGGGGTCATGTGACTGAGTTCTGATGAACAGAAAGTTAGTGGCCATGATGAGTACCATTTTAAGGCTTGGCACCTGAAAACCTCCTGGCAGAGTTGTCAGATGAAAACACAGGATGCCCAATAAATTTAAATGTTCAGATAATTACACACCGCATACTTACACTAAAAAATTATTCATTGTTTATATGAAAATCAAATATAACTAGGCATCCTGTATTGTAGCTGGCAACCTTGTTTTCATGCAAGACCCTCTTTTCCTCTCCTGAAGGTGTTGGAAGCCACACTGAATCTTTAAGAGCCTCCACCTGTCTGGATCTCTGACTCTGTGTGTGGAGCAGAGCCCTTCTCCTGCCATACAGTAGATTGTACACAAACCAAAAAATCTATTCATATTGTGTTCAGTCACTAAGACTTCAGTGTTTGTCTCTTTTAGTATACTTTAATTAATAAACATGCAGTCCTAAAGCAGAGAAACAGTTTTCTTTTTATCTCACACACTTACCAATGGACCTCAGAGTAGTTCAAAGGGACTCAGAGGTCATCTTGCCCAAGCCAATGTTTTTATAGAAAAAAAATTGAGTTCTAAACACAGTAAATGACTTGGCCAAGTCTCTGCTGAACTATGACAGAGCCAAGATTAGCATTCCTCTTTGTTTTTTTTACCTCCTTCCTTACTTAACCATGGTGTCTTTTCTCTTTTCTTTTCTTTTTAAAAACATTTTTTTATGTTTATTTTTAGGGGGGGGGACAAGGAGAGAGGGAGACACATAATCCAAAACAAGCTCCAGGTTCTAAGCTGTCAGCACAGAGCCTGATGAGGGGCTCGAACTCACAAACTGCGAGATCGTGACCTGACCTGACTGAGCCACCCAGGTGCCCCCACAGTGTTTTTTCATCACCAAATAATGGACATGTACCAGCCCCACAATTGTCAGTGATACTATAAAGTCTCAGATAACTTTTTGTTCCTCACATGGCTCCTCATTTATGGGGAAAAGGGATGTCTTTTATGGCAGTGACGTGTGACAAATATTATATGAAAAATGGCAGATGTAGACAATATCTAGAGAAAATGTTACTGGAATTCAGAAGACAAAGACATTTTGGAGAGGGATGCTGGGTGGACATTATTGAACTTGAACAAGTCCTTATGAAAAGGGCAGAACTTGGACCAACCAACAGAGAGGTCTGAATACAGGGGATATTCATGCAAAGGGAACAGTGAAGGTAAAGAGCTTATGAGCAGATATTCACAAAACAAGAGGAACAATTAATGTCCCACTGTCTTGTGGCTCACTCAGAAGGCAAGTGGCCAAACAAGGGTGCCCGAATTCATGTGATCTCCTTGGGCTCACTGGAACATATATATGTACTGGAAAACCAGGGAGTTTCTGCAGTTTGGGCTCATGATCTCCTGGCTCATGTGTGCCTTTTAAGGAATTGCATGCTGGGAGTGTCTGGGTGGCTCAGTCTGTTACGCGTTTGACTTTGGATTTCGGTTCAGGTCATGATCTCACACTTTGTGAGATCGAGCCCCGCATCAGGGTCTGCACTAATAGTGCAGAGGCTTTGGGGATGCAGCATATTGATGATACATTGTGGTAAGGTTTTTTGTTTGTTTATTTGTTTTTTTCTTCTTTAGCTGGGAGAGAATACCTACACTTAGTATTCCCTTTTAAATTCAGGAAAACCAGTACCAACATTGTGATATGGATTCTCCCACTTGTTAATGGGAAGTTAAAAACCCATGAATCTTGGGAGTGGGGCTGGGAAAGTGAAGGGAGATGAGGGCTTTTTCTTTCTCTTTAGATTGTGGAAAGGCATTGTTATTTGCTGTTGAATTGGAGTATGGGAAGGATCAGACTCACTCTCAGCATCCTCAGTGATAATATTGACTCATGTGACTACGGGGCTTACTCCTAACCACATGACCATTTAACATGTTTTGTTGGTTTGTACTGTGGTGTATGGTATGGTAAGGATTCCAGCATATCAAACAAAGGAGAAAAGATTCTTGCTGAATTTTACTTTGGAAGGAAGGCCACTCGGTATCTGAGAAAAGTCTCTATTGAGTTTAGACATTGGACCAACCTTGGCACACTAATATGTTTTAATCCCTTTGTCCATCTAAGTGACTGTGTTGTGGAGAATTTATGCACTTTATCACTGTTTAGAGTTTCTCAAAACATAGTTATTATCTATAAGGTGTTATATGAAAATAGGCACAAATAAAATAAATCTTTTTTGGTTGATTTGTGTAAACAGATACATGTTTAAATAATTTAAAATTTAAAAATTTATATGTTTATAAAAACAATAAAAATAGTCATTCATGGTAATCATTATTTTGTTATATGTTTATTTATTATTTTTGAGAGAGGAGAGAGAATGAGTAGCAGAGGACAGAGAAAGAGACAGACAAAGGATCCAAAGCAGGCTTTGCACTGTCAGCGCAGAGCCTGATGCGGCGCTCAAACTCAGGAACCATGAGATCATGACTTGAGCTGAAGTCAGATGCTTTATCAACTGAGACCCTTAACAGTAGTCATTATTAATCAGAGCTCTTTTTCATCCACTTAGTAGACATATTAATGCAATTAATGCAATTTATCAAGCAGAAGAACCTGATGATTAAGAACATGAGTGCTAAAATAAAAAGGAAAAAAAGCAAGCATGAGTGCTGGAGCCACATGCCTGGGAATACTGGCTTCTCAGTCTGAATCTTATGGCCTTAGGCCTAATCCTCTTTTTCCTTTCTGTCTCAGTTACTATTGCTGTGTAACAAATTACCTCAAAACATAGTGCCTTATAACAATTGGTTTATTCTACTCATGGATTCCCAGGGTCAGGAATTCAGACAAGGCACAGCAGGAATGGCTGTCTCTGTTCCATGATGGCTGGGGCCTCAGAGTGGGGAGGGTTGTAAGCCTGAGGGTGATTTGATAGCTGGAGACTTTCAGAATCCTCTGAAAGGGGGTGGGCTGAGCTGACTAGAATACTAGAACTATTCACCAGAACACCTGCATGTGGCCTTTTCATGTGACTTGGTATTGTTCCATCATGGTGACTCCAGGATGGTCTCATTCCTTATAGAGCTCCTTAGACTCCATATGAATGTTCCAGGAGATAATCTGAATGCTGCATTGCTTTTTACGACCCACCCTGAATATCCTTCCCCTTATTTCTGTCATATTCTATTGGTTGAAGCAGCCACAGGTCTTTCCAGATCTGAGGGCAGGAACCTAGACCCCATCTCTGGCAGCTGTGTTGAAAATTTCTGCAGTTTCCTCAAATGGGGATAAGAACAGTACCTTCCTCATGTGGTTTTTCAGGGTTATATGAGCTAACGTTCATCAAGTGCTAAGAACAGGGCATGGTACACAATAGTATTCAAGCAAGGACAGCTTTTTTTCCAGGTGTCAGGCTAATGTAGAGCTTTCAGAGGTGAAAGAGACTTATTAGCCTTGTCCTCTTTGAGACCTTCACATGAGTTTGTTGAGGTCTTCTGTATGCAACCTGGAAATTCTGGAGCAGAGCATTAGCTAATTTCATTGTTGAGCCCTCCTCCTCATCAGATGGTCCTATGAGGTGAATAGGGCGCAGCATTATTCTCCTTATTTAGCTGAAGAGAAAATTGAGGCCCAGAGAGGTTAAATGATTTGCCTAAGGTCAGAGAATTAGTGACAGAAGGCAAGGCTGGAGGAAAGTTCACAAGCCTCCAGTGTTTGGCTTCTGTTAAGTCCCAGACAGCAGTCAGACCAGGTCTCTTCAATATGCCCTTTTCTGAGGGAGAGGAGGGGGCTTCACTGCCACCACAAGGGGCAGGACCAGCTCTGTAGGCACAGAAGCCCAAAGGCTTCATCTTGCCTTTGGCCTCTAATGAAGCTGTTGTCACATTTCCATCCTCTCCGCCCTGTAGGAAAACACCGCACTACTGGGGGACCTCATTAAAAGAAACGCTTTAGCAGAAGGCAGAGTGCAGAGGAAGGAATGGGGAGCCTCTTGCTCACAGACCTCGCCCCTCTCTGTGGTTACTTCCCTCCAGCAGTTCACTTGTTCTGCTCTCCATGCAACTCCTCCCTCCCAGCTCCCTCACCTCCACTCCCACTACAAATAAATCTCCCATTAGCTCCACCAGTGGCTTCTGAAGGAGCGCAGCAATAAATTGAATTTCCAACTTATACAGGAGCTTGGCAAGTAGAGAACGAATTTTAAAAGGGCTACTCATCCGTGCTTCTCAAACTGTTAGTCATTCCCAGCAACGCAGAAGAGAGCCGCCTGCTCCCCTGATTCCTTGTATTTTCTTCCTGGTGGAGTCAGATTTGCATTCTCTTCTAATCCAGTCCAACTGCCAGGGCCAAGCCCTGAGGGCTCAGATTCAGCCGAGTTCTGTATGGTCTGTGCCTGGGAGAGCTGCTGGTATAAAACATGCAGGGGGCCTGGGAGGCTTGACTTTAATCCCCAGCTGGGTCTTGGTATTTCTTTCTCATTAAGGGCGGGAGGGTTATCAGAGCTGGGAGAATGGTGACAGATAAGTTCCGTAATTCATTTCTCCCCACTCTTGCACAACCTATAAATGTCTTTGTCACATATTTTTCCTCCAGAGAGGAAACTGATTATTGTGACAATCATCACCCACCACCTGGAATTTAGCATCCCAGATGAACTGGGATGAAACTCCAGAATAGAACCACTACCAGTAATGATGGAGGGAGATTATATTTATATATGTATTTTAAGAGCTTCACTGGCAGATCTATCATGTGCATGCTACCAGATAAGAATCCAGTTGATTCTTATGCATATGGACTTTGAAAATCGCTGATGAGGACTTACAAAATTAGGCCCATTTTACAGATAATACCCATTTTACAGATAATAGAACAAGAAGGCACTCCTTGGGGTGCTTGGGTGGCTCAGTCAGTTAAGCATCCCACTCTTGATTTCAGCTCAGGCCCTCATCTCAGGGTGTGTGAGATTGAACCCCACATTGGGCTCCACACTGACAGTGCCAGCGCTGAGCCTGTTTGAGATTCTTTTCCTCCGTCTCTCTCTGCCCCTCCCCGACTCTCTCAATCAATCAATTAATCAATTAACTTTATTTAAAAAAAAGACTAACTAGAAGGCACTCCAGAAGGACATCTTTTTTGTGGGGGAGGGAGGGCAAGTGATCCTTCATATATAGCCTACTAAATTTAAGTAATGCATTACTTCTAAGAGTTGAGCTTTAAGTTCTATACTTTGATTAATTGCTGAATTGACTGGTAAAATATTGGGTGAGCATCGGTTAGTGAGTTATGTACTGGGGATCCAAAGATGATTAAAACATCGTCTTCATCCTTAGGGACAGCTGTTGTTGACCAGGGCACATCTCCCCCATTTATCTTGAGACATTTGGCAATGTGTAGAGACATTTTTGGTTGTTATAACTTGGGGTGAGAGTGATACTAGCATCTCATGTGCAGAGACCAGAGAGGCTGCTAAACATCCTACAATCCACAGGACAACCTCGCAACAAAGAATTATCCAGCCCCAAATGTCAATTGTGTCAAGATTGAGAAATCATTCTTAGAAAGCTGACAGTCTTGTTAGGAGGCAGGCATCTAGACAGTTACAATAAATATATTTTAATAAATGCCAGCATGGAGATAGATGGGAGGTGTAATTTAAACAGAAATAATGAGAAAAGCATGGAATTAGAACTGATGCCTCCTTCCTCTTGCCAGCCACCACTCCCTTTTGCTCAAGTTCAGCTGTTTGCCTTCTATTGCAGGGAAGGAGTCATGCTCTTTATTTTTTTCTTTCCTTATTTGAGGTGTCTGATTATTGTGTTTAATAATAAAGCTCCATACCATACAGGTCTAAAAGAAGGCTGGAATATTGGAGAAAGTTAGGGTTATTTTCCAATAGGTAGGGTTCTGGGTTACTTGGAGAGCCAGAGACCCCTTAACCATTTCAATCTTTCTTCTTCCCAATCGTCTTCCTCTCTAGTCTTCAAATAAAACTATAGCGAGTGAAATCATTAAGCTTTCAGGCTGTGAGAATTATTGGGGAAAGCACAAGCTTCAAAGCCCTGGAATCCCCTTCTTTATCACTTGTATACTGAGTGTCATTAAAAAAATAATTTCCCCACTGTGGGCCTCAGTTTCTACACATGCAAAATTAAGTCATTGAATAGATGATCCTCTAGTTCTCTTCCAACATATTGGCAAATGAGCAGCTTTATGCGTTTTTATTTTCTAATCTCCTGATGCCTCCTAGGCCGCATATCTCCTCTTATTTTCACACTCAAGAGTTAGAAAAAAATAGGGTGACCCCTGTTCTGCCATGCTTTTTTTTCCAGTGGGATGAAGAAGAGAGGCTTACAAGAGACTAATTGTACACCAGCTCCTGAAGGGAAAAGATACCACTTTTTCTCGTGGGCTGGGCTTTGATCATTAAACACTGAAGGTATGGAAAGGGATGCCAAGAGGAGCACAGAATGTATGTCTGAGAGGATGCTTCCCTTCAGGATCAGAGTGTCTAGTGATCATCCACTAAGCCTTCCTCTCTCTGTGCTAAAGACAAAATTATTTTGCAGAGGGATTTTTTTCCTTTCAACTGTTTCCATTTAACTCTAAAGACTATTTCTAAGTTTGCAGAAATAGTGATGCGTAGTAGATCAGTCAAAATATGGAGAGTGGTCAATAATAGAAAATCTATTCAGAGTTATTGATTTTATTACTGAGGTATATATGACCTCTCTCCTTTCTGAAGTCTTTATGTTTTCACTTGGTTAGCAGTTCAATGTTCTGCCATGATATTTTCCATTATCCACTTATCTCTCCAACTAGACTGTCTACTCCTTAAGGTGAAGGGCTGTCTCTCAGACTTTCTTTACAAGTCCTACTGAGTTTACACCAGTGCTAGGCACAGAGACAGCATCATTCACTAAACAGTCGAGTGACCACAAACTCCATTTCAATAAGCATCTTTCCTCGAATACCTTTAGTCAACTAAATATCTTCATAGTTCTTTTAAAGTACTATTTATTTTTGAACACTAGATAATATTACAAAATGATGGACTAGTATCATTTGAATGTATGAAATTAATGTATTTAGCTTATATCAGCCTCAACTTTGTTTCTCAACTTTGGCACTGTTGAAATTCTGGTATGATTTGGGGTATTTGCAATAACTATCGTGAGGTGCTGATTTGTGCATTATAAAATGTTTAGCAGCACCCCTGACTCACTCATGTCAATAGCACCCTTTCCAATTGTGTCTCCAGATATTGCTAAATATCCCTCATTTGAGAAACACTGACCTAGAGGAGAAAACACAAGATTATTATCCATAAAGCATTTATCAGTTAGTAATCACTTACTAGTTCTGGAAAGACTCATTATGCCAAGACGTTCCATGTATTTCCATCCATTTCTTCAAATGCATCAAATTTACTCATAACCATTCATTCATTCTCCACATATTTATTGAACATCTACTGTTTTCTAGGTACTGTGGAAGAATCTATGATGAATAAAATATAATTCAAATACTCAGTATGCACCATCTAGCAGGGCAGATAAAATAGGAGTCAAACATAAGGTACTAGAAAACAATTCTTGCTCTAAAATGGAACTACTTAAAAATGTGGTTTCCAGACCACTGGAAGTCCATGAACCTTTTGTTACTGATCCACAAAGAAGAATATAAACCAAATGCCTTACTAAACACACTACTAGATCAGATATTTTTTTATTTTTTATTTTTGTAACAAGATTTTACCAATGAAGAAAGCATCACCTTTATTTAAATTCTAATGCAGTTTCCTTATTTCACTGTAGACTGGAAACAAAGTGTTTGGTGACCAACTTGTTCAGTAGCACTGCTCAGAAAAACTTTACAGGGGAAAAAATAATTACTGTGCTTTACATAGGTTGAAGAAATATTTGAAGAAATATTCATAGTTCAGGTGGCAGTTGCTCTGAGGTTTGGAAGATGAATAGGTGTATTTGTTAGAATAAGCTACTCTAATAATCCCATGATCTTGGTGGCTTAACACAGTGAGGTGTTATTTCTTAAGTTGCCATTCATCATAGGTTAACAGAGAGAGTCTCTTAGTGTATTCATCAGGGAATCAAGTTCCTTCCATCTGGGTCACCAACTTCTATGGTCTTTGGAGTCCTCTACTGAACTTTATTGGAAGATAAGAAAAGAGAGCATAGAGAGGTATGTCCTTCCCAAACTACCTTATGTATGACTTCTGATCATGTACCTATTGTATATCTTCATTCTGTTCACATTTCATTGTTGACACTGAGTCATGCACTGCTTCTCCCACACAGAGGTCTTGGAGATGCAGTCTAGCAGTATATTAAGAAAGTAGAGGAGAGCATAGATATTGTTGAACACCAGGTATGTCTATTACAGAAATTGCTGGGTAGGCGTTTTAGGGGAACAGAATAATGAATGTGAAAGAATTGGTGAAAATATTCAGGGGACAAGTGGGCCAGAATCATTAGTTAATTGAAAAGTAGAGTGTATGTGAGGGCAAGTTATAGGATTTATGGCTGAAGTGTATTGCATACATTTAAATGATATTCTCAGTGGTGGTAGACAATTATTGGACATTATTGATCTTTTAAAGTCTTCTGAAAACTTGAATTATTAAATGAAAGTTTTATGATTATAAAATACAGACAGTATGGAAACTGCAAAGACCAAATTTCATATCCCACGTATTTTTATTATCTAGAGAAAAAAAACATTATCAGTGTTTTAGTGAGTAAGAATAAGGTCTGTTATCTCAATCTGTTTGGGTTTATGTTATTTATTTACCATTTACCAGCTGGGTAATCCTGGGCAAGTTACTTTGACTCTATGCATCTGTTTATTCATCTGGCAATTATTGTGAAGATAAAATGAGAAAATGCATATAATGGAATTAGTGCTTTTACATGATTAGAGCTCAACAAGTGTTAGATATTACTATAGTATGAGCATTTTTCTGTTATTATACATGTTTTTCAACTATGTAAGATTCCCAAAGATGTGCTTACTATATTCAGCCAAGATCCTCTCATTGGGAGATTTAGTTTGTTTCATTTCATGTGTGTGAATGCGTACATATACGTGAGTTTAAATATTGCTTGAATAAATATATTGGTGCATAAAGTTTTATATCCTTATTTATTTCTATAACATAAAAGTATGAGATTACTGGGTCAATAGCACATCTTTAAGCCCCTTAATAAATACTGCTTAAATTGTACTCCAGAATTGTGCAATTAATACTATCACTAGTGTGGTATGAGAATTTCAGTTTTCCCAAGTCTCACCTACCTCAGTATTAATATTTAAATACTTGTAAGGTGAGGGTAGTATTTCATAGCATTTTTGGATTCTGGTAAAATATGTGATGGGATTAACTGTGTGAATGTGTTAGTTAGACCTTTCCATGGTATGTACATCCAGAAGAAGGCTCCCTAGCCTAAGTGGTATTTTTAAAATCTAAAGTAGTATAAAAGTACTTAGCTGGACATTGGGGATGTATTTTGGGACCTTCAATCATATGAGACAGAAACCATCTGAAATTCATTTCTTCAATCCAGTTCCTTATTTCATGTGCCAGATTCTATCTAGAACACAGCTTTAGAGAATTCCATGCTCAGTGATGAAATAGAGCCTTACTAGAGGACTAAATATGTCTCTCATACTACAAATCACACCAGCTATTATAGTTTCCAGAGGAGGAAATGATCTAAGGTGACCCAATGTTTAAGACTTCTCTAAATACTGCTCCCCCACCCATCTATGGCCATTACACTACTTTTCAGGACTATTTGAAAACAAAGATGCCATCACCTTCAACTGCAGACTACCTGTTCATATCCTTTTCTGAAATTAGATGAGACACTGATAGTAGGAATGTTGGTTTCTGAGTGTTACAACTACCTCTTGTCAAAGCACCAACTGGTTTCATTTATTTCCTGAGTATGATCCAGTGCAATTCAGGCAATTGCAAATTCCTCATGGCAATTGCTATTAGGACTGCCCTAACTAAAAACCAGGTGTTACCCATAAATCCCTGTAAATTATTCAAACATTAGCCTCCCTTCATCAGAGAAATGAAGGACCCAGTCACAGTGGGTTTTACCCATGTTATCTTCAAGTAATAAAACAGGACCACACACTTTCCTAAAACCAACATAGTAAGAGGATGTCTCTGCGAAACCTAAATAATCATTTAGAAAGAGAATCATTCAATCTGTTTGTGAAATTGTTTGGAGTACGTTTTACTGAATTGACTAAAAAAAAAAAAAAAAGATCCCGCAGTTTCTGAAACATTGGCTGTTTGACATCAATGTTACAACATATGCCAAAGATAATATATAAACAGTAATATGTCCAGTGCCATAATGTTAGCTATTATTTTTTAAGTTTATTTATTTTGAGAGAGAGAGAGAGAACCACTGGGGGAGGGGGAGAGAGTAAATGGGTCAGAGGATCCAAAGCAGGCTCTGCCATAACAGCTGCGAGCCCTAGGCAGGGCTGGAACTCCCAAACTGTGAGATCATAATTTGAGCTGAAGTCGGATGCTCAACTGACTGAGCCACCCAGACGCCCCAGCTATTATTTTTATTTCTCATTAATTGTACCATGTTTTACTTTAGACTTAAAGCATGGTTTGGAAGAAGAGGAAAAAGAAAAGGATAAAAGAAGAGGAAATGACATGTAGAATGGGAGACTAGCAAGGGTGGGGAGAAGGCAAAGGAGGAAGAGGCAAAGGCAGGAAGGAAGAAGGAGGAAGGAACGAAAGATGAAAGGGAGGGAAGAAAAGAAAATGTACCATTATCTCTTAATGCTGACCTTTGAATTAGGTTTTGTACATTCACCATTCCCTTCCTCAGCTCTCTGCAGCTTATACACAAAGCCCTCCGCACGTCATAGTTTCTAAGGGAGCATTGCTCTTTGGAAAGATGTCAGAAGCATTCAGTAGTAATGAGCGGACAGAGCAGTGGAACAAGCTATCTGCCTTCATTGCAGGAGTTCTCAGGAGAAATCATATGTCTTTTCTCAAATGGTCGTAAATAGCGCTATGCTCCAGGTGTTTAAAGACCCTGAAACAATTACCTTTTAGTCTCTCCCAACCCCAAATCATAGAGAATTATCCAATTGGAATGACTTTCAGCTCAGTGTGTCCATTTTGATCCCTCCCATTTTTAATTAATGATAAGTTGTTTTAAGAATGATAGTTGTTATGGGCAGAAAAATAAATGATGGCTCTTTTTCTTAAAAAAGTAAAAGAGGACTTAAGGGAGAAGATATTAAGTGGGACGAATTAGCACATCATATTCAGGATTTTGCAAGCTTTATTAAGGGAAAAATAAGGAAATTTCAAAATAACTGAGTGAGTTCCTCATGTTTTCTGGATATAATCACCTTGACTATACTATGTTGATTTTCCCAGTAGATTACTTACTTATAACTAAGGCCCCCTCATGCCAAGAAAACAAAACACTAAAATGTGTCAGCAAATGGCATCTCCATATCAACTAATTCACCCTAATCAGAAACTTGGGGCTTAACCTGCTATATCTCTCTTTCACATATCTGGTGTATCATCAAGTCCAGTCCCGTTTTCCACAAGAGTTGATCATGTATCTGTCCATTGCACCAGACACTCTTCAAGCTACCACCATCTCTAGCCTATTGCACTATTAAAACCTTCCTACTGGTATCTATAGCCTCCAATCTATATTGTAGCCAGAATTATCTTTTGGACATATTAAGTGGAAGCTTATATTTACATTGATATATAAATGTACTTAAATTTAAAGCAACTTCCATTGCTTTTTGGGATAAAGACCCAAATCTTTCGGATGACTACAAAGTCCTGCATACTCGATTCCCTGTCTCCCCTTCCAGCCCTATTTATACCACTTTACACTTTAAATGTTCCCCTCTCATAGAGGTTATTTTTACACACTGTTCATTTCTGTTATAGCACATCCCTTACCTGGTAATTAGGTATGTATTTATTTGCCTATTTATCATTTGCATTCTTTTTAAAAAAAAATTTTTAATGTTTATTTTTGAGAGAGAAAGAGAGAGAGTGCGAGCATGAATGGGGGAAGGGCAGAGAGAGAGGGAGACACAGGCTGAAGCAGGTTCCAGGCTCTGAGCTGTCAGCACAGAGCCCGATGTGAGGCTCAAACTCACGAACTGCAAGATCATGACCTGAGCCAAAGTCAGACACTTAACCAACTGAGCAACCCAGGAGCCCCTCATTTGCATTCCTTATATTTGGGGGCAATGGCAAATAGTGCTACTAAAAACATCTGTGTACAGGTTTTTGTGTAAACATGAGTTTTCATTTCTCTAGGGTAAATACTCAGGAGTATGATTGTGGGATCATATGATGAATACATGTTCAATTTTATAAGAAGCTGCCAAACTGTTTTCCAAAGTGGTTGTACCATTCTGTATTCCCACTAGGAATGTAGGAAAGATCCAGTTGCTCACCACCCTCAGCACTTGCTTCTGTATATTTTATTTTAACAATCTCAACAATGTGCTAGTACTATTTGATTTTTACAGAGAACTGGTCAAGCATGTTAAGAAACATGCCCAAAGTCATACAACTGATTCACAAAAAAGTTTATATTAGAATTCAGACCCCACTGACTCTCCATTGTTAAGTGATTAATGATATACTAGCTAACTTTGCAGGGGCAAATGAGACTAATTTATGGAACTTAATTAATTTACTGCATGGAGAATCAATGAATCAAATTCTCTTTATACTTTAATACTGAAGGGTAATTATTTATGACTTCAGTCCTCTTTGGTTTGATTAGGGGTCTGTATATTAGCATTGACTGAACCTGAGTTCCTAAAATGAAATGCAAGCTATAGTACTTTCAAACGATGTAAAATTCAAATACATTGTCTTTACTGAGTAACATAATGGAAAAGTATTGCCTGGGAGTCAGAAAACTGAGTCAGAGTTTTGCAATTAATTGAATGATACTAGTTTCTGAGCATTAGTTTCTTCACCCATAAATTGAGGAAATAATGGCAGGTGGTCTGGAAGCTCCTTTCCCATTGGCTCTTAATGCTTTGATTTTGGTGACAAGCACTTATAACTGATGAAAGCCAAAAAAAGCGGTGCCTGGGATTCTTGCTGTCCCTCCCCTGCTCGCTCTCTCTCTCTCTCTCTCTCTCTCTCAAAATAAATAAATAAACTTTAAAAAAGCCAAAAAATAGTTCAAAATTTTTTATTTTGAATTGACAACAAAATGATGAAAGGACTTAATTATATTAAAATAATTCCCTTCTATTGGTATTTTCTCAAGTTCTTTGTTGCCTGAACTACATGTATTAGGTATTTGATTGCTTAACAATACCTCGAGAATTTTTTTTCATGTGAACAACTCATAAACTATATCTCAGTATTTGCATAGTAGTTAATTCTTTCCACTTGAGTTTTCCATTGCCAATATTGTCCTTCCTTAAAAAATATTTCTTCCTTGGTCAGCAGGACTTCAATTTAGGGTACTTTTTGGGAGGGTGGTGATTCTGTTAATATGATTTCATCTTCAATTATTAGTCATCTTGCACTCCCCTTTCATTTACTTATCTTTTCATTTAAAATCTATTGCACTGTTATAGAGTCAATATTAAATAACAAATATTAGGGTCAGGTCGATTCCTTCTCAAGGTTTCAAATGTTTGTTCAAGCCTTCCTTGATTTAAGATACTTTATTCATTCACTATTTATTTCATATCTGAATAGAATGGGATTTTTTCATAGAAATGTTTCCCCTTATGGAAAGTCACTAGGGAGTTACATATCCTGTGAAAAGTATGGAGACGGAAAAAGTATCATAAACTAGTAGTTTAGTTGATATTTATGTTTAGGTATTCATGTGTGTATTAATTTTTGTTAGGACTTGATTACTGCAGTATACCCATTATCTATAAAATTATACAGTAAAGATAAATTTTGTATAATTCTATATATCTAAGATCTAAATTTCTATCTATCTATCTATCATCTAATCTGTCATCATCATCTGTTGAATTTGCTCCATTGGGTATTGTGGCAGTGAGGGAGATGCATATTTAATCAAATAACCCTTCCTCAAAATCCAACTTAGTGCAAGCAGATATTAACTACAATCTTTTAATAATAACCATGTATTTCAGAAACCTCAGAACTTTTATTTCCAAACCTGTGTGAGCTTCTATATATGTATATTTAAATACAATAATGTATATATATTCTCTATTCCCACAGTCAAAACCATAGTAATTCTTATTTCTCAAATCACAGTCCTTACACATCATCCCCTGTTAATTCTTGCTGTTCCCTCCTTCACTTAGTAGAAAAGTCCCATTTTGTTGGCCCAGGATTTTGGCAGAAAAATGAGGAGGGCTCTGTTATTACCAAAACTTTATTACCTTTTCAGAAGATGGCATAGGTCATTTCTACTCCCCATTTAAGTATAATTATAAATACTTAAATACAAATGTCATACCTGTAAAAATAAATGAGTAAAGGTTTATTCTGTTCATAGCATGCTCTTGATTTTTCACATGAGTGTTCACTGAAAAGTGACCATCTGTGAAGTATCTTCCTGTGTGAGGATAAATTTCACTGAGTTTGCATATAAGTACATATAAATAAATAAAACTGTTACATGGAATTGTGTTCAGATATATTTGTATAGTAGCACATATATGTTATGTACGCTCCCATGTATAAGCTATGTATGTTCATGTATGTTTCTTGAACGTGCATACTTATGGTATTTATACATGCATTTGCCACTAAGCCATTCATTCTAGGAATTCAGAAGCATGTGAGTTTGTCCATAACATGTGTTATTTTACTGACCTGTATGGAGCAGACCAATATAAATTTATCAAACATGGAGAATGGAACTGTTCTTTTTATCTAGAAGTTTTAACATTTTTCACGTTATCTGAAAAGTTGGCTGAGGAAGAGATCGCAGTTTGGAACCAGATCCATTGCCTCCCACAAGTGACAAATAGACTGAGGAGGGCAAGTCCTAGGGAGAGTGAAAAAAAGACTGTGAGTTGGAGAGACAGAGAGCCAGCGTGTTAGCAATAAATTGCATTGCTCTTTTCTGGAAAAGAGGAAGAACAAAAATGGCAAACTACCGCCCAGTATAAGCATTTCAGAAAAAAGAGAGACAGGGAAAGGGAGGGATGAGGGAGGTGGAGGAGCAGGGGTTGGGAGGTGGGATGGGGGAGGGAGGGGGAAAAACTTCAGGAAAAAAAAACCCTCAGCAGGCAATTAGACTAATCTTCAGCCAGCCAGGCTTGTGGGTTCATTGTTTGGTATTTGCCGGGGCCCAAGCTGTGTGCCCTGGAGGGGCGACCTTCTAATCATTATCTGTCTGTTTTATTACCCAGCCAAACTGGGCCCAGTTTTAAATAAAATATGCAAAGGTTTCTTAAATTATCACCTGGGGCAAGGCGGATCGCCTTTCTTGCTGTACATGTTGTTAATCTGTGAAATGCAAATTCCCTTCATCTTATAGTTGGGCTTTATTAACTTTTTTGAATTTAAAATTTCTCGAACAATGAGTTCTGTCAGCTTCTGAAATTATATTTTCTCTTTTTTTTTTTCCTCCTCCAACACGGAAGCGAGTTTAAAGCATAAAATCACCAGGGGAAATAAGAAGAGTTTCATCTCGCTTTCAGAATTTAATTGGCTCCTTAGCAATTATTAGTTTTTGCTGTTAAAGTCATTTTTTATTACTATAAGTATTTTCTTAAAGAAACCACATTACCTTTCTTGGTGAGGAGCGAAATGTCACAGGCAAGGAAGATGAAGGGAAGATGGAAAAGAGAAGAAAAGGTACACACTTCAGAAGGGATCCAAGTAACTTACGCTATTGATCTTTCTGGGCTCAGAAGTTGTGAAATTTAACCCTTGCTTTATTGATCTCCTAAGGCCGAGGAATTCAACAAGCTAAATGTCATTTTTGTAGGGATTTTTTTTTTTTTTTTCTGATTTGTATTTCAGGCTTCAAGTGAGATCTGTTTTATGCATTTCCCTCCACCCCCACCTATTGCTAGAACATTTTCCCATCATTCTGATTCACCACTCATCATGAATTCAGAAATTGGGATGTGCAACCTGGACTGTTCTCTAGTGTCACCAGTTTACCTCAGGGACCTCAGCTCCATACCGACTTGCCCTGTACCTGCTATGTGCTGCACGGCGTAAAAAGAGTCGTATGTCAACCCCACTTGCATAACGAAGCATGCTGGGAGTGAACGGCCAGTGGAGAAAGGATCTTACACTTTCTTCTTTCTAACCATGTACTGCTGTACCTACACTTGCCCTAGGGGGTGGTTCTAGGGACAGGAAACACAAAAGTGCGAAGTGACCAAGAGGATAGTAGGTTAGATGAAAACAATATGTGAAATATCATGTTCTGTTGTGTAACCATGAGGCATTCTAGGGAAAGACATTCGGGGTAATCCCTTTAACCTACTAGGGAAACGTTTAGTGCTAGGTATCTAGCACTAGGTACCTAGTACTAGGTAGTAGGCAATTCTAACCCATCTTCAGGAGAAATAAACAGTATCTTCAGGGATGCTAATGTTCCTTCCCCTCATCTAGTTCTGCCATCCTAGTTCCCATCTACTTCTGCCAAAACTTTTAATTCTATAGCTGTGCTTGGCTGTTTGCATAATTTTTGAATTCCAATTATAACTACAGAGAAAACACTAACAAGAAGCTTTCTCTGATTTTGTCGTGTTCGAGGCTTATATAGTATGTACTGCAAATCGTCTTTCAAGTTTATCCCTTTCTTTAAAAAAAATCTTCTTTACCAATAAGCTTTCCAAACAAACAATCTGAAGTAAACATAAAAGGAATTGGGCTGGTATTGCATTTCTGGCACAGTGATTTCTGGCTGCTCTTTTGAACCAGACATAGTTTGGGCAGCTTTGTGAAACATTTACACTGACTTTTAAGGTATAGAAATTGTGCTGGGGCAAATAAGGGTAAATTAGATAACTACGGTGAAGATGCTTTGAAATTTAGTTGAAATACATTAGAATACTCAGAATTGGTGGACAATACATTCTCAAAAAAATAAAAAATTGGAGACATAGTGATTTCCTTCTTGTGGTAGTGCCAGATATTCATGTGACTGGAAGATTTAGCCAATCTGATCAATGAACTAAAAATCAGCCAACAGATATTTATGAAAGGTATCTTCTTCAATGCATTATTGAGACCTTTAGGAATTCAAACCAAAAAAAGGAAAAACATAACTAAACAAAAAAAAAATAGCAACAATAATAGCTATTGTGTTAAGTACTTTTCATATATATTTTTTTAATTTAAAATTAAATCACTTCCCAAGATCACATAACTGGAAGAGGCAAGATTGGACTTCCAATCCATAGCTGTTTCATTCTTTCATTCTAGTGAGGATATGTTTCTACTATGTCATGTAACTCTTGAGGAGTTTGCAGTCTTGTGATATGCCACGACTCCCTGGATCATTCTTCAGGATGAGAGAAACTGTGTTTCTTGCTGTCTGCCAAATGCAGAGCTGTGTAGTGCTGCTACAATCCAGACCCAGAGCACTCATGATACCATTGACATGCCTGCAGTACATAGAAAGAGCAATAGTATTACATTGTTTACCGTAGCTATTTCTTGATCAAATCAATTTGACAAATATTCATTTTTTAAGTGTGTATCCTGGGTCTTAGGAATATTTGGAAAGGTTGGAAGTATTAGTTCAGAAAATCAATGTTGTTGACCAAAAGCAAACTCTTTCTCTTAGCTAAATTTGCAAATGATGATCTCTGATGTAGCTATGACTCATCTGCTTTTATTGATGTTGTATTGAAAAACACACATGAATAATCTGGAAATAATACAAAACTTATATAAGGTATAAAAGACCCTAAGAAGGAGGTGTTTTGGTAATATATAAGTGAAAGTATGTCTTGCTCCTATGTTATTGGTATGCATGTATTTGAGAAAGAAGGAAAGGAAGGAGGAAGAGAGGAGTAGGGAAGGAGAGAGGAAATTACTGCAAATAAAAAATGTATTTAGGGGTTCCTAGGTGGCTCAGTTGGTTAAGTGTTTGACTTTGGCTCAGGTCATGATCTCGCAGTTCATAGATTTGAGCCCCATTTTGGACTCTGAGCTGACAGCTCAGAGCCTGGAGTCTGCTTCAGATTTTGTGTTTTCTTCTCTCTCTGCCCCTCTCCTGCTCACGCTCTCTGTCTCAAAAATAAATAAACATTAAGAAAAAATTTAAAGAAAAGAGATCTACATTTCCACAGTTCCTTAACCTATCCAGATACTTTCACATACATAATTTATTTTTATCCTTAAAAATAATATGTAAATTAGCAAACATATGTATTGTTATCCTTAGAAGTAGATGGGAAAGTTCAAAAATCATGTATTTGGGAGTTATACAGATCTTGCTTTGAATCCAGACTTTATCACTTAGTAATTTGGGACTTTTGATAATTTATTCAAGCTTCTTGGATTTTGCATTTTTCATTTGTAAAATGTGGAATACAAATCCCTACCATATAGGATTATAGCAAGAATAAAATGAGATAAAGAAAGCAAAGTGTCAGATAATACAGCAGGTGGTCAATAAATGCTACTTCTCTTACTTATCCAGTGTCACTCAGCTGGGGTGGAACTGATTATACTTTAGGACTCTGCTGCTTTTAAGCAGGCAAGTAGAGAGATGTTAAACTAAGAAAAATCCTTTATTTATAGACCATAGAATATTCAAACAAGAAAAGATATTTCCCAACTCCCAATGAAGACTTGCCATTTTGACAAGAGTGAGTACAAGATGTAGTTAATGCATTAATGTATATTTTAAATAGCTTCACCCATACTTCTTGGTAGCTGCTGATTACCTCTCTGCCCTCAACATTTATGTTTTAGTCTTAATTCTTTTTGAAAGCTCTCATTGGGCAGGGAGGTATTCGCCAGAAGTTTCTTTTGAGTGCTGAAGCCTCAGAACAGGTCACTTCTCCCTGGTATCAGAGCACTTCAGTTCATGTGAGGGATTGCTTCAAGCTGACATGGAAAGGCAGTACTAAGAAGAATCAAAAATATTTTATTTTAAAATTCTTTTTTATCATTTATATTGAAAGATGAAAGAAGTTTAAAAAAAAAGAAACAAAGAAAACAACTCAAACAAACACTGAACAAGAAACTGCAATGCTTTTATCTTCCCAAAGGTTGTTTTCTACACAGGGAAGTGCTTTGTGAAACCATAAGCACCTTATGTGGTGTGATTCAGCAAAGAGCTATAGCCTCAGCTCTTTACCATGAATCCCCAGTACTCTTCCCAGAGAGTCCCAGTACTCTTCCCAGTCAGGCCACATCTGTGTGAAAGTTATTAAAGTTGTCCAGGAACTGAGGAATGGTGTATACTTACCCAGTCCTGGAAGCGCAGGGAAGTCTGTATTCTCTGACACAGAGGTTCTTCACCACTTTCTCAGGCAAAAGATCCCAAATGTATTTGACCATGGCCCACTTACTCCATTTGCCAATGATTAATAAACTTGAGGAGCAAATTTTTAAAAATGAAATAATGCTACTTAGCAACTATCCAGCAAAAAAGTTATAACTTTTTTTAAGTTTATTTATTTATTTTGAGAGAGAGAGGGCACAAGCAGGGGAAGAGCAGAGAGAGAGGGAGAGAGAAAGAGAATTCCAAGAAGGCCCCACATTGTCAGCATGGAGCTCCATGAGGGGCCGGAACTCACGAAACCATGAGATCATGACCTGAACCAAAATCAAGATGCTCAACCGAGCCACCAAAATGATAAATTATAAGGTAAAATATGCTAAAAATGATAAAAGATAAGTCCGTGATCTTTTTCATCATAATAACAGCTACAATTGAACAGTATGTCTGTTCAAGATTCCATTGATGATATGCTGGTAACAGACTGTTCTTCCAAAGTTGATGACCTTTTCAGGAATAAAGGAACCATGCAAATAGCTAGGCAATGATTGGTAGTCAGATGTTTTAGCAGTCGGCTGTATGGAGTACTTAATAAACCCTAGTCATGTGTTAATTCAAGTTTTTGAAGAGCAAATTTTAACATAATAGTGTACTTAATAGGTTACTAATAGCTATTAGCCCTGTAAAAATTAAAACCTGTGGAATTGAACTGTCAGCAAGAATTATTAAAGAATTCTGCTTTTAAAAATCAGATAATTTATCAGGAAAACCTTAACAGTCCTCTAGTGGGCCACAGATCACACTCAATAATATTAACCATAATAATATTAACACTGAGTATATGCATTAGCAAGATTTGTATAATAATATAATAGGAGAAGATAAGATTCAGTATGCAGAGAGAGAAAGAAGGACCTGAGGTCCCTGGGTGGGGAAAAACACCTATTTTGGAACAATGCTGGGAGTGTCTGACCACAGAAAACCCCCTCAGGCATAAGGTTCCTCTTAAGAATGTAACAGACCTCACCTTCTCTCCCTCAGGTTTCCCCTCAGGAATTTGACAAAAGATCTAAATTTGGCCTTACACTACTTACCCCTCATACTGTGGAAATGAGCCAATCAGGATTGGAAAACCCAGCACCTAGAACTACCAAGCCAATAAGGGTAGAACCTGAGAAAGAACAAGGGGAAAGGGATAAGGGCATTTACTTTGGAATGTCCCCTCTCTGTAAAGAGAACTTTCCTACTATTCTTCCTTTCTAATCTTATACTCTAATAAACTTTTGCCTGATGCTCATTTTGTGTCCATCTCTTCATTCTTTGAAGGGGTAAGACAACAAATCCTGGGTATTGTGGTAAAAAAAAAAAAATCCTGCAACAATATGTTTCATGTGTCTATCTTTTATTTAAGTACAGTATGTGTAGAGTTCAAGACTACAGACCTAACTACAGCAATGTGTCTCTAGCAGAAAAGAGTAACAGACTAATTAGCATGCATCTTATTTGTATTTCTTTTGCTAAAGCCAGCCATTTGTTTAATTCAAGGTAGATGTTTTCTCCATAAATACACAGTCCAGTTGGGAAAAACAGTCTTAAAAAATACCCCACAATACAGAACATCCAAGAATTAGTATAAAACAAGCCACAGACGTTTGTGAAGAAGTGACATTTTGCAGAGGTAAGTTGATATCTTTGGGGGGAAAAAGTTTAGAAAAAGAGCACAGGAGCTTTAGGAAACACTCAAAAGAAAGGAGAAATTGGAAAATCAGGGAATTGTGGGGTCAGAGGAAAGACAAAACAGGGGAGATTTTCCCCATGCTTCCAAGAAGGTAAAAGCAATGAAAAAAGTCCCTTCTGAGGTTAAATGGCAAAGAGTAGGAATTCAAAGTGAGGAATAGAGAGGGCAAAGTCCAAATTGCTGGAGCTTAAGGATAGAAGCAATGTCAGACTACAGACAACATCATTCCTTAGAAAAGCTCATGAGTGGGGTGCCTGGGTGGCTCAGTCAGTTGAGCCTCCGACTTTGGCTCAGGTCATGATCTCGTGGTCCGTGAGTTTGAGCCCCGCGTCAGGTTCTGTGCTGACAGCTTGGAGCCTGGAGCCTGTTTCAGATTCTGTGTCTCTCTGTCTCTCCTGCCCCTCCTCCGTTCATGCTCTGTCTCTCTCTGTCTCAAAAATAAATAAACGTTTAAAAAAAAAAAAAAAAAGCTCATGAGTGTGGATGAGATGAGAGAAAGAATGACATTTTGTTTAAAATTTTTTTTTAACGTCTTATTTTTTAAGAGACAGAGACAGAGCATGAGCAGGGGAGGGGCAGAGAGAATGGGAGACACAGAATCCAAAGCAGGCTCCAGCCTCTGAGCTGTCCACACAGCCTGATGCAGGGCTCATACTCATGAACCATAAGATCGTGACCTTGTCTGAGCTGAAGTCTGACGCTTAACTGACTGAGCCACCCAGGTACCCCAAGAATGACATATTTTATTAAGCTTTATTGATGCTGTCCCTCTGCGTTGAACTTAACTCGCTCTACATCTGTTTGCACTTAATGAAGTAATACTTTATTATTTTGGAAAAGCATTTCTAAGCTTGCCCAATCATAAGATTCACTGGGCATGTATTTTAACATATAGATTCCCAGGCTACCCCTCAATGTCGTGAATTGGAATCTCCAGTGACAGGGCCTGGAAATGGGTATTTTTATGAAAGAAGCCCAGGTAATTCCCATGATTGGGTAAGTGTGAGAAATACTGTATTAACACATGAAGTGATACATATGAAGTGCATTTTCTGCTAATTAATAGTTTATTTTTCTTATTCAATAATATGTATCCTTGTGGGCATGGATTGGGCCTTATATGTCTTTTGTATTCTATAGGACAATTATAATGTCATATTAAAATAAAAGTATGTAATTGAAGCATGTTCATTAGTTAAGTTTCATCTCTTAGAAGCCTATATTATTTGTTATATTAGTCCATCCATAATGGAATTTTTTGAGCATATCTCTATTGCTGATTCCTTATAAATCCAGTGTCATAAGAGCTATGTTGCTTCTTGATGATTTTACACATTCTATGTGAAAATCTTCATATGAATTATGTGGAGGGATTATGAGAGTGAACTAGAAGAGGAGCCCTCTCAAAGTCAGGGGCTGAATCTATTTTGGCCAGTGAGTCAACCTCTGAATCTACTTCTGGGAGAAAAAAAAAGCCAAATTTGGAAATGTGTTTTTTTCCTTGTTATCAGGTGCATTGACTGTATGGACCAAATACCTTAGGCAACTATTTAGTTGTGCACAGGCCTCCTTCCACTGTTTTTGTGTATTTGTTCAGGTAATGGAAGGTATTGGTAGTAGTAGCACATCCTACCCTGCAGGAAATTTACAATACTCTGTGACCTCTTCAGTTTTCATTCACTCAGCACGTATTTATTGAGGAACTATTATGTTCCAGGCATATTCCTAGATATGAGAGATATACCGGGGAATAAAAGAGACAGAGTGTTTGTTCTCATGAAAGTCACACTCTAGTTGGAGAGATAGATAGTAAACAAATAACCAAATTAGTATGTGACAGTGCACTGGGAACAAAAACAGGGTCCAGGGCAGAGTGAACGTGGAGGGCTCTTATAGATGACACTGTCAGGGAAGTCCTCTGTAAGCACATACCTGAGTGAGTGCAGTTTCGCAGACATGAGGAGCCCTGGGGGAAGAATAATCTAGCAGAATGGATAGAAGTACAAATATTTTAGGCTGGGAGGAGTGAGTGATGTGGAGATAGGAGGGAGATGATTCCAGAAAGTAAATGGGGTGAGAGAGCAATATTAAATGTTGAAAAATAATAGATAACATTTATATTTCAGGTGCTATTTGAAGAATTTTATAGATGTTAGCTTATTTAATACTTGCAACAACTCTATGAGTGTGTGCTACTGTTACCTGTTACCCTGATGAGGTGACGGAGAGTTCCTTTACTTGGTTAAGGTTACATAGCTAAGTTTATGGGGACAGTAAATGTTACAATTGGGATTTGTTTGAACCCACAGTTGCATCCCTATCTATTCTACTGGCCTTTAAACAGATGTATTGTTTTTGTCCTCCCTTCCTCATCTTATGCTTGCTAATAGAAAGGAAATTGACATAATATATGCACAGGAATAAGACATCTAGATATTGTTTACAAAATCTCATCCTCCTTACCAACCCTCACTCTTACTGGGAAAGACTGGAAAGATCAAGGAAATTGCATTTTTGTGGTGTGTCCCAAGGTCAAGTTTCAGGCTATGGAAATGTTATTTTCTTTCATTTTTGTTATGCATTGCCCCACTTATTTTCTATATGATTATTGATCTGAAGTCCATGACCTAGGTGCTCTACAGACAGAATTTGTGTATTGATTTAGCCTGAGAGACACGTAGCTTCAGCACATTATTTCTGAGAAGGGGTTGTTATGGTCAACTGGGCATGTGGGCTTCACCTACAGCCATTCTTTTGATCCCTTCTGGAGATGATTCATGCTCCTTGTCACTTGGGTCCTGTCACTGCAGATGATTGCATTAACAGAGACATCTACAGATGTAGCTGCAAGGAGCCGCTATCCCATAACATTCCCAGAGTTTATATTTTCAGAAAGAAAACAGAATTTACTGAGAGAGAGAGAGAGAGAGAGAGAGAGAGAGAGAATTTCCTATCAACTCAAATGATTATAAAAAATCTCAAGAATCTTATGCTCTTCTCTGAAGATAACTAGAATCTGCTCATTGGAATGAAAATATAGGAATAATTGAGGGCTGGGTATTGGAAGGCAATGGTTGGAGAAGGAGAGAGGTGATGACAAAGATCACCAGGTGATGACACATCATACCAAAGAGAGAGAGGGAAGAAATTGAAAATGAAGGGCCAAAAAGGTCTGAGAATAGAAAACGGAATAAAGGAGGAACATTTCTTTGTCCTTAGTACTGTGTAGTGATAAAAGAAATGGAATGGGAATTGGGAGATTTGACTTCTGGTCCTAATATTTTTCCTGATCAACTGTATGACCTTATATAAATCACTTAGATGTGTGGGCTCACTATAGCTGGGACCATGGGCAAGCTACCTCATCCTTCTGTGCCTTAGTTTTTTCATCTATAAAATGGCAGTAATAATAGTATCTACCTCAGAGAGTTGTGGTAAGGATTAACTGTTAATATATATAAAGACTCACCATAGAGTATAGCAAAAAGTAAGCATTCAATAAATGTCTGTTGTTATTATAATTATTAATTTCATAAAGCCTCATTTTTTTCATATAGAGAATAAACTTCTAATTTTATAAATACATGGTTCTTGCACAATTCATATTCTAAAGAGCTCCATCTGAAGAACCCACTCTTTCCTGGCTGTTCCCAGCAACTGGTTAAAAAAAGTATGAGTTTTCATTGTCTATGAAATAAAGTCCAAACTTTTTAGACATGAATTAAAAAGGCTTCAGGATTCAGGACTACCTAAAATTTCCAACTTTATTTTCAATCACCTCTGTTTACACATCCTGCACATCAGGTAGATGGAGCTACTGGCCATTTGTCATATGTGCTGTGGGATGTCCTAACAGTTTAACTTCATTTCTACTGTTCCTCCTGCCTTTTTCTCAACACAGCATCTCAAAATATTTTCTATCCATAATTCAAGGCTCAGTGAAAATGCCAGCCCTTTGGAGAAAACATTTTTGTTTCTCCCACATGGAAGTAATCTCTTCCTTTTTAAAGCTTCCCAGTACTCACTTGTGTCTCTTTCATGAAAATAGTTTTCTATCTAACATTATAGTCAAGTTCATGTTATGACCTTACACAGAAGGTCTTTGAAACCACACAAGTTCAGTGATTGCTTGACCCACAGAATACATTGGGAGTGATCCATGGGCCCATGCCAGTTTTGGACTTAAGAGACTGGTGGCTTCTTATTTCTTGAATACTTGCTCTGGAGAAGCCAACCACCATATAAGAAGTCTTGTTCTGTGGCCACTATGTTGATGAGGAAACATAGGCACTCCTGTAGACAGCCCTAGCTGAGCCCTGCCTTACAGCTGTCTCTTCCAGACTCCAGGTGTGTGCACACTCCAACCCATCCACCAACAGAATACCACTGAGGGATTCAGAACAATGAATCACTTAGCTGAAACCTATCTGAATTCCTGACCAACAAAATTGTGAAATATAGGAAAATGGTTTTTGTTCTAAGGCACTATGTTTTGTGGTAGTTTGTTATTCAGGGCTATGAGTTCTTTAATGTCAGAGATTCTGTCATATCCACTTTTATATTTCTACAGCAACCACCATTAACCCAGGTACTCATACAGGATGGGAGTCTTTTCCAGAAGTGTTCCTATATTCTCAGATGTGTTTTCCTAACTCAGGGGTGGTCAACCTTGGCTATACATTAACAATAAAGAGATTTTGAAATCCTGGAGTAGGAACCAGCACATGTTATAGTTAGTTATAGTTATAGTTATAGTTATTCCTTTTGTAGGGGAAGAAAACTGTTCCCTACCTTTCTAGGTTCTTTTGCTGGAGTAATAATTAAATTGACATGAGATAGATTAATGAGAGAAAAATTAAGTTTCACATATACAGGAGCCCTTCAAAGATATGAAAGGCTCAAAGGCAGTTGAGGTTTATATTTCATCCTTAGCTAAAGAAAAGGGGACAGGGGTTTGGGCTTCAAAGGAAAGGAGACAATTCACAGGAAGATGGGAAGAGCAAATGTTTGATAAACAAATGTTTTCCATGCCATGCAGAGAAGTCTTTCTTATGTAAAAACAAAACAAAACAAAAGTTATCTTTAATAATAGCTCTCTTCCTGGTATAGGTTCCCTATCTAAATTATTTTAGGCATTTAACTGGGAGGTTAAAAGCTCTTCTTGAGTTTGTTGGGCTTTAATTGTCTTAAGCTTAAAATAAAACATGTGCCCAAATGGTACATTCTGGGGTGGCCTACCCTGAACCCCATTGGTTCCCTCCTTTGAAACTTCCCTGGAAGTTCACATATTAAAAGCTGAGCTGGTAGGTTCTTCCATAATTTCTTGAAATAATCTCTTAGTCTTGAAAATAGGTCAGTTCAACTAAATAGTTGTGTTCCAGTGGTACAGCTAGGCTCTCAAAGTTAAGCCTATATTCTGTAAGAAATCAGCTATGTAATAAGACATTTCTATGGAAACAAAAGAAAAATAATGGTTAATGATTGGAGCCAATTACAAGCCAGTTTCTGAGTTTTATGGGTAGCCAATTGGGAAGATTTCTAGATGCAGGCACCAAGTGTCTTCAGAAGGAATGAGGGCAGGCTGGGGCAATCTGAAAGAATTTCCTGTTTTGCAGTTTGATTGATGATCTGAGTGGCCCACACACCTACAGGCATGGAGATTGTCTATACATGAGCTGTTGTGATTTCTCTGAAGTTTATATCAAATTGTCCAACTTTAGCTTGCATGGCTTTTGGAAAGGGCAGTTTTAGTTTTCAGTGTTTCCAGGTCAGAAGGGTGAGACAAATATTGGAAATGTTAGTTTGGAGAGTTGAACCAAATATTGGAGGGACTGGGAAAATTCAGTATCTAGTTCAGTTTACAGGTAGAAAACAAAACTACCCAAGGCAATCAGCAGAACTAGAATCTAATCTCCACAAATGTGTATTATAGTTTCTACTGAAACATAATATACTCTTTACAATCACCCTCATTTCTATCAAAGGTAACTGTGGTAAGACTAATTTGTTTGCAAATTAAATCTAGTTTCAATAAACCTGGCTTGATTATTTACATAAGTGCAGCAAGAATAGCAATTGACTGTATAGAATTTTTTAATCTGTTGGAACTGAGATTGGACTTCTAAAAGCCTTTCAAAGCTCAGAAGCCAAGCCAAGGACTTGCCATTAGACTTCACCTGCAATACCAGTAGACTTGGTTAATTTCTTTCTTCTCAAGGTCCCCCAAATATCTGGTGGTTCCTGCACCTTCCAGGAAGTGACCTTCCTTAGTCACCATGTAAGGCTGCTGGAAATCCTGCAAGCAAGATAATCCTGTAAGCAGGCTGATTTTCCCAAGGAGCTTTACTGCTGCATAAAGTCAAGCTTAGTTCCTTAAACCTGTCAGGTCACCTCCAAATCCAAGCATATCTCCCCCAAACATGACATTCCAGTCAAAGTTTTGGTAATATAGCCAGTGTTTCTAATTGTGTCCTGTTACAAAGAGAACAGATTTTTATTGATCATTTGCAAGTGACTATATTGCCACAAAATAAGAATACTCACCAGGGCACCTGGGTGGCTCAGTCAGTTGAGTGTCCAACTTCAGCTCAGGTCATAATTTCACAGCATGTGAGTTTGAGCCCCATGTCAGGCTCTGTGCTGACAGCTCAGAGCCTGGAGCCTGCTTCGGATTCTGTGTCTCCCTCTTTCTCTCTCCCCTCCCCAACTCATGTTCTGTCTCTTTCTTCTCAAAAATAAATAAAAACATTAAAAAAATTTTTTAAATAAAAAAAAGAATAGTCACCAAGAGTTTCTGAATTCTGGGGAGATCAGGTAGTTAAAAGAAAGATAAATGTTTCACTTTTGTTCACAAAGGTATATTTTGCCAAATTTCTCTAAGTCATAGGTAGTTTAAGAAAAAAAGGAATAAAGGTTTCCTTAATCTGAAAAAAAAACATTAAAAATCAGTATTTTTAAAAGTCATAAAATTATAATTATCCTCAGTTTATTCAATCCTATGTAATTAATATTTGTTCTGCTTGAATCCAGTTTTTCCACTAGCTTTGAAAATTCCTACCCAGTTCAGTTTTTTTTTAATCTTAAAGTTATCAGAAACCTGTATGCTAGAATACTTTCCATGATCTTCTTGAAGATGAAGTCATTTTGTAAGTCCTCTTGCAAAAGCATCAGAGTGAATCAATAACTGTGTGTAAATGAAAAAAGACTTAAAAATAGCCATGATTAAAGATCTGATGAGAGTTTATTGCAATGCAATTGACAACAAATTTTTCTTATTTCAATGACATATAACATTTCAAGATAACTGGAATTATGACTGACAACATTATTATCAGGGCATACTACATTTCAAGGAACTTCACAGAACACTTTATAACATATACCTATACAATACAACATGAAGAGGCTTAGTATTACTTCTTAATTGACAACCTTCCATTTGTAATGAAACATGTCAAATAAACATAATTAGTTTAACACTCCCCTTTTATAAAGAAACAGAAAAAAATCTTTGCTTATTGCAGGGACCCTCTGGAAAGTCCCAAAGTTAGTTCAAGGTAAAAAAAGACTAGAATTTGAAATTTGAGAAGTTTGTCAAAAATATCAATAAGATTTTAGAACACTCAAATAGGATTACAGGTCACTGTGAGACAATACTTATTCCTTTAGACATAGTGATAATTAAAGACTTTGTAGGCAAATACAAAAAGTTAAATACTTGTAAACACACAGTCACACACACACCTTAGATCTTTTAATAGAGAAGACTCAGCTTTTTTAAGTAATCAAAACCTGATAAAAATAAAGGAAATTATTTTGGCGCAACACAAAATGTTTGTTAGTTTAAACTGTAAAGAAAAACCTTTTAGAATCTTTTATCAAAAGCAGACCAATAGTTTAAGAAAATGTTTTCCTTTTAACAGAGAGAAAACCAAATTCTAATTTTGCGTCAGTTTATTTTTGATATTAAAATTCATTAAATTTAATAAAGTTAAACTTAGCCAGCTTGACTACGTATTAAAATTCCTTTCCAATAAATCTTTTCCCACAAACTTTCTGCAGCTTTCTAGTTTATGTTCTGATTTTGTCCTATGCTTTCCCTCTTTCCCATTTTGAAATAATTAGCCTCCTTTAGGACAGAATTACTTTCTTGCCCCTAACAAAAATACATTTCCATTCCTTATACCTTCTTATACTGAAAACATACATCCTGCTTTCCTTGCATTTGGAGATGTTTTCCTTATTATCTCTAATGGCTTTAATTGTACATTAGAATTTTAACCCTTGAAAACTTTAATTTTTAGTTAAAAAAAAAGAATTATGAGCTGTCTTTTATGTTAGCATTCTGTGACTTGGCAAATTTATAAATATTTTTTTTCAATTTCTAGAAACATATGTTTTCTCATAGTAAATTTTTCAGTATGGTACAGGACATATTTACTAATGGACCAAATATCTTTAGTTCCTCTGTAAAAGGAAGCCTGTGTTTAATAATTAATGCATTAGTATTTTATCTAGCTTGGAAATAATCCAGATGTTTAACGACTTCTCATCATTTAATTTCACTTAGCAAAACTATAAGGGAGGAAGTTACCAAAGACATTTGGGAAACTATTTTTTAAGTACTATATATACTATATATAAGTACTATATATACTATAATATACTATAAAACAGTCATCACTGAAAAATTCACCAAAAAATTCTTATCCCACTTATGTGTATTTAATTTACTTGTTTTTGATAATCATATTTAGATTACTCATGAAAATTTCATAAGACATGAAAGCAGTTAGCTTGCCATTATCTTAAATTGTTTTTCTTGCTGACGAATTTTGCAAGAGAGATAACATGAGCTTATTTGACTTGACTTTCAATAAACCTAGGTAAAATAAAATTATTATACTTAATGCTGATAACTCTAAAGACATGCCTATATTAATTAAACCAACAAACTGAAAGTAGCTTTTATTTACCAAAAATATCCTAGATCATGTGAATTTGAGAAACATTTAGTTCCTCTGATATTTCTGAGACTTAGAAATACTCAATTCATAAATGCTTGTTTTTAAACCAATTAAATAGAGCAATTTTATAAATTAAATTTGGCACTACCATCTGGAGGTAGAAAAATACCGTGTCAATAATGTACATATATAGACATACATAAACATACAGTCAGACACAAACAGAGATCTGAGTTTTATTCCAAAATTTTGCCACGGATCGGGTGCAATACGAAACTTGCTAGTTTATAAATAATTGTATTCTGGAAGATGGAAAAGTTTAAGGTTACCTGCTTAAAAGCTTTTTGCTGATACTTGTAGAGAAGACTTTCAGCATTTGTATTTGCCCTGACAAGCAATCTTAAACAGGCTGGGCTCTAAAGTTTTGGCAGGAGAGCCCTGTTAGCAGTTGGTATTTTAAAAGCCCTCCTCCCCTTTTTAACAGTCTTGATCCATTGTGTTAGTTATCTATTAGGGGGTTTACATTTCAAAGACATGGCAAGATTTACATCTTTAGTGGACAGAGATAAATATAGGTTTTCTCTTAGGAGTTTTGGGTGTATTTCTCTATTATCTGAAGTCTAGGGTAATTATGGTTGAAATTTTTTCCTGTTTTTTTTTTTTTGTTGTTGTTGTTGTTGTTGTTGTTGTTGTTGTTGTTAGTGCAGGACAATTGTGCTTACAGTGTCCTGGTTTTTTACAATAACTGCAGATGCCTGGAGGCAAATAGGAAAGGCCCTGAATAGACTTTGAGTTGCTCTCAGAGTTTTGTTTCTCTAAAGATTTAAGTTGTAAATCAAGAATATTTAATTCCCTCTCTCTCTCTCTCTCTCTTTCTGTATTCTTACAAGCTATTCTGAAAGAATTGAATAGCTGCTTCTATTATGACACTCATAGGCTGGCTGGCCCATTGAACTACATTATTTTTAATTTGCCTTTTTATATGAGGGAGAAAATATCCGACTAAAGCAGAAATTAAGAGTCCTGTGCTCTGGAACTCCTGGGTTTACTGCAGTATACCTTAGAAAAAGTTGTATAAAGCTTTCATCAAAGGTCTTTGGATGCTCTCCTTTCTGAGTGCATAATTTAACCTTAGACCAATTTACTTGGAGGCTGGGGCATGGGGGAGGAGCCTCTAATATTGCTTACATCAAGCCTTCCATATCAGCCATTTCCTGGTCATTTGCAGAAGGGGCTGTGAGAATACCTGGCCATCTATTTTTTTCTGTGAAGGATGTGTCTTCTTCTAGGGGCCATCTAGCTTGTCTGATAACTACAGTATAATCATGGAAGGGAAGAACAGCTTTAGCCAAAGGAGGTCTCTGTGAATAGGGTTGTGAATGGCTATTGATCTTTCTAATTCTTCTCTAAATTTGATAGGATCTTCTAAAAGTAGAAGTGAAAGGGCTTTACACTTTAAAAGATCTACTCCTTCCCAGGAGACATGAATTCTTTGTGGTAGGGTTCAGGATATATCCACAAAAGGTATTGCATATGAAGTCCTGTAGCTGGCAGGGCCTGATTACAGAGCCCTGGAAAGTGGGAAGAGTTATAAGGGACAGCATAAGTGAGGCTTAGTGTTTCTCCCAGATACTTCTGTTAAATTCATTTCCTGACATTCAACCTTTATATAAGTAACCTATATAACCCAGGCCTGGAAGTCAGGCCAGAGTGCTTCCTGTAAATATTGCAGGGAAATGTAAGTTAAAACAGGTAACTGGGTGTTTAAGGGATTTTCTGGGGAAGTTGGAATCGTTTTGAAAGCTAAGGGAATTTGTTGAGGAGTGGAGGCTGGATTTAGAAAAAGGAAATTTATGTTGGATGTGAACTTTAATTTTTGTTCTAAGTCTAATTTTTGTTCTTTAATCTTATTAAGGGAGTCCCTAAGGCTAGACATAATACTTCTTTGTATCCACCTTTTAATTTGGTCTTTCCATAGATAACAGTAAGACACTTGTTTAGGATGAGAGCTCTCTCAAACAATTTTTTCAAATACAGAATTTTTTCTAGTATGTCTTGGAATCCCAGTCTATTTGACTGGTTATCAGGTACACACACAGGTATGTGCATCTTCGAGATGGCGGAAGCCAGAGAAAATATTCTCATTGTTTATAAAACCAAGCTCTCAAGACATAGAACAACATGAAAGGAATACCTCATTCGTTTTTTAAATAGGGGAACTACAGCAAAGTGTCTAACCACCAGCCTAGTGAGAACGATGAACTCACCAGTCCATGAGGCCAGCTGAAATGACAGACTTATAGAATCTGTGCCTGTGTTCTACCACGTCATCGGGTTTTTCCTCCTTATGATAAATGACACACACAAAAAAACAAAGACAGAAGAAAACAATGACCATCTCTTGGAGGAACAGGATCAATAGAGATCAAGAATACTCATAACAAACCTTTACCAAAGTTGCTCTACCCCAGGAACTAGTTCACATATTTTCTCCTGCTAATTTAAATGTAGAAAAAGAAGAGGATTCTCACCATTCCTGCTTATAACACCCCCTATAGGCAAAGACTCAGGAAACTGTTACAGTAAGCATTCTTACCTTCTGCTGGTGCTTGTCAGAGGTCCCAGGATCTCTCACTGCAGCAGCCCAGGACTGCATAGTGTCCAGCCAGTGAAGAGCCCCATGTTGTGCGCCAAAACCCAGGGGAAGAAAAGTTTTTCCTTCTTCCCTTCTACGTTCTTAGCTGACCTAATAATTAAACTGACATTAAAACAGGTTAACAGGAGAAAAGCAAATTTAATCATTACCTGTGGGAGTACCACAAAGACAAGAGAGGCTCAGTGACAGACATTTGAGGCTTATATGCCATTCTAAGCTAAGGAGAAGGGAGTAGAGGTTCAAAGGGGCTTCAAAAGGAAGGAAGATAATTCACAGGAAGATGGAAGGAGCAAATGTTTGGTAAATAATATTTGCCATGTTATGCAGAGAACTCTTATGTTAAAAAAAAAAGAGCTAACTTTGGTAATTATTCTATTCCTGGTACAGACTCCCTATCTGAATTCTTTTAGACAGTTAGTTAACAGGGAGGTAAAATGCTCTTCTTGAGTCTGTTGGGCCTTAATCAACTTTAGCTCAAAATAATCCACATGCCAATGTAGCATATTCTGGCATGGCCTGCCTTGAACTCTTATCACTTAATAAAATAGAAAAGCAGCTGAGTAAAATTAAAAAGCAAATTCTTCTTTAATTTATGTTTGAGAGATAAATGAATAGATGGATCAAACATTTCAATCTGATATCTTGGAGTTATGGAGTATTTATTTTAAATTAGTAATGAGCAAAGAATCTGATTTTTCCCTGACCCATAGCTTCCTTCATAACAGGGGGAGATGGGAACTGCATTTAAATCTGATAGATATAAATCCATCATTGGTAAGTACTTATGGACTACCTATTATGTTTGACCCCATTCTGAGTGGAAATGGAGACTGGAGGAGATACATAAGATAGTGATCCTGTCCTCAAGGTGCTTATACTTATGTCCTATGAATTATGTTGAGGAGATAGAACTAGCATACAAAGCTCATTAGAAGTGTTGAATATGTTTTTTTTTGCTGTTGTTGTTGTTTCGCTAAATTGTGTGATACAAAGTATTGAAGGGGTTCCAAGTAAGGGAGATAGAGGAAAGATGAATGGTAGTAGAAGGAAAAGATAGGTGTGATCTGGCCAAGGGAAGGGAATGCCAGGCAAAGAGAAAAACAAATGTGAAACCACAGAGACAAAATAAACTTGGGTTGTCTGTTTGAGGGCAGCAGAGACTAGCCTGGAATGTGGCCATTCTGGGGGGAAGGGAGAAATGAGGAGGAGCAGGTTTCATGGGAGAAAACTATGAAAGAGATCTCTTAAAATCCTTCAAGTCTTTTCCAAAAATACAATTCTATCCTGTGATTTGGAGTAGCACATAACTGTTTTATCCCTAGTTATTTAAACAGAAGTAACACTTTGCAAAGGCAAACTAGTCCTATCCTAGCATAGTTTTCAATTTCCTATGTTCAGTCATTAACCTGACCTTTGCCCCAAGGAGATGACTCTCACAGAAGCACCACCTATGCCTGGGCCTGAGCAGGAGACAGATACAGAAAGCAATTATCCTATTTGGGCAGTTGGTCATCAGTTATCAGTCTAGTTATCATATCTAGTCTAGTCTAGTTATCATATCTAAATGTAGTGCAAAGAAACAGCTTTCTCAAGGCTCTGGGATCTTGAACACTAGGATGATAACCTAAGATTCAGGATGTAGGAGGGGGAGAAGATTACTATCCCTGTGAAATCTCCCAAATGCTAAGAAAAGAATTGGGAAATCTGCTCATCTTTAAACGCATATTCCCCAAACTGCACTTTTCTATGGCTTTTTCTTTGACTCAAGAGCAATTGGGTTTTCTACAACAATTGTCTAACTGTTTTTAATACTTCTAGTATAAGTCAATATCACACCTGTCAGTAGACTTATGTGTACTTGGGTGTGTTTATGTGTGCTAGTCTCTGTGTTTGTTTAAGATAGAGCAATGAGCAAAACAGACTGGAGCTGTACTCTTAGAGCTTATATTCCATCAGAGGAATAAGACATTTAGCAATGAACTATTTACTTATCAATCTGATAAGTTCTTTAGAGAAATATAGAATATAAAGGAGGTTTGCCAAAATGAAGACAATGCTCTGGTTACATCAACCCAGGAATCCTAGTCCATACCAAAGCTAATTTATAAATGTAAATGAATAGTGTTCTGATTTTGTGCCTTAATCTCATAATTTTTTTTTTTTTTTCTGATCTGTCCTTCAAAGAGGGAACAGCTCACCATGCAGACGTAATCGGAGGTAATAGTAGCGTAAGACCTCCTTTAGGTCTTCTTGGAGAATGGCCATGCTACCTTCCCTGGGACCAACCTCTTCAAGTGCAGCAGATTAATGAGCCCTTTACCTAAGTGTCTAGACTTATGAAGAAGGAAAGAGAGTTAATGTGCTTTCAAAAAACTACTGCCAACAAAGGTTAAAACAGAAAAGTGTTTCTGGTCAAATAAATTAATTTTAAAATTTGGTTAACCCAAATCTACTTTTCTCTCAGTATTTTGGTTGACTTTGGCTGAATCACTTCAAAGTACTGGAGAATGTGGTGACTGAATAATTCCAGGATTAAAGAGAAATGAACTTTTTAAATTTTTATTAAAATACTCGGTTGACATGAGGAAATTTGCTAACGTGACCAGAAAGGATTTATATTTCAAGCTGTAGTTTTGCATGTTGCCTGTGAATAGCATCACTAAAAACATTGAAGTGTGGTCCCTTCCTTTACAGTAAAGTGCTGTTTCCAGAGACAGTACAGCCATTTGGAAAAGGGTATGATTTTAGCTAACTTCACCTAAAGGTTAGTAGAAAGATGTAGCATTACAAAACACATAGGTTTTTAAGGATTTAGAGACAATTTAATAGAAGACAGTGCAAATCCTAAAAGTAAATATTATAATTGGCTGCCGCCAAGAGGCAAACCTCTTTGACTTGGATCACATGAACCGTAATTAGGAGACAAAATTAACTTTGGAGTTGGTCTGTGTGATCTTTGGGCTCCCTCACCTCCATGCCATCCACTCATCCATACTGGACTTTATTTCCGTATATTTCCTGTGACTGCAGGAACAAATTACCAAAAATTAAGAGGATTAAGACAACAGAAATTTATTCTCTCACGGACCTGAAAACCAGAAGTCTGAAATCACGGTGTCGTCAGGCCCCTACTCCCACTGGAGGCTCTGGTAGATCTTATTCTGTGCCTCTGCTAGCTTCTGGTGCTTGCTGCATTCCTTGGCTTGGGGCTATATCACTCCAGTCTCTGCCCCTAGCTTCACATCCTTTCCTCTTCAGTATCTTCTCAATGTGCCTGTCTCCTCCTCTTCTCTTTCATAAGGATGCATGTGATGGCATGTAGGGCCCACCTGAGATAACCCAGGATTATCTCATCTTAAGATCTTTAACTTAATCACACCTGCAAAGACCTTGTTTCCATGTAAGATAACATTCACAAGTTCCAGGGATTTAATGTGAACTTCTTGGGTGGGGGTCCGGTGGGGGTAGGGGTGGGGTGCAGATTTCTCCACCTAACACACCCACTACCAGGAGTTAATACTCTTTTATGTGGGTATGTATATATTTCCCACAAGAATGTCAACTTCTAGATAATAGTGTAATACATTTTTAATCCTTTATGGCACCTTGTAGAATACTGAGCCCATGATGGAGAATTAATTCTTACTACATTGTAGTAAATCTATGAAATTACATTAGATTACATATGGGGAAAATTGATTTTTGGAGGGAAAAAAAGTTGCATATGACCGAAGTCCAAGAACAAGTTGACAGAGTCATTCATCTGTGCTACATTATCATTACCAAACCATACCTGAAATAAGGTACTGAGGAAACTCAGCTCATGGAGCCCAATTGTCCTCATTCCAGTCGTGTTGTCTCTCTCAATTCCCCAGCCACTGCCCTCATTCTGGGAGTGAATTGATCTTCCCACTCAAATGTACCTTCTTCTCTGGGCTTGTCATGACTATGTATCCCACCACTGAAACTTCTCCAACCTCACTCTTAGCTGCTTATATCTCAATTACCTAATGTAATAAGCTAGTCTTTCAGAACATCTCATTGATCCCACTAATCAGCTTTGTTAATAAGAGCTTCCAAGTAACATATACTTTTTAATTGTGGCCAACTTGGAATAATAGTGCTTTAATGTTGAAATCGGGGCTCAGAGTCTCAATGGAGTGTCTTAAATAGGTTTCCTAAAATACACGTCTAATAAATGGCAGAACTGGGGCATGGGTCTATTGATTCCAAATCCTGTCCTTTTTCCATTTTAATACTACTACTTCTAACCTATCAGCAGCTCAGAGGGTGCCATTAATCTTGTCCCAGATGTGACCACATTTGCCCCTATATTAGGGGATGGCCCTGCTTCCAAATTTGGGGCCATTTAAGATTTTTGACTGAAATCTATTTTCGTATTTCTTTAGGGGATTTTAAAATTTGAATTGGACATGCCTCTATATTTTTCCTTGGGCTTCTCAAGGATAGAGAAGAAGGAATGGGGTCGACCTCCTGCATCAGTGGTGAAGACCTTTCTCACCATCACTCTTCTTAATCTGAGAATTTAGAAGCATGAGAGGGAAACTTTTAAAAGTTTATTTTATGACATTTTACCCTTTTCAGTCATATAACTTTAAAAATGCTCCAACCAATTTATTTATTTAAAAAAAAAAAAGAAGTAGTAGAAAATTCCCTTCTGGACTTATTTTCCATGTGCCGAGTTTGAGCCTGGAGCACATTTTTACTGCTGGAAATAGGGGGTTATAATGAAAATGCTGACACAACCTCAACCATAGAGGTGCTAGCAGGCACGGCTATAATAAATAATGTGGGAAATATTTTACACTTCAAGGCAATTACATGTTCAGCCATCTTTAGGAGAGCTGGCCCATGAAGGGTAGGGATTAGGTTTCTGTGACAAGTGTAAAAGACCCATGACTCATGAATGCCGGGAGGTATGAATGAATTACAAGAGCTGAGTGAAAGCCACATAATCACCTATCGTAGGTAAAAAATATTCTGTTTATTTCCAGGAGAGAAGGCTAGCAAAAATCCAGCCAGGACGTTTCTGCCAGTTTGGGCTTTGACCAACAAGGCTGGAGATGCCAAAGGTTGGGCAATGCTCTCTCTGAACTCAATGGGCACTGCCACATGCACAGAGAAGCTGATTTTTATTCCTGACCTTCCCTTTATCTGAATATGTTTTCAGTGGACAATAAAGTGATGACTTATGTTCCTGGAAGGATGAGAGTGTCTATACCTACAGATGGTAATATGGCCCGGGAGGCACTGGAGATAGTGACGGAACATTCACTAACTCAGTTCAACTCAGTCTGTATTCTCATCGGCATGCCCTGTCTTGTCTTTTGATTGCTATATTCATTCCTTCCTCTGTAGCTGAGAATAATGGCAGTGGCTGTTCAGGTGCCTCTTCCCAGGGGCTATTCACCTGTAGGTATAGGAAGTTTGCTTTTCCTTCTCTTCCTCTCTCAGTGCCTTAAACAAATCTTGGGGTAATGAATTAGGTTGTATGAATTACAGATTCCCCTATGTCTGAGTTAGGTGCTCCATAACAGTCTCTCATTCCGCAAACATAGCACTTGATGCACTGTACTTCCACTGCTTATTGATTGAACGCATCTTTCCTTTAGACTGTAAGCTTCATGAGGATAGAAACTGCATCTGCCTCATTGGGGCCTGTACTCCCAAAGCCTAGCATAATGCCTGGCACTTGGTAGATTAATTAATAAAGGAGTAGCCTTATGGGTTAAGGCATCTCATATAGCCCTCCATGTAACAAACAACAGTGTGCCTGATCCAATGTGCAGGCGTTGATTTAGTCATTTGGTACAAGTGAATCATACTCCTTGCCCTAGATGGGGCTCCCATTTTAGGAGGGAGCTTAACTGAGTGAATAATGACAATACTGACAAAGGCTATAGAACAGTGGCATGGAGCAGACAGAAAGTTGGCAAGAGGAAGAAGTGACCAGTTTAACATATATCACTTACTAGCTGCAGAATCTTATCATATTTGGCCTTGTGTTATTAGTTATCAGCTTATTTAGTGTTCCATTGCCCCAAGTAATCATCAGCCATATCTTCTACAGCTATATAACTTCTTCCCTGCCTCATACAGAGCATGTTATATCCAGATAATTACTGAATAGAACATCATGATAAGAGTAGACAGAGAACATGACTTCAGTTAAATTACTTAGGATGGGATGTCATCTTGCTACTTACTGATTTGCAATCAGAAGCTCATTATTAAAACTTTGTGAAACCTTTCTGAGCATCAGTCTGAAAGGATATCCCACAGTTCTATTTGGAAAATTAGACAAATAGTAATTAAATTTTATGTGTTTGGTAAATGTTTTTCTTTTTGCATCTAGATAAATATTTAGTTTGTTGACAGACGTGAGATAAATGTTGAGATAAATGGCTAGAAATTGTGCATAGGGTGATTTCCTAGAAATGGCCTAGTATTTTAGGGCACGTAATAGTTTGGCAGTACTTAGTTGAGGCTGCATTATGTAATGAAATAGCATTTGCTTATCTTCAGTATTGATGGGTTTATTTGGGTCCATCTCTTCATGGCATTGTGTTTCAATCTGTTTACCCATAATTGTTCATCAGAACTGCCCAACTTATCATTTGAAAATCCATTAAAAGATGTATTAGCAAAGTAATAGTGGAAAGCAATCACCTTCATTCATCACTTTGCTTCCCTTATTTTTTTTTTTCTTCACATATGGGTAACTATAGAGAATGTCAAGGCAAAGGAGAAAGATCTCATTTCATTGATAAATTCTTTAAAATTTCTGATGGGATTTCAGCTGCTGTTTCCACCTTCCTAATGGAAGAACAAGTGGGAACTGTCCATTTCACTTGTGTGCCGGTGCGTGCACACATGTACGTGTGTGTGTGACTACTGCACATGGGGAAAATAAGAAGACCCTACAACTTTAACAGCAGTTTTTAGTCTGCTTATCACTTTGCATCACACAACTTCTTGGACTTTTTCATTCTGGTCCCATGCAGGCTGAAGTCAAACTGGCTGATCCCTCATGAGAGCCATTTTGTGTTCAAGCTTGTTCACTCTGGGAAAGAATAAGAGAAAACCTCAGGACCACAAATTTATATTTATTATATTTAAATTTTAACATGGATAAGTGCAGTATCCTAGTTAGATGACAATTTGATCAAATAATTGCCAAGCAGTTGCTTTGACACACAGATTTCCTGAAATGTACTTTTGACAATAGAGAACCCAGAGAATTAAATTATTTTAAACCCATCCTTTTGCTATCTGAGCTATGAGTATATGCCTTTATAAATACTGTATTTAATTTTTGCTTAATAAAAATGTGAAAGTGAGTCACAGTATCTCCGAGAGGTTCTCTTTAAATATTTGCAAGGCCGTATTAAGTAACATATTAAAGCACATGTATTATTGCATGTGTATACATTTTTAATTCCCAGACAAAGCCATGATTATTCAAGAGGTTTAAAATAACAGGCACTAATTTATTATCATTGGTTATAAAGACTTTAGAAGGGTGCACTGAACATTATGTTAGCATTGATGTGTCAATCTTTTCATTGAAGAATGACACATCTGAATCCCAGAACAGCCTTAATTAACAGAAAATAATTAGCATCATTTCCCCAGCAGAGAATATGAGGTTTTTTTTTTTTTTTTTTTTTTTTTTTTTCAACAGAATCCATTGATTGATAATTAAGGAGGAGTTAGTTGTAATAAAACTCCCAGTATTGCAATTTCTAATTGGCCTTTCAGGACATTTTACAGTTACAGTTACTTTGTTCCAGGCGTTTTCTGCCTTTTGAAGAGTTTTAATAAGAATCTTTCCTCTCCAAAGCCAAGGCTCTGCAGGTGATGAAGGAAAAGGACGTGGTGACACACAGGAGTGCATTAGTGTCAGGTAGGCAAAGAGGTGGCTGGAGAGCTCTTCATTTCCTTTTAAGTTCTTGTGGACACCATACCTTCCTCCTTCAGGGCTCAACTTGTTCGTGGACAGGTAGGATCTGCCTAAGGGTCTCTCTCTGCAGGAAGTGTTCTGCAGTCTGGGACTATTTCTTCCTTCTCCGTGATGCAGAAATCTCTGATCATGTCCTCTTTGGGCACTTAAAGCTTTTCCTGAGGACATAGGCTTGATTAAAACCTCCCATCCCACCACCACTTAAACCTCCTTTTTATTAATTTCCTAACTTTCTGCCTGCTTTTTTGTATGCAGGACACAGCGAGGTGCAATTTTGATGTGCATATTGTAGAAAGACTGGAAACTATAGCAAACTAAAGAAGAAATAAAAATACATTCTACCAAATGTACTTTAATATAACCACTATAATTTGGCGATATTTTCATTTGGTCATTTTTTCTATACATTTTTCTAATTTTTTTATGAAACATGCATTTCTAAAAATTTAGTTTGTTTTCCTGTTTTTCTCAAAACTTGCAAAGTTGTGCTAGTTTTTGGACTGAATTAAATTACTTATTTGCTGTTCTAATTTGTTATTTGATGACTTATCTGGTTGAGTGTAAGAATACTGCTTTTCTTTCAGAAAGTATTTTAATATTTATTTGTCTTCACTTTTGATGTAAGAATGAAAGTAACCCTTACTTTTTCACTAGTATAGCACATAATTTAGAAAAATAATCAAATGAGATAAATTGTAGGAAGAAGTATGATGTTAGTTTAATAACAAAAATTAGTAAATATTTATTACTTGTTTGGACTAAAATACAGCCATGTGATGTAACAAGCCATAGATTTTTCTTGTTTTTTTTTTTTTTTTTTTGGCTTGCAAATATTGAACCACCCTTGCAATCCCTGGAATAAATCCCACTTGATGGTGGTGAATAACTTTTTTTAATGTATTTTTAGATTTGGTTTTCTGAAATTTTGTTGAGCATTTTTGCATCTATGTTCATCATAGATATGCATGAGGATATGAGTAGTATAATGAATGCTTTCAGGAGAAACAGGTAAGAGATGAGATGAACAGGACAGGAAAAAGGAAAGTGCTAGAGAAGGAAGTGGTTTCACTATAGCCTAACACAAAGGGAGCTCTGCAGCACAAACTGCTCACAAATCTGTCCCACCTGAAACAAAGATAAGGAAACAAAGAGAGAGGCTTTTGGAATCCTACTGCAGACACTCAGTGATCATGGGCTACTGCTTTTTTTCCTCTTCCTCTCATGAATAACAGATTAATCTGCTTTCCCATATTTGGTGGTGCTGTAGGGGAGGGGAGGCAGGAAGATTGGGAGGGTGGGGTATGGGTCCATAGAGGCTTCTTTGTTTTTTAGAATTATAGTGTCTAATGTCAGAAAATTGAAACTACTTAGTTATTTGATTATATGATTTAGAAAAAAGTTTATTTAGCATAACATCTACACACATTTGCCTTAAATAAGAACAAATGGACAATCTGCTGTGAGAGTTCCAAAAAGTGCTTCTGGCCAGAAGATTCTGAAACAACTGATGGTCTCTTGGGAAAAATAAATACACTTGAGTATATGTAGTGTTTGGTATCTTTGCTTCTTCTTCTTTTGTTTTTGTTTTCCCTTTGTGCTTCCTTGTTTGCCTTATCTTTGATGCCTACTTAAAAAGAAGAGCTCAAACGGATTGTAACTGTTAGAATTTTTTTTCCCCCTCAAAACAAAAGAATAGTACTCTTGTCCATAAGGCCATCAAAAACCAGTAGGAACATTTGGTGCAATCAATCTATTACAAACCAATTTTATAGCTATATAATGAGATCTAATTGCTGCTTTATTAGTCTGGCTAATATTAAAAGTGTCAGTAATTGCTTTGCATTTAAGTTGGTTTTCCAATTTAAATTGCATGTCCAATACATTACCATTAACTTATGTACTTTTTTTATTTAATAGATTTTTTCCTTTCTGGTCCACATTTATAGGATTTCCTCTTCTTAAGTAGTTCAAATGGGGAAAGGAGAGAAAAGGGATGAATGAGAATATTATACAGTGAATACTTGTATTTCTGGGATGTTACAATATATTTTTCACACTGTAAGCCTGAATGGGGCTTCGATGGTCTGAGATTTCCATCTGGCCATTGTCCCAGCTGTATACAAAAGAAAAACTGAACAAATGAACTATTGTATCACAGAGTATATAAAATGCTACTATTAGTTGAAATAACTAGATTAGCTATTTCTAATCCCTTTTATTCAGTCATATTTATTAATAAATCAAGGTAATATTCAATGAAGTAACTCAGTGATTGGCTGTTGGGGGAAATCAAACAGATCAAAGGGAATCAAACAGATCATTTATGCAGTTATTTTAAACTGCTGTGGAAATGTAGCCCATACCCTGAACACCAATCATCAAATTCTGTGACCATACCCTCTTAAAACAATATTTTTTCAAAAAACAATGTACATTTATTTTTTTTAAGTTTATTTCCTTATTTTGAGAGAGAGCATGAGCAGGGGAGGGGCAGAGAGAGAGAATCCTGAGCAGGCTCTGCATTGTCAGCACAGAGCCTGACAGGGAGCTCTAACTCACTAACCGGGAGATTATGATCTGAGCTGAAATCAAGAGAAAATCCCAAGCAGGTTCAGCACTCTCAGCACAGAGTCTGATGTGGGGCTCAAACTCACAAACAGCGAGATCATAACCTGAGCTGAAATCGTGTGTCAGACGTTTGACTGAGCCACCCAGGTGCCCCTAAAAACAATGTATATTTAATTCTTTTTTGGTCCATACCATCTTAAGATAAATTAAGTGAGCTTTCTGTGTTAGCAGAAGCCTAGTCTTAATTGTGGGGAAAATTTTGTGTTTCATGGAGAGCTTACTGATCCTGAACTTTCACATCAAAGACTATGAGCCAACCCCCCCCCCCCAAAAGCCAACAACAAAGGACAGAGAATAAAACTGCCTCCTGGGATCTGCAAGTCTCAGGCTTCTGTGCTAATTAATCCATTCCTCTCCTTTCTGCACTGTGAGATCAATCTCATTCTCCCAAGTATCTCTCTCCAGTGCATTTGTCTTCACTTTCACCATCCTCACTCATCCAGCTTACTTCATTCAGCTCCTAAAATGCCTCTTGTGGGTTTTCTGCCTCTACACTGAAGCCTACATGCCCCTTTCACACACACATTCAGCCATGTCATTTCCTTCTTCAAACCCTTCAGTATGTGCCTATTGCTCTTAGGATGAGACCAAATGCTCAGTATGGCTGACAATGCCTGCTGACCTGGCCTAGACCCCTCACTATGCAGCCCTGCACACTGGACACATTTCCCAGTCATGGAATTCTCTTCCTCTCACCTCTTCAGGTGCTTTGTCCACATGAATTCCAGGAGCTCTCTTTACTCCCTGTACTGGGCTGAATGTCCTTCAACAGTCCATGTCTACCCCAAACCTGTGAATATGACTTTATCTGGAAATAGAGTATTTGAAGATACAGTCAAGTAAAGATGAGGTGATAACAGATTAGGATGGGCCTTAAATGCAGTGGCTGGTGTCCCTTATAAGAGAGAAATTTGGACACAGAGACATAGGGAGAATGCCACATGATGTTACAAGCAGAGATTGGAGTTACCTTGCCACAAAGCAAGGAATGCCAACAATGACGGGCAGCTACCGAACTAAGAAAAGCTAGGGAAGAGGTATTGTTATGGACTGACTTTTCCCCCAATTGATATATTGTACACTAATTCCTAACATGACTTCATTTGGAAATAGATCTTTAAGTAGGTAATTAAGGTTAAATGAGATCACTAGGGTAGGGCCCTCACTCAATAATATTGGTGAAAATGAAGAAACACCACAGTGCTGTCTGTCTGCCCATTAGCACAGAGAGGTCAGGTAAGGACATTGGAAGAAGAAAGAGAGGCCTTACCAGAAACCAACCTTGCTGGCACCTTGATCTTGAACTTCAGAATTGTAATAAAATGAAGTTCTGTTGTTAAAACCACCCAGGCTGTGTTTTTTTCTCTTGTTAGCCCAAGCCGACTGATACTGGCATTGGAACACTTCATCCTCTCTTAGCACCCAAGAAGGACTCAATCATGCTGACACCTTGATTTTGGACCTTTAGCTTCCAGAACTGGGAGAGAATAGATTTCTATTGTTTTAAGGTACTCAGTTTGATTTGTTTTGTTTTGTTACATTAGCCCTAGGAAACTAGCACAGTCTCCAAATCTTCCCTTCCGTTTCCACCTCCCCCTCTCCCCCCCCTACCTAATATCTCCACCTTTTTCATTTCTCTGCTCACTTCCTTAGAGAAGCCTTTTCAGATTTCCTGCTTAAATCAGGTGTAGGCTTCATATAATCAATGAAGCAAATTGCAGAGGGGTATTTATTTATTCATTTGCTTATGTTTAGTTGGGAGATGATTTGATGACTGTATGTCTCAAGTACTAGGTTTTAAACTCCCAAGGGGAAGCAGAAAACTTTCCTGTTTTGTTCATCATTTTATCCCCCATTCAGTGAATGAATTAAATGAAACAAACAAAAAAAAGAATGTCTATGGATGATTTAAGAAGAACCAGAATGTATCAATAGTTAATTTCCCAGTTAAAGATGTTTAATTGTTACATATCTTTGAACAAGTCACTTCATCTCTCTAGGAATCAATTTTCTCACTTGTGAACTAGATTATTTCTGAGGCCTGATACTATTCTAACATTCTAGGAGGCTGTGATTCTTTCTGCTAAAAATTCTTCCTGAAACATGATCACAAATACATGGTCAGGCTTGTGTGCCTGTGGGAAATAGGTCAGATTCAAGACTGACTTGTGTAGTCACTATTGATGTACCATTTATTGTGACCCGAATGTGGTAGACATTCAAAAAATGAATGTTACATGTTATATTCTTAAAGCCTAGCACTGTGCCTGGTAATTTTAGGAATTCAATAATATTTGTTGAAGTAATTAATTAAGGCAAAGACTAAACTTATGTGCGGAATGAAGACTTCTTACATTGGAACAGCAACAGTATACTCAAATTGTAACATCGCTGTTCTTTCTTACCCCAAATAGTGGTGACTGAAACCAATATGAGAGTTTAGTAGATCAATATTTTTCATTTTTTTCTTATTCTGTTCTTCTAAATGCCTTTATCATTGGAAAAATCCACAGAGAAGAATCAAGGACAGTTAAAACCGCACATTGAAGATAATTAGATTCCTTCTATCTCAACTCCATCATCGGCTGAGTCCTTAGAGTCTGTCAATGGGGAGAATCTAGAAAGAAAATGGAGATTTTTCAAAAAGTTACTTGGCTTCATGCAGGATTTTGAAAGCAACCACTTTGGGGCTTTTTCTTCCCTTTTTTCCCTGCCTGGTCTGGTCCTGAATCTCTATCCAACATGCTGTGATTCTGGTAATTTGTTAAATATCGTGCAGATCCTTAGCTCTGAGGGAGGCTTTATATCTTGCACATGTTGGGTAGTAATTGGGGATTTGTATTTTCCATGGGGAAATTTATCTCAGTGGTAAGGTTTGTTTCTCTTTTATGAAAAGATTGCTTTTCTTCTTTTCTTTTGTTTTTTTCTTTTTTTCTTTTTTTCCCCTGAATTGGCTGTTGTGATCTCAGATTGTTTTTTGTAGGGGATGACCCATGCCAGCCCAGTAAGGTGATTATGATTTCTAATGCTTATTACTTATTGCCTTGGGCAAGGGATGCCAGGGTTTTACCATCTAGAAAGGAACTTTTTAGGGACCACTAAGAAAGTGAAGTGTTGGTTTTTATGTATCCTCAAACTAGAAAAATGGACTAGTCTGCTTTGTAATACTTATTTGAGAAAAAATTATATATTTATATAATTATTTGCTTCATGGCCATCTTTCTTGCTAGGATTTAAGGGTTGAGAAGGGGCCAAGTCTTGTTAAGAATGCCATGTGTATTCAGGGGTGCCTGGGTGGCTCAGTCAGTTGAGTGTCTGACTTCGACTCAGTCATGATCTCACAGTTCGTGTGTCCGAGTGCTTTGTCGGGCACTGTGCTGATAGCTCAGGGCCTGGAGTCTGCTTCGGATTCCGTGTTTCCCTCTCTCTCTGCCCCTCCCCCGCTCATGCTCTGTCTCTGTCTCTCTTTCAAAAATAAAATAGAACATTAAAAAAAATTAAAAGAAAGGAATGCATGTGTGTTCAGATGCTTGGAAAAAGAAAGAATCCACAACCTCTTCTTAATTCAAATTTAGTCCTTGCCTAGATAGCTGGTGCCTGGGACCTCCTGAGAAATAGTAGAGAATGCACTTCCTATTTGTCCATCCAGGATCAAAACAAAAAGAATTTATCACCTGCCATGCTCTGTTGGTGGAGGGTTGCCCCAGGTTTAAGTGCCCTGTAGTTTAAAATTGTTCATGTGCAAAGGTCAAATGGACTCCAACTGCTGTGTCCCAGGTGGGAGCCAGAGTCACATTGTTCTTTTTAGAGATAGGCACTGTGTCTGTGCATCTAGCAGAAATGGGTACAGAACAATCGACTAGATGCAAAAGTAGGGCTGAGAGCATGTTTGAGGTCGTGTAAAACATGTTGCTTGATGACAAGAATCACTCTTTACATCTAGACAAGTATTGTGTCCACATAGAGGCTAGAGTACATATGGCCTGTAAGTTGACTAGTTCTCATGTCTGTCTGGTACACACTGTGTTAGCCTGCTTCTGTTTAACAAGAATTGCCATCAATCCCATACGCTAGCTTGTTAAGATGGTCTTGTCCATCAGCATGGGACTGGAATTTCTTAGTTCCATACCTTCCATGGGTCCCAAAGTAGAAAGATGGTGTCCAGTATTGTGCTGATAAATACTTAAAAGCTTCCCAGAGGGAAAATAAAGCTGTGATTTGGAATGTTGCCCATTTCCATAGTGTAAATACTTTCACTGTGGCCAGTTTTAGGCAACAAATGTCTTGTCACTTAATGAAAATTTGGGGAGACACCTGCACAATCTGCTCCTGAAGACTAACACTACTCCAATCTAGTGCACCAGTGAGGGTGTCATAGGTACACAGTGAATCAGAGCAGGAGATGCTAGAGCAAAGTGGTTAAGATCATAGGATTTAATACCTGAACGTAGGTTTAAGTTCTGACTCGATTACTTGTGCAACTTCAGAAAATTTCCTATCCTCTCCATGCCTCGATTTTCCTTCTTTAAAATGGACATAATAAAAGTACCATCTCATAGAGTTGCTATGCAGATTGAGAGTATGCATATGAAGCATTATCCATTTATCCTGGGGTAGCGGAACATGGTAGGCCAGGTGGTGGAGGAGGTGGTGTGGAGACGAGTGAGTTGGGAAGTAAGAAGGGGAGTTTAAATAACATCTTGTGCTTGAAAGTAACATAAGGAACTGGGAATAGTTTAGGAAATTTGCACCTCTGCTCTTCCATACCACTGGCACTGGGCAAAACATAAAATTAAAAATCTCTTCTGCAAAATGATCCTTATATAAAAAGGGAGCAAAGAAAACTTATACTCAATTTGTAGAAATATTAATAATATAGACTATAATGTAATCAAAGTAAAATAAAATTTTTTGTATGGGTCATCTTCTAAAGATCTGGTTATTATTTTGTACTGAGAAAATTTTGTAAGGCTTTTATGGATATGTCAGCAATATTTTTTATCAAGAAAGCAATAAAGAAAGCAAAAAAAAATAAGCTTAGTGGAACTATTTAGTGGTCTTATTTGCATAGTACTTGTCAACTGTCTTACTCTATGAACTTGGATTAATAAAATTCTATTTTCTTTAAAACTGAGACTTTTCTTTAATTCAGAATGACCTTCTAACACTTAATTTGCCCTAATTAATGTTTTATTACAGGATATGCCAAATAAAGAGATGGGACTTAGCATCTATAGCTTTCTAACTGAGCAAATTTTTCACAAAAATGATTCAACGATGATTTTAGCCCTAACAATTTCATTCTCTCTGTCATACAAGCTTGGAATCTTGAATCAATCTTGGTTTCTCCCTCATTCTCTACAGTTAATCATCATGACCAATTTGGTTAATCTTAAATATTTCTTACCTCATAAGCTTGTTGTGAGCATTAAATTAAAAAGTACTGGTAGGGCTTAGGGGCACCTGGGTGGCTCAGTTGGTTGAGTATCCAACGACTTCAGCTCAGATCATGATCTCATGGTTTGTGCGTTTGAGCCCCACATTGGGCTCTGTGCTGACAGCTCAGAGCCTGGACCCTGCTTCGGATTCTGTGTCTCCTTCTCTCTCTGCCCCTTCCCCACTTGTGCTCTCTGTCTCTCAAAAATAAATAAATGTTAAAAAAAATTTTTTTTAAGTACTGGTAGGGTTTAGAATAGTGCCTGGCATATTGTAGCTAACATACTATCTCTGTCTGTCTCTCTATCCATCCATCCATCCATCCATCCATCCATGCATCCATCTCCATTATTATAATGGGCACCATTATAATGCCTATTGTATGCAGCTCTTTATTTGTGGTTTCACTGAGTGCCAACCCTTTTCTTTTCTGTCTGGAGTACTCCGTGAACCTTAAACTTGTATACCTGGCTACAATTCCTCTCCTCTCCAGGCTGCAAGTGAAAGATAAGAATTCAGTGTTTTCTGCAGTCTGGCCTCAAACTGACATTTTGGCCCATCTCCCATGATGTGGCTTGTCAAGTAATTCTCAAGATCATTACCTTCAGCTTTTGCAATTTTTCTTTTTCTGTTTTACATGATACTTTACAAATAGGCTAGAGGAAATATAGGGATTAACCAGAAGGGAGAAAAATAAAGACTAAAGAAACAGTAAAGTAAACATGGCATTTTTTTGGTCCTGCAAATCATTGACTGAGTAGTTGTGAAATATCTAGGGAAATCTAATAACTATGGGAAACAATTTCTTTTGATTGATCTTTTTTTTAAAGATACATAGCGTGATACCTACCAAGGTAAGGAAAGTATCTGTGTACAGTGCTTGGGTTAAGGGCCTGGAAGTCTCAATACTGCATTCCCTTACTGCCCTGCTCCAAATGCAGGGAGGGAGACAGAGAAATAAGTTGCCATTAATTGAAAAGACCTGTTTTTATCTGATGATAAAATGCAAGCTCATTTAGATCATTTACATATCCAAAAATGAGAACTTAGAGATCCAAACGTAATGCCTAATTAAAAAAAAAAAAAAAAGATTGAAAGATTGAGTGTTGCTTTGAGTCAGTCTTCAACTGGTAGCAGTGTATTCACATATTTTGGAAGTGATGTGGATTTCAGTATGGTACCATATAAAGAAGTGAGCCAAAATATTTACCCTGTAATCAGTAAATAAACCCTCTGATACCAACAGAGCAAGTTATTTTGATTTTTAAAAGGATCTGGAGTGACCTACTCCACCCAGCATACATTCTATATAGATTATTACACATTGTAGAAAACTACTTGTTAAACACACATAATTTTGAGGCAGGCTGAGAAATTTAGTGAATACACTTAAATGCTTAGAAATTCTTAAGGACAATGAAAATAATGTTATGAAGGCATTAATGTGCCCCCCAATGCAAACTCAAAAAAATGGTGAAGCTACCAGAATTATTTAGAGTCATGGGAATATAGATATTGAAATGGGGTTTTTAGGTTTCTGAGGGGAAAAAGAGATTTTTCTATTCCTTTGTGTATGGAGGGCGGGCAGTTTGTGTTTGGTAGCAGACACTTGGCATTTGGTTAGTCCCAGTTTTTGCTCCAGAGTAAAACCATATTGAGTAAGTTGACCCTCTTACCTTAAAGGTTACTATTGCTTAACACACTGCAGATTTTTAACCTGGGGCCACAGCATGAGCTGGAAGAAGGATTTCAAAACCTGTGCCCAACAACACAATCAGCTCTATTATGTGACTTGTTTCATGTTACATCCATGCTTTATTGAGTCCTGCTTCTGACACATTTGTTTTAAAGGGATTTGTGTGTTTGCTTGCTGTTTCCCCGTCAGAGGGGATATCTGTTTTTCAGAAAGAGTTGTTGTTGTTGTCCTTGTTGTTGTTTTCTTCCTCTCTAAAACAGATCAATTTGGAGAAGTTGATTTCCTGAGCACCAGCATACTATTAACTTTGAATTGCTGAAGGCCAGTTAGAATTCAGAATATTTAAAACTGCAGAGTGCTGCAGAATAATTCCTTCTTTAGGAAAGGATGAGATGTTCTGGGAGAAAGATCAAGTTGGTGTAATTGACATGGACTGTTTTGTTCATAAGTCTGTGTAAGCGAGTATAGCATCGTATGTCTGACTTCCTATCTGACTATGAGCTCCTTGACAGTGGAATCCATTATTATTCATCTCTGCATCCTCAGCCACTCATTTGGCACATAGTGGGTGCTCAATAAATGTGTGAATGGATAAAAGAAATTTAAATTACTTGAACTTCCCCTTTGAGCTCTCAAGAATACAGCAGCACACATCTACATGAAAGGTACCTATTTCTGTTCAATAACCTCCACTCCAACGAGTTACAACAAGAGTGTTATCACTAAGCAAGGCTCCCTTTTATAAAGCATTAATAAGTGATTCCCAAACCCTTGAGCACATAAAGAGATGCAAAAGCTGAAGCCTACAGTGTTATATAAACAAGGTGTGTGGCCTCCAAGAAAATGCTACCATTTTCCTGCCAAGAATATAAGTTAGGATCAAAGTGAGGCACCCTTGGTACACATCTAATGTAAGAGATGACCTGGGGCCACTTAGGTGCCTGGAACTTCCTTGAGAAATAACTTCATTTATTCATTCATTGAATAAACACACACTGGCTACTGTGCTGGATACTGAAGTAGACACAAATAAAAATAAAAATGTGGTCTCTGCCCTCAAGAGGTCCACAGTTCAGTGCAAAACATTTAGCCTTTGGTTTCACCAATGTTATTCAAATAAATATTAATTAATGTTATAGTTAACACAAGTTGGGCATGACACCTGATGGGCATCAAGTTTGCATCAAGTCATGGAGCATTTCGTGTTTATTTACACTCTTTTATTCAGTGCCTAAGGTGAACTTGGCAGTATAGGTGTAAAAATGAAGATGTGGTCTTTGCATTCAAGGGCTCACAGTGCAATGGTATCATCAGAATAAAACACCCAAGCAAGCAAAAGTCTACAAAACACTGATGTGGAAAGTGATTGGTGCAAAGAGAGAGCATCAAGAGAAGTGGACATTAGAACTGGGCATTTTCAAATGCTGTCTGTTTATTACTTTGATTGGTTCAATGTGTTTCCTTAATAGGGAAGAATATAATTTTGTTCACAAAAAGCTTCGTGTGGGCAGAGAAAAACCAGGCTGTATGATTTTGGATAAACTCCATCTCTCTGATTTTCACTTGGGCTAGAGGAACTCTAAGGCATTTTGGAATTTTAGTGATAGACCAGTATCCAGGTATATATAATAAAATAACCCTGGAACCGTGCAGAACAGAGTGTAATGAAGTCCTAAAGTGAAGCTCAGATCCTCGAGTGAAGCCCAGACTCAGAATCTCAGACAAACATTCATGATGTAAGCAAACCAAATTGAACTTTAACAAAAGAACATGTTAACTCAAGTGTATTACTCTCTACAGTTTCCCAATAAGATACTTATTCAGGGGGGAACACAGGTAATATTGGAGTACCAAGTTTTGAAATTTTCATCAGATGTGAATCAGTGATTTCCATTTTCAGGATTTGGAAAGCATGAGAACACTGAGGTCTCTAGATTGTGTGGAGAATCATTTTTTTTTTTTTCCTACACACATGCCTTCTTATCTCTGTCACAGTCACAACCCAGTGAATTTTTACCATTGTACATTAACCTATAGGTGACGACAGTTCAGCCAAGAAAAAAGGGGGTCGAGCGTATGGCATTTTCCTTCCTGAGAATTGTCTGTTATGTTCTTGTGTATTCCATGTACTTATTGGTTTGGGGATGTTTTTCCTCCCCTTGCTTAGAGCAATGAAGATTTGGTGGATTATTTAGTACAAAGAAGTTGAGCATCCTAACCTCTATTCCGTGTACCCCATACCCCCAATAAAAGAGGTCCTGAACTAAATTGTTTGGCTCTCTAAAGACTCCTCAGGTTATTATCAATCACTGAAGAAAAAAAAGTTCAATCTGTTCTCAGTCTACCTCTGTAGGCTTTACTTTAAGCCTTTGTTACCCTCTCCTGAGAAAAAAAACTAGTAGCTTTTTATTTTTGTATTTGAGAATGTCTTCCACATTTGCCTGGCCTAGCAACACTCACCTAGCCTATTACTTGACTAAATGAGGACACTGGGGGTGGTTGGGAGGATGCACTTTCTATGAAGTTTAACTTACATTCCTTGGTTAGTTGCGCCAAAATTGTGCCAAGGATTGAGGCATAGTTAATGAATTTTACTTTCCAGAATTATCTTTCTCTTCTTCATGAACCCTAGGTCATTATTTGGCCATTACCGGTTTATAAATTTCATATTTTATGATGCAACTATAATAGTCACAAATGTTTTTGGGCCTTCAAATGAAAATTACAGTGTTTGGACACTATCTGCCATATAGACTGTCAATTTTAGAGGGTGATTATAAAAAATATGTGCAGTTGGTAAACAGCAAACTTACTGCTTTGCTCTGAGAGCCTTTACCCATGCTGATCCTGTCTGCGGCTCGATTTTCTTCCTCCCCACGCCCTCATTCCCCACGTGCCTGATGAAAATTACTCACCTTTCAAGTTTCCACTTGGGCTGCTTCTCTTGACTTATCCCAAGGATAAATTTCCCACCCCCTCCCACATGTGCCCTCTTACACTCTGTAGATACTAACAGTATGGAATTTTTAATACCTTCTCAGTCAAATTTGTTTATATGTCTGATGCCTCAGCCCAGTCCATCTAATTGTGTGAACTTGATTAGGCCAGCAAACTATGTTTTCCTAAGAGGACATGGAAAAAGAAAGACAGAGATAAAGTCTATTTTCTCTACTCAGAGCTACAGTGTAATGCATACAAGGCAATAAAGCTTATTGAGTAAAATTGGTGGAATTTAGCCTCAACTCTCATGCATCAAAGATCCAATAAATACTATAATCTAGATGTTGTTTTTTTCCTTTCTCTTCACCTAAGTAAATAGGAGCAACATAACTTTCCAAAGATGGTAGAGACATCAATGATACAATTCTTAGATCTGACAGAACTCACCACATTGCATTTTAAACTATGACACGATACTAGCCCAAATGAACATTTTCTGCTTCCAAGTAAGTATCTGCAACTTGGAAAGTTAAACATTTGTCATGAAACTGTTGCTATTGTTCAGAACGAAAGTTTTCAAACTTCTTTTGTAAAATTGTTTTTGCAGTCCTTTTTGAATATCTTCCACAGGGCAAATCTTTATCTTTGGAGGTCGAATTAGATTTCTGGAAATAGCCATAGGTTTTTGGGAGCTGGGTTGGCTGAAGATGTGAATGCTTACACTGTGTAATGTCGGTTTTGGCTGTTTTGGTATACTATGCCTCAGGAGAATGGCACCTTATATAATTGTAAATTGCCTCACATGGGGAATAATACAACAGCTGGCCGGCTTCATCTCTTCTTCAGAATTCCATCTGTGTGGTCTGCTGTGCATTGACCTATTTCTACAGAGTTAATAAATGATTGCTTCTCAAATTATTTTTTTATAATTAGAATCTACACACACACACACACAACCTCTCTATGCCTTATTCATCAAAGTCTGCTTTTCATAACCTTCAGCATGACAGCCTTGCTATTTACTAGCTGTGAACCTGTGGGCAAGTAACTGAGCCTCAGTTTATTTATCTGTGAAATGTACATCATTATGTAGAGAGGGCCTGTACCTCTCTCAAAGAATGGTTGGATGATTATGTGAGAAAGTGAACATGAAGTTACTGTGTACACTACAGAGCCCTGTAAAGCTACGTTACAATAGAGGAGATCACTACACTGTGATCTCTTCTTGTCACATCTCCATGAAGTCTCTCCTGGCTCCCCCTGCAATCACTTGACCCAGAGACAATGCAAACATTCTTCCTTTCTGGTGCCCCCATTGTTATATACACTATTCTGACAGTGTCTGTAATACTTTACAGCACTCATTATTTTTGTTTATTTGTTTTGCTTCTCTGCTCCCCTGACAGTCCAAGCTCCTTAAGATCAGGGCCTGTGCTAGAATCTTATAAGTATCCACCGTTCATATCTTGGCACCGAACAAGAGTTCATTAAATGAGTTTTATAAATAAATACAGAAATTAGTTGTCTTGGTCACTACAAAATACAAATTTCAATTCCAAGGCAATATACCTGTTGTATTCTGCCATTATTCTTGATGATTTTGACATTTGTGGGAGACATTCTAATTGTCCCCCAATGTCTTTGTTCCCCAAAAGGTTATGCAAACCTTCTGAGATTTGGCTAGGCACATGGGCCATGAACTACAGACTGTTGAGGTGTGATGATATTGCCAAGACATGGTCAATTATGTGTGAGCTGGAGCAACAAGACAGAGTCTCTCGATTTCTGAATGATCTCTTCTTTGGTCTCCTTGCCTATATCTGGGCTGTTATGAGAGAGAGAGAGAGAGAGAGAGAGAGAGAGAGAGAGAGAGAGAGAAATAGACATTTATCTTATTGAAGCCATTGTGTGTTGTGATCTCTGTTACAGCTGCTTAAATTATACTGTAATAAGTACTCTTATGTTCATTTGTAGATTCCTCCTAATTCATGCTTTGGCCATCAGTTCTTTTGCCTCCTTTTCTTCACTGCATCTTAGATGCCCTTTTAGTCATCCTCTTATTCTTGTTGACACTGATTATGACCTTGTTCTCAAGATCTTTAGTATGTTACTCTGTAACTATAGCAATTCTTTGATCTAGATATCCAGTTCATTGACATTGTTAATTTCTCACTATAATTATTTTTTCTGATTCTCACTTAACTTTTTTAACCTCAGTAAGATCCCAGGTTTATCTTTAAAATCACTCCCTGGCAAAGCTAACATCCTGATGAAACCCAAACTCCACACCGTGTACTTAAGCAGCAGGATATTTCTGAAGAACAGCACAAGACCACAAAACTAAGCTTATGCTTTCCATATCATAATTTTCTCTCTTTATCCCTTCTTACTGCTACACCACAATTCTTAGATGAAAACATTTCTTCAAAATTCATTAAAATAAAACACCAACAGGGGTGTCTGGGTGGCTCAGTCGGTTAAGTGACTGACTCTTGGTTTCAGCTCAGGTCACAATCTCATGGTTTGTGAGTTTGAGCCCCACATTGGGCTCCATGCTGAAGAGCAGAGCCTGCTTGGGATTCTCTTTCTCCCTCTCTCTCTGGCCCCACTCCCACTCGCTCTCTGTGTCTCTCTCTCAAAAATAAATAAATAAACAAAAAAATTAAAAAAAAACACCAACAGGTTTCACATTTTTCCACCTTTGAAATTACTAATTTGCTCATGTCTTTATTCAAATGTTGCCTCTTTATTACCATGAATAAGGTGTTTCTGCATCCATCAAAAGCCAACCCCATTCTTGGGCTTAGGGTCCTACCCTATCTTACATTGTTATGGTCTTCCTTCTAGCAACCATCATCCATTTCTCCCTCTCTACTGTATCTTAACCATCAGCAAATAAGTGTGCTATTTTATCTCCAACTTAAACAATTTCTCTGTTCACCTACATCTCCCTCCACCTACCTCTTATTTCTTTGTTTATGCATTACAAAATTTACTGGAAGAATTGTCTGTAGTCACTATACCCGCTTCCTTACCTCATATTTTCTTTGTAAGCCATTCAAGTTAGGCTGTTTCTCTACATCTGCATTGAGGCTGAACTAATCATAGTCACCAATGGCATCTATGTTGCCAAATAGTCTCTTCTCTTTTTATTTTATTTCCTCTCAACTAAGCTTTCTAATCAGTTAACATCCCCTCTATTTTGATGCCCTATATATGTATTTTTGATTTTGTGATAGTATATTTTCCTGGTTTTGTTCATACCTCGTTGGCTATTCCTTTTCCAGCTCCTTTGCTACTTTTTCCTCCTATACTTACCTAAATATTAGAATCTTCCAGGTTGTGACCAAGGCCTTCAATTTTCCAGAATCTTCAAGAATTTTGTCTTTTCTTTCACTGCTCTGCCCCAGTGCTGGAAACAGTATTGGGCACGTAGTAGGACCTCAATAAATATTGGTAAAGTGAATGCATACATTATCTGGCTTCTTAGAAAAAAGTGACTATAAATAAGAAGCAAACAAATAGCAACAACAAAAGTGGCAGTAAGTAATAACCCTCTCTCCTCCACATATCTACTTTTGTAAGTCTCTGAGACTTTTGTCCACTTACAACTTCTCTCTCTTTCTCTATATATATACATATACATATATATGTATATATATGTATATGTATATATATTAAATATATATATTATATATTAAATATATATATTTATCTCCAATGGATTGTTAAAAAATTACTATATGATTTGATTAACTGAACAACTGATTAGATAACTCAGTTTTTTTTTTTTTTGATAACTCAGTTTTTAAACTGATTTCCTTCAGACAGGTTTTCTTTCCCCTTGTTTTGAATGTTTTTATTGTGCTAACATACATAAAATTTGCCATATAACCATTTTTAGGTGTACAATTAGGGGAAATTAGTTACAGTCACAATGTTGTGTGACCATCATCATTATTTCCAAAACTTTTTTAAAAATTTTAATTCCAGTGAGGTTAACATACAATATTTTCGGGTGTACAATATAGTGATTCAACAATTCTATACAATACTCAGTGCTCATCATGGTAATCTTTATCCCCATCATGTACTTTACCCACCCCCCTCCCACCTTAAAAAAATTTTTTTTTTGTAACTTGAATTGTGCAAGCAAAAATTCTAATTAGAAGGTCCCTCTAAGAGAACGGTAAATTCTAGCTTTCATTTCACTATGTTGCGCTCCACCTTTTCCATCTTTATAAAATGGAGAAAGCACTTTGTTTGCAGAGTACTTTGAGGTCAGGAATGAAAGATCTGGTAAGTCCATGGCATTATAAGTACAATGTGTTTAAAGTGGCCTACACTGTTTTCATAGGACCATAACATGTTCTAATCCATTTAAGAAGCTTTGTAAGTAGTCAGGTCTCCAATCCTTAATCCACCTCCTTATGCCTAGGTAGTGAAGCATAGAGGGCTTTAGGTACCTACAATTACTGACTGCTAAGGTACACTGACTAGCAAAAGACAGGTTAGGCAATGGTATTTGAAAGAAAGCATTTCCAACCTGTGATCCCATGACACAGAGAGGGTTGGGTAGGCTGGGCATATGCTGAGATAGTACATCTTCATTTATGGTCTGATCTTGAATTTGCCTGAATTGTCCATAAGACCAAGCCACCAAATAAGGGTAGGTAATCATCATTCTCACTGAGTGTTAGGCATTACTGATTTTTCCAGAAACTCAAGCCAAAAATTCATATTTTCAAGTGTTTATACACCTAGTAAGCTAATTTTTCTCAGTCCTGTAATCCTCACATAACTGCCCCAAATATTTTATGTCCAAGGCCTCTCTCTAATTTTAGCATCCATCCTTATATATTCTAATTAAAGAATAATGTACCATTCATGATGTCCTTCTGAAAGAACTGTATCACTTAGTGTCTGTCTGATGACTGAGTTAGGATGGTGGCCAACAATTCCACAGTGAAAGTCCTACTTGATACATCTGGAGTACAGACAATACAATGAAATAAACTCACCTCTGTGTGTCTACCAGTTTATTAGACCTTCCATCTACATATGTATGCTTTGGTCTTCCTTTGTAAATTGCAAATCAGTCAAAATTCTCTATGAGATGCAAGGAAACTTCAAATGTAACTACTTTGTTGTGGGCCAATAGTTATTATCTCCTTGCAAAGAAATCTATCAGGAACAATAGATTATTTATTGGTCATCTTGACCTTTTCCTTTGTCTTTTACTTTTGTAAAATAATTTGTTACAATCCAATCTGCATAAGGTCTGTTACTTTTTGTTGTTATTAGTTGGCTTTTTGTTGTTGTTGTTGGCTTTTAAAGAAATACTTGAAGGTATTAGTTAAAAACTTTATTTGGTGGTCATCAAGTATGGCCATCCATTATTTGTTCATTGGTTGTTATATATTTCATGGAATATGCTCAATATTTAACTTTCAGACTTTGTAAAGGTAGGATTAAATTTTCTCAAGCCTTGGCATCTGAAGAAAGAGTGAGTGAATTATGGACTGTCATATTTTATTGCAAATAGAAATTTTATGAGACCTTGTAAATTGTTTCATTGATTTGGTATCTGTCATAACTCAACATTTCTAACTCTGAAGTTTGATTTTTTTCCACAATGTCCAACTTTTAAGTGTTTATCCAGCTGAGTACATAAATAAGACTGTAGACAGATGATTATTGTTAATTAAACTGTGGTTATTTACTGATTCCCGTGGGACTGGGAGTGCCACTTCTTGGGAGGTGAACAATGTTTAGTCTGACTTGCTCTTTGTCTTGTGTGTTTGAATGCAGAGTAATGTAACATGATTCAGACTTTATATGCATGTGTGGTAAGGAAGAAAGCTAGTTTCAATACCCACACACATGTAATAGGAATACTATTAATGATTTTTGATGCTACAAAAACTGTTCAGGTGTGGTCACCTAAGATGTTCAGGTCCTCAAGATTAGGGGGTTGGGGTGTTCCAGGAGGGAGTATAAGGAACAGACAAAGGTGTGTATGTATGTGTATATGTATGTATGTATGCATGTATGTATTTATTGTTTATTATTTTAGGAATCTCTTCAGCAAATTTTTCATAATACTACAGATGGATTTGAAGGTTTTTTTATGAGCTTCTAAACCTCCTGGATTCTGGCAACACATACAGGAGAGATTCTTTCAACTACCAAAACTTCCCATCCCAGTTTTTGTGGTATCTCATCCTTATAAGGTAAGTGTGCTCTTATGTTTAGGAGTGTAAATGGTGGTGGGACTGGGTACATTAGTATTCTACTTTCCCTATAGAGAGCTCCTTTCTAACTCACCAAACTTCCTGGGTGTACTCTTGCACTCCTCTACTTTTCCATAGTTATCAGGAGCCTCCCTAGAAAGGAAGCTAATCTGGACAGTGTCATTTACTCCAGATTTCCAATTTCTCATTCTCAGAAAATGTGTATTTTATGTCTGATATCTAACCATTAGCTAAATTCATAATTATATCCAAAGAGATGTTAAGAAGTTCTATGCTATGATTCTCCTCCTCCTCCTCCTGATAATGTATATTTTAACGAGGACCTTGTAGAGGCAATGGTAGAAGGTTGATGTGACGTAATAGACTGGCAAAGAGACCTTTTGATCAGCTGAGACTCATCAGTTTAGTCATCAACCTGGGAAAAGTCACTATTTTGTCCTGATTGGGTGCCATTAAGAACAGCGAGTACTTATAGAGGGCAGAAGTGAATCACAGGTGGGACAAGCACTTCCTTCTAGATTCTGTTAATTGTTTGTAACTAGGGCTAACTGGGCTGGAATTGTCACTGCACTCAAAAGAGAAGACAGAATGATTCACTACTAGGATGAAGTTTGGCAAGAATTTAGGGGGATTGATTTGGAGATGATCATTGTTAGGAATTTAATCAGTGCAAGTTGTGGTGAGAGCAGAGTGTCACTTGTTCTCAAATTTATATTTTCTTATTCTGATCACAACTTCTGTCTTGTGTTTCATTATATCTTAACATAAGCTCATATACACATGCAAATAAATGTTTGAGTGTTACATACTAGTATTCTTCTTCCTGGTAGTATATGTTTTGATAAGGAGTTTCTGCAGACAATTACCTTAGCTGTGATGAATGACTTTCACTGTGAAAGTTTCACAAACATAGGAAGTTGGTAAAAGATATATTTGAGGTCAGAGCCTTACGCTACCCTCTTATCACACTCTGTCAGAATAGGACACGTGAGTTTGGCAGTGGGCCTGGGAAAAGTCACTACACTGTCCCGAGTGAGTACCATTTACAGTACACAGTACTTAACAAAGGCACAGATGTGGCAGCCACATTCTTAAAGATGGTGGTAATTATGTATAAGAAGTGTTAGCGAGGCTGGAGTTGCCATTGCACTCATAATATTCATCAGTGAGACACAGAGATTTGGCAGAAACTTGGAGTCAGATGGATAGTGATCACTGGTGATAATCTGGGCAGTGCAAGTCATGAGGAGAGAGCACAGTGGACGGAGTGTCTTGAGTTTAGGTCAAGCTGGACAATCATAGGAGGACTGTGAGGAACTTTACTCTTCAGAACCTATGGTGGGGAGGTTAGAGAACCTATTGTCAGTCCAGTTTTACTACAGAGTCACAACACACCTATGGGAATGGACAGGGCATAGTTCTTAGTGTCCAATTACCATGACAGTGATCAGCTGGATGGTTACTATACTGCTCTTGGTCAGACTGAACCCTAATGTCTGAGAAGCCAACATGTAATATATGCAAAAAAGAAAACAAAGTCAACTTAATGGACAGCACCAATAAGCTTCTTTTATGGACTATACTTTTTACCACAGGGAGGTAGTAGTGGTAAAGTGATAACACTTCATTGAGCAAATAAATGAAAATGTCCAGTACACTCTTTTTAGCAAAGTTTCCCTTTTATATGTGTAATGGGGAATGGTATTGCTATATTAAGCTATTACAGACTTCCCTTGCAAGCTTATTTTTGTCTCCAGTATTATTACCATTTCAATTTATAGTGCATTAGCATAAATGATTGTATTATAAAAGAGAGATACTTTTTACCTATTGTCCTACACTTAATTATCCTTTAATTAGGCTGGAAACCACCATAACATGATTAGTATAATTAAAAAAACATTAAATGGATGTTTTAGATTTTCTGCATTAAAATACATGAAATATTTTGGATGGGGTTTTCATATTGTCTTTTTTGTATGAAGTATATTTTAGGGCACATCTAAGGTTATGTGATAGAATATTAGAAGTAGTTCATGTTTATATTTCCTTACTGCTCACATTCACTCTGTGATAGTATTTTTTCCCTCCATTGTATGTGTTATCTGAATGGCATTTTTACAGATGGTGGCAAAAGCCTGTGGCAGTCATTAGATTTGATTTGTGTATCTAAAATAAAAGGAAAGAATAAAAAGGAAGATGTGAAACTTTTAATACTATCAGAAAAATAATATTTTTATATTAAGGAAACTTTAAATAAAAGTAAGTGTCAAATAGAAGTTGAGGGGCACCTGGGTGGCTCAGTGGGTTAAGTGTCCAACTTCAGCTCAGGTCATGGTCTCACGGTTCATGAGTTCGAGCCCCTCATCAGGCTCTGTGCTGACAGCTCGAAGCCTAGAGGCTGGAGCCTGTTTCAGGTTCTGTCTACCTCTCTCTCTGCCCCTCCCTCACTCGCATCCCATGTCTCTCTCTCTCTCTCAGTCTCTCTCTCTCTCTCAAAAATAAACAAACATTAAAAAAAAAGATAGAAGTTGAGTATAGAGTGTGGCACTTGTAAGCCACTGAACACTCACCATATTATGACGATAGATAAAAAGTTAAGATTTCATCACTTCTGTTTGAAAGTTTCCATGTTAAACTTGAAAGTATCTCCAAAACTTTCTAGGTTTTTCTTTCAATGGGGGGGTGGATTAAAATTTGATACTGTTTTATCAAATATTTAAAAAATTATGTATGACCATCTTGATTTATATCACCTATCCAAGAAAAATTATTTAATGTATTTGAAGATTGTTTGAAAAATTCTATAACTTTATAATGTTTTTCAAAAATCTTTAAGAGCTCATAATTCTCTCTAAATTAAAAAGGGAATATATGGAATAACTAAGGGTCTTATACTCTTTAATATTTTCACCCACTTAAGATAATGGGAAGATGTTTTATGGATGATGAGTTAGGAGCATTTTTGGAAGTTTTATTTAAGTTAAAAAGTAAACAATTGTGTTTTTTTTCCTAATCAGTTTAAAAAACCAAAATATACACTTATTTCTGGTGGTTGCAGTATAAATTCTAAATTGGCTATAAAAACCAGTGTGATATTATCTAGAAGTGTTAAAAATATCCACATTACTATGACCTGGAAAAAAATTCCACTTCAAGATATGTATAAATTACAGTAATTTCTCCAACTTCGGTGTATATCCAGATCCCCTGAGGATCTGGTTAAAATTAAAATTTGAATTCAATAGGTTTGGTTTGGAGTCTGAAATTCTACATTTCTGGGTATAGAATTTTATCTCTTAGATGGTGTCTATGATGCTGGTCCATGGACCAACTTTGAGTAGCAAGGACTAGATAAGTGGTTCTCAAAGTATTTTTCCCAGACCAGTGGCATTGGCATCACCTAAGGAATTATTAGAAATGTAAACACTTGGGCCCCACATCAGGCATACTGAATCAAACACTCTGAGGTGGGGCCCAGAGATCTGTGATCCTGATGTGTGTCAAAGTATATCAGGGTACATATATAGGAATTCTTATAACGGCATTGCTTATGAAAGCTCAAACTGGAAAAAATGAAAACATCTACCAAAAACTGATTTAAAAAATTATGATATATTTACACAGTGAAATACTACATAGCAAGGAAAAAACACAAATACTGGTTGTCTATAGTATGGATGAATATTTGTTCCACAAATTGAGCATAAGAAGCACAACATAAAAGAATAGGTATGTATCGTTCCACCTATGTAAAGTTGAAAAAGAATTACCAGAATTTTAGGGATGCCTATATCAGAGGTAAAACTACAAAGAAATAACATGGTAACTGTGAAAGTCAAGGCAAAGTTTACCTCTTAAAGTGAAAGAGTTGTAATGTGATGATGGGGAGACCAGCGAGGGGGATCCTGCAGGGCTGGCCGTGTAATGTGTTTTGACCTCAGTGGTGGTTATGTTGGTAAGTGTATGAATTATTGCTTTGTAATCATTAATTCACTTAATTTAGGTTTCATGCACTTTTAAACTTGCAAAAATACAAGAAAACAATGAAGCATATTTCTACCAGATCCATTTTATAATGATGTTTCTCTTGGTTAGTGACTGAGCAATTATTCCAATGGGAATTACTCTGTTGTCTGCAAAAACTTATTTTTACAGCAAATAAAAATTCAGTCTAGTGTCGCAGGGTGTAACATTGAGAAAGGATATGTATGGGTTGGACAAATTGCTCTGTAGCATTGTACTCTATAATACATGAGGTTTGATAGCAATTAATTACAATATTAGAGGTGGTTTTATTCCCTTATATGATTATATCCTTGGTACAAAAACAACATGGAGGGGGGGCACAATTGACCTGATATGGTAGACATAGGATGTTTGCCTGACTGCTTCTTCTCTGTGCAAGAACTGTGCTCCCTCCCCTGTGGCTCTGGCCAAACTGCCATTCATGGTGCTAACCTGCCTGCACCAGGGTAGTCATGTGACCCAGGCCTGGCCAATCATGGGACATTGTCTTTCTGTTCACAGTGATGGATCTCAAAGCAGAGCTAATCCTTCTGTTACATGTGCTACAAGGACGCTGGAAGTAGAGTTCTATCTATGTGTTAGGGTTAATGATTTTAAGGACCATAGAAGACTGAACATTTAAGGGCCACTTTCTTTCCACTTGGAAAGAAGAGATTTGAAAATGCAGTGCACAAGAAAGAATACAGGGTTTAATGGTGTTGGAAAGAGAAGTGTGATTTTTTTTTTTTTCCTGAGCACCTGGATCAAGCCATATTTAAATCCACCAGATGAGCCAATAAATTATTACTGCCTTTTGTTTTATGTTGTTGCTTGAGCTACTTTGAATTTAGTTCCTAGTACTTACAAAGGAAAGAATCCTGGTTAATTTCTAAACACATTTTAAAATATTTCCACAATTCACAGTCTAAAATTGCTTAATTTCTTTGTGTGCTTTGGTCTCTTGATCAATATTGGGGATAAAAGAGTTGACTCATAATTACTTTTGCTAATGTACTAATATGGATAGCTGACCACTGGTTTGTGTCTCTTCAGTTGCAGGGATTGCTTTCTCCACACTACTGTCAAATTGGAGAGACACTAAAATAAGGACAGCAGCAGAATGTAATTATGTGACATCGCAATAAGGTTTTCTTATTTGCTCTCATTCCATAAACTTTGAAGATGTTAACTAGTCAATCTCACTAAGTGAAAGGCTTATCCATGGCTCAGGAAATGTATACACAGAGTCCAGAGGTGAAACCTCAGGCTGCTAATGCCCCCATGGTTGCAGGCATGCTTTGAGGAAAGCTTCTCCAAGAAGGACTAGAAAGCAGTGGCTATGCATTGAATAACCTTGAATCTCACCTGACAGAAATATTGATTTACTCATCTAGGGTATGACCATGGCATCAGGATTTTAACAACCCCCCAAGTGATTCTGTTGTGTAGCCAAACTTGAGAGGTGCTGCCAAGAAGAGACTGTTGAGCCTGCATGGCCTACTATGAAGTGAAGTCTGGGTCACAACTCATAGACCTTGAAGGATTTGGATTATTTAGTGTCAATGGAGAGACTGGGGGTGGTGTATAGAGAAGCAGACAGCCGTATCTTTTGGAAGATTCGGGGGTTATCCTCAGATGGCACCACACCACAGTGGCCTTGGGCTACTTGCAGTGCCTCACCTGGATACTTGATCCTGGCAAGGTCCCCAGAGTGTGCTTCTCAGCTAATCACAGGGAATCATGCCTGGGCCTACTTTCATTTACCACTTGCTGCTGCAATCACTCCCCACAGATTTCAGCTGCCTTCCCTCAGAGCTCCTTATTTCTTCCTACTCATTAGAACAACAATAGCAAAAAGCAGAAACCAGAGGAAGCTACAGGGGAGGTTCTTAGCCAAAGATTCAGAGATCCCAATGGGCAGAAATGATCGTTTTGGGAGAAGGTCATCTGTAAAGATTTTTAAAAATATTCTTCCCATTCCTCCATATCCAATATCTATCTGTTGCTTCAAACTCAGGTAATTTCCATAGGTAACTCCAAAAAGGCACATCTGGTATAACCATCCCATTGATAACATGGTGCCTGGATGGATTTCAAGAGTTTCATGGATCACGCCCTCCTTGCAAATGATAAACAGCACTTTAAGTTTGTGACCTTAGTTTGTAGAAATAGATCATTTGAAAATTAGATTATCAAATGGGCCTATAACCTTTCATCTGTTTAAGAATCACTTCAATACACTAATATATAAATCCTATCAAAAGATTGTTTTCTTTTCTCATAAAAAAGGTAATATAGTTCTCTTAGCTGTTGTCAACAAGCCTTTATTTTTTCTTAAAGTTTATTTACTTATTTTGAGAGAGAGAGAGAGATAGAGAGAGTACAAGCTGGATGGTGTGGGAGAGGGAGAGAGAGAATCCCAAGCAGGCTCCGTGCTGTCAGCACAGAGCCTGATGTGCAGCTCAATCCCATGAACTATGACATTTATGATGTGAGATGAAATCAGGAGTCAGATGATTAACTGACCAAGCTACCCAGGTGCCCCTCTACTTTCTAAGATTTTTTTAGGTATATTAAGCTTGAAATTTTCTTTAAAAAAAATAACTTTAATAATTAGACATTAATTAATACCAGTGATTACTCACACACCCTTGTATGGTGCCAAAAAGACAGGGCTGTGTTGGTCTTTAGGAAACATTCAGTACTGCAAGCTTACTTCAGTTTAGCCATAATTCCCCCAAGGTTTTATTAGAACTCAAAGGTTTTTTTTCACATGACTAAAATGTATACTTATAAAATAATTTTCTACTTCTACTCCCATTCCCTAGAGATGGGTAACATGAATAGTGTTGTATGTATCAGACAAGTATAAAAACATACTGAGTCGTGTGTGTGTGCCTACATGTATGTATGAGTGTGTAATTTTTTTAATGTTTATTTATTTATTTTGAGAGAGAGAAAGAGAGCAAGAGTGAGCAGGGGAGGGGCAGACAGAAAGAGGGAGAGAGAATCCCAAGCAGGCTCCACACTGTCAGCACAAAGCCTGACTCAGGGCTTGATCTCATGAATCGTGAGATTGTGATGTGAGCCAAAATCAAGAGTCAGACGCTCAATGGACTGAATCATCCAGGTGCCCCATGACTGTGTAATTTTTAACTCATGCCACCATAGAATTCCACCTGCTTTTCTCACTTAACGTTATATCATGAATATTTTTTTCCAAGGTAGAAAACTGCTTTTGAAAGAGTGTATGGTGTTATTTTCTGAAAGCATCAGGACCTCTTGTAATGAGCATCCTATCTGTAGAATTCAAATGAAAATAGAGTCTTTGAATATCAGAGTTAAATGCTTTCATCGAAGAAGGCCTTCTCTTCACCCACACAATCTCTGCAGTCCTCAGAGCTTGGCCATCTCTCATTCACCCAGCAGAGGACAGAGCCCTGCTCTTGCTCACCCTGTGGGTTCCATTTCAGAAGACATTCAAAGACCCTGAGGTTGCCTCATGTGTAAGTTTGCTTCGAATACAGATTTCATTCAGAACCCATTCTGTCAAGTGAGCTCACACTGCATGTTTCCCATTGTGAGCAAAGAAAAATAGATTTAGCACTAAAATATACCATCTGTGTCAATATGTGTCAATATGTGCTGGTGTAGATTTAAATCTGAGCACATTTGTTAGTTTTAATTCCAAGGCATCAAGTACTGCAGTCATTGTTTCCTCTAGCCCTCAAAAGAAAGATCTTCCTGGGATCACCAAATCCCTTCTTAGAAGTCAGGTGAAAACATCTGCCAAGAAAGACCTCTCTTGGGTAGAAGCTCCTAGAGCTTTCTTGCTTGGCTTGTTCAAGTGAGTCTTTTTTACGCCAAAAACAGCCCTGGGTTAAAGGCCTTTGAGAAAACTGTTAAAAGTGAGCTCTTTTTATCTCCCATCCCACAAATCCTTTTTCTGTTGCCTCATGCTTTATGTTATACCTTGTTGCAACATAAACATGTAAGATTAGTTTTGTACCCCCTTGCCGCCCCCACACTGAAAAGGTTCTTCCTAGTTTGAGCCAGGACACCAAGAATGTGGAAAAGCCAGTGAAGTTTTAATTGGATTAAACTCTGTGTGTCCCTCTACCCCCAACCTCTTTACTGGTAACTTTCTTGACAGCTTAACTAACGAGATAATATGCAACAAAGAGATGTGGCATTCAGCAGGGCCTCCTGCCTTTCCCTGGGGGGGATACACCTGGGCCAGCTGTGAGTCACAACAGAATAACAGGTAACTGATAATAGCCCCACTCTGATACTGTCACCACCTCCCAGGCTTTGTGCATTTCTGCGATGAAATTCAAACCTGAAATTTTAGCTGCTCAAAGTGATTGGATTCAGCAGGCACCTCCTGAACTTGGGGTGGAAACGCCAGAGGGGGCGCAAAGCCACTTCCCTGGTCTTTAATTCCCTCAGCCAAGAAAAATCAAAATCTGTCCACTTGGCACGTTTGCGAGGGAAGAAGGGCAATAGGAATTTTCCTTAATGAAATAGTGCCGGCCATTAAAGAGCAGTCTTGCTGATGTCACTTGGCGCCCTTCTCCCACAGGGCTGGCAGGCAAGAGGCCAGGGTGTGAGGACGTGCAATTGGAGACATTAGTTACACCACCTTAGGTACGGTAGCAAAATAATATTTGATAAATGAAAATAAATCCAGGCAGACACAATTTCCAAATAGTTTTTAGAAGTACCTGTCACTTCCGGACTCTCTTCTTAAGCGTAACCCTTGGTGAGCGAATCCATTTTACCGCTTCTTCCATGCAGAAAATTTCAGTGTGCCCTGAAAACATTCCATGTTTCCAGAGGAGGGTGACAGTCACACTGTCGGAAGATTTAGGGACTGTGAAAACTCCTTTCGGGATGTTCTTACCTGCAGTGGGAGCAGTAGGGTGCCTGTGCTCCCATTTCAGCAGCCCTGGGAACAGTCAGGTGACCCCCAAAGTGTTGCCCCCACAAGCAGAAGAGTTAACATATCTAAAACCTTTCGGAAGACATGCCATTGTTAGAGCTAAAGTTGACGTGCAACGGCCCTTGAGAGGGGGAGCTGTGCTTCAGAATCCCCACCGGGTGTATAAGGCTTCTACCTGATCCCACCCTAAGGGCGGGTTTTGACACTGGAGAAGACAGAGGGGGTGGGGAGCATCCAAGGGAAGGGGTGACCTTAAGATAAACTTTGTGTCTTGACTGTGTTTTTCATGTACATACAATAGATCTACAACCTGAGGAAGACCGAACCAAAAGCTCTAGTAACCAAAAGGTAGAGAAGGGAGCAGAAAACAAAGATATAAAGATAAAATTAAAATGACTGGGGAGGGTCTTAACTTACCATAGTTAGGAAGAGCATAATCTTTTGACTTTTCCATGTTGTAAGTTCACTGTACCCAGTAATACTAAAGCCAGTTATTGCATACTTCTGGGAAACCTGACTGCATTAGAGTGTCAGAAGTGTCAGAGTGGTGAGGGGCCAGGGCACCTGTAGGTAGTAATTATGGGACCTTTGGTTCATTACTTAAAATAGGATAAGCAGCTGCTATGTTCTGGCTGCTATATTATGAACTTCCAAATATCTTATCTATATCAGGCTATGTAGGAAGCTTTCAGTCTTCCCACAATATGTGCTTCTTTTTTAAATTTTTTTTAAAGTTTTTATTTATTTATTTTGAGAGAGGCAAAGATAGCATGAGTGGAGAGGGGCAGAGAGAGGGAGAGAGAATCCCAAGCAGGCTCCACACAGCTGACACAGAGCCCAACATGGGGCTCGAACTCATGAACCATGAGGTCATGAACTGAGCCAAAATCAAGAGTCTGATGTTTAACCCACTGAGCCACTCAGGCACCCCAGTACGTGCTACTTATTGTGAGGACTGAATTAACCTAAGGGAAGAAGTCGGTCTTCCAATCTCCTCTGGGAAAAAGGAGATTGGAAGGAATTTCTGGTAAATTCTCTAGTATAACCTTCTGTTCCTCATTTTCCTCAGCTGTACCATGTGAATAGTAATAGTACCTGCTATATAGGGTAGTTGGGAGGATTAAATGAAGAAATTCATTTTCATTGCTTAGGAAGGTGCATGGCATGTGGTAAATAGCAATCAATCATCAGTTTTGTCAGGGGTTAATTTGTGGTTATTTGATCATGTCTAATACATTGCATTCCGGTAGGGACTGGGTGTGAGAATACAGGCTTCTTCACTATCCCTTATTTTCACATTGTATTTAAGCATAGGAATTTAGTCTTAAGATTACCTTCAACAACAAGACAAGGTATGAAAAGTAGCAATGAATAAGACACATCCCACTCTGTTGAGGCAGCTGGTGACATGGGTTATCCTGACACAAGCGATGGGCAGGAGCTATTGGTTACCCTTTGTCTACTGAAAAACTGCCCCAGTTGTAAGCCTCTGGGCTGGCCTCCTGCCATCTTAAGAAAATAAGCCCAGATAGGTCTACCTTGGACCGCCAGAAGAGCTTATTGCCAACAACTACAAATGAAGAGAAAAAAAAAAAATCCAAACAGGAAAAACCCAACAAACAAACAAAATGAAAACAATCTCCAATCTCTGAAAAACAAACCTTAAACAAGATTTGTTTCTCCACAACTCTTAAGGCTGGAAAGCTGGGCTTTAATAGAAGGCAATGAAAGGATAGTTCACTGTTCTCTCACACTGCAAACTTTTTAAAAAGTAAAATATGAAATGCTAGGAGTCTGATGGATGACAGTTACTATAAAGAAAGAAAATAATGCTTAGTGTTGGAATGATTTACCAAAGTCTGTGCACTCATAGTGGGCACATGGATTTAATTCAGGGCTGTTGGGAGAGATCTGAAAACTCTAAAATTATAAGCAAAATTTAGTGGTGGTATACATGCATTTTTGTAAAAAAAGTTTACAGCTTTTCTCTGATGTTCAGTGAGATCTGAGACTTCAAAAGGGTTAAGAACCCTGGATCAGAGAACAGTACACTTAGGTTTATAAATAAGCATGGTTATCTTCTTTATCTTCATGTTGCATAAGAAAGTTCCAAAGGTCCCATATAATGTGGCATCTTGGCAAGAGAAATGTTGATTCTCACTTTCTTGAGAGCCAACAGGAAGTGGGGGAATGGGAGGTGCCCCAGGTCCTGGATCTCTGACCACCACTGCAGAGTGCAGTTTGCTTTGCTGGGGTTGACTGAGCATAGGAGCTTTCTGGCTGTGTCCTAGACTCTGTGCGAATCATCCCACAGTGACTGTAATTTTGACCTGAAAGTGATCTGGATTCTCAGAATCACTTTTGCTTCCATCAGATCCCTCTCTAGTACTTGCTGGGGAAGCCACTGGCTTAAAGTTTTCTTTTCAATTCATGTCTCAGACTTTACCTGGAGACATTTTGTGTCTTCCCTTCTGCATCGTTCCCCAGGAAGATGGGGTAAGACCTCTATCATTAACAGAGGTTATGGTGATTGTGCCAAAGCCCCATACGAAGTACTACGTTTTCCCATTTAATCCGTATAACAACACTATAAGATTGGTATAATTATCAGTTTGCAGAAAAGTGAACCAGAGCTCAGAGAAGTTAAGTTGAAATGCATACCACAGTCTGTATAACTTCAAAGCCCAGCTCTTAACTACTATTCTGTGGTAATAAGTTATTTCTATTAGATTGTAAAGTATCCAGTTTTGCTTATCTGGTTTATTTTGAAAGAAGTACAACTGTTTGGTTTGAAAGTGTCTTCCATAAACACAAGCTACCTGCATGTTCCCTTGATTGAAGAAATCAATCCTTCTGCACCTCTAAATTGTGAGTTACAAACCCAGGTACTGAAAGGTAGGAACAAAGTAGGCTGGATGGTACTGGGAAACACTGGCACGGATGCTCTTTGTATCAGCTGGGGTCACATTTAACAATTAGCAGAATAGATGAAAGTCTGCATCTTAAATAAGTAAGGACTTTCATTTTCACACTTAACAAAAAGTCTGTAGGTAGGCAATCCATGGCCAGTATAATAGCTTAAATTTGCCATCAGAGGCAAGCCTCCTTCTGTCTTCCTGTTTCTCTATCTAGCCTATGGCTTCTGTCCTCATGTTCATAAAATTATGGCTGTGCCTCCAGCCATTGTGTTTGTATTCCAAGAAGGAAGGGCAGAGAGCAAGTAGAGCACAGAGAGCATCCCAGGCAGGTCTGTCCCTAGACCCAGTCATGTGGTGGCTCCTGGCCTGGGGTAACTGGGGAGGTGAGTAGTGGTGCTATGTCCATCACCATTCCAAACAAAACTGAGGCTCTGTTAGTGAGGAAGAAGTGGGGTATATTTACTGGATAGACAGCTCTGGAAGTGGCAGTGCCCTACCAAGGGAAACAACCTCAAGGCAATTCTGCGGAAGCTCCCATTTTCTATAGATGCAAGTCAGTGTTGTCACATTAGCTAAGTCCCTTGATACCACCAGTCCTAGAGTAAAGCTGAGGTGGGACCTACATATTTTATGGCCCCAACTTTCTGTTGTGTGCTGTGCAAAATGTAAGGAATTTGCTAAAGAAACTGGGCTCAGTGCAATACAACTGGGAAAGTATGGGCTTGAATTCAGAAGACCCAAGTTCAAGTCCCTTGCCTGCCATGTGCTATCAGTATGACCTTAGGCAAGTTATCAACCTCAAATTCTTCATGTTAGTCTAAGACATGGGCCGCTGTGAGGTTTAAATGATGTGATGGGTGTGATTATTATGGTTTTCCATTGACTAGCACTCTTTGGGCACTTAATTTGTTTTGTTATGGAAGTCACTTCATCTCGATACACTTACATTTAAGTCTTTGCTTGGCACATAGCCTTGTGCTATGCACTGATGTTATTGAGAGAGAAATCTGTAGGCTTATAGTGAGCATCCTTAGAGTGCTTGCATCTCACAATGCTGATCTTCCCTTCAGATACGCTTTTCCCCATCCTCTCCTCATAGTAATTCCTCTTTGGAGCACAGCACTCAGCTCAGAAGAATCTACTTCAGGGGCCTCCCCAAATCCTCTGTGGTCTTTCTCTTCCATTTGTTTCCATAAAACTGCACTTGCCTGGTTCCTTTCTAAGGTCTTCCTTTTTGTTTTTGTTTTTACCTTTTGTCTCTTTCATGGGCTCCTTTTTTCTCCACTAGTTCCTGGAATGTAGAGATTTCCAGACTTGGGCTAGGACTCAGCCATGACTCTTCTTAATTGATCCACTCCATGAGTTAATCTCAGCTATATTCATCATTCTATTTCAGGGTGCTGATAACTCATTCATCTGTATGTGTGGTTCAAACTGTGTCTCAAGCCTCAGAACCAGACATCCCATGGATTCCTGGACATGTCTCCAGTGGGTGTTCCAAACCACTGCAAATGTAAAATAATCAAAACAAAACTCTTCCTTACCCCGTGGACTCTGGTCCTCCCTCTATATTCTCTGTTTCAGGTAGCCTTAACATTTACCCAGTCATGTCAGCTAACTCCTGAGTCATCTTGTCCCTTTCTGTCTTCTCTCCCACATGCAATCACTTACAAAGTCTTACTTGAGCTCTAGCATTTTTTTTCTTTTCTTCACCATAATCACCACTATTGATTTAAAAACTCTGTCTGCTTTCTGTCTAGAATATCTTAACGTCTTCTACTTCTACTTCTACTTCTACTTCACTCCCAGTGTTATTCTTCTGACCACAGCTGCTGGAATAAGAGCAAATAACTAAAATGAAATTGATCAAGTCATTTAAAAACCCTTTAACAGTCCCTCATGGTATCTCTCACTTACTGTGTCCACCACTCACTTTCCACTGCAAAAAAACTTTAAACTCAGGGCATCCATGTGTTGCCTGAGGATTCATCTAGTGTGGGACTTCTCTAGGGCTTACATGCCTGTGTATGTCATGAGGTCCAGTGCCCCACAGCTCCACATCATGTACATTCCTCAGTCTAGGGCTCAATCTACTGTGCTGCACTCAATGTTCCATGTATATATTTGTCAGATGGCTTAGATTGATTATTTTCATCTAACAGTTAAAATATTCAGTAGCATATGTAACACTTAAATGGTTTCACTTAAGTTTAAGTTTGTGAAGACTGGGCCTTTTTGTCACTCATATTCTGTAAACCCTGAGTAACATTCCAATGTGAGTCAAGCAAGGACATGACAATTAGAAGATTGATCAGAATTCCTGAGCATTTACTGGGCCTCCATCAAGATTTTTTTTTCCCCACTGATGTAGAAGAACCCATTAATATAGAAGTGCCTGAACAGTTAAAATTACTCACTCTTCAAGACTGTGGGTAGGAAAAGTATGTCCTTTGATGTTAACCTTGCTGAAAGGCACAGATACCCTAACTACATGTAGGGTGACATCACCCCTTTGTGTTTGTGTAAATGGGCCAGATTAAGAAGATTAAGAAGGGAGTTGGTCAGAGGTAAAAGTTATTGAGTGGCAGTGCAGGGGAGGCAGCAAATCCCTCCCATACTCTGAAAACCTTCATCACTCATGTCCTTACATGTATTTAGGGCAGAAAAGCAGGTAGATTTCTGGACCTCTGCTCTGGGCTCTGAGTTCGGTTTTTAGCTCTGACTCTAGCAAACTAAGGAGAAGGCTCATATCCACATGGGGGTCTTATTTGCTTTTCACGCAAAGAGGGAGAACCCTAAAGCTTTTCTCACAAGATGATATGACAAAGGTTGTAAAATGCCTTTACAGATAGTGAGGGGAAAAATGGGGCTACCTAAACTTAATGATTAAGTGCATGATGTATTAATCCACCCCCTCTCCCCCCGTGGGACTGACATGCTAATGGATAGTGCCAGCTTTCATTTCAGGTTTTTAGATACCTAAGGCAAAAGGATATGCATTCTACAGAATATATAAGAATGGAAGCTTTAAATATTATGCTTCCTAACTTTTAAGAATCAAAGTTATCAAAATTTATAGATATCCCTTTCCTCAAAAGAAGAGTTCCTGTCCAGTTTTGGTTCCTTACTACAGTCAATATGGGCTATCCAAAAATCTATCTATAGCATTTTCTGTTTTGAAACCTGTTACTATCTACAGGATGAGTTCCAAACTTGATGTACAAAGTGCTTTGCCCTCTGGGCTCTGACTATATCTTTCCACACTTACTTTCTCCCTCCCATGCAATTTTTTATCTACATCACATACAAATAATACACACACATGTAAAAGGCACACACACAGAGGCACATACACATGGGCACACACCCCACACAAGGACACACACTGTGTGCACACACATATACAGAAGGACATACATATATACTTAGGCAAACATAGAAGACAGACATGGGCACATATAAGACACACAGATACATATAAACAGTCATGCACACAAGTGTGCACATAGGCACACATACCCAATGGTGTGCATGTACACAGGTGCATGTAAGGACACATATATATGCACACACACAGGAAGATATCCACACACAGGTACACATACAAGAACACACATGGGTCACATAGAAGGACACATACATGGACATACACACACACACAGCATGCAGACCTGGGCAGATGTCCAAAGACACACACGCTACACTTCATTTCATGAGGATTAATCCGTGTTTTCTCCTGGGTCTCACTTCCAGCAAGGTGGTGTAGTCTTTTACTTGGTTCATGAACTAATCAGGCTTCTTGCTTCTCCCAAGAGCCCATTAATGCTACCCTCATTTTAGCTGATTGCTAAGACAACTGGCTCTTTCTCTCAGCAACCACACATAAATCCTCATCGCAGACATTTGTCAAGAAGCATTGTTTGACCTCACCACTATTCAGAAATAGGCCTTTTTAGATGATCATCTATCATCATATGCAGCCTATACATTCTGCTGAATTGGGGACGTCCAAAAGAAATATGAGAGCCACAGATGTGAGGCACACATGTAGCCGTATTGAAAAAAACACACACAAGAAGAAACAAATAAAATAAACTTTTGTAATGTATTTTATATAACCTATTGCAAAATATTATCTCAACACATAATTATAAAATTATTAATGAGATATTTACCTTATTTTTTGTGTGTATGCTGGTCCTTGAAATTTAGTGTATACCTCACACTTAGCAATGTGGACTACCTGCATTTCACATGTCATAGTTGCTTGTGGCTGGTGACTACCGTATTGTACACTGTGGCACAGAATTTACAAAATCCTCTCTAGATCACATCAGACCAGTAGAGAGCCAGGCGTTGATGGCTAGGAAGCTTTGAGACAAATGTGTGGCTGTCTCTAGAACATCTTTGTATGGAGCTTAAGTATGCCTTACGTAAGCTTACCTAACACCAGAATTTATCTTGTTTCCTCTCTGCCTAATTTTTAAGCTATTTTTTCATGTATTTTGCTTTGCTGTATTACATGCACTTTTATAAACCATTTTAAGCCCTTTTTTGTTTGTTGTTAGTCTTCTTATGAGGCAAGTTGAAGGAGATACTCATGTTCTTCCATATTGTTGTGATTCTCCACGTTCATCTCTGCGGAAGGCCATTCCTGGACCTCTTTTCTCCCCTCTCCCAGGGGAGGAGCTCCTTGCTTTATGCACTCAAGGGCTTGCTGTTTAGTCAGTTCTTCAGTAATGCTACCTACGTTCCCCGAAAAATCACTGTGCTATGCAAAATCAAACAATGAAAGCCATAGGGCTTATGGCGAAAATGGGATTAGGGGCACAACATACGAAAACTTTGTGACACATCAATACACAAAAACAAAAGAAACTGAATGTAAACAGCAGTGCAGTTTTACACATGCAAAATGGTTCAAGAAGTACATAAATACTGCAATAAATAGGGCACCTGACCTTGAATGAGACCCAGTGTTTGCTGGTGCAAATGAGGGTCAGAGCGGTTCAGCTTGTAAGTTGGTGGGAGGAGGGGGGTTGAAAGCTAAGGGAAGGCTGTAATAGCAGAGATGGTGCCTGTGGCCCAGAGCCCCCAATGAGCTGAGGGAGCGGAGGCACTGTTAGGTGCGGGGGTGTGTGTGTGTGTGTGTGTGCGTACGTGTGTGTGCATACGTGTGTGTCTTTTGGATATTCCTACACTGCTCAGTTCATCTGGGTTCAGTTTTCTCCACTCACCTAATGTTTCCTGCAGGTGAAGTGCACATAATCAGATGCAAAATTCACATTATGCTCAAAATGGTCCCTAATACAACAATCATTAGAACAGAATTGTATTTTTGAAAATAAGCATTAGAACATAACTGACTGTAGTTATTTCTGTTATCACCACATTTGCATCTGTTTATTTTCAGTTGTTTTCACATAGGTCCTCAGCTTTCTGGTCTGTGAACTAACTTGGAGTGAGACTCACATCTCGTCTTTGTATCATCTACCCCTCCCTAGCCCAGTGCCTGACACACAGGAGTACTCACAGCATCATTCGGATTGTGTTAACTTAAGGTATATTTGACTGCCTCGTGTCAAATTTTTAAAACACTTTTATTAGTTTATTTTGAGAGAGAGAGAGAGAGAACGAGCTGGGGAGGGGCAGAGAGAGAAGGGGACAGAGTGTCTGAAATGGGCTCTGTGCTGACAGCAGTGAACCTGATGGGGGCTCGAACTCACAAACCGTGAGATCAGGACCTGAGCTGAAGTTGGACCCTTAAGCAACTGAGGAACCCAGTCGCCCCTCATGTCAAATTTTTAACTCCTCAAGGGCAAATACCACACCTTACATACATCTACTCCTTCAAGCCATCTTTCTCTTTGAGACTTAGTAAGTCAGAAAGGAGTAAGGAATAGAAGCATGTGCAGTGTGTATACTCTGCTGCCTGTGCTCACTCTTCCACCACCGGTTACTGTTCCCTTATCTCTGGGAGACTTAGCCCATCCTAAGAAAATGTCAATGGCTTTAGTCAATGGGCTCAGTGTCCTAACAGAGCAGACTAAGGGGAGCCAAAGCAGGCTAAGGAAACAATGGTCAGCGTTGTTTTTCCAAGTCTTTCTCTCTTCCCTCCCCCAGTATGGAATCCCTTCCAGGCTGCTTTCCAGATTGGGACCAGGCCCTTACCAGTCCTGTAGAAATGCTTTTGCGCATGATCGTGGTAATAAAACCAGTGAAAACAGCATTCTTTCCCTACTGGCTAGGCTAGAATCATTCCTCACTCTGGGCAAATGGGCAAGTGGAAGTTTGAATAGAGCAACTAGAACATCAGGTCACTGAACCACACTGGAAACACCCAGTGGAGTAGAAGGTCCTTTCTAAACATATAAATTGTATAGACAAAGCAGTAAAAGAGGTGAAAGAAACAGCTACATACTGAAAAATCACTTTATTTTGTTTGCATAATAACAAAATGTTTCTCACTTTTTAATTTATGGTTGTGGAGTCTTACCAAGAATCTGAATATCATCCATGTATGTGTCATTGCCCTCTACTGGATAAATTGGGCAACGTTGTTTCATTTGTGTCCATATAGAAATGTATCAAATGATGGCCCATACTTGCCTAGCTTTGGTATTTTTATTTTTCAATATGTTTCTATATGTAGCATTTTAATTTATTCTGATAATAATGCTTTGAAATAACGAAGCTATTTTCATTCCCATTTTACAGATGAGAAAACTGAGGCAGAGAGTAAACTTATTCATTCAATATATAGATACTTTAAGGAACTACACACAAAGAACTATGCTAGGCAATTTACAAAGATGAATAAGACGGAATCTTTGCTCTGGGAGCTTATCCTGTTTTGTAGACAAGATGTATATATAAGTAACTATAATGAAAATAAAACTTGTGATATATGAATAAATGAAAACAAGATGTATTTATTTCTCACTCTGTGCCAGTTGTTCATATATGTTATTGTATTTTTCCCTTGTAATTGGTATATGTTTTACAAATGACAAAATTGAGGTGGATTGCTTGTTTGTCAACTGCTCACAGCAAAAAAACACCATAGGAAATGGAGAGGGAGAATTTGCAACTCGTGCAAATTGCACAAGTCTTCATGAGGGTGGTGGTGTTTGATCGAGGGGTTGAGAGATGGACAAAAGCAGGCAGGTGTTCCCGGGAAACTCTGCTCACATTGTGAGCCAAGTGTGGGGCTTATTTGGGGATGACAGGTCCTATACAGAGAGTGAAGATTAGGCTGCCAGAAAAGAGCTACTCCTGGTGCAGAAGGTATATCAAAAGGAAGCTTGCTAGGAGCAAGTGGTAAAGCCAGGGTGGGTCTGTATCTGTGCCACTGTGCAGCAAGGACAGGATCTGGGAACCAGGGTCGTGGCTCTGGCCCTGTGCTGGCAGGAAGTGGCAATGCTTGCCTGCATGTGTCGTGAGGCTGCAGGAGGGGAGTCCCAGCTTCTTCTGTGTATGGATGTGGTTACAGATCAGTGGGAGGCTGGTGTGGGAAGTGTGAGCAGGCTGTGACAGGGTGTGCTCCCGGGAGTCAGTAAGGAGTGTCACATAAGGGAAAATAAAAAATCCTTCACTTTCATATTAGAGGTTGCTGAACTGTGGCACCTTCTCTTTCCTTCAACAACCCTGACCAACCTAAAAAGCAGCATGTAAAATAAAAAAAAAAAAAAATGAAGAAACTGTAGCGAATGAAACAGGGCTTTCTTTGTCCTTTGAACGTGATGACAAGCCTCATTTAATAGAGGACGTGGGTGATTTTTGCCTAGAGTTTTGCTTTTATGCTCGACAATTTCTCAAGCCCTCCAGAGTAAACCCTTACCACCTTTCCTGTGTTCTGTTCCTGGTGGCTTCCCAGAGAGTCTCAGGAACAGAATAAATGACAGGGACCACAGAGAGTTCTCAGTGCTTAAAAGGCCATGGCCCTACTTCCAGGGGGGACTAAAGGGCAGGGGATGCATGCTAGAAGAGAAATGGAAGGTACAGAAAAGCTAAATGGGTATGATCCTTTGTGTGACTAAAAGAAGCACTAAGTTAGAATTTGCTTTTCCTCTGAAACTCTTCTGTTAGGACTCCTTCAAGCCACTGAGAAAGTAGGCAAGAAAGAAAGACAGGAGGAAAGGAAGAAGGGAGTGAGACAGTGAGAAAGACCTAGAGACAGATAAGTAGGTAGGTAGGTAGATACAAACATACAAACATAGACAGATGCAGAGAAAGATGACAGAGACAGACACACAAACAAAAATGAACCTTGATTAATCATGACACTATTATAACTTTTCCTAAAGAAGGGGCCACTTCTATTGACTCAGTCTTAGCCCTCAAATAATGTACTGGACTGGACAGTATGCTCAGTTCTCTGTTTCATGCATACTTATTGAAAACTTATCGTATCCCTCCATTTAGTTATTCACCAAGAATCTATTGTATGCCTACTAGGTGCCAGAACTGTGCCGGAAGTGAGATATACAAAAGTAGATAAGCAAGATCTTTCCCCTTAACTAGCTCAGAGCCTTTGCCCCACTAGGGCTGTGCATCCGAGGTGTTTGGCAAATGTTGGACCCAGCTGTGCTGGTGTCGCCTCGTCTCCAGGAGGGCTGGGACCTGGGAGTACCAGTTCTGCCACTTCATTGTCACTAACAAGACAACACATAACCTCAAGTCAGATGATAGTTTGTGACTCTTTGTCCTTGTTAGGACCTATCCATAGCTTTGAGTTTGGGAGAGGGAAACATGCCATTGGCATAGAAGACACAAAGGCACACAAGTCCAGATTGTTGCCACTCCGACTGAGCAATAAACTATTCTCATCTGCAACTTGCCGCCACCATTCCCCTCACAGCTCTGTCTCTATTGTTAGCCAGACCCACATGGTGAATGCGGCTACAATGAGATTCATTTCTTCCCCACTCTTGAGATACCAAGCTTCTTCTCTCTCCCTCCCCCTGATACGTGTTTCTGGAGAAGGGAGGGCTGAGCTACTGTGGACACTGAGCAGGAGGCAGTGTAGCCTTATATCATCAGGAAAGGCAAACTGAAGTGGAGGGGGCCATGTTGATCATTTAAAGCAGAAAAATAAATGCACTTGGAGGATCAGTCCTTTGCCTTTGATGCACTTCACCAACACTTTTGTCTTGTTTTCATTTAAGTGGCTTTCATTTCTCACATCATGTAAGATGTCTAAAGAGGATGAGGTTCCAGGGAGGTCACAAAGTGGGGCATTTTCCTGTGGCTTGAGCAATTTGTTTAAAAAATGTGGATGGAGGAGAGTTTGAAAATGGTTGAAAGCTAAAGCTGGGGAAATGGTATAAGCTAAAAAAAATGGTCTAGAGCTTTCAGATTTTTTTTTTCCTTTTAAAAATGTGTTGAAAGTTTGTAGATTCTTCATATCACCAAACTTTGCACACAGACTGACTTCAAAATGGTCTGTTAGATTTCAAACACCATTTAAAAGAAAAATTCAAATGAGTACACAAGGAACTGACACAGAGTACCAATTCTGAGTTTACTTTTCTAGAACAAAAAGAGTTTGGAAAGTAACAACAGCTGCTATCCACTGGCATGATCATTTTGCAAATGGATGTTTAATGTCACAAAAGGAGAAAGGAAACAACTTCATATATATACATAATCCCTTCTGTTTAATCAAGTTCTGTTTTAGGAACACTCACAATATTGGCTGTGTGTTTTTCATTTTGCCAGGGAACCGGTGATGGGGCATCACAGACCAGCCCTAGGCCAGCCTGTGGTAACCCCTGGCCTGTATTCTAAGTTTACTGGTCTCTAAGAAGGCAGCCCAGTATTAGGAACAACTCTACACAGGTCCTCCTAGATAGAATCTTGAGTCTAGCAGCAGATGAAATCTTGGATGTTACTCTGAACCTCAGTTCCCTCATCTGCAAACTGAAGTGCTGCTATTTGCCGTGGGAAACTGTTCTGCTTGTTCGATCAGTCAGTGGGCTGAAGTGCTCAGCAGAAGGCTTTGTCTCAGGCGCTACATGAGATATTTCCCCATCTTCCTTCCCTTCTTTACAGTATGACCTGAACCTTACTCCTTTTATCTCCTGAGACAGCTGGCAGAGGGCCCCAAATTTAGAAGGTACTCAATAAAGGTTTGCTGAATTGAATTTGTATGAGCATGACTCATAACATGGTATTTGTTGCCAGTCACCTTATTTAATAATTGCTCCTTGTCTTGAATCCCTTACAAATTCTGTGCATCTTTTTGGGTTAGGAATGGTACTGTCCATTTTTCTACTATTGCCCTTCTTCCACAGTGCCCAGGATAGCACAAGTTACATCCTAAAGGCTCTGTAAATACTTGTAAACCACTCACTGGAAAGCAGACAGCCTGCCCCTTTCTCTGGGTTCAGTTAAAATCTTCAGCGTGTGTGTGCGTGCACACATACATGCACTTACCCATTTTCATGGGCCTTTTATTTCTAGAAGTCTCAGTCCGCCTTGGAACTCCAGCGATAATTCTGAGTTTACAGACATTCAGCAAGGATGATCAGATTGCACTTTTGGAAAAATCTATTTCAAGTGTGATAGCTTATGTGCCAAGGGCAAGGGTTCTTTCTTTTGCTCCTAATAACTCAACAGGGACAGCAGGCAGTGGTGCTGCTTGCAGGTTCTTCATTCTTCACAGGTGGAGCAGAATTACCTCGTATGGGCAACTACATTTTACTTACTTAGTGGTGATCTGATTACCTTGATCTTAAGCATTTTAACTTTGTGCTATCCATGCCCACAGAGAGTTGGACAAAATGAGAAGGGCCTGTGGAAATACACATCTGATTTTATATTGCAGTTGTATTGGTAATTGCAACTTAACCAGCTTTACTGCTAGTTCTGGAGGGAAGTGAAATTACATGCAATAATAAGATTTTTGAAGAAATGGATATGATACATAACACAAGAGCCTTTCTTGATGAAATAGCTAATACTAAGTACACATCTGGAAGTCTAATAAATAAGTTTTTTATTAAGGATAATTTGTTCAATAGTCAATAACAAAGTAATGAGGAAGGACCATCAAGGGAGAGTGTGCTTTGCCCCTACTTCATTCTGAATTAAAATGATGTCTTTCCCTTTAGTGTATCTTTGGTGGAGGTTTCATAGAGACTGAGATGGGAGGGAGAAGGAACACTGAAAATACCTTTGCAGACCTTCAAGTCTCACAGTCTTCCTAGTGACTTGTACCCAATCATGTCAATACTAGGAAACTCTCAGGGAATGATCCCGTGGTATTGGTAAACTGAACTTGATTCCTAAGACTAGTGTTTTCTTTTTTAATCACCTTGGATACCTTAGTTTGATCAAGAGGTTTTGAACAAACAACTCCAGTGATTTATAGCACTGGTGTTCAATCATGTAAGTCCCACTAGGTTTTTGAAAGTGTCCTTTGTGGCCCACGGTAAAAGTAACCACGTTTTCTGTCATCCAGTTTATTGTTCTGTAATATTTACAGTGCCACTTGTGTGCTAGGGACAGCTTGATTTACTGTTACTAATCTCAAAGTCTTAGTCCTGGCACCCAATTTTTGCTCCAACATATGAGGAGATCAAAATACAAGTACAAAAGTAAAATTGTGTGTGTGTGTGTGTGTGTGTGTGTGTGTGTGTGTGTATACATGGAAGCAACAATTAACTCTGACTAATCCCTCTTAACCCCTCATTCAGCTCTCAATATCAGGACTAAGGGAGCTTTTAGAAGGAAGAGGACAGTTTTCCTTCATGAAAAAATTATAGACGTGCCCTGAACCAGTCTAATTTGTTATTAACAATTTGTTATGCAGCTCTCATCTTTGAATTTATTTAAGCCCTTCCTGCTCCTATTTTTACTTTCAGCTCATATAAATAATTGGCATAATAAATTCCACATGTTACTTCATTTGCAGTTAAGAACTTCCTTTCAAACTTCAAGAATGTTCCTCTAAATTTGCTCTCGTGGGATAGGGGGGAAAGATGCCTCTAATCATTATCTCATCTTAATTTCCATCACTTTCAAACTGTAGCTTTATAATCTTCAAAGCCAGCTTGGCATTGAAAACAACAATGGCAGCAATATTTTGTAGAAACTTTGCCCTAAAAGATAGCATTATCTAAGTGCTCAATTCAGCCATTACTTATGGTGTTGATACTGGCAGCTAGGCAAGGAGAGGCAAAGTAGAGTAAAATGTAGCTCCTGTCTTCCAGGAACTCGCAACTGAGCCAGAGAGACCAGGAGTATAAACTGGAGAATATAATGCACACTCAACTGAGTTATGTAAAACGTTATGGATGGCAACACAGTTGGGGGAGAGATTGCTCCTGAGAGACAGGAATTCATGAAACCTGCAGTATTGAACAGACACTTGAATTTTAAAGTAAGAGGAAGCCTTGTCTAAAAAATAACTGGTGAAAAGCAATAAATACAGGGATTAAGAACATGGGGTTTACAGTCAAAGAGAGCTGGGTTTGACTCATATTTCTGTTGCTTCATAGATGTGTAACCTTGGGCAAATTGCTTTATCTCTGAAAACCAAGGTTTCCTGTGAGATAAAATGAAGGTAATGTTGCTCTCTCCCCCTTAGAGTGTTGTCATAAGGCTCACCTGATATTTTGGGTGTAAAGCCCTTAGCATAGTGCCTGCTTACATTGTTAGCATTTATGTGATCACTGTCATTGTTATAATCACCCAAACAGAGATCTGAGTTGGGGTTTCATTCTGTCTTCAGAGAAGCATCCAGTTGTCCCTTCCCCCTCATGATCCAAATAAAGCATGGCTAGTGTCATAGTTTTGTAAAGGGTATGGAAGGAGGTTGCAGGTGCTGGTGTAAAGGAGACACTAATATACACAAGGATGCCACAGAGCATGGTGTTTAAAGTGTAGGCCCTAGACCTCATATTCATGAATAACTTGTTCAAATGCAGATTCATGGAGCCACCGTTGCATCTACTTACTGGAGATAGGTCTTAGTGTCTATATTTTACAGGCTTTCTGGGGTGATGTGTTTACCCACTAGAGTATGGAAATCCCTTCATATGTTGAGTTAGCTCCAGTCTGCTGAGAACTCTCTGCTCGAGGTTTCCCCAAAATTCTGGAGTTCCTTTTCCCCTCTAGCGCCTCACCAGAACTACCTGCTGACTCCATTTCTAATGTCATGCAATTTTCCATGAGTACTTTTTCATCTTCTACTACAGGTCAGTCTGAGTGAGATTTCAGATATGTACACAGTAGATATTCTGCCTTGTTTCTCACACTTATGCGGCCACCTTAACCCATATCTATTTCTCATTTCTTAATCCCTCTCTCGACTCCCCTGCCACCCCATAGTCTTATCTGAAGAAGTATATAGTAAGTCATGGATATGGAAAAGCTGGCTAGATGCTGACCATTATAGCCTTACAGTTGACCCTTTCTGTATTAGGGACTGTTTATTGACCACATAATTAAGATTTATGTCCAGTCATTTTGTAGATAAATTATTTCACAACTGTCATGGATTCTTAGATTGAGAGGTGTTGATATTTCTGGGACAATGAAGTAAAATGTGTAAAATAAATAGCTACAGGGACAAAATCAAAGATACCAACTTCTGAGGCCTTGGGAGGGGAAACCAAGAGTTGTGGTAAAAGAGATTTGAATCAGTCAAGAGTTCAAGTGTGGCTTCTCCTCCAATTAGCTGGAATTTGATTGAATTCACTTTGCATTTCAGGGCATCCGAATTTCATGTCCATACTTCAGGAATTGGACCAGATAGTATCTAATATTCTTTCCAGCTTTATTATTCTTTGTTTGTATAAGTTTATAATTCCTCCCTAGAACATTCTGAGATTTAAGTGTCATGGTATTCTGGTTGAAGGACACATTCCTAGTATATATCCTGGAATTGATATCTATAATTTTATATATAGTGTTATAATAAATAATAATTACTTTTTGCATCATATTTATATATCACTTTACAGTTTTTAAATTTTTACATACACTATTTCATGATCAAAAAAACCCTCTGAAACATGTTGTGTAGGGATTATTGTCTATTTTTGAAATGAGGACACAGAAGCTAAGAAAGTTAGATGATTCATCCCAAGCCACACTGCTAACACATGACAGAGACAGGACTTAATTCAGTAGTCTTTCCCTCAATCCACACAACTGCTCATATTTAAATAGAGAAAATAACTTTTCTGTGGGTATAAAGTAAGCTTAACAACTGTGAAACCGAAATCTCACCCCAAGCATCACCTCAATGAACCATAGTATCTAATGACGTTAAACAGAAGCTATGACAATCCATGGCTCTCAGGAAGATGGGCATATCTGTTCAGCCTCCTGGGTTTGTAAGATAAAAATGAAAAGATCTAATATATGCATATAACTTTATAGTTTTCAAAAGATGTGTTTTACTATAGAAATATGTTTTTAAAAACAAATTAAATTATTAAAGATGGAAAACTGAAGGTCAGACAGATGCCTACTGATAGAGAGCAACAGAATCAGATCAGATCCAGGTTTCCTGAGTCCTAGACCCTAGTCCCACTCCACTGCATAGGGTGACCCACCGTCCCAGTTTGCTTGAGCCTGATAGATTTCCTAGTGTGTGAAATTTTCAGTGCTCAAACTGAAATTTTCAGGCAAACTGGCATAAAGTTGGTCTCCCTACCATCACACTGCCTAAGTTCGAACACATACTGTCCCCATTCTGATTTTACCACCAGGCAATCAATGGTTAAGTCAACAGGTCTCTGGGATCACTAAGTGACCCATCTTGTTATCAAGATGAAACAGGAATAATAATGATAATTGTGTAACCAAGATCTTGATTATGATACTAATCAAAACATTTGCCATAACAATGTCAATTATCATTAAATAGCATTTCCTTGCTTACAGTATGGGAACCAAGCCAACAATATAATAAACCACCCACGATGGAGTGCAGGGATGTTGCCTTTGTTCTAGAAAAGGACCACATAAAATAAACTCTATAGAATTATTTATAAACTGATGTGATAATTTTTTTTTTATTGTGAAGTCCTTTAAGTACACTTTTGTTAATCCCAAAACAGAAAAGGGTCTTTCACCAGAACAGGAATTGATTATAAAATGTAGCATTTGAAGAAATGGTACTCTCTTCGGTCATAAATAGAAAACAGCCACACAGAATTCTTATTTCTGTCACTTCTTTTATGGTGTGCTATATAGTTACCAAATGCTTTAGAAAACTGCTCTCAGACTGTGTATGTATTTTTGTTGTTGAGGTCTGCCGATTTTGATATCATTGGTGAATTTATTCCAGTCCTGAGCTCTTTTTAACCCCTGTCAACTTTGATTAAGTCAAGTTAGTTCTCATTTCAATATCGACCAAGATTTTGGTCGACAGCAAGAATGACCTCTGGTTTCCTCCCAAGACATCTTAGCTATAAAGTGAATCATAAACTCTGAGAGGTTGGCCTAGACACTGATGTGTTTCTATTCAAACTGAGTCAGGGAACAAAAGGGAGATGGTTTACACTCATGGTACAGGACATCCACAGTAGACAGAAGGAAGGGCTTCCTGGTTTAATGGTTGGGGGATGCTGGGACTTATTCTTATAAGTTGAGGAATCCCCTTAAGTGGAAACCTTGATTGGAGGCAATGTGTAACTAGGTTGTTTTTGGAATACTTCCAACCCACGTCATAATGAATGATAAAGTTTGGAAGGTGAACTGTGAAGTAGGTAGGGATGGGATGCTTATGGGAAGAGGAGAGAGTGACCCCATTTGTAAGGGTGATGATGTCTTGAATCAGTTTCTGTTGTGACTCTAGACTCCTGAAGCTGGCCAGCATCTCTAATCAAGCTTCTTTCAGTCAGGCAGCTGAACTTGCTAGCTTTTATCTCTGTTATATGAGATCATTTTCCTTCTGATTCTTTAAAACAATACAACATGTAAGTGAAAAGAACCATGGGTATTAACAAGCGGAATGTCTTTATTTTACAGCTGAGGATGCTTAGGCTCAGAACTGTCAAAGGATTTGCCCAAAGCTACACAACTGGGAACTTGGAGAGTAAGCCAGAATACAGGCTTCTTGCCTCCTTGTTCTGTGCTTGCTCACTGCTCCTTTCCTCTGGCTCATTTGCTACATTTAGGAGGTATTTTCCCCTCACCGTGTGGTGGTGTGAGCTTATACAAGTAATTGTGGCAGGCTGGTGAACTAAAAAGAAGATAAGTCATCTGTCCTACATGTTTCCTGTTCTAGGTTGGAGTCCCCAGCAGTGCTCAACCCAATGGCTCTGCCTCTCTAGTCTGTCAGTTCTTGATGCCTCTGCCAATGCTTAAGTCATCTCATTTGATCTCAGAGTGAGGGGAATTACTTTGTTCTTCAGGGGCATTGGGGAATAAAAGGTGTTCCCCCAAATAAGAAGCAAATAAGGCTCTGAAGCAAACTGTGTGAACAGATACAAAGTGTGATTGTAACATAATAAAATTGATTTCTAAGAAAGATATAACAGAAGGTAAGAGGTAAGTGCTTAGATGAGCATTATCCTGTATACCCATTCTAATGAAGTTTGGCACCTTTTTGGAGCTCCACTTTAGAATGGATCCTTTGTTGTTGTTGTTGTTGTTGTTGTTGTTGTTGTTGTTTTGAGCTGTGTGGGGCTGTCAGTTTAAGAAATATAGTCACCTATATTTTACCAAAGAAAACCGTTATCCACTAGAGTCATCCATCTTATTGCAGATTTTTTCTGCTTGTCATCTCTATCCTGTCACAAGATGTGACCAATGTATTTTTGTCTTATTCAATCAAATTGAATGTTATGGACTAAGAGTTGACTCCAGACAACTCCTCACAAAGGGTACATTTGAAGGTATTAAAAGGAATGTACACAGGTCCTGGAAACATTTGCAGATAGGTGTGGCAAGTGTTATTTGAAATAATAGGGACACGTTACTGGAATGCATGTGTCAACTTCAGAGTGCTGATTTTGAGGGTAGCATTTTGTGATGTAAAGGTTCTTTTGTATTTGGTGAAACCTCAAATTGTAGTTTCTATACAAGATCATTTATCAGTTGTTTGTATTTAAATATGATAGTTTTGTTAACAGAGTTAGAAAACATGTTAAAACTTATCAGCCTCACCAGGCTCATTGGAACAATTTTAGAAATGACTGCTACTACTAACTAAAGATATGAGAGGCACTTGGGTGACTCAGTTGGTTAAGCGTCCAACTTTGGCTCGGGTCATGATCTCACATTTCATGAGTTCAAGTCCTGCATTGGGCTCTCTGCTGTCAGCACAGAGCCAACTTCAGATCCTCTGTCCCCCTCTCTCTACCCCTTCCTCACTCTCTCAAAAAATAAATGAATGTTAAAATTTTTTTTGTTAGATATTTTTGTTTTCAATTGTTTTAAAACAATTCAATGAAAATTGGAGTTTGGTCTGAGACCAGGCTGTCTAGTTGATCAAATATCTCTACTTTGATATGGAATTATATTCAATCACTGTGTCTGGGTGCAGATATTCTTATTTTTTAATGTTAATTTATTTATTTTGAGAAAAAAAAAACCTAGAAAGAGAGCAAGCATAAACAGGGGAGGGGCAGAGAGAGAGAGAGAGAGAGACAGAGAATCCAAAGCAGGCTCTGTGCTATAAGCACAGAACGGGACTTGATCCCTTGAAACACGAGATCACAACCTGAGCTGAAATCGAGTCAGATGCTCAACCAACTAAGCCACCAGGGCCCCTGGGTTCAGATATTCTTAACAGTGTAGACAGATAATTTGATTAAAATACACTCAGATAAATGAGCTATTTCTTTTTTTTTTTTTTTAATATATGAAATTTATTGTCAAATTGGTTTCCATACAACACCCAGTAATGAGCTATTCCTTAATTAATAGTTTATTTGTTAGAAATCATCCAACCTCTAGAGTCTAATCGCCATGTTGTTCAAAGGGTGTGTATAGGCACTTGGGGAAGATAAACTTTTTCTGTGCAGAGAAGTCCTATCCTTTGCAGGTTGTGTGGCATCCCTGGACATACTCTAAAAACCAGAGGAACTCAGGAAAATGTATGTAAAACAGAAATGCTCCACACATTTCCAAATGCTCCTTGTGGATAGGAGAGGAGGTGTTGCCTGTGGTTGGAAACTTCTGATCAGATAAAGATAATAAAAATGGTGATAAAAAGAATGTAGAGCTTATTAGTTGTGTGGCCCAGAGCAAATTACTTATCCCTGGGCCTCAGTTTCTTCATTTGTGTAACGAGAATAATAATAAGTATCCTCATAAGATTATTGTCAATGTGATTATAATTAATGAATATAATAATGCACATAAAGTTCCTAGTGAATCACCTCATGATTGGTAGGCAAACAGTATGTAATTAACTTCTATTCATTCTTTCTCTTCTTCATTTAAAATTTTCCTTTCGTAGGAAGGGCTGGACTTGACTTCTGGACAAGCAGGGCTATTGTGGTGGATGTGTCCAGACATGAAACAGAGGGCCTCAGAAAATCTGTTCAGGAGTGTATATATTCCAGCAATGGAACATGGTGTCTAGTGTAGATTTGAGAATCTCACTTGGTTCCATCCTACATGCACAGTTCACTTACCTGAACATTTAACTTTGACATCAATCATCAATTTGTCATATTGTCCAGCAAATCAGTTTCCTATGAATGTGTTTTATCTGTTGCAGACCAGCTTGTGACCAGCAAGTAACCTCCAAGGAGTAGATGTGACTCTCAGATTTTCTCATTTCAGACAATGTGTTTTGGGATAGGAAAAAACAAACAAACAAACAAACAGACTGAATAGGTGCCAGTCATTTTCCTGAAAAGTTGGCTTCCAGTGTAATTCCAGTGTCGGAATCCTTTATTTCTCTTGAAATGCAAACTCTATAAAATAGTCAAAGTGGAATTTTACACCACACCCAGCTTTTGGTGTCTCCCTCCCTGAAAATGGACAGCAGCCCAGAGAAGAGAATGTTCACTACAAGACCCATTGTTTCCAAGATTCAGTAAACACTTAAGTGAAAATCCACTAGTGTTAGGACAAGGCCATGGAGACTAAGATGAGTTGTATGGACAGCCTAATACATAGATTAAGAGTAATAATAAAAACAATGACTGTAATAATAATGATTCAAATGTTCTGGGTAGTGTTTCAGAACATCAAAAATATTAACTAATTTAACTCTCGTGATAATCCTATGACAAAGTCACTATTGTTTCTTTTTTACAAATGAGAAATTTGAGGCCCAGAAGACTGTTGTCAATACAACCAGTAAATGGTGGAGCCAAGGGTGAAACCAGGCTACCTGGTTTAAAACTCTAGCCCAGAGAAGGGCATGCCTCACTGTCTAGAGGACTAGAGGAAAAAACTTCACAGAATGGCATCTTGATGTTATGTCTCAAAAGATGAATGGGTATTCTCCAGGCAAGTATGGCAGGGAGTGGTTATGCTAGGCAGAGGGAATAGAATCTGAACAGATTTAAAAGCTTTTAACACTAAGTCTGCTATCACACAGTGCAAATGGATAATGTCAGGAAGTTTAACATAGAGACTAATTTAATAGTGTGAGTGGGATTTAAGGATACCACTAAGGGGTGTGAAGTCCCAGAGCTATTAACATTAGAAAGTTATTTCCACCTCAAGGCCTAAAGGGGCAAAGGAGTGAGGTGAAGGTGTGACTCTCCAGGACCACAAAGAGTAACTGTATGGAAATAGGATCAGGACAGGAGCCTTTGGTAGAGGAATGCAGCCAGTCTACAGCAACCTAGCATAAAGGGAGCAGGGAATACATCCCCAAATCCATGCTCTTCTCATATTCTAGGCTTCTACTTGTGCTGCACATTGGCTGAAACCAGCTAAAAGCCCTAGGGCCAATGAATCCATAGACACTGTCCGAAATGGTCAGCCTCTCTGGGTACAGAACAGGACAGGAACATTGGACAGTGGATCTGGAGGGGCAAATGGACAATCTCTAGAACACAGAGCCAATACACTATGAAAGAGTTTTGACATACTTTTGAACGGTTTTGTACAAACTTAACTTTTGAGTAATTTCCAAATACCAAGTTTGGATCTACTGCTGACTGACAGTAGAAAGCCTATCTCTTTCCCTAGAGAAAGAAGATCATAAAGCCATAGTTATATTTGATGGGGATCTTTTCCCAGATGTTTCTGAAACTTGACCCCATACCAATACAGTAGTAACTTAATACCAGCTCACATTCAGCAGGTTCAAAAGTAACTTTTTTCAATTGCCCCTAACTTAATTAATATTTTCATAATTAGCCAGGAGACTTCCTGAGTGAAGATGAGATATTTGGATACTTGTAGCTATTAGTGAATTATCTGGGCACAAAAACAGCCCTATGTTTCTTTCAGGCAGAAAAATAAAATAAGTTACTTTCATCTGCTTCTAATTCAAAAGTAGACAGAGTGAATTTGATTCAACATTATAAAAAAAATCACCTTTTGGCTGAGATCATGCATGGAAAAAATCAACCCCAAAGGACGGAATTTTGGAACATAATATGCAAGCAAAAAAGTGAGCTGGATAAAAAGGAAGGAAGAATATTCCAGTTGAAATCTGTAAATAATATGAGCTTACCTGTTAATGTTCACTTGTGCAAATAATCTAGGAAGAGAATTACAGTGCTACCACCAAGGAAGATGGAATACCTTCCCCTATGGAGAAACTGAGCAGGGTTAAGATAATTGAGCTATTCAGTAATAATTATTAACATTTGTATTTGCCCAGACACTGTAATAAGTATACCTATTTAATCCTCTCTATATAAGGTAAGTTTTATTATTAGGTTCATTTTACATACAAATAAACTAAGAGTTGTAGAGGCTAAATGACCTTTTCAAGGTTTTATGCCGATAAATGACTTAGTTGAGCCATAAAGTCAGAACTTCTTAATTCTATAGGTCAGCATAATTTTGTTTAAAAAAAAAAAAAAAAAGAAAAGAAGAAATGGCAAGGTAACACTGCCATAGACATACTGGTTTCCAATGATTTGAGTTAATTGATTAGAATATCTGGTGAACTTGAAAAGAGAGCCAATTACCTGTCACCTCTGTGGGTGGATGTACAGTGTCTTTCTTTACTATATTTCTGAACTTACATTTCCTGAGTAGAGCTCAGAACCACTTTAGAACTTTAGAGCTGTTAAGATACCAAAGCTAGGACAAAGCACAGAGTATTTATATACGTATGTATACATATACATACATATGCATATATACATATATACACACGCACACACTCACACACACAAAGAATATATCAACAGCCATGATTAGTCCAAGGCTGACCTTGGCCTCTGTTGTGTTTTGGAGAAAGGTGCCTCCGGAATTTTGTGAAGTGGGATCTATGTTTGTCCCACGGACTAACAGCATCATAGGTTGGTAATATTCCCTGGTATACCTGTTCTTAAAAAATAGTTATCAATCAACTGATACTGCTAAAAATGTTTATTAAATTTAGTAGATTTGTGTTCAGTCAATTAGCACAGGTAAAATATGTGCTAAGTCAATTAGATTTTCAGACTAAAACATCTCTTGAGATTTGTGTATTTACATTTATTGATGTTGCCTAAACTAGGAGCTTCTTATATCTGCCATTCTGGGATTAGGTAAATAAGTCAGGCATATACAAAGCCCTCAGTGAGGTAGTCACTTCATGAGGTAAATGTTTGCATGCTCACATAATCCTTTTTATAACAATTGGCCTTGATTAGTTTCCCATTTAATTTCTATATTTGTATATTGAAAAACACTTATTAATACAGAAAGGATTTCTGGGCCAATAAAGTGGCATGTTAAGTTTGTCCCTTTCTCCCGCCCTTCTTTTCTTTGAGATATATATGATTGCTATTGGTGATGTATGTAGAGGCATGTACCGTATCGTGGATTATGGTACACAATTATTTACCACACTCACATAAGAGGGGTGGGAGGGCAAATGGACAACCTACAAAAGATCTAACCTCACCGGGAAATGCTGGCAGAGAGGGAAATAACCTTCACATTCCTACCACCTTCCTAGATACGTACATTGAGGCACAGCCCCCTCTGCCTGTCGGGAAAGTATGAGGCAATCTAAGATAAGGGCATCATTTGACTTTGACATTGGGCCTACTGGTCTGCCTTGGTGCTGCTTCTTGTGTTACCTGAGAGTTCGCCTTTGGGAATTTGTAAAATCAGAGGCATTATTTCCAGATAATGCTGTGTTACCTGGGAAAGAAAGATGGATAAGTGGTCTGTCAGCAAATATGAGCTGTCTTTTTTTTCAGATTGATGTGTGGTGCTTCAGGCCTCAGAGCTTGGGAGTAGGACAGAGTCCTTGACTGGGGGCTTGGGTCTGCCTTGACAGAGACAAGGAGAAACCACTGAGGAGAGAGCTGAGGCTGGGCAAAGCCTTCAGACCAAGGAACAAGAGTAGTGGCTGCAGGCATGAGGGCTTTTCATCAGGTTAGAAAATTGAAAGGGAATGAATTAATAAAAGATCTTGGAGTGTGACCAGATGTGGGAAGATCCTCAACAAATAAGTGAACTTTTTTTTCCTGTTTGCCAGTTTACCTTTTGGTCAGATCTGTCTATAAGGGCAGTGTGGCCTCTAGTAATTTATGACTACAAGTATGCTTCTTTATTCCGTATTATGTATTTGATTTTTTAAAATATTAATGTTTATTTATTTTTGAGAAAGAGAGAGAGAGAGCATGGGCAAGGGAGGGTCAGAGAGAGAGGGAGACACAGAATCTGAAGCAGGCTCCAGGCTCTGAGCTATCAGCACAGAGCCTGGTGCGGGGCTCGAACTCATGAACAATGAAATCATGTTCTGAGCTGAAGTTGGACGCTCAACTGACTGAGCCACCCAGGCACCCCTCCATATTACATATTTGTACAAGGAGGTTGACATAAAGAGACAAGAACTCAAGTGCTGTTTTATTTCTGTCACTAACTCGAGGACTTTGAGTTTGATCACTGTCTCTGCCTGCACCTTTTTAAATTAAGGTTTACATCTGCCCTACCTCACTATTGCAGTGGAAGATTTTTAAGTGACTTTGAGAAATACAAAATGTTAGATCAGTGTAAGAATAGGCATGGTAAAAAATTCTTTTTCAAAATCTCTTATTATTTACTTAGGACTATATGATCACCATACATAGATTTCTATTTTCATACAGATGTGCATATTATCTGCATATATGCATCTGAATACAGACCTACATATGCATTTAGTTTCCTCTTTCTCCTCACTTAATAAATCACTGTTACCAACTGATAGAAAAAGAAAGAAAAACATTTTCTAAGAGGTTAAGTAAATAACAAGATGTAAAAAAGTAAAAAGATAATGTATGAAAATAAAATAGACAATAATTGGAAGATTGGGGGAAAAATGTTAAAATGTCCATGCTACCCAAAGCAATATACAGATTCAATGTAATCCAAAACCAATAGCATTTTTCACAGAAATAGAACAAATAATCCTAAAATTTGTACAGAACCACAAAAGACCCTGAATAGCCAAGATAATTCTTGAAAAAGAAGAACAAAACTGTAAGTATCACAATCCCAGATTTTAAGATATACTATAAAGCTGTAGTCATCAAAAGAGTACGGTCTTGGCACAAAATTAAGCATATAGGGGGGCGCCTGGGTGGCTCAGTCGGTTAAGCGTCTGACTTCAGCTCAGGTCACGATCTCGCGGTCCGTGAGTTCGAGCCCCGTGTCGGGCTCTGGGCTGATGGCTCAGAGCCTGGAGCCTGCTTCCGATTCTGTGTCTCCCTCTCTCTCTGCCCCTCCCCTGTTGATGCTCTGTCTCTCTCTGTCTCAAAAATAAATAAACGTTAAAAAAAAATTTAAAAAAAAATTAGGCATATAGGTCAATAAAACAGAATAGAGAACCCAGAAATTAACCCAAGACTAGATGTCAATTAATCATCAACAAAGGAAGCAAGAATATGCAAAAAGAAAAAGACAAGTCTCTTCAATAACTGGTTCTGAGAAAACTAGACAGCTACATGCAAGAGAATGAGACTGGACCACTTTCTTACAACACACATGAAAATAAAACTCAAAATGGATTAAAGACCTAAACATGAGACCTGAAACCATAAAAATCCTAGAACAGTACACAGGCATAATCTCTCTGACTTCAGCTATAGCAAAGTTTTTGTAGGTATGCCTACTGCGGCAAAAGAAACAAAAGCAAAAATAGACTGTTGGGACATATAAAAAGCTTCTGCACAGCAAAGGAAACAATCAACAGAAAAGAAGATAACCCACTGAATGGGAGAAGATATTTGCAAGTGACATATTCAGTAAAGGGTTAATATCCAAAATATATAAAAAACTTACACAATTAAACATCCTAATGGAAAAATGGACAGAAGACATGAACACACACTTCTCCAAAGAAGACATACAGATGGCCAACAGACACATGAAAAGATGCTCAACATCACTCATCATCAGGGAAATGCGAAGATATTACCTTACACCAGTTAGAATGGCCAAAATAAAAAACACAAGAACAAGTGTTGGGGAGGATGTGGAGAAAACAAAACCCTTGTGCACTGATGGTAGGAATGTAAACTGGTGCATCCACTGTGGAAAACAGTATGGAGGTTCCTCAAAAAATTCAAAATAAAATTACCACGTAATCGAATTATTCCACTCTGGGTATTTACCCAAAGAATATGAAGACACTGACTTGAAAAGATATATGCACCCTGTGTTTATTACATCAATATTTGCTATAGTCAAGATATGGAAGCAGCCCAAGTGTCCATCCATAGATGAATGGATGAACATGGTGTGATATATGTTTATATAATGGAATATTACTCGACCATAAAAAAGAATGACATCTTGCTATTTGCAACAACATGGCTGGATCTAGAAGGTTTAAATGCTAAGTGAGATAAGTCAATCAGAGAAAGACAAATACCATGTGATTTCACTCATATGTGGAATTTAAGAAAGAAAACAAATAAATAAAAAACTAGACTCTCAACTATAGAGAACAAACTGGTGGTTGCCAGAAGGGTGGTGGGGATGCGTGAAATAGGTGAAAGGGATTAAGAGCACACTTACTGTGATGGCCTGGGCACTGAGTAATGTATAGAATTGTTGAATCGCTATATTGTACACCTGAAACTAATGTAACACTGTTATGTTAATCATACAGAAATTAAAATGAAAAAAAAATTTTAATTAAGAAAAAGAAGTTTAAATAAATTATGTTTATACTAAAAAATAAGGAACTGAAAACCTCAGTAAATACCTTATAAGGTATTTAATTTGGAGGTTTTAGGGCAGACAACTTAGGAAAGCTTTTTCTCACTTAACTTCCTATAATGGGTGTGTACAGAAAATAATTTGGTCAACCTATGGAATAGCTTTTCTGTAGATTCTAGGCCCTTTTGTTAAGTCTGTAGAAAAACTGCCTCACCAACAAAATATGAGAAACCACTTCCATTTTCCCCACTGTAATCTGTTCCTTACTGCAGGGTCAGTGTATTATCAAATATGGAAAAAATGGTTCCTTTAGATGTAGTCAGAGGGGCAGTGATTTAACCCACCTCATATTATCCTCAGCTTGCTGGCTCTCAGGGATCATGTGAACATTTTAGAGAAGTTCCCTCGGAAATGAGAGACTTGTGTAAAATAGGATGTGTGCAAGGAGTTTTTCTTTTGAAAAAAAACGAAGGCAATTAAAAGCATAAGTATGATATTTTTAAAGACTTAATTGAATTGAAATTAATTGAAATTAGAATTAGAATTAGAAATAATCTACTATAAATTTGGTATCTGGAATTGCGAAAATAATAATGCACTTCTAGAATGAAGCATTCAAATAAGACAAGTACCTACGGAATGATGAAGCTGACAGCATAAGGAAGATAGGAATTAAAGAAAAGTAGTAACTGTGTGAAACACCCCTGTTGCAGAACCTAGGCTGAATGTGTATTTATGTATAATTAACACGTATATTAGCTTTCTGAAACAGAAGCTTTTTGTGGACCAAGACCCTCAATTAAATAGCACTATGACCTGGTTGATGGGATTGTCCTTTAATTGGGTAAGCTTATTGGATTTAAATATAATATGTACTGATACAATTTGCTAATGGCACCGTCTTTACAATGAATTGACTATGTATACTGATAGGTTAGCTATACACACTTAACATGGTTACTTGTGCATACTTAAAGGATGGTTTAATTACTCATGTGTTGGCAGCTCCACTGTTAAATGTCTGGCAACTCTTGATAGGTGTCAGTACTCTTGCCAACTGGCCCTATACATAGGGAGGATCTAATGTCAACAGGACCCTTCCTCCATCTGTGTGCTAATACTATTTGGCTGATGGGGTACCTGGGTGGCTCAGTTATTTGAGCATTTGACTTTGGTTCAGGTCATGATCTTGTGGTCGGCGTGTTCGAGCCTCACATCAGGCTCTGTAAGTCAAGCTTGGAGCCCGGAGCCTGCTTCAGATTCTGTGTCTCCCTCTCTCTTTGCCCCTCCCCTATTCATGCTCTCTCTCTTCCTCTCTCTCTCTCTCTCAAAAATAAACATTAAAAAATTAAAAAAAAATTCTATTTAGCTGACACCTGTTGATGAAAGCATTATTCCTCCCCTGCTGGAAGAGAAAAAAAAATCCAATCTCTTAGGACAAATAAGATTCCAGAGGAACTCTATATCCTCCCCTGCCATCTTCAAGTATGCTTTCCTGATCAGAAAGACAAGCGACAGTAAATCCCAATTTTCTTCCATGGTGGTGATCCCTCCCTGTTCTTTCCTACTAAATCCTAGTTGCTGGAAGGTGACATTAAAGCTTGTGTGTTTCCTGCACTTACATTGTCTAACTTTGTATACAGTCACAGTTATTCAAAGGAAAAAGAATCTGCTTGTAAATTTGTCTCTGGACTAGAAAATTAATGCATTCTTTGCTAAAGTATATTTATCAATTTGTTACACTGTAGAAACTGAACCATTGCTTTAGGAAATTAAAGCTAGCATTTTGCCATGCAATCACTATTCAGTGTTATTGGGGATCCTATGGTAAGAATTTTCATGGTATGTTGGAGCTGACTTTTGGCATAAGAAGATTTAAGTTCCGCTATTTATTTATTTGTTGTTTGGCGAGTCATTTCACTTAACTTGAACTGTGGACTCATCAGAGGTAGGGGGATGATAATAATAAGTCTTATATCATGAGTTTTCTTAGGAATCTGTGAGGTACTAGTGAATTTGCTTTGTTAGCAGATTCTAAATTGTCCTCAGTGATTTTGTACCCCTTAAGTGAGTAATATCAATTAAGTTTTGCACACTTCATGCATTACAAAATAAAAATGTTTGTAGCTTGGTTCCTCCTGTGTTATTTATCTTCACAGATTGTCTAGAACCATTCAGTTCTTTAAGCTGTAATTTTAATAACCTTTTTAAACAAACAAACATTAAATATTGTGTTCCATGATAAAGCTATGGAGGTCTCTGATGGTTCCATTTCAACATGTTCCACTGGCAGCACATAATGAGTGCTCAGTAAATATGTTCTGAGGAAATTCTGGAAAGACAGCAACTAGAGCATATGGCCCTGGCTCTCATTCCTTCCTATCTTAGTCTGCAGCATGAGGCATCAATGAGGGGAGGCAAACTGGTAGACCCTGGAGGGATCTTAGATTTCATTTATAGGGAAAGAGCAGGTCCAGTATTTGGTTATATTTGGTAAAAGTCAGGACACTAGTTATAGAGAGGAGGTTTTGCTTGTCCCTGAAGACTGAGGAGAAGTCCGGAATTTTATACCAGCCAGAATGGTCAGCTGACATAAGTTTCTTCAACAAACGTTGTGCCAGCCAATTTTTGTCATCTTGAGAAGGCTTGCCTGGTTTAGCCAACCCTGGAGGACATGGGTAGGGGTAGTTATGTGGGTTCACAGAGTTATTCCCAGTTCCTCAGATTGGGAGAGAGCTGTTACATGTACCTAGGAGGTCCAGGAGTAGAAAACCTTGGCAGGGGGTGGAGAATTTGACAACTTGTTCTCTGATGACCCATAAGGATGGAGGCTGCATTGTTCAAAAGACTGTATAGTTTAACTGGACTCCCCAAAGCTTATAATGATGCAAAGACAAGTTACAACTCAAGGGCACTAGCAATCTGAGAGGGGAAAACCTATCTGATTGTCTGATAGTCTGTAACAGGCAGCCCCCATTGAAGTAAAGGTAATAAAAATGTCAATTAAGCTCTTTCATAAAAACTACTAGAGCTCCAAAGTGAGTAAAGTTGGAGCACAAAAAAAGGACTTCTATTTTGAATGTAGGAAACATGGTCCATGACTTAAAAACTCCAATAGAACATTTTTCTTTTGAAAAAGAAGAGAGACCTGTTGGAAACAGAAATGGGGAATGGAAGATCATCAGAAGAAATAGCTCATCACGCAAACAGGCAAAGGTACAAAAACCAAGAGAGGAAAGCAGGAGGCTGAGAGGGCAGGTTCAGGATTAAGGTGCAATCAGTGGGAGTTCCAGAGACAGGAAAGGGGATACTTATGTAGATGATAGAAGAAAATGTCTCTGATCTCAGAGGAACTTGAGTGAGATTAACTGAGCTGACTTAGTCTCAGGCAGAATTAAATAAAAGACACACATCCAGGATATTACTTAATCTAAGAATAAAGAGAATGTATCATAAGCCTGTACCCAGAAAGAACAATTCACTTACAAAGAAGAGGGGATCATCAGATTAGCATGAGAGTTCTCATTTACAATTCTGGAAATCCAAAAATCATGAAATATCAGTGACCACTTAGGACAAAAGGAGAGAAATGAAAGAAGATGCCATTTATCTAGGGGAAAATTCACAAACATAGTTTAAATAATTAATGATTAATTCATGATCACAAGGCAGAAATGAAGAAAAGTAAAAATTTTTGTTAAGCAGCAAATCATGCAATACATAAGTTAGTATAAAGGGTGGAGAAGTGTCAGAAAAGTGTATTTGTTAAATAATGATTTTTTGAAACAGAAGAGGCATTCTGTTGTGGGAGAAAATAAAGCCAATAACCTGGAACTGAAGTTTATCTAAACAAAATCTAAGAGTTGGGAATAAGAATGGAACATAGGACAGTGACTCTGCAAATAATATTTGATCTTGTTGAGCTGAAGTGCAATGAGGAAGAGTTGGAAAACTACTTCTCAAACTCATATATAATAATAGAAGAATAAAAGACAATAAAAAGCATAGTAGAATTTCCAAATTATTAATACAGAGAAAGGAAATGAAAAGAAAAGAAACCCAAAAAATATTAAGAAAGGGAAAAGAGGAAATGATTACAAACCATGATACACATTAAACAACATGGAAGGAGTAAAATGCCTCATTTAGTTATTCCATTAAATACAAATGGAATGAAGTCCTCTTTCCAAGTACAGGATGCATGAAGGGTGGTCAAATAATACTGATATTGATCTCCTACAGTGAAGACAAAGACATAAATATTTTGTTGCCTGAGTGAATTTATATGCGTGATTTTCTAGATTTATCACCTCAGATTAATATGTCCACTATGCCATACAACCCCTTTTGTGAGTGTAGCTAAATATTTCTGTTGTGTGTCATCTCCATAGCAAGGGATCCCTGTGTCAGCCCTTTGTGGTGGACCTTGCTCTCCCTGAACCACCCCACAGGTGGGAATGTGAACCATGGGGCACAGAAATCACCCATGAATTGTGGGCAGAGGTAGGCCTCAATTCCAATTCTGTCTCTGCCTTTCACCTCTTGTGTAGTTCTAGAACAGTGACTTCATCTCAGTGAGAGGTTCACTTTCCTCACCTTTGTGATGCAAATATTGATCTGACATTCCTTTTTTTGTGTGTTTATTTATTTATTTTTGAGAGAGAGAGGCCAAGCCTGGGAGGGACAGAGAGAGATAGGAGGACACAGAATCCAAAGCAGGCTCCAGGCTCTGAGCTGTCAGCACAGAGCCTGATGTGGGGTTCTAACCCACAAGCCATGAGTTCATGACCGGGGCCGAAGTCAGGTGCTTAACCGACTGAGGCATCCAGGTGGCCCTCAAATATTGATCTTGAACAGTCATCATGAGGATTATATTTGTTGGTTTATGTAGAATTCTTTGTAAATTTCTGGCAGCACATAGCGGGCATTCAGTGAATATCAACTGTTTGTTTCTCTGTGTCTGTCTTCTAGACTCACCTAATAAATCTTTGCAAATAAAATTCACAGATTGGGGTATGCCATGCCATATCATTCAGGCTTGACATAGCCAGGAAAAAAATATGAAAAGACAGAGGATCATAGAGACTCCAGAAATCTTCCCACACTTTAGATTGTGGTTTTGGTGATGCAAGAGATAGCAGACAGTGCACCTGTTTAAACAATGAAAGTCATGCCAAGTTAAATGTATCCAAAGGCAAAATTTCCAATTCAGTAGTATCTCTTTAGACTTCCTTTCATGTTTGCTTGAATATTCTCTGGTAGCCACTTATACTCCATTTTTAAGTATAGCTTTGACAATAATTTATATCTCATAGTTATGATATTCCCTAGATGCCATCACTTAAGATGATTGAATAATTCCAAGTTTATCCCTCTCCTCTCTTTCCTTTGCTGTGTCTTTTAAAATTGTCATTTTGAATAAATCTTTAAAAAGCTGTCTTGGAATTTCAGTTTAGTTCATTTCAACAAAGACTTAGATGTCTATTTTGCAGTGGACCCTATCAGGATGAGGATTTCAAAAGCAAATGAAACTTGCTCCCTGACCTTGCAAAATTCAGTGCATAATAACATAAGCAAGTAAATAAACAATATAATTATAGGAGGTGCTAACATGCATAGACAGAAACCCAAGGTTTTAGAAGAACTTTAACTCTGACTTGGAGGATGGGGGGGCGGGAATCTGTGAGCCTAGTCTTAAAAGAGGGTTAGATTTATGAAGGTAGAGTAAGTGCAGTAAAATGGAGAGATCATAATGGTGAAGAAAGAGAGCTAAGGCAAGGTAGGCATTGACAGCAAAGAAATAGTGGAAGCAAAAGCCCAGAGACCATTGAGAGCTTTGTCGAGTGCCTATGAATGCTGCTAAAAAAAAATAATAACCCTTACTAGAACCTCATGGCAATGACTACCCCAAAGGCCTGGGCTCTGTGATTCCTTAACTCCTTCTTAACCAGAAGTGTCTGTGATTCTGATTCCACTGACAAAGTTCCTAGGGATTTTGTTGTTGAGAGACATGTTCTCCTGAATAGAGACTATTAGAATCTCTGGGATGGGTAGAAGCATGTGCAGTTTTGAAAGCATCATGTTGTTATTCTCTCCATTAAGAATCACTACGATAAACTGAGGTTCAAGGATTCATCCCCCTCTGTCTTCAAAACCAGTTACTGAATAGATCCACATCCCCCAGGCAAACAGAGGTTATCTCTTTTCAAGAGTCAATGGACACCCCCTTCAATCTCCTGGATCTACTCTCTTGGCCACCTTCCAGTTCTTAAAATCTCCACTCTGCTGGCACCAGGTAAAACCTCTTGTTTTTATTGGCCACATATTCTCTGGCCCAAATCCCTGCACTTTTGTGTCATGCAAAAACTCATTCATGGACATAAAACAGATTTTTTTAAGGTTTTTATACTAACTGCCAGGACCAGAAGGAGCAAAATAGTCATGTAATCACAATGCTCATTGGTTTTTGAAAGGTTTTTCCTGCTTACTTTGAGGCGTTAATGCTAGTTTATTTAAGAGTAAAGTTTTAGGAGTGCCTGGGTGACTCAATCAGTTAAGCTCTGACTCTTGATTTTGGCTCAATCATGATCTCACCATTTCCATGGGCTCTGCACACTGGCCGCAGGAAGCCTACCTGGGATTCTGTCTCTTCCTCTGTCTTCTCCCTGCCCCCACTCGCACACACATGCACATGGTCTCTCTTTTTCTCTCTCTCAAAATAAATAAATTAAAAAAACAAATTTTTAAGTAAAGTTAAAAAAATTTTTGTTTTAATGTTTATTTTTGAGAAAGAGAGAGGGACAGAGCATAAGCAGGGGAGGGGCAGAGAGAGAGGGAGACACAGAATCTGAAGCAAGTTCCAGGCTCCAAGGTGTCAGCACAGAGACAGATGCCAGTCTCAAACCCACAAACCGTGAGATCATGACCTGAGCTGAAGTTGGACGCTCAACCAACTGAGCCACCCAGGTGCCCCAAAAGAGTAAAGTTTTTACAGTTGCAGGGAGGGAAGAAAATAAAAGTGGATTTCATGATACTGGTAATTTTATTGGAAGTATATTTTTTTATGCAAAGATAATGTCATTTTTTGTGTACAGAAAGTATTCATTAAAGTGTATGTATGCATAACATAGACATAAACACGCATGCATATCCTGGAGTAAAAAAAATGAACAAACTCTTCCAATATAAGGTGACATTCAAGGTACAGAAACATCATGTGGGCTTTACAAATCATGCATAGATTATTTTTAAAAAGAAAAAAATTGGTCGTTTTCAAGATTGTTAAAAATTTCATCTTAATATATATCTAAATTTAATTATGTATCTCTTATAGTAGGATTCTATTTGTGGGAGTAAACCGCAGTTTCTCTCTTGTGTATTTAAGCAATTGTTCACATGCCCTGAAGCATCAGAGCTGTTATCCAATACATTTTTGCATAAGACAAGAGTCAATTTCATCATAGTTGGGCAAAAGAATTTTTTTGTTTTGGTAGAGTCTGCCCCCCTGTTCTTTCTTTCATCTCTTGAATCTGACTCTAGTGAAGTCTGCAAGGCCAATCCATTAGTGTTCTCTCCTACAAAGTCCTGGGAGTAGGGCTGTGATAATTTTTTTTTTTTTATTTTCCATTGAGTTGTGTTGTGATTTGATAAAATGAGAGATTTGTTCCTTTACTCATCCTGGCTACAGAAAGGAAAAGCAGGAGCACAGAAATTCCAAGGACCCACTTCTTTCTTTTATATGCCCCCATTTCTCCTGATATTTTATCTTCCAGCATTCATCTCCCCCTCCCTCTGAAAACCCCATGTTTACTTTTGAGCATTGATCAGCCAGTAAAATCTTCAACTTGTCAGCAGATCAAGCTGTCCCTAAATGAGCAGGACAGCTCCCCACACCCCCAAGAGGTGCACAGGTGGCTGTTACAGGGACACTTTTCATAGGCTTTACCAGAGATTATAACTTTATAGATTGGCATTAAGCCTGTAAAGCAATGATGATTCCCAAAAGTTGGAAGAGAAGAATGGGGAGGTACGTTGAATAAGCCTGGATTTTTGCCACTTTGAATTAAGCCTTCTTAAATTCAGAGCCCAGAGGCTCCCTTGTCATTTTGAGATTCATATCGCTGGAGATGATGCTGACTGTGAGTATATGATAAACGATAAAATAAGTTTTCAGGGTAGAAACATTCCTTATTGAAAGAAGGGGTGTTTTAGGAATTGGGGAAATTTTCAAAGTCCTCCTAGCTTGTCAAATAAATGAATGAATAAATCAGTAAATGAATAAGAAAAAATTCAGGTTGAAGGGCAATTCAGTCAAGTTACCCTAACGTAGCCTGTATTTTTGTCTATTCAAATGTGTTTGCCCCAGGGCCAAACAGCCAGCTGTGTTCTGTTGGGTGATGTATGAAGCAGAAAGAACACTGTCTAATTTTTATATCCAGTTGAGCCTGAAGTACCTTGAGATGGGAAGGGAGGTGGTAGATCTCACTCCCACTCAGGAATTCTTATTCATGCAAAAATCACTCATCAGCTATCCTGGTAGCCCTCCCTAATTCCTTTAACCCCTCAACTACTGGGTGGTAACCAGGAGGGGCTTGCCATCTAATTAAAATTAATTGGTTACATGCCAATTAAGGAGGAGGTCTTTGAGGTTTGTTTCTTTGGAGGGGCTGGCTGTGTTTTCTTTATTTTACATTTCCTCTTTAGGCAGTAGTAAATACCCTCTAGTTCTCTTACCATATATTGCTTTCACTTTTAATTTCTTTTAGAATAGTCACCTGTATTGGGGTTAAGTGCTTATGCAAATAAAGGAATAGTAATCACAGACTACTTATTTAGTGATCTCCTTAGGTAGAAATTCTCATTGGAAGTTCTCTCTACCTGGGCAATTTAGCTCAGTCAAAAACTTCTTGGTTTTTATGTGATTTCTGAGAAGTTATTGTTTAGATGTTTACTTCTCCAATCACCACACAAAACATTTATCTAGAACCGTTTAGCAATGATTTCAGAAATAAAATCAAGTACACAAGGAAATTAACAAAGGGCTCTTTGCCTTTGACAAAGACCTAACAGAGAATTGGACGCTGAATTATCTGGCCAATCTCTAGATAATTTTAATTATTTTAATGATATATTTACTTGTGCAGTTCATTGAAATTAGGTCTACAAGTTTTCTCTGTAGCATTTGTAGAGTTAGAAGGAAGACTGAGGCCATATCTAAATAGTGAAATAAATTAAAATTCCAGCGTAGTTATTACAGTGTACTTAGGCTGCTAAACCAATAAATAGGATTGCACTGTTTGGTCCAATTGTGATGCAACATATTAAAGACTGCATAAAATACTTAATAGGTACTAAAAAGTCTGTAAATTTCATAGCCATCTGTAGATAAGAACTTTTAGAAACTCAGATGTTGAAAGAAAAGTGACATATGGGTTTTAAAACAACACTGCTGCTTTCCAGTTCATCAGCCACCAGGATCACAGTGTGCCCAAGCCACGCCTTCTGCTGCATCAGGGGCTGATGGCAAGAAGAAAGAGTGTGCCACATCCCAGCTTTATTAGGGACTCTGCACACCACTTATTGCTTCTGAGTAGTAGAAATGACAAATTCTTCAAGTGGAGCTGTAGTTCCAAATACACTTTGTTTGCTGCACTAGGAAACTCTATTGGTGAAGGGCATGGGTTTTGGAGCCAGACTGACTGGTTCAAATCCCAGTTCCATCCGTGTGTGACCTTGGGCCAATAGCTTAACCTCTCTGTGCCCCACCATCATCATCTATAAAATCGTGATAGAAATGACAGCTATCTTATACACTTACCATGTGGATTAAATGAGTTGATATTTGTAAGGAAACTTACACATAGTAATGCTATTTTTTATACTTTTTATTCTTTATACTATTTTAATACCCTTTAAGATTTAGGTATATATTGTTTCTGTTGTTGTTGTTGCTGATTTTATTTTTAAAAATTTTTAATGTTTATTTTTGAGGGAGGGAGAGACAGAGTGCAAGTAGAGGAGGGGCAGAAAGAGAGGGAGACACAGAATCCAAAGCAAGCTCCAGGCTCTGAGCTGTCAGCACAGAACCTGACATAGGGTTCAAACCCTTGAACTGTGAGATCATGACCTGAGCCAAAGTTGGATGCTTAACTGACTGAGCCACCCAGGTGCCCCATATTGTTGCTGATTTTAAATCAATGTTTTATACTAAGTGATATGCCTTTAGCACAAGTCTCATGTCATTTGTAAAGAAGTTCTCAGCCAATCTATCCCTAACTGATCTCCCATATCCCCAAACTGGAAAGGGAATGAATATTTGCTGAGTACTCACAAAGTGCTTAAATTTTATATATGTTATAACTGTCTCTTTCACAATGAATCTACAAGGTGTATATGATTAGTTCCATATGACAGATAAGAAAACTGAGGAAAACCTAATTTTACCTCTTCTCTTAGTCTTAGTTTGAGCATATATAAAATGAGGACACGGATACTTCCTTCTCAGAATGTCCAACTAAAGTGACTCATAAACCAGGGCGCCTGGGTGGCTCAGTTGTTAAGCATCCAACTTCGGCTCAGGTCATAATATCGTTGTTAGTGAGTTCGAGCCCTGCGCCAGGCTCTGTGCTGACAGCTCGGAGACTGGAGCCTGTTTCAGAATCTGTGACTCCCCCCCACTCTCTCTGTCCACTCCCCAACGCATGCTCTGTCTCTGTCTCTCAAAAAAAAAAAATAAATGTTAAAAAAAAAAATTTAAAGTGACTCGTAAGCCATGAAATCCTATGATTTTAAAGTTCTGAGGAGTAAATATCACTGTTTTATATGAAAAGTTAGTCTAGGGTCTCTGACTCAAATAAGCTACAACAGTAGTACATATAGAAGATACGTGTAATACATAGTAAATGCCCTTTCCAGCCCCCAGTGGTCAGCAGGTTAGTTTCCAGTTAGTTGCTAAAGGCTGCCATGGTGTTCATCTTTGGCAGCTCCCTCTCCTATAGCACTACTGTTGGCTTTTCTGCAGTGATCATAATGGTAGCCCCCAAAGGAATTCTGCTCTTAAGCAAAGAAAATTGGTATGGGAGAGAGTGGTGTGGTAATCATAGTTCTGTTTCCCATATATTTCCAGTCCTCCTCTCTGGCATGTGGTGGGATTAGTACCTGCACTCTTGAGGTTAGATGTGGTCATGTGGCTTGCTTCGGACTATGAAAAGTGATACATGTCACCACCATGAAGCTTATGTGGATGAGCCAGAAATTGTTGTTTCAGGCCATTCATTTTTGGGTTTCTGTTAGGACAGCTTAACCTAACCTATCCTGACTGATGCAAGTGGGAAATGAATTCTTCAATTAGGTTTCCCTGGAAGTTTTGTAATATCAGAGTAGTTACTTTTGAGATCTGCTATGCTGGTTCAGGCTGTAGAAGTGGTTGGAGACAGGAAAATGGAAAAGAGAGAACATAGGAAGTAAAATGTTCCTTGACACCCAGTCAGGTTTGTAGTGGCCACCCTGGCTTGAAATGAGGTGCCTGTTTCTTTGATAAGCATTTGCATTTTATACACAGCTAGGTACTTTTCCACAGAAGCTGCCTATTTTCTTGCTTCCCCACTTTCTGCTAGTAGCACAGTAATTCATTTGGAAGAATGCAGGGCATGTGGTGGACAGTGAGGACACAACAATGGAAAACATGGCTTATTTCAGTCTGGGCCACAGCAAAAGAGAGACAGGATAGAATTGCTTCAAGTCACTCTTCCCAAAAGATTGATCTCAAGTAGTTGCAGAATACTTAAGAGTGTCAAAGGAGCCAGTGTTATGTAAGAGAGACCATTGAATGTCTTACCTCTCATTTTCTCCATTGGGTCAGACTTAGCTAAACCTTTAAATATATAACTGAGCTGAAAACAAGAGAAGGGAAGGGAAAGGAAGGAAAAAGAAAAGTAAAGGAAAAGAAAAGAAAGAAATCCCCCTGGAAATCCCTTCCCTTCAGAAATGGGAAGGGAAATTAAAGCCAGAACACAAATCTCATGAACTGATGTCATCAGTATGAAGAGGGATATCAGATTGGATATAGGCTTTAAAGGCTAAGGAATTGGGCTTGGACACCCAAATAAGGCTGAGATGCGGCTTTAGGCCTGTGTGAGGTAGAGAACTTGAACTTACATAAAGTCAGAACCCTTAAGTGATAGAACTAGAAAGATTCTTCCTACTAGCACAGAGAAGTGACCTGAATGTACTTTTCTGCCCTAGGCTATGGGTGGACAAAATGTCTTCTATGAGAAATTTAAAAACTAGGCTTGCCTATACAAGCTGTGGGTGTGGACTATAATTTTCACTACATGCATTTTCACTACAGGACTTTCCTCAGGGCTATAAATTAATGTAAAATGGTTCCCAGACCAGAGAAATTCCTAGAGTGCCAAGCAAGAAACAAATGCAAAGTTCCTTGTAGCAAGATTACCACGATTTCCAGCTCCCCAGGAGGTGGTAAGGTAAGCTCACAATAAAAATTATAAACCACACGAGGAAATGATGGATCCTAAATATCAAGATAGTGGGAAAATCCAAAGATACTTTAAATAAGAATATTTTAAATAAGTGAAATAGCATGGAAACCATAAGGAAAAGAACCCATTATGAACTAGAAGAGGCAGATTTGAAAAAGATCTAAATGGAATTTCTAGAAACAAAAAGTATAGTCATTGAAATCATATAAAACCTAATTTGATGTGTTAAACATCTGGATTAAACTTAGAGAAGGCATTAATGAACAGAAAGCCACATTTTGGTAATTATTCAAAATGCAGCATGGAGAGAAAAAAAATGAATGAAGTAGAAGGCTGAGGCATAAAATGAGAAGAATCAGAAACAGGAAATAAAGGTAGTGGTGATCAGATCATATTTAATTGAATCAATAGTGACTGAAAATTTACTAAAGCAAATGACAAAGTGACCCTTAAGAAGCACAATGAGTACCAAGCAGGATAAATAAAAATACATCCACAAAAAGACTTACCTTGGAAAAATGGCAAAATGCCAACTATGAAGTAAAGAAGGACCTAGGAAGGAACATTTCTATGTAAAAAGGATTACTCATCAACAAAATGAAGGCAAGAAGATAATAAGAGGGATGTCTTCACAGAGCTGAGTGAAAAAAAATGCATTTTTACAAATCCATTTGTATTTTTAATGTTTATTTATTTTGAGGGAGAGAGTGTGCACTAGTGGGGATGGAGCAGGGAGAGACAGAGAGAATCCCAAGCAGTCTCCCTGCTGTCAGCACAGAGCTGGACGTGAGGCTAAATCTCATGAACTGGGAGATTGTGACCTGAGCCAAAACCAAGAGTCTAATGCTTAATCAACTGAGCCACCCAGGCGCCCTTTAGAAATCCATTTAGACAAAACTGGGTGGTGCCCATTCATAGAATGTTGCTGAATGAGATAATCTAAAGTAGGTAAGAAGGAAATTAAACCCAGAAGGAGAGAAATCAAGAGGCAATGCTAAACCAGGAACTGATAAGCAGTGAACCAGATGTCTGTCTTACCTGAGATATGACACTGGTGGACAGAAAGGGCTCTGGGCATAGGGAGAACTGTAGGTCAGCCTCCATTTACCAGAGGAGAGGGTTTGTACACTGAGGGCACAGGGAGCTCAGTTAATCCTGCAAGGATTATCCTTCAATTTCAGGAGGATTATTAATTTTGAAAGGTCAATTTTTAAGCCTTGATGTGCAATAAATGCTCATTGGCTGGAGGTCTCAGTGATCAGGCTTGTGATCTCTTTACTTCCCTTTGAGTTGTCCCTCTATGAGGAAGGGACCCCATGTCATATTCTCTGCTCTGGGTCCTGGATCAGTAAGACTTTATATGACAAAACAGTCTTTATAACATTGTACATCCCATCTTGGCTCTTATCCATGCCATGCCAGTCTTAGTTGCCGGTAACCTCTGGAACTTTGGTTCTTGGTATTTTGCCTATTTGGTTTGGACCATGTATTTGCTCACACCCAGATGCTGGCCTTGGTTCATTCCCACCTGGTTTCACTTTTTTCATGCTTAACTGCCCCACCCCCACTTTCTCCAGCCCTCTTCCCCTCAAATCCACAGGTCAGTCTTGATTCCTTCCTATTTGTTGCCTGTTATTCCAGAGTGGGCACTAGCATCTCAAATGGCTCAGTTATAATACCTGAGACTCTGTATATTCATCTCTCTGCCACACCATCTCCCCTTGTTCTTGTTGGTTTAGGGCAATAGTTTTCATATTTAGGACACATCAGAATCCCATGGGTGGATTGTTAAAATAGATTGCGAGGCTACATCCTGGAGTTCCAGATTTTAGTAAATCTGGGGTGGGGTCCAAGAACTTTCATTGTAACAAGTTTTGGCTTATGCTGATGCTGCTGGTCTGAGGGCCACAGTGTGACATCCACTGGAAATCCCTACTCTGCTGTCTTCCCAGAACCACCCTTTTTATGTTTTCCCCAAGTTTTGTTCATACTACTATTATGATATTGTTATGTTATGTTATGTTATGTATTTAAAACATAATTTGTGGGAGTTATTTGTCAATACCTTCATCTAGGGAATAGTCCTTTATCTAGGTGTATCCAGAAACGTTGCAAGTATGAGTCATCTCTTTTAATTTTTATTCAAATAATTTGAAACCTAGTGTCTAGCTGCTAAGTTTATAGTCATGGGAAGAGGTAGAAATTTGGTCAAGGAAACTGCCTAGCGGTCTCACAGATAAGTCACATAATTGCAACTGAAACCCTGGTGAGAATAAACTCAATGCCCATGCTCTTGGCCACAATGCTGTCCTGTCTCCACCTCCTTTTTATTTCATAAAGCTATATTGGAAAGAGCCACCATATGACTAGTTATTGGACACATGTACTGGTTACATAGGACGTTCCTGGGAAGATGAAGTCTTGTCAGGGTTAGGGGTCACTGGTGAGGCATTGAAATGACAATTGGATTACTGCCTTCTTTATCCAGAAGAGTGCATAGCTAGTGACCTCAAATATATGATGAGACCAATCACACCAATCACATTATCCAAACTCTCCATGAGGAAAAATGTATGGGCTTCTCAGAAGATGATGTCTTCCTACAACATTGAATAATTTGGGTAGCTATTGTATGCCAGAAAGTTAGTGGTTTCTACAACTGATAATGAACAAATGTAAATGCATTTCAGTCACCTCTGGTCATTGTCTTTGGAGGAAAACATCCCCCTTGGTGTCAGTTTCAAAGGAATCTACTGCTGCATCTTTCTTGCCTGGTTTTGTAAATAGTAAACACTATGAGGTCCAACTCTGGTCACCAATGTGCATAACTGCTAAATGATTTCTGACAGAATCAGGGAATAATTCTTGACTTGGAGCAAAATAACTTCCATTTCCCCAGGAAAAACTGTTGTCCCTTCCCTTCCCTCTGTTGCTCTCTTGGTGTGTCTCCATCACTCCTTCCTTCCTTCCTTCCTCCCTCCCTCCCTCCCTCCCTCCCTCCCTCTTCTTTCTTTCCTGGTATTATTGGCTTTCACCTGCATTTTTTTTTTTTTTAATGAGAGAACCACCTTGAACGTTTTTTTGTTTTGTTTTGTTTTGTTTTTTTTTTTGCATTAATTCAGCCTCCCATAACCTCTTGTCAAAGCAGGAGGAAAGTTGCCTAATCAAATAGTGTTGATACCAACCATATGTTCCAGAAGTTGAGTTTTCTCCCACTGGTTAGAAAGGGAATTAGATAAGGCTAGTCTTCATATCAATAGTTAACAGTTTAAGAAACAGCAAGAGTCTTGCCTCTCAGATTGCTGACACTTGGCATTTCTTTAAGGCAGTGGTTCTAAACCCTAGTTGCTTAATAGAATCACATGAAGTGCTTTAAAAAAAACATTAATGCCCAATACTTGCCCTCCCTTCCAAGATTTAGATTAAATTAGTCTGGACTGGGACTTGGATATCAGTATTTTAAAAAACAAATCAAAAGCAGAAAACAATAAAAAATACTCTAGATGATTACAACTGCTTTAAGGTATTGGTCCATAGTATTCTTTTCTTCTTATCCAATATACCTGTGATAAATGACACACTGACCTGAGGACTAATGAGTTTCATAGAAGCCAGGAAAGGGTGTGGACCAGAATTGCTTAGCTCAGCGATTCTCAAATGTGGTCCTGGACCAATAGCATCAGCATTGTCTGGGAACTTGTTAGACATACAAATTCTTGGGCCTGACCCCAGAGCTCTGGGAAGGTACCCAGCAATCCATATCTTAACAAGCCCTGCAGGGCATTCTGATACCCAGTGAAGTTCGAGAACCATTGTGTTGGAGCTTTATTACTCCTTGTGTGTTCCAATCTCGGCATCATGTCAGAGCCTGTTTAGAAATGCAGCTGTCAGACCCTCCTCTAGAGTTACCAAATGAGAACCAGCATTTTAACAGGACCCCTGATCATTTTTATACATACTAAAGTTTGAGAAACACTGTGTTAGAGGAAGTTTGTGTATTTTTAAAAATTCCACTGATCCCTCTTCAAGATATATATATGTGAAGGCAACACTGGCCATTAGGACTGATAAATTCAGAAACCTGTGGCTTAACATAATGCAAATTTATTTCCTGTCCAACTTAATCAGTGGCAAGGGGGGAGCTATGTTCTACACAGTCAGTGTGGAGATGACAGACTGTTGTTTTCAAACTGGGTTTCCAAAGTCACTCTGAATGTGTGTTACCGTCCATTGGAAAAGGGGGGAGGAGAGAGCGGGATTTCTTTGGGATATTCTTGATCCTGTCCTGGAAGTGATGTGTATCATTTCTCCCCACATTCCATTGGTCAGCAACCAGCCACATAGTTCTGCCCAGATATAAGGCAGATATAAGGGCTGCCAAATATAATGCCAGGCCAGGCAGCTGCTACCCAGCAACACCTCTGTCCCATGCAAGGAAAGCATGGATCTGTGGCAATTAGTTACCAGTCTTTGCCACATTACGGGTCCTGAAACTGACCACATAGGGAAAGAGACATGGGGCTGATCCCACTTACCCAAAATCACTTTGGAGGGGACAACCCTGTCCCTTAGAATTACTCATGTTTTGGTATTGATTATAGATGCCCTCCCATGGTTTTTAAGTTTAAGTCTTCTTAGATATTGGATTCAGAAACTAGTTATCATAGAGATTTAGATACAATGAAAATGTAGGTAGAGAATATGTAGGATAGAGGAAATTGCCAAGAAAAGGGGAGACCTGGTCGACCAATTAATGTTCACTGAAATTAGTGTTTACAAAGCACGTTCACATTTATTATATTTTAGTGTTTTTGTCTATAATTTTCATAAAAGGAAATGAGTCCTGGAGAGGTTAAGAAACTTTTCTGGGGTCACAAAGTTGGTATATCTAAGGCTTTCATATTCAAAGTATATTTCTATTGTGAAACATGACACAGTCATGACAGACTTGAAGATGTCCTCCATCATCCCTGACTCTTGATATTTGCACCCTTGTATAAATCCCTCTGCTTCAGTGTGAGCAGGGCTTGTAATTTACTTCTAACCAATAGAAAATAGCAAAGGTGCTGGGATTGTAATATGTTACATAGACTGTCTTGCTGGCAGATTTGCTAGAGAGTGTCTCTCTCTCTCTCCATTGCTGGCTTTGAAGAAGCAAGCTGCCATGCATCCCACAGGCAGAGGAAATGGAATCTGCCAGGGAACTCAGGGAGCATGATGGGTTCTTCTCCAACCGAGCCTCTGATGAGAACCCAGACTCAGCTGCCTTATATGACTAAGCAGAGGACGCAACTTAGCTGTGCCAGGACTCCTGAACCACAAAAACTGTGAAGTAATAAGTGTGAGGTTATTTAAGCCACTACCTTTGTGATTTTCAACTTTCAACTACTTTTGGTTGTATTTTTATGTACTTATGGTGCATGTGGATTTTGTATGGCCCAATTAACTGACCTGACAATTCTTTCATCACTGATACTGGGTATATACAATTGCATCTTTTCATCCATTTATTTGTTAAACATACAAAATGATAGCTCAGTAATAGATAGCTCAATAGATTTCTCCCGTTGCTATACCTCTAATAACCCAGGTATCTGGCATTCCTTCAATAGGGGAAAAGGATGATTTGATATCCTTTGTTATAACTTCTTGGCTCAACTTTCCAGCAAACACATGGAAATTACTGATTGTATCTTCTGATAGTGCATTCTGACTCCTAGATGCTATTGTCCACTTCATTTGACTTCTTTTACCAGAAATATTCTCTCATTTATAGCAGCTAATGTAGCAGCTGCATCTTTGTGTTTATGAAATTCCATAAAATATTATGGGTCATTCCCTGTATGCTCTGTTATTTTTTTTAATTTAATTTTATTTTTTTAAAATTTACATCCAAATTAGCATATAGTGAAACAATGATTTCAGGAGTAGATTCCTTAATGCCCCTTACCCATTTAGCCTATCCCCCCTCCTACAACCCCTCCAGAAGCCCTCAGTTTGTTCTCCATATTTAAGAGTCTCTTCTGTTTTGTCCCCCTCCCTGTTTGTATATTATTTTTGTTTCCCTTCCCTTATGTTAATCTGTTTTGTCTCACTTCATATGAGTGAAGTCATGTGATTTTTGTCTTTCTCTGACTAATTTCACTTAGCATGATACCCTCCAGTTCCATCCATGTAGTTGCAAATGGCAAGATTTCATTATTTTTTGATAGCCGAGTAATACTCCATTGTGTGTGTGTGTGTGTGTGTGTGTGTGTGTGTGTGTGTCTGAACACACACACACACACACACACACACACACACCACATCTTCTTTATCCATTCATCCATCAATGAACATTTGGGCTCTTTCCATACTTTGGCTATTGTTGATAGTGCTGCTATAAACATGGCAGTGCATGTGTCCCTTTGAATCAGCACACCTGTATCCCGTGGATAAATGCCTAGTAGTGCAATTGCTGGGTCGTAGGGTAGTTCTATTTTTAGTTTTTTGAGGAACCTCCATACTGTTTTCCAGAGTGGCTGCACCAGCTTGCATTCCCACCAACAATGCAAAAGAGATCCTCTTTCTCCGCATCCTTGGCAACATCTGTTGTTGCCTGAGTTGTTAATGTTAGCCATTGTGACAGGTGTAAGGTGTTATCTTGTTGTGGTTTTGATTTGTATTTCCCTGATGATGAGTGATGTTGAGCATTTTTTCATGTGTTGGTTGGCCATCTGAATGTCTTCCTTGGAAAAATACCTATTCATGTCTTTTGCCATTTTATTCACAGGATTATTTGTTTTTTGGGTGTTGAGTTTGATAAGTTCTTTATAGATTTTGGCTGCTAATCCTTTATCTGATATGTCATTTGCAAATATCTTCTCCCATTTCACTGGTTGCCTTTTAGTTTTCCTGGTTGTTTCCTGCACTGTGCAGAAGCTTTTTATTTTGATGAGGTCCCAGTAGTTCATTTTTGCTTTGATTCCCCTTGCCTCCAGAATCATGTTGAGTAAGAAGTTGCTGCGGCCAGGATCAAAGAGGTTTTGCCTGCTTTCTCCTCAAGGATTTTGATGGCTTCCTGTCTTACATTGAGGTCTTTCATCCATTTTGAGTTTATTTTTGTGTATGGTGTAAGAAAGTGGTCCAGGTTCATTCTTCTGCATGTCACTGTCCAGTTTTCCCAGCACCACTTGCTGAAGAGACTGTCTTTATTCCATTGGATATTCTTTCCTGCTTTGTCAAAGATTAGTTGGCCATATGTTTGTGGGTCCATTTCTGGGTTCTCTATTCTGTTCCATTGATCTGAGTGTCTGTTCTTGTGCCAGTACCATACTGTCTTGAGGATTACAACTTTGTAGTATAGCTTGAAGTCTGGGATTATGATGCCTCCTGCTTTGGTTTTCTTTTTCAACATTGCTTTGGCTATTCGGGGTCTTTTCTGACTCCATACAAATTTTAGGATTGTTTGTTCTAGCTCTGTGAAGAATGCTGGTGTTACTTTGATAGAGATTGCATTGAATATGTAGATTGCTTTGGGTACTATAGACATTTTAACAACATTTGTTCTTCCTATCCAGGAGCATGGAATATTTTTCCATTTTTTGGTGTCTTCTTCAATTTCTTTCATAAGCTTTCTATAGTTTTCAGTGTATAGATGTTTCACCTCTTTGGTGAGATTTATTCCTAGGTATTTTATGGGTTTTTGGTGCAACTATAAATGGAATCAATTCCTTGATTTCTCTTTCTGTCACTTCATTGTTGGTGTATAGGAATGCAACCGATTTCTGTGCATTGATTTTATATCCTGCAACTTTGCTGAATTCATGAATCAATTCTAGCAGTTTTTTCGTGGAATCTTTTGGGTTTTCCATATAGAGTATCATGTCATCTGGGAAGAGTGAAAATTTGACCTCCTCCTGGCCAATTTGGATGCCTTTTATTTCTTTGTGTTGTTTGATTGCCTAGGCTAAGACTTCCAATACTATGTTGAATAACAGTGGCGAGAGTGGACATCCCTGTCTTGTTCCTTAGGGGGAAAGCTCTCAGTTTTTCCCCATTGAGGATGATATTAGCATTGGGTCATTCATATATGGCTTTTATGGTCTCAAGGTATGCTCCTTCTATCCCTACTTTCTTGAGGGTTTTTATCAAGAAAGGATGCTATATTTTGTCAAACGCTTTCTCTGCATCTATTGAGAGGATCATATGGTTCTTGTCCTTTCTTTTATTGATGTGATGAATCATGTTAATTGTTTTGCGGATATGGAACCAGCCCTGCATCCTAGGTATAAATCCCACTTGGTCATGGTGAATAATTTTTTTAATGTATTGTTGGATCTGGTTGACTAATATCTTGTTGACGATTTTTGCATCCAAGTTCATCAGGGAAATTGGTCTGTAGTTCTCCTTTTTAGTGTGGTCTCTGTCTGGTTCTGGAATCGAGGTAATGCTGGCTTTATAGAAAGAATTTGGAAGTTTTCCTTCCATTTCTATTTTTTGGAACAGTTTCAAGATAATAGGTGTTAACTCTTCCTTCAATGTTTGGTAGAATTCCCCTGGAAAGCCATCTGGCCCTGGACTCTGTTTTTTGGCAGATTTTTGATTCCTAATTCAATTTCCTTACTGGTTATGGGTCTGTTCAAATTTTCTGTTTCTTCCCATTTCAGTTTTGGTAGTGTATATGTTTCTAGGAATTTGTCCATTTCTTCCAGATTGCCCATTTTATTGGCATATAATTGCTCATAACATTCTCTTACTGTTTTTTTTTTGTTGTTGTTGTGTTGGTTGTGATCTCTCCTCTTTCATTTTTTATTTTATTATTTGGGTCCTTTCCTTTTTCTTTTTGATCAAACTGGCTAGTGGTTTATCAATTTTGTTAATTCTTTCAAAGAACCACATTCTGGTTTCATTGCTTTGTTCTAGTGTTTTTTGGTTTCAATAGCATTAATTTCTGCCCTAATCTTTATTATTTCCTGTCTTCTGCTGTTTTTGGGTTTTATTTGCTGTTCTTTTTCCAGCTCCTTAAGGCATCAGTTTAGGTTATGTATCTGAGATCTTTCTTCCTTCTTTAGGAAGGCCTGGATTGCTGTATACTTTCCTCTTATGACTGCCTTTGCTGCATCCAAGAGGTTTTGGGTCGTGGTGTTATCATTTTCATTGACTTCCATATACTTTTTAATTTCCTCTTTAACTGCTTGGTTAGCCCATTCATTCTTTAGTAGGATGTTGTTCAGTCTCCAAGTATTTGTTACCTTTCCAAATTTTTTCTTGTGGTTGATTTCGAGTTTCATAGCGTTGTGGTCTGAAAATATGCACAGTATGATCTCGATCTTTTTGTACTTACTTAGGGCTGATTTGTGTCCCAGTATATGGTCTATTCTGGAGAATGTTCCATGTGCACTGGAGAAGAATGTATATTCAGCTGCTTTAGGATGAAATGTTCTGAATATATCTGTTAAGTCCATCTGGTCCAGTGTGTCATTTAAAGCCATTGTTTCCTTGTTGATTTTTTGATTAGATGATCTGTCCATTGCTGTGAGTGGGGTGTTGAAGTCTCCTACTATTATGGTATTACTATCGATGAGTTTCTTTATGTTTGTGACTAATTGATTTATATATTTGTGTGCTCTCACATTTGGCTTATAAATGTTTTTTTTTTTTTTTTTTAACAACTTTTTTTTTTTTTTTTTTTTTTTTATTTTTGGGACTGAGAGAGACAGAGCATGAACGGGGGAGGGTCAGAGAGAGAGGGAGACACAGAATCGGAAACAGGCTCCAGGCTCCGAGCCATCAGCCCAGAGCCTGACGCGGGGCTCGAACTCACGGACCGCGAGATCGTGACCTGGCTGAAGTCGGACGCTTAACCGACTGCGCCACCCAGGCGCCCCTGGCTTATAAATGTTTACAATTGTTAGGTCTTCTTGGTCCATAGACCTCTTGATTATGATATAATGCCCTTCTGCATCTCTTGATACAGTCTTTATTTTAAGGTCTAGATTGTCTAATGTAAGTATGGCTACTCTGGCTTTCTTTTGTTGACCATTAGCATGATGGATGGTTCTCCATACCCTTATTTTCAATCTGAAGGTGTCTTTAGGTCTAAAGTGGGTCTCTTGTAAACAGCATATAGATGGATCTTGTTTTCTTATCCATCTGTTACCCTATGTCTTTTGATTGGAGCATTGAGTCCATTGACATTTAGAGTGAGTACTGAAGGATATGAATTTATTGACATTATTATGCTTGTAGAGTTGGAGTTTCTGGTGGTGTTCCCTGGTCCTTTCTAATCTTTTGTTGCTTTTGGTATTTATTTATTTATTTATTTATTTATTTATTTATTTAACTTTTCATCTTTTCACCCCTCAGAAAGTCCCCCTTAAAATTTCTTGCAGGGCTGGTTTAATGGTTACAAACACCTTTAATTTTTGTTTGTCTGGGAAATTTTTATCTCTCCTTCTGTTTTGAATAACAGCCTTGCTGGATAAAGAATTCTTGGTTGCATATTTTTCCGATTCAGTACACTGAATATATCCTGCCACTCCTTTCTGGCCTGCCATGTTTCTGTGGATAGGTCTGCTGCAAACCTGATCTGTCTTCTCTTGTAGGTTAGGGACTTTTTTCCCTTGCTGCTTTCATGATTCTCTCCTTGCCTGAGAATTCTGTGCATTTGACTATGATATGCCTTGTCGATGATTGGTTTTTGTTGAGTCTAATGGGGGTCCTCTGTGCTTCCTGGATTTTGATGTCTGCGTCTTCCCTCAGGTTAGGAAAGTTTTCTGCTATGATTTGCTCACATAACCCTTCTACCCCTGTTTCTCTGTCTTCCTCTTCTGGGACCCCTATGATTCTGATGTTGTTCCTTTTTAATGAGTCACTGATTTCTCTAATTCTTAAATCATGCTCTTTTGCCTTCATCTCCCTCTTTTTTTCTGCTTCATTATTCTCTATAAGTTTGTCCTCTCTATCACTGATAATCTGTTCTGCCTCGTCCAATCTTGCCGCCACTGCATCCATACATGATTGCAGGTCAGCTATAGCATTTTTAATTTCATAATGGCTATTTTTAACTTCTTTTATCTCTGCAGAAAGGGATTCTAATCTATTTTCGACTGCAGCTAGTATTCTTATTATCGTGATTCTAAATTCTGGTTCAGACATCTTGATTGTATCTGTGTTGGTTAAATCTCTGACTGTGTGTATTCCTTCGTTTTGTCATTTTGAAGGGAGAAAAGGAATTAATGAGGTAGAAAAATTGAAATTAAAAAAATTAAAATTAAAAAATATTAAAATTAAAAATTAAAAACACACACACAAAATTCGAATAGATGATGCTAGATCTTAGGTGTGTTTTGGTCTGGGTGTTGAAAGTGGTTTGACAGATTAGAGAAAAAAAGGGAGAGGAGGAAATAGTTTGAGAATTTGAAAAAAAGAATACACTGAAGTAGACTAAAATGAGATGATGGGGTAAAATAGAATTTTAAAAAATATACACAGGGGCGCCTGGGTGGCTCAGTTGGTTGGGCGGCCAACTTCAGCTCAGGTCACGATCTCGCGGTCCGTGAGTTCAAGCCCCACGTCGGGCTCTGGGCTGATGGCTCAGAGCCCAGAGCCTGCTTCCAATTCTGTGTCTCCCTCTCTCTCTGCCCCTCCCCCATTCATGATCTGTCTCTCTCTGTCTCAAAAATAAATAAAAGTTAAAAAAAAATTTAAAAAAAATATACACAAAAGTAAAGAATATGGTAGAAAAAGAATTAAAGAAAAATATTTTTAATAAAAATTAAAAATAATTATGAATTTTTTCATTTTCTATTTTTAAGAAAAAAGAAAGATGAAAAAGAGAAAAAGATTAAAAAAAGAAATCGTTTGAAAATTTGAAAAACTGAGTACACTGTAGTAGACTAAAATATGATGGAAGTAAAATAGAACTTGAAAAAAAAATTATATAAAAGCAAAAAATATAGTAATAAAAGTTAAATAAAAATATTTTTAATAGACATTGAAAGTAAAAATGAAGTTTTTATCTTTCTGCATTAAAGAAAAAGAAAAGAATTGAAAAAGAGAAAGAAAAAAAAGGAAATTGAAAATTTGAAAAGATGAGTACACAGAAGTAGACTAAAATACACTGATGGAAGTAAAGTAGAATTTGAAAAAAATTACACAAAAGTAAAAAATGTAGTAATAAAAACTAAAGAAAGATATTTTTAAGAAAAATTGAAAATAAAAATGAATTTTTTCTCTTTCTGTATTCAAGAAAAAGAAAAGCATTGTAAAAGAGAAAAAGGAAAAAGAAAAAAAATTGAATAGATGAACCTGCTAACAGATTGAAGTAGGACTGGAATTGCTTCGTTTTCCCCTAGAAGTCAGACTATGTAGCTCTTTATAGTCCATAAATTATGCTGGCAGTGAGACTTGTGTTCTTGAAGAGTGAAGTTGACCCAGTTGGGTGGGGCTCAGTGTAACAGCTCTGCTCTCCACTAGATGGCGCTGCTATCCTACTGGGGTGGATTGTTGCGGTGCTCGTAGGTGCGTATCCTCATGTGAAGGAGCAGTGAAAATGGCGCCACCCAGCTACCCAGTCTGTTCTCCCCAATCAGCAATTGTACACCTGTCCTCTGTCTTTAGCTCTCATCAACTCCCCACTTTTTCACTCTCTGTGACCAGGCCCCAGGCAGTACCTCTCTCCCAAGTTTTGTCTCAGATGCGTCTGTTTTCCTAGGCCCCTTACTTCTGAAGGACTGTGGCTTTGACCCCTTCTGCCCCTCTGCAGGAGGGTCTCACTGAGCAATGGCCGAATGAGCAATGGCTGAATATTGGCTGCACCCAGGAATGCCCGCTGGACCCTGCTGTTGCTGGTGCCTCAAGACTGCAGCCAGGTGCCAGCCCGCCCCCCAAAAAGATCGCAAGATAGTGTAGCAGCAGCATTTCATGGATTATGGAAAATCACAACATACATCTGGTACCAGTCTTCACCCTTAATGACCTTGCCCCAGCACCAGCAAATGTGGCCACCTTCCGGGGTCTGCTGGGACCAGGTGGCTTAAACAGTCTCTACCAAATGTCCTTCTAGCAGTGGAACCGCTTTTCCCCATGTGGCCTGAGAACCTCCCAGACTCCACTCTGTTCCTGGGGATTCGTCCTTCCCACCAGAACACTGCCAGGTATTGAGCTGCAGAGTTGAAGCCTTTGCCCTCCCCTTGTTTACAGTCTTAATGGAATTTAAACCCTCTCCTTTCTCCTTTCTCCCTTTTTAGTTTAGTCCCTGCGGCTGTTTCCAATTTTCCACTTTCTCTCCAGCTGCTTTTGGGGAGAGGTGCTTTTCCTGTATTCTCTCCCCCTCCCCAGTCTCCCTTGTCTCTCTGCCTGCAAAAGTGGTTCCCTACTGAGAGGCTTCTCGCTCCCCAAGTTCAGCTCTCTGTGCCATGTACCTGCTGAATTCTGTGGTTCAGGTTGTGCAGATTGTTGTGTTAATCCTCCAATCAGTTTTCTAGGTATGTAGGATGATTTACTATTGGTCTGGCTGTATTTCATGGACACGAGACACATAAAAAGCTTCCATGCTGTTCTGCCATCTTAGCTCCTCCTGTTATTATTGTAAAGCTTTGACAGAATCCTTTTGACTGAATAACTCAAGTATCAGGGCTTTGCTCCCATCTTCAGAGACTTTCCCAATGTAAGAAGCTCATCATTGCCTATTCATCTTGGAGGCTGTGAAGACATCATGAAGAAGGGCAGGACCATGGAAGACAAGGGGAGGGAAAGGAAGGAAGGAGAGTTTGGGGCTCCAGCTAGAATAAGAGGAAAAGGGGCATACCCTGGCTTTATGCTCTTTCTTTCCCTCCAGCCTACTCTGAATATTTTGCTACAACTAGGAAGAAGTCCAAGAGAAGGATGAATGAAATTAACTATACTCTTTTAAGATAGAAGGCAGAGTCTTCTATTTTCTGTCATCAATCAGCTCTAAGCTGATACCAGTACTGAGGCTGTACATATTTGTTTAAAAGTCTATAAACATACATATCTATCTATAGATATAGATATAGATATAGATAGATGATATAGATATAGATATAGATATAGATTAGATATAGATATAGATATAGATATAGATATAGATATTTTAACGGTCTGTTTCCTTTGTTAAAATTTCCATTATAAGATTCCCTTAAAAAGTGCCTGGGTGGTTCAGTCGGTTAAGGGTCTGACTATTGATTTCGGCTCAGGTCATGATCTCATGGTTCATGAGATCGAGCCCCATGTTGGGCTCTGTTCTGATGACACAGAGCCTGCTTGGGATGCTCTCTCTTTCTCTGTCCCTCCCCCATGCTCACTCTCTCTCACTGTCTCTCTGCCCCTCCCTCTCTGGACCCTCACTCTTTTATGCTCGCTCACTCTTTTTCTCTCTCAAAATAAATAAATAAATAAATAAATAAATAAATAAATAAATATGAAAAAAGAGTATATTAGCATACTCATAAGTATTTTTTTGCATATAAAAATCAAAAAGTAAATTTCACTGTTTTATTTACTATAAATTTAATTAATGGGGTGCTGTCTGGGCCAAGTATTGCATTAACATTAAGACCTGGGTCTTCTCCTGGATTGTTTGTTCATTATTTATTTCATTAATCCAACTGCTATTCATTGAGTGCTTCCTATCTGCCACCTGCTACCAATATGACTTAGACCAGGGGTTTGCAAACTACAGTTCACAGGCCAAATCCAGTCTGCTACCTGCTTTTCTATATAAAGTTTTATTGGAACACAGTCATGCCAATTTGTTTACATATTGTGTGTGGCTATCTTTTTCACTAGAGGCTGCATGGGCCACAAAGCCAAAAATATTCACTAACTGGCTGTACAGAAAATGCTTGTGGCCTCTGACTTAGAGAATCAAAGATATTATCCCTGGCTTAGTTTCCTGATCTGAATAATGAGGACATAAATGTCTACCTTGTTCTATTTCTGACATTCTTCTGTGTGTAGAAAAGTGGTATTTAAGATATGAAATAACAGTTGCTGTCATTTATTGAGAACTCATCATGTATCAGGTGGTTGGCTAAGCTAACCATTGAATCCTTACAAAGTAGCCCCTATCATGGATTTTGGGATAAATGAGGAAACTGGGACATCAAGAGCTTGGTTGACATGGCTAGAGTGGCACTGCCAGTAAGTGCAAAGCCTGACTCCACAGCTCAGGAAGATTCTTTCTCAGTTCCCTTAATCTGTCTGGTGAGGATCACGTATCTCTTTGAACAGGGCTGGAGGACAGGCTGAATGCCGTGTGAAAGCCAGCACGAAGGCCTGCCTGGCCCAGCGCAGAGCAGTGACACAATGATAAATCATCTTTTTTTTTTTTTTTTTACTGTTTATTTTTGATAGAGAAAGAGCACATACACACTGCGTGCAGGTGTGGGGGAGGGGCAGACAGAGAGGCAGACAGGATCTAAAGTGGGTTCTACACTGACAGCAGAGAGCCTGATGTGGGGCTTGAACTCAGAAACTGTGAGAACATGACCTGAGCCTTAATGGACTGAGCCACCCAGGTGCCCCAGAAAAATCATCTTTAAGGATTTATTTCACCAGAGCTACCCATCAAATGTACTTAAATGGATTTGAACAGTTAATCACTTTGAATGTATTGATCTTTATGAGCCCAGTGGTATAAAGAGACTTAGAAATTATATGTAGATGGTATAAACTTATGTACTGTTGCTGTGGTGTCTGAATGTCATGAATTCAGTTACTTAACTCACCCTGTCCTGTGCGTCTAACAAAGTATTGAAGGCTACACACTTTCTGTAGAATGCTCAATGTTAAATGCTCCCTTTTACATGTTCTACACATCTTAAAATGCCATTTTCCCTCTGTGGAGAAGGGAGTGGGTAGGCAAGTAACCACCCTAAACGATGAATCACTCTGTGTTTCAATGCTGTTCCGTTAATTTAAGTGACATTTTGACAATAGCATGCTGTCAGTCCAATGGTTTGACCTATACAACAACCTCTAATTATTACTAATTAAATAATTAATTATTCATAGAGGCACATTCCATTAGCATAGTAGAGATGTGTTGGAATATGAGTTATATGTGGTTTATGAATCTTCAGAAAATAGATTCTTTAATAAATTAATAAAGGGGCTCTGGGGTTTCATTAAAAGGTGGCTGGAGGGTGTGCTTGCCTGTTTCCAAGGAGACCACAGGTGGTTCGTTGCTTTTTTTTTTAAGTTAAACTTGTTTGGGCTAGATGATTTTTTTTTCACCCTTTTCTCACTGCTCTGTCCTCAGGCAGAGTACGGAACATTTTAATGAAACCCCTGTTGTCTTCATATCACTTTGATCCCCTTGTGTTCTCTCCAGTCTACACATTGGCCAGTCGGATGAAGGGTTTCAGATTTTCCCCCCAGTATTAAAAACTGTGGCATGCCCTCCATGAATAAACAACATTTCGGTGGAGACCCAGTGAAGAGAAAGGCAGAGCAAACAAAGGGATGAAGGAAAATGCATAAATTCAAATGACACGGGCCTCATTTACCCACTTAATTACCCTGACTCCTGACTCTGTTAGCCACTGCGATTATTTTTCCAGTTAAGCCTGATTTAAAGAACTTAGAGAAAAATAGGCTCATCCATTTCCTTCCCCCTCAACAATCTCTTTGCCACATGGAGTTCCACTCCTTCGTTATCTCACTGTAATAATGATCATGGTAATATTAATATCTTCCAGCACTGTTCACTAAATAGTGATAAAAATAGTAATATTAATGTTTTCTAACATCCATTTTTGATGCTCTGAGGCGCATTATAAATTCTGTCTTTGTTTAAGCAGTGGGGAACCCACAAAATATCATTACAGTTATCATTAGAACTCAAGGGCACTCTCTGGAATCTGAAACCTAAGTGGGGCTATGTCAGCAAGCATTCCAGGACCATGGATGGAACAAAAAAGTGAATAAAATAGAATTTTTTATACCGTTTCAACATTTGACCTATTTTGGAGATTACTTTTTTTTTTTTTTAATATCTGCTGATTATTCTCCCAAAAGATAGAGGAACTTGTTTTCCTGAAACCAGCAGCATTCAGTCCTTCAAAGTCACTAGGGCCCATCCCACCATTTTTTTCCCCTCCTACTCTCTTGCCCCTTCCACAAACAGGAGGGGAAGTGGATCCCTACCTAGCAATAGTGACCTGCTTTTGAGGGATCAGGAGCCACTCCACTCTTTAATTGAGTAGCATTTAGTCCAGGTGATGGATGGCATAGACATAGAGTAGGAAACGTCACAGGACTGAACCCTGGGAGGCCAAAGGGGAAATGCAGAGTACGTTTTCATTACTAATGGATCCTGCTAAGTGGAAATAAAGCTTTCCCTGGAAACCTGTGAAAGAAAATACCCTTCAGTAGCAGGCTTAATTTTCTGACATTTTCTTTTGCCTTCACCCTCTCCACACAAAGAACCCAGCTTCGAGCTTTAGCCTGGCTCAACCACTCTGCTTAAGGCCATCAGTCACTGGGGGACATGAGCCTGCTGTTATTGGACCCTGGCTTGGTCTAACACTCTCTGGCTTTCCTTTTCTTTCCTAGCTCCCTGGCTCTGATGGGATTTTGTTTTGTTTCATTTTACTTTCTTTCTCACTTTTTGTTTTTAAGATTTATTTTTATTTATTTTGAGATAGAGCAGGCAGGGGAGGGGCAGAGAGAGAGAGACAGACAGATAGAATCCCAAGCAGGCTTCTCACTGTCAGCTTAGACCTGATGTGGGGCTCGAACTCATGAACTGTGAGATCATGACCTAAACCAAAATCAAGAGTTGGATGCTTAACTCTTGGACTGAGCCACCCAGACTTGCTTTTCTTTCTCACTTTTTTAAGTTCTTTTCCTTCTCTTCTCAGCTCAAAGATGTCTGCTAAATGGGCAGTTATATATGGCTTTTTTTTTTTTAAACTCAGCAAAATATATAGATGGCACCATTATAAGTATCTGGACTAGAACATACAATCAGGAAAGGTAAAATAATATCAATATAATATCAAATAACATAAAGCTAATTACTAACACAAACGGATATTTACTAATACTTATTATAGGAATATGAATCATTTTAGGAAAATATTATCAAGCCCATAGGCATCCAGGAATTCACCCCCCTTTCTTAAAAATGAACTCAGGGAAGATTAAAGCCTTAATTAAACACATACTTTATTTCTGTATTTAGTTTTCACAAACGACATCCTTTTAATATAAAACTGACATTCTGGCATCACTCACATGCCCAGAAAAAGTCAGATAATCAACAACAGTTTATAATAACATTGCACCAGAGTAATTAATAACGTCTGAAGTACAATGAAAAAAAATGTGTGTTTCCCAATAATATGATGAGATATTCATTTTCATGTATGCTATTTAGAAGATTTGAAGCTCTGAAAAGTAGAGAAAGAAATTAAGTATTTGAGGACTTGTCATAACTTTGCCTACTCTATCTATTTTGGTTTCCTATCTTTAACTCTTGTTCTTTTTTCCATCCTACCCCCTGATTCACTAGATGAGATCTGGTCCTCAAATGTGTTGGCTTTCAAAAGTACACAGATCCTGCAGCATATGTGAGCCATGTTAACATCAAGAGAAAAATGCCAGTATTCTATGTTATAGTTTAATGTTTGTTTACATTCTTACATATAGATAATTGTTAGCTCCAGCTTTGTGAAGAGAAGGGACTAGGTGATCTCTTAAAATTCTTCCCAGGCTTCTATCATGAACTTACCAGCCTATATGGCAATATCTGTGCAAGCCCGCTGAGTTTTTCTGTAAAAATCAAAGCAAGAGGTTAGTACATACAAACGGTTGAAAACATGAAGTGAGCTTTTAACAGTCACTGTCTTTTTTATCTAAGCCAGTTACTAATATTAATTAGAATTCATGATTATAGTCTTTTCATCATTTCATCCATCCATTAAAACTTTACCAGGGTGCCTGTGTGGCTCAGTCGGTTGAGCGTCCGACTCCAGCTCAGGTCATGATCTCATGGTTCGTGGGTTTGAGTCCTGCATTGGGCTCACTGCTGTCAGTGCACAGCCTGCCTCAGATCCTCTGTTCCCCTCTTTCTCTGACCCTCACCCACTTGCATGCACATGCGCGCTCTCTCTCTCTCTCTCTTTCAAAATAAACATTAAAAAAAACTTTACCAAGTGTTGCCAGAAAGCCAGTTCTGAATCCTATTTGCAGATTTAGAAAATTATAATGGAACTTGGAAATGAAAACGTGGTACAGTTTAGAATTCTCTGTTGAGAAGCATGTTTGAAAACCTTGAAGGATATTAACATTGGCCTTCAAATTTTGTCACCAATCTGCTCTTTAAAGGACATTCCCCTTACTATTCTCAAAGCTAAATATTCTATATATGTTGTTTTCTTAACCTCTATGTTACTGTAAGCAGAGGGTTGACAGGAAGCAAAGCTCCACTGTTTGGATTTCCCCCCACTGCCCCATGAGTATGAATGGGGGTGAATCTTCTACCTACCTCAGCTCCTTCCCCCCACCCTCTCCTCACTTTTTTTTCTATCTCCTTACCACAGACACACATGCCCTTTGCTCTGCTAGAGCAAATCTGGACAGCAGGAACTGTGTCTCATTTTATTTCTAAAATGTCCACATTTAACATATTGATGAGCATGTAACAGTAAATTTTTGTTGTTGAATAAATGGGTCAAATCAAGCCTAATAAACAATACAGCACAGGAACATGTGGGTGCAACAGAGGGGATTTTATGGACTATTAAGAAGATATTACCCCTGGGGCACCTGGGTGGCTGTCAGTTAAGCATCTGACATTGGCTCAGGTCATGATCTCACAGTCCCTGAGTTTGTGCCCCGCATCAGGCTCTGTGAGCCTGCTTCAGATTCTGTGCCTCCCTCTCTGCCCTACCCTGCTCATGCCTCTGCCTCTCTCTCTCTCTCTCTCTCTCTCAACAGTAAATAAACATTAAAAAAATTTTTAAAGATATTACCCTTGCCAAGGACAGACCCAGACAAAATTTTAAATCAAGTGCATTTTATTTCTGACCCCAATGCCCTCATTTTGTGTTCTATTCTTCTTTAAATTACTTGCTCACCCCTTCCCAGCTTCTAGGTTTTCTGTTCTCATAACTTGGGCATCTCTTCTATTGCCATCCTTTGTCTCCCCCTGCCATGACCATGCTCTGCTTTCCCTAAGATGACCTGATTCCTCATTCTATGCAGTCGTGCATGTTCTAGATCACATTTCTCCAGGAGCCTACTCCAAAGCGTTTACCTCTCTGAAAAAAGATGTTTACTACTCTTGTAGTGAATCTTATTAATAAAAGTAATAGCTTACATTTATACATTCATCGACCTCTCTCTGTGGTGCTATAACTGCTAAGTGTTAATGCACTAACTTTCTCAGAGGCATTTGCCTTTTAATAGGGAGTATTACCTCCCTGAAAATTAACTGTGTAATAGTGTTCTTTCATACATAGTGGGGGGAATTTTTTTTGACAGGGGAGCTTTCACTGTCTCTCAAATTTTGCACATATTGGTTTTTTCTTGGTCCCTTCTTTAGTGGTACTTAGTATTTTTCAGGTACCTGTGTGATCATCACTTCCTGAGTGAATAAAAGATCCTTGGACTGGATCCCAAAAAGGATTTTTATTGTTTTACTAGTTTCCTATTGCTATCATGAGTATTGTCACAAACTTAGTAGCTTAAAACAATACAACTTTATTATCTTACAGTTCTGTAGGTCACAGATCAACATAATTGTCACTGGGCTTAAGTCAAAGTGTCAACAGCTACATTACTTTCTGAAGGCATTAGGGGAGAATATATTCCCTTGAATTTTCCAGCTTCTAGGGGCCACTCAGATTCCTTGGCTCATGGCCTCCTTCCTCTATTTTCAAAGCCAGCATTGCTATGTATCTATGGTCTTTCTTCCATAGTTCTATCTCCCTCTAAAAACAGCCAGGAAACGTTCTCTGCTCTTTAAGGGTGGTTATATTGCACCAATCCACATTATCCCTGATATCTCCTCATCTCAGTGTCTATATCCTTAATCACATCTGCAAAACCCCTTTTGCCATTTAAGGTAACATGTTCACAGATTCTATGGAATAGAGCTAGACATGCTTGGGGGCCATTGCTATGCCCACCATATTCATTATAGTGATAAAATATTTCAGAAAGAGAATATTGTCTAAAAAATATAGAAGATCAGAAGCATAGATATTACACCATTAGGGTTGAAACAGGGAGAGATGGTGCACGCAAGCTGTAAATGGAGGTTAATTTAACGCAGACTATTTACAAAGATGAGAAGAAGTGTAGAGATGCCATAAGGATAGTGCTCTCTTTATGCCCAAGTGAAAGCAGGGGAACCATTACCAACCTTCAGGAGAATGCGCAAAGGGAGTGAGCAGTAACCAGAGCCTGTATAGAAGACAGCATGACAGACATTGTAGCTTTTGGTATATACAGATAGTCAACCTGGGGTGATTCAGCAGGAAGAGAATTTGGGAAACAAATAACCAAATGCCACTCTCCTCCACATTCCCATCAATCTTCAGTCTCCAGCCAGTGCCACCCCAATCCATTCCCCCCCAAACCACTGTTGGCTGAATCCAACCAGCAGAAGCCAGCAAAGGAGCCCACTGATGTAGTCTTTGGGCAGGGAGGATGGATAGGAGTAAAAAGCAGATTTAGAATGGCAAATGGAAAGCAGGAAAATATGTTGGTATATTTAGGCACAACTAGAGAAGATGAGGATATCCAAGAGGCAAAAACAAAGATTTATGTACAAATAGTAAAAAAAAAAAATCTTTATGGGCACTTAGTCCAACATCAGTGATCACATTCACTTAAATCACATATGTCTCTAATTCAGAGGGGAAAAGCATGTCCTTAGGAACATAAAGTCATTCCAGACAGTAGTGCTGCTTGATGAATACTGCACTGAAATCTGCATATTTCTTTGTCTAGGTGCAACCATTTCCCTAGTTTTCATCAGGTCCTGTATTGATGGGGCACTGGATGGACACTGATATTTATTGAGCACCTTCTATGAGTTTGGCACTTTGGGTATAATACAAAATGCTTACATAAACTCAGAGGCAGGTATTATTATCCCCTTTTAACTGATGAAGAAATTGAGGCTCAGTGACATTCAATCATCTACTTATGTGTTCATTCAGAAAAGGACTGTTTATTGAGTGAAGGCCTATGGAGTGACAGGTAATACATGAAGTTTTTGGATAGAAGGTTAATTAAGGCACAGTCTCGGTTTCTGTTCTCTCTTAAGCATAAGGAAATGCTTTAACAGATAATTTCTATAAAACATGGAACACAAGGAGGAAATATGTACTTGAAAGCCCATCCTGGTTTCGTGCTCTCACCACATGGAGAGCCCCCTGCCCCTGCCTGTGGCTCTCCTGGCCGTGTTCACCACTGGCAGTAAGAGTGTCTTCCACAGGCACACATTGCTATGTTAACTGGGAACTCTAGCTCACTGAGAGTCAGAATCCAGAGAGTGACACATATGACAGAAGATGGATTGTATTTCCCTTTTTTTTTTTAAATTTATATCCTCTTTCTGAGTGAAGGAAGAGGAAAGGTAGGTGCAATGATATTCTGATGCTTTGAATTAATGGAAATTTTGTAGCTCAGACCTTTTCAACCACATGGATATGAATGTTTCTAATGGATCATATACTACGTATCCTGTCAACACACATACACATGCATGTTCACACACACATGCACGCACACACATGTACACACCCTCATGCACACACTGCTACACAGCCTGAGTCTAGGTTCAGCCTTCTAATCCTTCTCGGCCGAGTTACAGGCAGCCATTTCCAGTGGGTCGAAGTCATCTGTGAAAAGTATTTATATTAATGCAGAGTCATGGACAGTTTGGACTGTGCAGGTCAATGCTAGGACTTTAAAATGGTCATGATGTGCTCATAAGGGTAAGATCTCAGGCCTTCTGTAAAATATCAAAGAATTTGTTGATACCTTTTGCTGTATTCTTTCCCTGTGGGCCCCTCATTACCTATTTGATCACCTGAAAGACTAAATGTGGGTGATCTAAGGATTTGGTATCCTCTAAAAGTTTGATCACTCTTTGTTAATGATTAATCATCCAGCTTCAGCATCTCTTAATAATGTATTTCTCTTCAGGGTCCTCACTATGGTCACCTCTAGGCAAGGATACCTTTGAGAACCAGGGCAACTGGAGGGCAAAATACAACTCACAAGCCCTTCCTAAGCCTTTGGGAAACAAAATCTCTACTTAGTTAAGGCTAAAAGCCAAGGCAAAAGAATAAGTCTAGGTCCGAATGTATGTCATAGATTTGAGGAGGTTACAACTAGACTCAGTGAAAGACTTCCTCAGCCTTGGTGATCTGCTAAGAAATTTTCTATTTTCTAACTGTTACCAGGTGAAGCCTGAGAGGACAATTTATTGCCAACCTCAGGGCTAACTTATGGAAAAGAATTACTGGTCCACTGGATAGTGTAATATCTGAGTCACACTTAGCATCAAGCCTTACGAACAGGAATTAGTTTCTTGTATATGATAATGCAGTGACTTGCGTGCCAAGATAAGGAAGTGGAAGATCCACATGGTGTCTGTCAACTGACAGAATTTCTGAGGAGATTGAGGGCCAGACTCTGTATGAGCTGGCACTCCCACGAGGGCTTCTGGGCCTGTTCCATCTCCAGTATATTTCAATGAATTTATATCTCTAATTTCTCTAACTCTTGCTCTTTCTCTGTGTCTTTGGGCACTTCTAATGCTAGCCTTAGCTGGATATAGGAAATTGAATTATGTGAAAATATGAAAATGCAAATGAGAGTCATGGATATTTCTGGGCCTTTTGCCTCTGGCTCAGACCTACAAATGGGAAAAGATGGGATGTAAGCAAACTGGCTAGAATGTTCTAGTTTCCAACACAGCTTTGGTCATATTAATGCTGATGAATCAGTAAGTACTATATTACCTCATTCATACAATTGCTGTTTTTTCTTCTCAAATATTTCTAGACTTGTTTCTAGAATCTCATTTGAAATATATGTTGGAAATACAATGGATTTGCTAAAAGTTGCAAACCCATAAATGCCCATTTGAGAGAGAGATTAGACTAAATAAATATCACAGCAATGCTGCTCCAGCTACTTTATCCTCATGAGGTATCTCCTTATCATAAAAAAATATGTTCTTGGGGCACCTGGGTGGCTCACTTATTAAGTGTCCAGCGTTGGCTCAGGTCACCATCTCACGGTTTGTGAGTTCAAGCCCCGCATCAGGCTCTTTGCTGACAGTTTGGAACCTGGAGTCTGCTTCCAATTCTGTGTCTCCCTCTCTCTCCGCCCCTCCCCTGTTCATGCTCTGTCTCTCAAAAATGAATAAATGTTAAAAAAAGTTAAAAAAATATGTTCTAGGTATGCTTCCTTTTATGTTATATAATATACAAAAGATGAATATAATATAGAAAACATAACATGAAGGTACAAAGCATTTATACCCATAAACATGTACATGTATGAGGTACACACCATGTATGTATTTAAAATCTGTGTTACATATCTGTACAGCATATACATGCATTTTTGATGCTAACATATACACACATGTAAATGTCTATAACAGGCATGGCATGTATATGACATGTATGTACTTATGCATTATAAGACATGTGTATATGGTGAACAAATATATACATATATGTAGCATGTCTGTGTGAGTAGGTAAACATATAACATATGTGACAAATAATATTTATACCATGCACATGTAATATGTGTACTTATATGGCATATATATCTATAACATATAACATAGGAACATATACTATATGATTTATATATAAGACATATTTATATAAATATATATATGAAACATAAAATATTTTTGAATGTGTATGTAATACACATAACAATTTATAAAACTTTGTATGATATATGTATAACATGCTATAAGTATACTCTTTTAATAATGATTTTATATATAATTTTTTAAATAATTTTTTTAATGTTTATTTATTTTTGAGACAGAGACAGAACATGAACAGGGGAGGGGCAGAGAGAGAGAGACTGAGACACAGAATCTGAAGCAGGCTCCAGGCTCTGAGCTGTCAGCAGAGAGCCCAACATAGGGCTTGAACTAACAAACCATGAGATCATGATCTGAGCCAGAGTCAGTCGCTCAACTGACTGAGCCACCCAGGTGCCCCATAATTTAAATATTTAATAAAATGCCCTTTATGAAGGACAAATATAAAGAAAGCAATTGATAATAAAATAACAGGTTTTTCAGTTTGGAAACTCTTGGGCATGACTATACTAGAAGTTGTGATGATGAATTAGATTTTTCTTTCCCCACTTAAAATGACTAACTCTGGATTAAAGCTGTAAAAAGATCAGAAGCCATTCCAGTCAAGCTACACAGGAAAATGAAAGAACAGAGGTGTAAGCAAAGACTAAACTAAAAACTAGCATTAGATGACATAATAATAGACTAGATTTATTAGCATATTATGACAGGAAGAGGGAAATAACCCTAACTGGTATAGAAATAACATGCCAAACACATTAACAGACCTTTGTACATATGGATGTCTAATGGGATACAAAAAATGTCATGAGGGATGGAGGACAACTTTTCATTGTGTCAGACTGTACACGAAATGCAGGACCCTAACAATCCTGGATTCCCACCCACTAAATCCCGATAGCACACACAATCACTGGGGCAACCAAAATTACCTCTGCGAATTTCCCAAACACATTCAGGGGCTGGACCTTTCTAATTAAGAGCCACTACTAAGGATTGGACTAAATATTGTTTTTCATATCTTTGCTATCCAGCAAATGGATTTAAATGAGCAATATTATATTATTTTAAACCTGCTGCTTTGGGATTCATCTGTTTTTTTCTATTCACATTTAAAGCAATTTTATAGGTTTCTTTATGTCAAGACTTCTTTAACTTTCATTTCATATGTGTAATAATTTAGATGGGTTTAACACATTTGGTGCATGGTCTGCTCAGGGCAGTCTAAAACTACGTGAGCAGTACAGCATGTTAGCCCTACCTTTGGTGAGCTTGAGCAATGAGAATATGACCTCAGTGGTAAATACAGATCTGGCACAGAAGGCAGCCTCAATAAGTGGCATCCATGTAGTATTCAAACTTGTGACTAATGTGGTTTACCATGCGTGGTAAACATTTATACCTAGGGAAATTACATTAAAAACATAAGAAAGGATGACTTTCAAAGGGAAAAAGTCACTAGAGCATAATTCATAATCTCAAGGATGTCAGCAAAGAACAGTCTTTTAGCTTGGTGATTTTGGGGTGAACGTTGGAGAATAGTAGTGTATGATTCACAGACCTTTGTTAGGACTCATTTGCTTTCTCTTGAAGTCATTGACCAGATGTTACCAAAACTTCTAAAAATTGAGCCTTGAGTGACCATCCTGATTCAGTGTCTCCTCATGATTAACTCTGGCTAAACAACAGAAAGAGTGAATAAAAAATTCATGACCGGCACTTTTGTTTCCAACCTGGGTGACAAGTTGCATTCAAATGCTCCAAGATCATACAGTAGACAGGTATGATTTGCATTTTGTTCTGAACGAAATCTTAAATATTCATGGTGGCCATAAGTAATTGAGAGAAAACTCCTGGTCAGAACCATTGAATGTATTATCTGCTTGTGGATTATTTTAGGTGACAATGTGTGGGAGATGCTGGCCCTCCATTTGACAGTGATTTTTTTACTCAATAACAGTAATCATTTATTGAGCACTAATGATGTGCCGGCCTCTCTTCTCAGTACTTCACCTATTTTAACCCGTTTAATCTTCACAACAATCTTCTATGGTACTTTGTATTATTATTGCCAAGTTATATATGAGAAACAGAGGAACAGAGTTCAAGTAACTTCCTCAAGGTTACACATTAATGAATGATAGAGATAATCCTAATCCATGCAGTCTGTTTCCAGAGTCTTCTGTTTTAACCAACATGCTCTGCTGACTCCTTAACTCGTTCTTTCCTCTCCTTCAAATGTATCAGCTGTGTTTTAAGAATTAAAGAGAAAAATCTGGTGATTGGCCAATCTGGTGTTGATGCCTGATTGAAAAAAGATAACTAAGGATTGTCAAGAATCTATGCTTAAAAACACTGCAAACATTCTCATTAGCCTTTAAAAAAATCTTTTTTTAAGATCAGCTGATTGCCCATCTTATGAAATGTCTTCCTTGTGTAACAGCAGAGAAGCTCATTCTGATGCTGCCCAGGAAAAGTAGAGCTAAGTGACATAATAATTTTGTGCTAAAGTCTACAGAAAATGTGCTCTTTTAGTCACCCAATCTGGTCTGCTGTTTGCATCACTCATGATCCTGCCTGTTTGTCTGACTCCCAAAGATATTAGGAACTACCAGTTTTGCACCCTAAATCTATCTTCCCTTTTTATGCCCCCACTATCCCCCTCCAACCAGCATTTAACTATGGGGAGATTTCACAAGAGATTTTCCAAATGGTTGGTCAGATTGACACACTGGGCTTTTCCTTACTCAACCCAGGTCCTCCCCTCCTCCGCCTCCTGCTTCCCTCTTGATGGAACAACACCACACCCCTCATCTTTTTGACTGGGTGTGCTTTTCCTTTTCATTGCTGCTAAAGGCTCTGAATGGGCCTCTTGTGTGGAAGCAGAGACAATGGTCCTCATTTAATGGGATTATTTACAATAGGAAAAATAGCTTTAAAAAGAGAAAGCAGGAGAGACAGTTATAGCAAGAGGCCTGACTGTGAAGCCATTCTTTTATTAAGAGTCTGGCACCCTCTGCACCTTTTCCTGGCGATCTGCCAAGCTCTCTTCCACTTGAGAGTGGCCCTTGAGTTTTGGTACAATTTCTGTATGATGCTGCAGCGGCCAGGCTCTGTGGAGTGATTCATTTCCGCCACAAGAGTGCTCCAGTACGTTAACAGCTCTGTCTTCTTTGATCAGGTGACACTAGGGCATCCGTTCCCATGGCCAATGTTTTCAGATGATTAGTCTTTTCCTGGGCATACTACCTGGAGAACAGAACACTGGCTGTAGATGAGAGGGCTGAGCCCGGCTCTATAGGCTGAATGTGTGGTGGACGTGTGAAGAAGGGCCTGCTTAGGCCCAGGGCCTTTGCTGGTCCAGGCAGGGTTCTTATGAGAACTGGAGAACCCTGGCCCCTCCAGGACAGTGGATTAGAAAAAGTTGTCTCCTCTCATTGGACATAGCCCTCCATCCCCACACTGGGGTTCACACTGCTTAAATCCAGGACTGTGTGAGATAGCTTGAATAGGCCATTAGCACCTCTATCAGCCATTTGAGTATCAGCCAACGTTCACAGTAATGCGATGCCCTGGCAGGGGGCAAGAGATACACAGATTGTATTGGGAATTTGAATCTTGGGTTTACCATTTGTTAGCTTTGCAGTTCTGTTATCCTGAACAAGATATGTAAATGTTGTATGTCTTGGTTGCTTCATTTGTGAAATGGTTATGATAAGTAATAGCACCTATCAGAAGTCACTTTGACGATTAAGTGAGAAAATTCATAGAAAGCATGTAAAACAGGATTCAGTACAAATGAAGCTCTCACTAAATGTTGGCTGATACTATTTATGTATAGCAGAGTACCAAGGTCTTCTAGGACCTTAGCAAAAGCAGAAAATCACTACTAGTGTGGCCTCATCCTTCTGTACATTTTTCTTTAATCCCGAGAATTCTCTCCATTGTTGAGTAAAAAGTTATAATGATAATAATGACTGACTCTTACTGTGCATTTATCATATTTCAGACCCTGTGTTTAGTCCTTTGCATATATTATATTGTTTAATCATCCCAACATCTTCCTCAAATAGATTCTTCCTTTAACCACATTTTTAGTAAATGTTTATTTGAGAGAGAGAGAGAGAGAGAGAGAGAGAGAGAGAGAAAGAGTGGGAGAGGCAAAGAGAGAGAGGGAGAAAGAGAATCCTAAGCAGGCTCCCTGCTGTTAGCGTAGAGCCTGATGTGGGGCTTAATCTCACAAACTGTGAGATCATGACCTGAGCCAAAATCAAGAGTCAGACGCTTAACCAACTGAGCCACCCAGGTGCCCCTACCCTGATTTTTAGATGAAGAGCCTGATGCTCGCAGATGCTAAGCAATTTGCCCAAAGTTTAAAAGCTAGCAAGTAATTCAGGTGGCATTTGGGAACACCCCTTATCCCAGTACCCTAACTACCCTCCCTGCTACTGAAATCTGCTTCAGTCTGCTGAAATTCATTGCTCTAATATTTTTTCCCATTCCCCTTTTCATGTCCTAAAAATGTATGTATATTTTTTCATATCCCTGCTGACTCCTTCCTGGAAGCAGAGATCATGATGTTACAGACACTTGAGAGGTCATACGAATAGGTTGGTACAATTGCCTTATTTACAAGTGAAATGGAAATGATAAACTTATAAATTAAAAAAAAAATCCTGTCCATCTTGTATAACTTAAAAATAAAGCACAGTGCATTGTCTCTCCCAAGGGGGAACTTAGTGGAGGACAAAGGAATCAATTATAACCTCTCAAATGCTAGGGAGGCTGGTGAAGATGGGGCGGGCACTGGGGGTTGGCCCAGTGTCCTTGAAATCAAAGCATCATAAGGCAAAACCAGTTTTATCTGCTTTTAAGTCTGGTTCTGTCCTGTGTACTGGCTAGATTTTCAAATGATGCATTATCATCATCATCATCATCATTATTATTATTGTTATTATTATGTTTAATGTAGATGGCTTTGCTAATAGACTAATTTTTTTTCTCATTCCTTTCTTGGACTATTGTTTCATTTATCTCCTCCTTATTTTATTTATTCAATTTTCTTCAAATTGCACCATTTGTTACTTGGCCTCAGGGAGCCCTGGCTATTAAAACTACACTAATAATTTTAATTGACTTAAAATGATGTAAGAACAGCACAGCTGCCAGGAAATACAGGGCCTCCAAATAGGTGCTATAGCAGGAAGGAGACATTAAATAAAGCAAGGTGCTTAGTCTCTGAACCCCCAAATTCAGCAGGATGTTACCAAAGAAGTGATGTTCTCATCAGAAAGCCCATGTGGGTCCCATTAAATATAACTATGCTTCTACTTCAGTACACATTATAATAGAAAATGTGAGTTTGCAGAAAAAAATCATTGGGGGTGGGAGGTGTCATAAGTTATAATTATTCACTGTCCAATAGTCTTCTCTATTGAATAGGCATTTAGCATATTTAAAATTTGATTAAAATATCTCTTCATATACAATCATTCTGTACCTTGGTCAGAGCATGAGATGCATCTATACTTATTCATACCTCTGACCAACCCTTTTCCAGAATCAGATCTAACAAAGAGATTTAAAAAAGAAAGAGTAAATAAACCAGAAGTGTTTGGTTGGCATCTATTTCAGAAAAGTAGCTTCTATGTAGGCACTTGAGCAGTGGAAAAGACAATTGCCTTTCAAGTGATACTGAGTGGGTGTCATAGCCCCCACTTTCTCTTCTAAAATCATGAGAACACTAATAGATGCTTCACCTAGCTGTATAAGTAGAAAGACATGAGTGTGAGAGAGAATTCTGACAGTCCCAGTGCCTGATCTAGTTATGAGGAATTACATGGCAGTGCTTAGAGGAAAGCCCCATAATATGTGTTAGTGTCAGCAACCAGAAAGTGGAGTCCAATGGAATAATCACAACACATAGGTAATCGCAGCCATGAGTGGTGGCAGCCATTTATGCTGCCTTAAGATCAGTCCAGAGAAGAGTATAGTCATACAGCCTATTAGAAATCTTATAGATTATTAAGTCAACTTCCTTATTTTACAGTAGAAAAAAACCAAAGAGATCCAGAGAAAAGTAGTTACTTGCCAAAGGTCATCACCTAATCATAAGCAGAGGCGATTCTAGACTTCCTGTCTCTCAATGACTCATCATAAGGTTTTTCCCTGCAATATCACTCTCACTGATTAGAAGTAGTATGAAGATCCCACTCCCCCGCACTGCACACAATTCTATTGTAGTCAGGACTTATCTGCTCTCCTGTGGAGAGAGTAGTACATTCACACACAGTGTCATACGAATAGGGTAGTAATTATCTCATTCAAAATACTGGCTCAGTTGCATTTTAGGGTACTAACAGGTACCTCATCAAACATTTTAAAACAAGGTTTGGTTTGGTTTTTGTTTCTGAGAAACTAGACTTACAAAGAGAGGTTAGAGCTGAAGTAGCAAACCATGCTGAATTTGGGGGTTGGGTCTGTGCTGCGGCAGCACCAGGGAGAGCTCCTGGTAGCTGCTGGTGATTCTCTAGAAGCTGGGCATGGAGATATACTGGTATTTGGAGGACCCTCTGAAGATTCCCCTGTTGATTCTTGTGCTTGTAAACATTGTCTTTCTTGCATTAGAAGGCTCAGGCTTGTTAAGATGAGTCCTTCTCCTCCACTCCAGTGCTTTTGTTTCACCCACATCTCCTGTAGTTTTGTACCCAATGGGTGTGACAGCCATCGAACCTCTGGTCAGGCTGGGAGCTGAAGGTTAGAAATTTGGTTCCTCCTGGGTTGGATGAGGAATTTTGCTTCTTCCTACAGATTATTCTTTATTCAACTCTTTCTCCCAAGAACCCTTCCTAGGGTACTGAGAACTGAGCTCTCTGTTAGAGCCTTGGTAACATCTAGCTGTTGGTACATGACTTTAGGAAGATAACTCTGCCTCTGTGATCCCTATCTCATTATTAAAAAAAGTAAGTTATCAGAATCTGATCCAAACTTTCAGGGGCATGTCTCCACTCCTTCCTGTGCCAATGGCAGACTCAGCTAATCAATCTTGCTATTTTTGGTTGCTGAACACAAATCTTATTTGAAAGTTTTTCAATGCAGTATGATGATTGTTAATATTTGCTCTTCTTTCACATAATTTTGAACTTATCTTAAATGAGTATGGTAAAATACTAAATGTACATGTTCTGGCTTCTAATATTTTAAAGATTTGCCTTTGGTCACAAATCAGATGACTGAAATTAGACTGTTTCTCAATATAACTTCAGCCTTGAAGCCTGATTATATCTTGGTTTCCTATATCCAAAATTGAATGCATGCCATATAGTGTGTCAAAAGTATACATTCATACGTTTGTTAAATGAATATGGAGTCACTGTATTGTGCATCATATCCTCCCATTTTCTAGGTGCATAAAAAGCTCAATTAGACAAACACCTTGTCCTTTTTGAACTTTCAGTCTAGTAGGGGATATAAAGGGAGTTAGATGAGGCAGGATGTGATAAATGAAAAAATTGAGCCACAGATTAAAAGTAAGTTTAGGAAAAAAGAAAATATTTCTCATGAGTGTCAAATATGAAGAAAAAATAGACCTCAAGAAATCTATTAGAAGCTCTTTTTGCCTGGCTGGCCTAAGAACTGGCTTTCACAAGTGATGACCAAGAGTCTACCATTAGTCAAGGAGAGTGATTTGATGGTCTACACTAAGCCTGGATACGTACTGCTGGTTTTCCTCCTGTTTCCCATAAACTCAAAGGGACAAAGCTATGTGAGTGACCTGTTGTGCAAGGTGACTTGCTACAGCTTGAATTTTATGGGAGTTGGCATTAGATTACAGAGTAAGCTGTACAGCTGAGAAGCAGTGAAATGTGGTACATTTGTCTTGGCCTCTAATAGACATGCACGAATGGAGGTAGTGGGCATTTCAAGGAGTGGGGGGGACTGAGTATTTGTGTTTTTTTCCAGAAATGAAAGTATTAGTGCCAGATTCAGTCTGATACTTCTGCAGTACATATTAAAACTTCTATCACTGTGGTACTTAAGAAACTTGACACTAGCTCCATTCTTTCAATGAAGACACATACATACAGGGAAATGAGATGTGTTTTCTTAATCAGCCACTCACATTTCATAGGAAATCTCAGGCCAGAAAGCACAATCCTCAGTTTTCCAAACTACCACAAAATCACAATCTCCACTATTAATTAGTTTTGTCTTTCCACTAACTTAATTCATCCACCATCCTCCACCACCAACCGACCTGAATCTTTCAGTCTTTGCAGAAAACTTTGTTCAACAATTATTGATCAAGCCACATTGTAAACTAACATAATACTCACAAGCAGTACAAGCATTGTACCAGCAAAAAATATGTTATTTTGGCTTGTACTATCTTTCCCACCTAGAAAGTGTCAATTTCAGGGGTGTTTCAAAGGGGGCCCCATAATAGCATTACTAACAGGGTGATGAATGGCTGTGCTGAACTGAAGGTTACGTAGGTACTATTTCAAATTGCTTTCTGTATGCAGTGAACAGGGTAAGACTTAACTAGCTTGCTAGCTGACTGCCTATGTTTTCATTTTCTTTAAAAAAGTGGAAAAGCACCATTTTAGCAAAGTCTTTGAAGATATAGGTAAATAGATAGATAGAGATATAGATATATATTTTTTCTGAAGATGAAATGTAGTATCAGTCTCCTCTCTTTAAAGTAAAAAATTATCTTGGGGCCCCTGGGTGGCTCAGTCAGTTAAGTGTCCGACTTCAACGTAGGTCATGATTATACGGTTCGTGGGTTCAAGCCCCATGTTGGGCTCTGAGATGTCAGCACAGAGCCTGGAGCCTGTTTTGGATTCTGTGTCTCCCTCTCTCTCTGCCCCTCCCTTGCTCATGTTCTCTCTCTCTCTCTCTCTCTCTCTCTCTCTCCCCCCTCCTCTCAAAAATAAATAAACATTTAAAAAAAAAGTAAACAATTTTCTTGAAAATAATAGCTCTTTGTATTGGACATAAATATCACATCAAATTTCTTTTTTTTAATTTCATTTATTTATTTTGAAATAGAGTGAAAGAGAGAGAGAGAGAATCCCAAGCAGGCCCCGCGCTGTCAGCACAGAGCCTGATGCAGGGCTCCAGCTCATGAGCCATGAGATTATGACCTGAGCTGAAACCAAGAGCCAGACATTTTACTGACTGAGTCACCCAGGTGCCCCACATCCAATTTCTATATGCCTATTAAAGACACCTCCAAAGACACATAAAAGATATATAATTTCACCAATGTTGATATATCTAAATAGATATGAAAAAAAGAGAATTTACAATTATAAAAAACATGGATAGCCGCTTTTATCAGAGATCACATTGAATTCTGTAGATTGCTCCTGGTGCCTATTTTCTGCACCTACAACCCACAGACTGAGCAAGAAAAATGCAAATGAACAAGAGGAGGAGTAGAGGGTGTGGCAGAGAAGAAGTGGAAAAATGCCTGATTTCATGCCAGTGCTCTAAATAACTCAAGTTTCAGCTTCTTTTCTTAACATATTAGATAATGGTGACATTTCTGGAAAAGCACATATATTTGGGCCTGAACTAATAAAATTACTGTGTGTAAAAGGAAGAGGCCAGTGTGTTCTTAGCCCCATGACATTTTCTACCAATGTTCCAATTCCCTACTGTTCTCTTTTAACTTTGTTGCAATTTAAGTTGAGCTAATTCAGTAAGTACTGAATGTATACTATGTTCCAGGTACTGGACTGGGCAATAAATTCTAGAAGTTAACAAGACAACATCCATGTCTGCAAAGAACTCAGCTGGATGTTTACATCTTACTTACTTACACTTACACTTACTTACACTTAATTCACTGTAGTGTAGTTAATAGAAACCTAAATCAGAAGGGTTTGGGAAATGGGAAGTGGAGGTGGTGGTTAGTATAAGTCTTTCCAAATGAGCAGATATATGAAATAAATTTTCAGGGATAAAAGGTACTTAGCTGGAGGAACAAGGGTGGAAAGAACATTCCAGAAATGTAGACAGGAGGGAGAGAGTCTAGTTTTCAAAGGGAAGTGTAAGTAGTCTAGGGAGGCTGTAAAATAGATTTTAAAGCAACAGACCCCAAATGATGAGCAGAGAGAGGAATATGGGATCCAAAAAAAAAAAAAAAATGAATAGAGAGAACTAATTTTGACAAGTAGTGAAATGCTACCTTTCCTGTCTTCTCTTTCTAAGCCCCCTGTCCTTAGTTTCCTAAAGATCGTATTGGATTAGAAAAAAAAAATATTTTGTTTTATTTTGTATTTTTTATCTTAGGTAGCATAACAGAAACAAAGAAAGCCACAGGCTGCTAGAGATGACTCCTGCCAAGGTGGCAGCAGTAGGAGCCTATAACCAACAGATGAGATGTGTAAAGGTAAGTCAGTGAATATGACTCTCTTCCATCTAGATATCTCATGTGAGTGGTCAAAGGTGAAATTGAAGTTTGAATGAATTATATATAAGGCTGTCATAATCTTTAAGGACATTTTGGTTATTTCTAATTATAACCAATTAAAAAGAGAACTTGATCATGGCCTACCTTTATTCATATATTCAACAAGTATGTACTAAATGTCATTATGTACCAGACACTCTTCTGGGAATATGGATGTGGATAAGACAGGTAAGTCCATTGCTCTAATGGGGCTCATGGTATGGTGCCTGACACCTAAAACTAAACAGAGAGATGGACAAGGTCATTTCAGGTAGTGATGGCATGGTGATCAGTGAGTGGTTAATAGTGTGTGATCGATTAAAGTGGTTAAGTGATGCCCTCTCCGAAGAGGCATTTGCACAGAAACTTGATTGAAGTGAAGGTATGGGATGCATAAAGATCTGGGGGCAAGTATAGGCAGTAGAAATTGACAACGTGGAAAAGTGGGAATGAGCTTGGGTTGTTGGAAGAGAAACAAAGTCAGGATGACTATAGCAAAGTGAGCAAGGAAAAGAGTGTATGGAAATGAGGTCAGAGAAATTGGAATAGAGCCAACCATATAGGGCTTTGCAGACCATGTTAAGAGTGAATTTTATTCTCAGTATAATGGAAGCATTGGTTAGCTTTAAATGGATGGGTGACATAATCTCATTTTTATGTTCCCTTTGAGATCAAAATTTGTGGCCACATCAATGTGCATAGAATCCACACCCATCATGAAGGATCTTTAGGCTGTATTTAGCATGCTCAAGACAGACACAATGCCTTTGTAAGAATCTCAAAGATGACTAGTATTAATTTCTTTCCTCTCTACATCCACATGCTCCTTCTTGTCAAGAGAGCCTTATTTTCCTTCCCCTTGAATTTAGGCTGGACTTAGTAACCTGCTTGAGCAATACAGTGTGACAGAAGTGATGATTGGTACTTTAGATGTTAGGTCATTACATTTCTTAGTTTTCCCCTGGATCTCTTAGAATACTTCATCTTGGAATGCTCTGTCTAAAATCCAAGCCACTACACAATGTGAAACCAAAGCTACATAAAGGAGTCATGTATGGGGCATCCCTGTTGACAGCTCCAGTTAAGGTTACAAAGCTAACATCAGCTTCCAACCATGAGGGAGTCACCCTCGATGGCCAGTCCAGTCAAGACTTGAGGTAACTGTAGTCCTAGCCAACATCCAACTGCAATTTCATGAGAGTCCCTAAGGAAGAATGTTGATGAGCCCTGTCAATTTACAAAAGTATGGTACATAACTAATTCTTTTAAGCCACAAAGTTTGGGAGGCTTACAGGTTAGAGTAGTTGGCCACAATAGCCTTTTGCCAAAATGTTTACTATCTATTACAACCATTTTCCTGATGCTAAATTGGGTATGTTAGGAATTACTGATCACTCACTCCCTATTTTTTTTTCTTTGATTTTTCATAAATTTCAGGTTTCTTCCTTCCTTCCCCTCCTTCCTTCCTCCCTCTCTCTTTCCTTCCTTCCTTCCTTCCTTCCTTCCTTCTTTCTTTCTTTTCTTTCTTTCTTTCTTTCTTCCTCTCTCTCTCTCTCTCTCTCTCTCTCTCTCTCTCTTTCTTTCTTTCTTTCCTTTTTGTTGTATTTTGCAAAATAAAAGCAGGCACAGTTCTGTCACAGACAATTGGCTCAAATTCAAGAATAAATCAGCCTATACAGTTCTGGATTCTCCAGAGCTGAGGTCAGTGATCTCTCCTAAGAGCCATGAAGAACACCTGTTTAAGCATTATCTTCTATGGCTCTCACTGTCAATGCTTCCCCTCCTTCTTTGCAGTTTTCAGGTATTTTAATTTTAGTATTTTATTGTTATTATTAATCAAGAAAATTAGTTTCATTTTATCAACAGGCAGTTGGTGACTGCTTTCTTAAGTCACCATGATTCTGTAGATATGTACATTATATCCAGGTCAGTTAGCTATTCCTGACTACAAAACATAGGACTAGGACAGTTCACGGATTGATTGATTATTGCATAGTGAGGGCTCTTCCTCTTAACATGCCATGATGACCTAAATTTTATTATCCCATTTGTTATGTAAATATTAATTTTGGCAATAGCACATACTCAATATTAGTACATTACTTACTGCTTAAGTAGTTGGTAACAAAAACTGTGGTTCTTTAATCTTATTCTGAATGAACAAGGCAGTAAGTTGGTAGATAAGCATGGCTATGAATGTAGCTCTTTCAACATCCACAAACATGAATAAAGACAGGATTATGTAGAACAGAACAAAAATAAAATAAAGCCTGACTTCACATAACATTAAAATCACATAACATTAAAATCTTTTTTGAGCAAAGGGAAAAAATAGAACGGATATCCTGTGGAACCTTCATGTCCATCAATTCAGGGAGGTAAAAGGCTGAAGCCAATACCAAATTATGGAAAACACTTTGATTTGGAGTTGCAGTGACTTAGTTTAAGTAAACAATTAGCGCCAGTAGTCTGTTGGCTCAGCAACCAATATGGAGGTCAGTCCTAAGAAATTATTTTAATCTTGTACAAAGTAACTTTTCATTGTCTAACTAGGGTTTTTTTTAATGCTCTAAATAGCTATCAATTAACTTTCTATTTCTTGTTGTAAAATGTGAACATTACAATACTCTTGAACCATCCATAGACTCAAGGGGAAAAAATCACTTTGGTCATATGACCTCCATTACATGGGGCATAAATGTAGCCTTTATATATATATATGTAAATTGAGGAATTTATATATTAAATTGAGGAATTAGAAGAGATGTTTTTATTTTAAGTCTTTGGAAATCTGAGTGCAACCAAGAAATTACTAAGAGAAAGTCTTCTTTCAAGGGCCTGGTTTTGACAGAACTGAGTCTGTGGAAGGGGCCTTCTGGGCTTGATAGAACTCTGGTGTTGTTTCATATGTTGCTCTTGGAAAATATTGAAGTTTCTTTTGAAATATTTTTCCTAATGATGAAAAACAGCTGAAATTAATGCATGTTATAAATTTAAATTGCATCATACCATTAGTCACAAATATCTCAATAGTAAAGAAGCATATTACCATTAACATTTAAAATGATCAACAAGCTGCTCAAGCTACATTTTTTTTCCACCGGATAAATTTATCAATTTGAGATTGGGTCTTCTCATTGTGCCTTGTTGATCCATTTCACTTGGCTGTAAGATATACCAACATGTTTTGTTTTGAATAACTGCTACTTTCTACAAAGTGATCTATTTGGGAAGGAGGTGGCCAGAGGGAGGAGTGAGGAAATAGATTTAACCTAATTGCAATAAAATGTTTTTTCCTTTTAGTAATTTATACAGGATGTCTCTTTTTATAAATGTAATGTCTGTAAATGTAAAGAAAATCTAGGCTTTTTCTTTATCAGGACAATGTAAATGAGGATGCTTATCGATTTCAAATGAAATTATTTGGGCTAATTTTCATTTTTTGATGTTTGAAAGAACCATATTACTATTTACGCATAAATGGCACAAATCTGGTATCTGTTAAGATATTTTGGTCAGACCATCTAGGTTTTACAGAGAACGCTGGGTCCTGGGAGCCCTTGCAGGAAACCCTGCCTGCAGTTTTCTTCCTTCACTTGACCCCTTGGGGAAGAACATCCCTCCCCATCTGTCAGCATCTGCTCAAAAGCAACTGCCTGTTGGAAGCCTTCCCTGATATGTTGAGGTTTTCAACTACTGGCCTCATAAAAGTCCCTGTAGCATATCTCTAATATTGTATTCATCTGATAGTATTTACATATGTTTATCCAATGCCATCTCCTTCTTTCACAAAAGGAAGGAAAAGAAGAAACCACTATGGCTTTCCTCATGTGGAGACCATATCTATCTCATTCTTCAAGGTAATCCAGGGATTTGGTGCTTAGTACCTGGCATGTGTAGAAAATGATACTGGCTGGTGAAAAGCCAAAGGGCTGTCCCCAAATATATGCCATTTTAAAAGCAGGGTTCTCTTTCAAACATTATAAGTTATGCCAGGAAAATATTGAAGTTTCTTACCTTTTATTTATTTTTATTTTTTTAAGTTTATTTATTTATTTTTGAGAGAGGGGGGTGGGGAGAGGCAGAAAGAGAGGGAGAGAGAGAATCCCAAGCGCAGAGCCCAACACAGAGCTCAAACTCATGTGAGATTATGACCTGAGCCAAAATCAAGAGTCAGTTGCCTAACTGACTGAGCCACCCAGGCACCCAAAAGTTTCGTACCTTTTAAACCAACAATTGATTTGTTTCTCTTGTTAGTAGTCGTTAACCTTGGTCCATAAGATTAAATGGCTTTAGTGCCCTGTGAGAGGCATGAGAGTTTCCTAAAAGGATAAGAGTCATTCCTCCCTAACTTTGAGGGAACATAATAGTATCAAACAGATAAATAGTAATTCTACTTTTTTGATTGCAGATGCATGTAAGCATTTATAGTTATTTAAAATAAGGAATGTGTAGGGAAGTTGTTCTTTGGTATGTTGCAGGGTGTCTGAAAAACTTGTTAAAAACACGAATTCTGATTAAGCTCTTGGGTGGAGCTCAGGCATCTACATTTTTAAAACTGAAGTATAGTTGACAATGTCACATCAGTTTCAGGTGTACAGTATAGCGATTTGACAACATTGTATGTTATGCTGTGCTCACCACAAGTGTAGTTCCCATCTGCCACTATAGAAAACTATTACAGTGTCATTGACTATATCCCCTATGCTGTGCCTTTTATCCTTGTGACTTATTCATTTCATAATCAAGGCGTAGGCACCTGAATTTTAACCAAGTGTTCCAGGTGATTCTGATGCTGATGCCTGCAGACTGTACTTTGAAGAGATACTGCTGTAGATGTGGAGATCACCTTCTTAAGAACCAGTTTTCACACATGTTTCTGTGTGTGTATGTATGTGATTTTTTTTTTCTCTCCTTCACTTAGAATATAACATCAAATGCCTGGCCTTTTGCTTTTTTGACTCCATGGCACTGAATTCAGTATTCTGCCCTCATGGTACTACCAGAGAAGGCTAGACAGACTCCCATTTCTGTTTTTGGTTTGTAAGAAGCTAGCAGAAATCTGAGTGTCTAAAAGGCCACATAGGGCTTCACTTTTCTCAGTAGTTGTGTGGATATTTCTGGTTTTTGACATCTGCACATACCAATAGGGCAAATAAAAGTAAGTCTTTGGGAGTCAACACAAATTTGTTCCCTTTATCATCAAATGTCCTCACCTCAGTAAACTGCTAGGGCTGTTGATCCATTATCAATCCACTGGCGTCCATCTATCACTGTCCTGCTTAAAGGCTGCCAGTGACTCTACCTGCCTCTAGGAATGAGTGAACCCTAAGCCTGACTTACAGGTTCCTTGTGAGCTGGTTTCTGTCTTCCTTTCCAGCCTCGTCTGTATCAACATGACTCTCCACTTGATGGGACTTCTTTGAGTTTCCCTAAGATTGTAACAGGCTTTTTCACAATTTCCACATCTGTGTCACCTTCTGCCTAGAAGACATTCACACCTTTGACTTTCTGCTTAATGCCTACTCAGTCTTCATTGCTGAACTCAACTATCACTTCCAATGGGAAACCTAGAGTGACAAAGCCAACTAGCCTGATGTGTTTATTTTCTCTATTTTCATATACTCATCAGACTCTAATTTAAAAAAGCTAACACTAGCTAACCTCAAGTATACTGAGGTTAATGAACATATACACTCATTTAATCTTTTAAACATTTAATAATTTGAAAACCCTATGAGGCACTTTCCCATTGTACAGTTGAGAGAACCAAGGCACTAAGAGGGGAGGTAACTTGGCCAAATTTACTCCCATTAGTAACTGGGAGAGTTAGGACTCAAACCAATATATCCTGTCTCTAGCTCCATGCTGTTAACCTTTACAACAAAATCAAATGGTCTTTTACTTATGTACCTTCTCTAGTAGATTGGGAATTCCTTGAATACAGGAGTCATGTCTTAGTTTTTCCTGGATTCTACTTTGCCAGTCAACTCCTAGTCCACAGTATATATTCAATTAACATGTGGTCGGATAATTCCTTTACTGAGATGACACATCCTTGCCTTGACAAGGATTTCAAGAACAATGGAAGCCACAAAAGAGACCTAATTGAACTGTCCAACCAGAGCCCATTAAAACCACCCAGTTACAGCCTGTAGCAGCTACATAGGGACTTTTGCTTTCTACATTAAGCTAGAAATTAGTAAGATGCAATAAAATGCAACAATGATTTATTTGCCCTTAACTTCTAGAGACAGGGATATGAGTTAGGGATGATTTGTTCTTTCAGTATCCCGTAGCTATTTCTGGATTTCTTTGTGGCAAGGGACATTAGTTTCACCTCATGTGGTGTGGGTCAGTGATGGGCCCAGTGATCAAAGTGCCAATGGTGCTTTGTGCTCAGAGGCCTCTGACTATCTCTCCTTCCTGTCAGTGTTCCCAGATAACACAGGCCAGCTCAACTGTGGAACAGTTTTGAGCACATGCCTAATCTTGAAGGTGTCCCCCAACCTGGCCATTAGTTGTCCCACAACCTGACCAATTATCAACCTTAGCCAAGCACATACTCTATGCTTTAAGGTCAGATAGACCTGGTTTTAAATTGCAGTTTTACTTTTTATCATAAATGACTGTGGACAATATGCTTGACCTCTCTAAGCTATAGTTTCTTCATCTCTAAAATGGGATTAATAAGGGCATCCACCTAATGGGGTCATTATGAGGACTGAATGGCAAAATGTGTACCAAGCATTACTATATAAGGCCACATACCTCAGTGAAGGTGAGTTCAGGAAACAAATTCAGTTCCTCTGATTCCAGAGCCTGAACTCCTAGCCACTGGCTTCTCAACAACATGTTCAAATGGCTGATATTCCCTTTATTTACTCTTCTTTCATCACTGAATTCATGAAAATATATCATTATTGCCTTTCACTGTGAACCATTTTTTCACCCACAACCGTCTGCCTCTGCTATCACCACAACATAACAGCCACTCTCTAGGTAAATGGCAGCTGACCACAGTGATCAACAATGCTCCACTAGGATGCAACATTCAAACTCTGTTTATTTCTTGCTTCTCTAACAGTGCTGACTGGTTTAGGGTTAGCAGGGTGGCTTTGCTTCATACCTTCATTTAGAAACCCAAACTGACAGGGGCTTTTTCATCACTTAGGGCTTCCACTTGGTTGACCAAGAGAAAAAGTCTAGAAGGAGTGCCAGGGAAGAGTTCTGTGGGCCAGGCCCCTAAGTGACAAATATCACCTCCATGCCACACTCTATAGTTAGAACAGATAGACTGGTGGGGAGGCCAAATATGCAAGAGAAGAGAATGTGAACTTTTCTGAGCTACCAGAAACTTTCTGCCACACCAGTTGAAGAAAGTGAAAACTATTAACTTTAAATGTCTCTAGTACAAGGGCAGTGTACCTTTCCAGCCCTTTCTTGAACCGTTTCTGTAGTTTCCCACTGCACTGTCTCTACCATGCCAGACTGTCCATTCTGCCTAAAGTCTCAAGATCACTTTCTTTCACACTAAAACCTTTTAAGGCAAAGCACAAAGTATCACCTCTTTCACTAGTAGTCTCCCACCCTTCCTCTTAGCACAAGGATAATGAAGGTGACAGCAAACTCTCTGTTTTTTTTTAAACTTATTTATTTGTTTTGAGAGAGAAAGAGAGAGAGACAGAACATGAGCAGGGGAGGGACATAGAGAGAGGGAGAGAAGAACACCAAACAGGCTCTGTACTGTTAGTACGGAGCCCCATGTAAGGCTCCAACCTGTGAACCATGAAATCATGATCTGAGCAGAAACCAAGAGTTGGACACTTAACCAACTGAGCTACTTAAGCACCCCAAACTCTTTCTACTTTAGCTCACCTAAGATCACAGAAGGTTGGCAGAGGAAGAGGCCCCAACAATGCTTAGCCCAAAGTTTCCTTGTATGACAGAAGAAGAAAAGATCTAGGGAAGGGAAAGGATGACTCAGGGCTGAAACCTAGTCTATCAGATTCTATTGTTTTCTCTATCCAATACCTCCTGTTACCTCCTCTTGGTGTAGAGCCAGCCCCATGGGACAGTTTTATCAATAATAAAAAAAATTCTCCAATTAATCCAAAGTGCAGATTATTAAAACAATATGATATTAGGACTTATAAAAACAATGACAATAAAATCTTTCTTATATGGACTGACAGATTAAAAACATTTTTCCTAGTTCTGCTTCAGAATCCTGTAAATTTTGAAAGTCACTTAGTTTTTCCTAGTGATTGCTCAAATTTCAGTGAGAAGGAATATATAAATATATATATTTATATATATATAGACATATATATATAAATATATATATAACACTTGGCAATTAAGTCTAGTGATAATTGTTTTTGTGCATTAGTTATAATCCGTTTTTAAGCAGCAAAGCCTATTACTGTTACAGAGTGAGTTTCAGATGCCCTGCAGATTTGAGTAATTTTGGGTAATGCAGCTGTGTGTGGTAAAAAGATTTTACAACGCCTATAAAATGTTGCCTCATGACATGTTCAGCAGTGAATCTGTGGCACCATACAGCAATTTCAGTGCTTTTCATTAAATACCAGATACCATTTACACTGTGCAGTTTTTAAACAAGAGCCATCCTCCAAAATCAGAAGGATCTGCAAATTGCAAGGCATTTGGGAGTCCTGGAGTAGGTGGAAGCGTCTTAGATATTTTTTCTGGAAATAAACACAAAACGACAACCAACCAAACAGAAAACATAGCACATGAGGGAATTGTATTTGATCAGCATTGACCTCAGCTGCACTTAAGAGTGTTTGGGCTTCTCCCTACTTCTCTCATCTTCCCACAAAAGATGAGAATATCTGACTTGCAGCAAGTAGCTTGCCTGAAAATACAATTTCCCATGAAAAGCAAAAAGAATAAGAAAACTACAGTGAGTTGTGTTAGATTTCTTTTTGTTATGTGGAATCATCGCTCTTCAAGAGAGATTGGGGGGGTGGCTTCAGAAACCTCTTTTGTTGTTATTTTGATTGCAGGTAAGATAGCAGATGTAATTATGAAATCAATCATTTCTCATTTGAACAATTTACACATACTTGGTTAACTCTGATATATGCCAGGAAAATGGATGGGAGTTCAGGATTGAATGGCTGTATTTTTAAAACTGGCTTTTGCCCTCTTAGACATCACAGTGCAATGGCTTGAAGCTCTGGTTTCTTACCTAAATATGGGCCGCAACTGACTGTTTTTACTTGCATGTTCTAGCATCTCCTTAAATGCAACTGGCTCAAGTCTAAATTCATCATTTTTGTCTAAACCAGCCCTTCTCCTTGACTAAAGGAAATTACTGTGTCTTAAAACAGCAAAGCACCATTCAAGTGTTTGCTTTTCATTAGGATTATTCTCTACATTGGTAATTATCTCAGAAACACACAAAAATAAGATTTTGAATGCATCATCCTTTCGGTTCCCAAGTTTTGTCCAATAGCGCAGCCTAAGAACTCCAGAATCTAAGAAACTCCAAAGCTAAGAATTTCCAGAATCCTTTCTGGAAACGTGTGCTCATCTCTCAATGACTGCCACCTTCATTAGTTGGTCTCTTCTAATCAGTTCATTATTCTTTACTGTGTTGTCCTGTTTCTCAAGCACTGTGGTGTCATTACAACCAGGTCACAGGCTCCTAGAATTCAGAGCCCGTATCTTAAGCCCTTTTTCTCAGCTGTGATGATGACTGAGCATAAGTTTGGATCTGAAGCATGAGTTCAAACCAACAACGTGGCCCAGTGAAATCCAAACAACTTTCAAACCTCAGTTGTCTCTTTTGTAACATTAATAGGTGAATAAGGCCCAATTCACAGAGTTGTACTGCAAATTAGAGAGTAGAATATACTCAAAAGTCATTTGTAAGTATAGACCCAAAGGTACATCATTATTATTATTCCCCTCAATTCCTGGCTCAGCAGAATACATATTAGTAGATTAACTTATTTACGATGTTAAGTGAGTTCCCAAAATGTACTAGGACCCTGGAACATTTAGTACCAATCATTTGCTTTCCATTTTAAGAGTAAACCTTTGTGACCAGTCCTTTTGCTTTCTGAACAGTGTGTTCCCTGGATAGAAACACAAGATTCACACTATCCTTAAACCTGATGCAGCTTTCTCTATGTGTTTCCCAGAGTTTTGCATTTTATCCCATAATCACAATGCTGGGAGTTAATCTTAGAACTCAGTTAGGTTGTAGAGCATTGGACTTCATTCCTTTTCTCATCCATTGGCCAAACTTTATGGAAGGTATATGTTGGTGTATGCAGTGTAATGATAGATCTTGGAGATGCACAGATAATTTCAATACAAGATGCCTGTCCTCAGGAGCACCCAGTCTGTGGGGAGGCATGCAGGCAAATAATTAGTCAGGAGGACCTTCCTGGACTCCATAGGTCCACTTACATCATATGCTGTGTGTGATGTGCATGTCACTTCACTTCTCTGACCCTAAATTTCCTTAACTGTTAAATATGTTTACTTTGTAGAGCTATTTTGAAAATTACGTATGCTGACATGTGTCTAACATACAGTAGATAATAAATGCCGAATTCTTCTTCTTCCTACTTAATTCCATGTAAGTTAGGCCCACACATCACACACAGATAAATATCCTGGTTTGAAGGAAGAATGTGGCCAACAGTTGCAGGCACCATCCCAACACAGGACACTGTTTTATACTTGGTTTATGAGGTCCTCAGAGAGATAATATCCACCATTTATTGACTGAATAGTGTGTCAGAAATTTCACACACATTATCTTTTGTCTTATGACAAGCCCAACATGCAGAAAGTATCTACATTTTCTTAGGTGACAAAAGGCACTCAGAGAGTTTAAGCACAGGTGTTGAGGGGTGGACCATGGAGACAGACATAGCCATGCCCTTACTTGCTATGAGACTAATTTGGGGCAAGTTTTGTTTTGTTTTAATCTTCCCTTAGTCTTACTTTGTTCACCTGTAAAACAGGAATAATAATAGTTCCTTCTTCCATACAAGAATAGTCTTTTCATTTGTTTATTGAATTATTGATGTTGCACAATGACACTGTTCCAGAAACAACCAGACAGACAAGACTTCTGCCCTTCTTTTTATTTTGTGAAGAAGGTGGACAATAAATACATAAACAAATTTAAAAGAATTTTAGAGAGGATAAAGTGATATGAAGAGGGGGAAAAAAAAAACAAAAGTGGGAGGAAAAAATTTTCTCTAAAGAGGTGACAAAGTGATATTTTTGCTGAGGAGCTGGCAATTCAAACATGCCAGGAAAGAGTTTTTAGGCCTGAGTTGAGGATTGATAAAATAATCTATTCAAAGCACTTCTTACTATTACTTTGACTAAATAACCAGAAGCAGAGTCAAGAATTAAATCCAGATCTCTCCGGCTCCATGTTCCTCCGCCTACCACAGAGCCATGCACAATTAGCTACCAGCTTCCAGCATTTGTATTTCTCCCCACCTGGCTCTGATTCTGAAGCTGGGTTGAGGTCTTTGAGCAAAAGCCATAGAGGTCCTGCTGCAGGATTACTCTTTCACCAGGTCTGTCGCCTCTCTTTCAGCGCGTCTTTTGCTAGACCTGGGCTCTGCCAGGGTCATAAACTGCCTGTCAAGGAGGAGAGCGAAGCGATAGGGCAAAGCACCAAGACCTCAGTCAGAATGCAAATGGTCATGCTTTCCCATCATATTATTTGTGTTGCATTTAGAGATGTGAGACTACATTGGACATGACAGGACAACATTACACCAAGAGGAGGTTGCCCATGATGAGGAGGAGGATGGAGATGTTCACTATGGCATCAAGATGGAAAAAGATTTTTATTTTTTTAAGTTTATTTGTTTACTTTCAAGAGAGAGAGCAAGTGGAGGAGGGACAGAGAGAGAGAGAGGGAGAGAGAAAGAGGCTCCACAGAGTCAGCACAGAGCCTGATTCAGGGCTCAAACTCACAAACATGAGATCATGACCTGAGCTGAAATCAAGAGTCTGACACTTACTGACTCAGCCACCCAGGTGCCCCAAGATTTTTATTTTTGACAAGGGGGTGCCCTGAGCTCCTCATAATGCACATAGGTAACCCATAAATGTTTGGCCCACTCCAGGGCTCAACCGGTCCACAGGTGCAGAGGGTTTTACTTTGACCACCGCTGGTCAACTTCAAGAGAAGGCAGTAAACTGTGGTTTTCTCGTGAATGTCAAGCACTTCTCATGATTAGAGAGTTCTTCGAGTCTTACCTTCATTGACATTAAAACCTAAGCTGATACACTTTCTTTCCCCCCAAGCTCTAAAGGTTTGTAGAATAATTTCCCAGCCAAAGTGTTTACATGTATTATAAGTAATTTTTATTTAATCTTTTAAAAAAAGTAGGCCAGTCCTGTAATATAGTGATTTCACTTTACAGATAATTAAAAGGGAAAAGCCTCCTTCTGCCTAAATGATCTATGTAAACCAATAAAAGTCACTTTGGGGTCTAGATAATTATCTGGATAATTATCTCAACCCTTTTAACTCTGCTGTTCTGAGATCATAGCAGACACTCAGTGGAAACTTGTTGATTTGCTTTTGACTATGAAGACTTGGCCCAATAATTCTTCCCCCCCCCCCCCATATTTGAATGGGAATCTTCTTTTTCTTTTGATTTAGGAACATTTGTGACAATTAAAAGTTTTATATATTTATGGTGTACAATTGGATGATTTGACATACATATACTTTGCAAAATAATCACCACAATAAAGCTAATTCACATACCCATTACCTCAGATAGTTACCATTTGGTGTGTGTGTGTGTGTGTGTGTGTGTGTGTGTGTGAAGAACCTCAGTAAAAATAAATGTTTACCCCTTAGCAAATTTCAAGTATACAAAAATGTAGTGTTAACTATAGTCACATTATTGAATGTTAGATCTCCAACTTAATCATTTTACAAAACTGAAACTTTGTACCCTTTGGCCAACATCTCTCATTTCTCCCTCCCTCCAGCTCCTGGTAACCACCATTCTATACTCTGCTTCTATGAGTTCCACTATTTTAGATTCCACGTGTAAGTGAGATCATGCAATAATTGTCCTTCTGCATTTGGCTTATTTCATTTAGCAAATGCTAAGGTTCATCCAGGTTCATCCATGTTGTTGCAAATGGCAGGATTTGTTTCTTTTTTTTTTCAGTTTATTTACTTATTTTGAGAGAGAGAGAGAGAGAGAGAGAGAGAGAGAGAGAGAAGGGCAGAGAGAGAGAGAGAGCCTATGCTGTCAGTGCAGAACCAGACATGGGGCTCATGACCTGAGCTAAAATCAAGAGTCAGAACCTTAACTGATTGGCCACCCAGATGCCCTTAGATTTGTTCCTTTTTAAGGCTCTTTTGTATCTGTATCTTTATAATAATTTATACATATGCATACATAATTTATATATACATTAATTTATGTTCTATATGTGTGTGTGTATAGATACACACACACACACACACAAATTCTGACCTAATGATTCTTAAGGCCAAATGTCTTGAGCATTCAGGAAAAATCTATTTATTTGCCCATGTTTATGTTAGAATCATAAAAACCCTATAGAGATTAAAATTTGCTCTGATCATTTTTTTTAATGAAATAAGGTAGTATTATTTCCCAGAATGTTGAAAGACATCATACTTGCTTTGGTAACAATTTCTGTTGTCCTGTATGCCAGTGGATCAAAATTTCTCCCTGATATCTATCCCTAGACCACACTTATTATTACTATTCTCTGATTGGTACATTTAAATTTTGACATTCTCCTTACCACCCTTTGGGAAATATAGAGAGAGATGAGTTTTCATCTTTTACTGATAGGCTTGGAAGTTCATGATGGCTCATAATGCTTTGGCTTTTAAGGATGTAAATAAGAGGTGATGGCTATTCTGAATTAAATTAGAGGTGTAAAGATATGTGCTGTCTCTCAAGATTTCTAATGGTACATGAGATGAATCCCTTGGCCTGTCCATTTTGAACATTAGACTTTAATTCACTTCTGAGATGGTAGCAACTGGTGTGAGAACTATATTTAGCTTCAAAAAAATTTAGTGGAAATAATCATATCTTATTTTTCGATGTAATTTTGAGGCATCATTTACCAACAATAGAGTACACAGATTTTAAGTGCTCAGCTAGATGTGTATTGAAAATTGATACTTATTTTCATTAACCTAGAAAGTTCCCTGTGCCCTTTTCCAGTCAATTCTTAACTCTTCAGGACCAACCATATTGGTCATACTTAATTTTGAGTAACACAGGCCATTTTGCCTGTTCCTGGACTTCATATAAGTGGCATCATACACTATTAATACCTTCCTCCTGAGCTTAAAATTCACAAAGCACTTTTACTTTCATTACTCCTTCCGATCCTTGCAGCCACAGAGTGAGGTAAAGGTCCCAAGACCTCAAAATTTTTTTCAGATATCTTTTCTAAGCCAAAACTTAGAAAGTTTTCGTGGCTCACTTAAAGTCACACAGTAGAAGTCTTCAGAGGCATAATTGGAGCTGAGTGTTCTGACTCTGGATTCAGGACTCCTTGTGTTGAATCCTAGTGGATCCTGGAAAAATATTTGGATTCATGATCATTTGGACCATAACAACAATGATAATAAAAGTAAACATCTGTATCAGAATCCCAAATTGCCACTCTTTATGTGCATGATTTTCAGTATGTTGATTCACTTCAGACTCAGTTGTATCATCTGTAAATTGAAGATAATAATATCCTTATTCCTGGACTTAACACTCCTGTTTGTACTCTAAGACTTAATATTTCTTAATTCTTTCTGCTGGAGGCCCTGTAAGCCTCCATACTAGTAAATACCTAACTGTTGGGCTTTTATACACTTGGTTTAAGTCTTTCTGATCACATTTTGTTTACATTTTTCTCTCCCTGTAAAATGATGAGCTCCTGGAAAACAGTGTCCAGTTCTTGCACACTGTTGTTTCTCAAGTGCTTAGCACACTGTCTGGCCCAAAGTTAATGTGCACTATAAGTTCACTGCACCTGTTACAAGTAACCAGAAATAAGAACAGGCAAAAATCTTTTGGAGAAAGGACTGGACTCTGCCTTTTCTGCCATTACTCAGTCTTGTCTGAGTGGGTCTCACCAGGTAGAAACTACATCTGTGGCTTATGTAAATAGCACTGCCCCTTTCAGGGGAAAATTCTTGGGCTCAACATTTAATAAGAGGATATGGAAAATAGGATGAGTATTTTTATGGTCATGCTAAAAATGTTAAATCACTCCATAAATCTCCAAGTCATTGAACTGTAATGAAAATCAGTTTAAGAGGAGAGGGTCCACTACCTGTAGGAGTTGAATCCCTATAAGGGCTGGGGAAGGACCACTCTGCCTGGTGCACACTTCCTAGGCTTGCCACCTAATTCCCTAGTGCTGCCTTTTGTCAGCTACCTATTGTTAACTGCAATGCTGTGTTGGTATTAAGGGAAACGATAATGTCTGCTAATGCTGTCAACACCTTGGCAATATCTGCCTTTCTTCAATTACTTTTGTTTACAAATTACTCCTAATTTTGTTCTTAAAAGCTAGTTAAGAACAAATGCTGCTAGGATTGATGGGAAGCTAACTGCATGATTAAGTAATTACGTTTTTAAAGCTTGCCTTACACTAGGACTAATGATATGTCACCCAGTAGCAGAAACCCCAGATAATGAATGAGAAATGTTTATATGTACTTAGTTGCTTTTAAATCTCCCTTCACGCTAGAGCTGGTGCTGTGCATGGGGTCCCGGGATGAAGAAAGGGAGTGACAGCTCAGCGTCCACAGCCTTTGTGCAGAACCGAAAACTCCCACCAAGGGCTCTTTTCTATCCTCGTCGATGCTTTATTTTTTGCAGGGCTGATTGTTCAATTCGTTCACTGATGAAAATGCTACATGGTTTCGTTGAATAAAGAGCTGAATGAATTTAACTAGTAGGTGGTTGTCCTTTCGCGGCAGGAATCAGATTTAGAACTGATCCTTTGAGTATATAGAATAGAATTAGAGTTGAGGCTGAAGGGGTGCTGCCACCCCTCCGCTAACTGGGGACTTGCACCAAGCGAGTGTCGGAGAGGTGGGTGTTGGGTGAGCAGGGTACGAGGGATGGGAGAAAGAAGGAAGGATGGCCCTTCACATTTACACCTGGGAGTTTTCAGGTCGTTCTTAGGGATGCATGGCCTCTAGACTCTCTTCTTTCTTCTTTCTTCTTCTTCTTTTTTTAAGTAAAAATTTTTAAAGTGTATTCATTTATTTTGGGAGAGGTAGGCTAGGGGCAGAGAGATAGGGGGATAGAGAATCCCAAGTAGGCTCCGCACCAGCAGCAAGGAGCCTGATGCAGGGCTTGAACTCACAGACTGGGAGATCACAACCTGAGCTGAAACCAAGAGTCATACACTCAACCAACTGGAGCCACCCCACTCTCTTCTTTAGGGCTACAATCCTGGAGGTAGAGTCAAGACTCACTTTATAGTGAGGGGTAATGCTTCCTCAGCTGTAACATAGGTTCTCTAATTGCCTAGCAGTTTCTTTTCTAGGAAAAGATAGTGGGAAAATGTTTTTATACATGTGTGTGTGTATGATATAGCTGTCTTAATCTATTTTATGTATCATTTTGTGTGTAAACTATATATGCATATGCATTTATATATAATTTATATTTATGTATTATATGTGCTTATATATAGTTATATGTAACACATGCATAGCACAAATATTCAATATGTTGCTATAATTTTGTGTATACATTTGTGGCTATAATGCATATATATATATGTGTGTGTGTGTGTGTGTGTGTGTGTGTGTGTGTATATATATATATATATATATCACGTAAACCTATAGGTGTATAATAGCTATCTGTGTGCACAATACCCACATAGTCACATAGGTACATATTGCATATCTATACACATATTCTCAAAAATACATAATTCAACAATAATGTTAAGAAATGAATGAGTTAATGGGTCTGTTCTAGTGTGATAAGTTATCATCCATTGGCTTACACTGAATGGTGAGAGAAGATCAGTTATGATTATAGATCTAGGTTACCATTGTCCCGTTACTTTGCCTTCTTAATATCTTTCTTAGACTTCTTTACTATAATGTGTGGATTAGAAATACCAACTGAGGGGTCATTGTGTGGAATAAATGAGATAATATAGGAATGCATCCAACTGTCTTGCACATAGTAGGTACTCAATAAATATTAATTTCATTTGCTAAGAACTGCAATTTCTTTTATTCAAACATTGACTAATAGTGACCCCTGAGAGAAGCAACGGACTATGCAATTTTCTCTACTTGTGAAATTCAAACTAGTTATCTCTTACTGCCAAGTAATAATGACTGTAATAAACTAAGGCGATTTCCGTTTAAATAAGTGGATGATTTTAGCTGACTCTGGAAATGTAAATGGACCCTAATTAACGAATGCCTTAATCGTTCTTCCTGTTTCTTCTTTATAGACACATTATTTCCTGCCCAGGGGTGAATACATTCAGTGTACATACGTTCAGATATGAATACACATATGCATATACATTTTTAAGGTACCAGCTTTAATGGCGAAGAACAAAGGATATTCACTAATTAGGGCTACAAAAATCTCTTTAAGCACTTCTATTTGCATCAGAATAAAGTCTATCTTCCTTACTCTAGTATTCAAGTTCTTCTGAAACTGACTTCAACTATGTTTCTTGAAATACCCCATTTTCTCCAAGAAACTAGCTGTCTCTCTTCTGAATTTCCAGAGGACACATTTCTTATACTAATCATTTGACATTTTATCATTTTATGGCTCTATTTAAAAGTTTTTTGCTATCTCACTTCTCAGAGCAAGGAAACTAGCTACCGAATTTAGCTGGTAAAGAATTTTCCTACTACTTAAAGATAGATGTAATTATTTTTTCAGTGTAAAATATTACCAGCTTATGATAGAAAAATTAAAACATATAGAATGCTATAAAAAATAAAAATGACCTATAATTCCATCACAGAGACATGATGCTTGATAGCACTATAACAGATACTGGTTACATTCCATCCAAGATTTTTCCATGTTTGGAAAACAAAATGGATCAGGCTCAGATTATTTACATACATATTCCATGTAGATTTTTCATTTTTTTTTCATTTTTTTCATTTTTTAAGTTAAAAAATAATTTTAATGTTTATTTTTGAAAGCGAGAGAGAGACAGAGTGCAAGCAAAGGAGGGGCAGAGAGAGAGAGGGAGACACAGAATCCAAAGCAGGCTCCACGCTCTCAGCTGTCAGCACAGAGCTCAGTGAGGGGCTTGAACCCATGAACCATGAGATCATAACTTGGGCCGAAGTTGGATGCTCAACCGACTGAGCCACCCAGGCCCCCTACATGTAGATTTTTTTAAAAGTTAAGGTTATTTTATGTGTGTGTGTGTGTGTGTGTGTGTGTGTGTGTGTATGCACGCATGCATATTCTGCATTATCATTAATATTTTATGCATGCTTTTATAATTTTATAAAATATTACTTGGAACATTTTTAATAACTACACTAACCTTGTAGAAAAAGTACCATAGTTAATTATCCCATCTATTAATTTTTGGCTATTTAACTTGTCACACTTTTATTCCTTTAACCAATAATGATGAGCTAAATCTCTTTATACACAAATCATCGTCTTAAACTCTGATTCTACACTGAGGATAGATTTTCTCAAAGTTGAATCTAAAGTTTTAAGAGTGTTGACATATAAACCAAATTGTTTTCCAAAATACTTTACAATGTCTCCAACAATATTGAGTACCTCTCTCATTGCCACCTTGAACTTGGAGAAGCTTTGTTTTCAAAACAATTTTGGCAGTATAACTCATTATAGATTTCATCTCTTTGTTTAATATTCATGCAGAATATTTTTAAATAGTGAAATTTTCCAGTCAAGAAAAGAAATCTGAGATTAGCTTAAATTCATTTATTTCTTTTTCCCTTTGTCTGGCACTTAGATTTTTTTCTTTATTCCAGATAAGTCAGTTTTCCTGATACATCTATTTTCTTGAACATGATCAGTGAATTTACAATGCAGATTCTAATGGGGGAGGTTTATTATGATTCAAGGATATTGAAAAAGTAGTCCATGGTCTCCTTTTGCTAGGTATCTTAGAGTGCTCCCTTTGTCTTTCCTGCTTCTGTTCCATCGAATCTTCATGCACATTTCAGGATGCTAGATAGGAGTATTCATGACCTATTACTCCTGGACAGTGTAGGTTAGATATCAGAGTCTTCAGAGAGGGACTACAACTCTGATGGGGTTCAAACAGAGGACTCAAGAAGGGAGCAGATACCTCTGAACACCTGAATCAGTGGATTAATCCCAGGCTAAGTTGTTGATGGTTTAGCATGGTTCTCTGACATAAGACAGTTTGGAGCGTGCAGACAAGTATGGAGGGAAGTTATTGTGGACTTGCTTAATCTTTTACCGTCTCTTACCTGTTTAGCTGAATTACTTTGCTTTACAGGTTTTGACATGAGTTGGTGACTGATTTTCCCAATTCATTTTACCCATGCTGTAGTTGAGGGTAATTCTTCCACAAAACTTGTATGATGAAAAAATTTGTGATTTTACCTATTTTTCTGTTTTCATGGGTGGATGAAAATGAGTAAGGTACATATTTCAAATCATGCCCTGGGTATAGTTTAAATAAATAAATTTTATATTTGTAAAAACTTTTACATTTGGAGAATATCTCAATGGCAGTCATATTCTCAACTTGTTGGTCCCCACAACCAAGAAATAAGAGGTCCATTCTTCCTAGAATAACCTATTTATTCACCTTTTTATTATTATTAAAAAGTACAAAGCAGAAATTATGGTTTATTTATGTTTGATGGATTGGTAAAAAATAATTTTTGAATTATAATTTTGCTTTCAATTCTTAACACATTAATACCTAGTTTCATTTTGTATCCCAGTAGCAATTACTATGGGCAAGTAACTTAAAGTGGAGAGTTACTTAAGGAATCAGTTACAGTGATGTGATTTGAAGTCCTTTAACCCACCTTTACCCTATGCATATATATTTTCTCTCCTAGCCTGTAAAACCACACAGAAAGAAGATGTAAGGATTAGTTTTCATTCCTATTCCACTATGTTCAGAGTTACTCAAAGATAGTTACCTACATTGCGGAATTCCATGAGGGACCCCAAACAATGAGAAGTCTATCGATCTATCTTTTCCCAGTTTATTAATTTCTCTACCACCTATCATATCTATCTAATCTACTTATCTGTATTTCTAACCTGATTTCCCATGGCTGCATTATTTTAAGTCTATATTAGAGATAAATGTTTGAAATGTAACCCTAGGAAAAATTAAGGTTAACAAACTTTTGCTAAAAGAATGACATCTCTTGGATCCTTTTGGGAGACAGGTTTTGATGTGTGGATTCAATCAGAAAAGAGAGGCCAAGGCAGTGGAAGAGGAAAGGATTAACTCACTTTGATCTTTGTCATAATCTTGATGGAGCCCACCCCCACCCTTCCCCACCCCTGAGTTAGCATATGTAAATGCAAAAAGAAAAAAAAAGTGAAAATTAGTACCTCAGCTAAAATGGAAATTAGAAAGTACCTGCCATTTAAAAAGGGCAGCACATTTGTATTATTGAATAAATAACTCTAGTCCACCTTTTCCTCTCAGATGCTCAAAGTTCAAATTGGGCTAGGGTCTAAGTGACATTTGTTTGGAGTTCACAATTAATATTAACTTCTAGCTCAAAGTAAGGGCATTGGAGAGGAAGGGGGTGAAATGTGTGTTCCTAGAACCAAGTGACTTGTTGGATGAGACAAGATAATTCTTCTAACCTTGCTTAGCTTCAGGTGCCGATATTTAAAAATATAATAATAAGATAGTAAAATAGTAAGGATTTGAGCTCCTTGGGCAGTAGAGATTCATAGTGTTATGGTGAAAACTATACCCATTTCCCAGGGCATTTATTGTTCATCTTCAGTTCTCTAAATGCAGTGGTTCTCAATCACTACTGCATATCAGAATCACCTGGGGGAGCCTTTAGGCCATGTCAGTGCCTGCACCACCAGCACCCTATCCACTTGTGCGTATCAGATCAGAAGTTCTCTCCTAGGGTCCCAGGCCATAAATTCTCAGGTGATCCTACTGTGAAGCCAGGATCAAGGATCACTGTTCCAATGGCACAAAATGCCAGTGATTTTGTAGCTCCTATTAAACTGGGATTGGCATGGCTGGGGAGGGAGTGGTTTTCCCAATACATGACTCCCAGCTAGCATGGGCTCTTAGCATAAAGGAAATCTTTAAACAAGAAATCAAATAAAGTTAGTATGAGTCCCCTGTCATTTCTCTGGCCATTATAAGTGACATATCTGTGCCTTGTGTTTCAATCCCAAACATGTCACTGTTTTCGTGTCATCACTCCATTCCATGTTGCAGGGATCACTTCTGTCAGCTCCCATTCATCTGGAAGGGTTAGGCCTACACTTACAACCTGAGGCCCTGCCTGTACTTCCGACAATTCTGTCACATAGCGGCTGTCAACAGGCCTAGCACACATCGGCTTCAGTCCGCTGCCACTTCAGACCATGGTCAGTTGATTGTTAGGATTTCACCTTATCAACCATGCCATCTGACACTAGCCTAAAAATAAATGGCAAAGTAAATCACTTGGGGGAATGAGAGACTGTTGGACTTTTGGCCAAGTCACCCAAAGGTGATTTATAAGCCTTTCCTGGCTCTGCCAAATCATCTCCCAGGCATAAAGCATACAAACAGAAAGGCTGATAGAGAATCTTTAAGGTAGCCTTGCAGAAATGTTCAGAATAATCCCTTGGTTGTTTACTTTCCCAGGTAAGTAGTAAAACTGGAACTTGGGAACAAATCCCAGGGTTGGAGGAGAAGCCATGCCCAGAGGCGTTTAAACTGGCATCCTTTTCTCAAACTTGTTTCCCTCCAGTGGGGGTGGGAGAAGTAGGTGTTTAAGAAGGTAAGCAATGACTGGGCATTGTTTTTCTACTTAATCATCTATATTTTCTCAATGCATATGGAAGGTGATTACAAGTGGAAATTAGGAAAATAGTATGGATATTTACAGACTATAAGGGTACCATTTAACGTTCTGTTTGGAAGTGATCTCATTGTGCATGAAACTACTTGGGGAAGATTGGGACTCACTTTAAGAAGGATGCCAAATTCTGTCTCTCACAGCATGCCAGCCCAAATCATCCATCCCAACAGCTTAGAGGAGGGTAGCATCAGAAGATGCACCCAAGGTTGCCCCCTACTGAATTCTCAAACATAAGATTATCCTCTACATCAAATTCAATTTTAACAATACTCTGTTATCAATGAACCAAGTGTTGATATCTAGCAGGGTTTGCAGAAAGCAAGAACCACAGTGGTAGGAAGAGCAACACTTTATAATATCTGAGATATTAGAGAATAAAAATTTTCAGTTGATTTTTTTCAGTTTAATATTATCAGAGCTTCAGATTCAATGGGAAGATCCCACAAAGTCCAAGGGATCTCCAGTGGCATGGTGATACATGTATACTCCTGAGAGAATATCTTGAGTTCACGTGGATTATCCATTCATCTGCCTAATTCCTGGTAAATGTATTAGGAAAATGAAAGCCTCAAAGGTAATATACTAATAAAGCAGAATGCATTTGGAGTAGAAAGTTGGAAATTTTGTTGTGTTTTTCCTTACAAATATAAGAAAAGTTTCTCTAAAATGATCATGAAAGTCAATGGGAATATGTGATCTTATATATAACATATTCTTTGTACTCACCTATTTTTATAGGAAAAATATACTTGAATGTCATCATCTATATAAGGATACATTCACCATCTCAAAGAAATTAACCTGATAAAAAGCCTAGATTGAAAGAATACTTATTAGCTTCTAAGAAAGTAGCTAGGTTGTCAAAGAATGGATCACGGTCTTGTTACTTAGCTTAATGATCACATACAGTAAAATTTCCATGCTTGTAATGATTGCTCTTTTCTCAGCTAGGCAACTACTTGGGGTGGCATCATAGAATCTGCATGTTCCAACACACTGTGCACAAAGAATTGACTGTGACACACACACAAATTCTATTGCCTTCTTTTTTGGGATATACTAAAGGGGAATTTAAATTCTCTATGATAATAGAAGCTGGAAATTTAGATGTTGATTATTTAAACACCAAGTAATTAATTAAACACCTTACAAACACCAAGGTCCCAAACACTTAGAGTGTATATATGCACCTGGCATAACAGGGTTTCTCGGCTTGGAGAGAGATGACGCCTCCTGCCAGACCCTCGTGTGCTCTGGGCAGACACAGACTCCTCACTTGTCACACAGTGTTCAGAGACACTTAAACAAGTGTCTAACCAAGGGCCAAAGAGCTCTGAGAGAAAATACTTGAATCTTGTCTACCATTGAAGTTTAAATGTACACACATGTCAGCCTATCTGAGGGAGGAGGGAGGGCTTGATAGAATCCAGAGTGCAGTAGGGGTAATAGAGAAATTAAGAGAAAAAATATTCACTCTTCTGCAATGTGTGTCTGCAAAGTGGTTTAGACTCAGTAGCAGAGTCAGAGAATGGGGACAGACAAGTGATTCAGGATATATATGGTAAGCGAGACTTCTTACCATTTCTTATCCAGTCCTTTCCCTAGAAGTATGTTCCCTGCTAAGATTGTGTGGTAGAACACACTGAACACACTGAAAGAACTGATGACTAGGGATGCTAGAACTTCTGCTGTGAGCATCCCTTCTGAAAGAGCTGAGTACTAGAAGAGGGTGTTTTTCTTTTTGACCAAGGAAAATGCGAGCACTGGGGAAACCTGGAGACAGCCAAAAGATGGCAAGGGATTCTGTAGACAGCAGAGAAACTAAGAGAAAAGAGTGATTCTGGCAAGCAGATTATGAAGCATCAGAGTCCTAGTTTAGGCCCACCAGTAATGGAGCAGAAAGGATGGCAGTTAGGGGCGCCTGGGTGGCTCAGTGGGTTAAGTGTCCGACTTTGGCCAGGGCATGATCTCATGGTTCATGAGTTGGAGCCCTGTGTTGGGCTTTGTGCTGACAGCTCAGAGCCTGGAGCCTGCTGCAGATTCTGTGTCTCCCTCTCTCTCTCTGCCCCTTCCTGACTCATGCTCTGTCTCTCACTCTCTCAAAAAACTAATAAACATAAAAAAATATTAAGAAAGAGTGGGCAGTTAAGCCTCAGGAATCCATAGCAAGATGGCTTCAGTGATGGCTTGGAACAGAACTGCCGTGGAGCTCTGAGGCTATATGAGGCATTTCTTCTCTCCCATGCCCTTTCGCTTTAATTGCCCAGAGATTGAGGACAACTGATGTTGGGGGAAGCTGCTGAGATTTTGTCACATGGTTGATGGAAATGTTGATCAGCACACCTGTAGACAAGACGTGAAAGTGACCTTCCCTTGGAATTTAGGAGGTGGGGCCTAGAAAATATTTTGGCTTATATTGTTGGCATGGGAAACCTCTACAGGTCTAACAAAAACACCTGCTGTGTTTAATTAGCAGCTTATTTTCCAGAATCTCTAAAATACACGTAAAAATTCCTTGAGTAAATAATATGCAAGAGTTATGTCACCAGATTAGAGTCCTTAGACTGTCAGGTGCAGGTACCAGGCCCTTTGGGTCACGGTGTCCTCAGTCACCACTATGCACACAGAGTGTTTAATAAATGTGTTGAAAGAATTAATAAATGAATAGAATGAATAGATGAATAAGTAGCCCCTCAGTTTATGTGTAGAGTTAAGATCCTTAGAGCTACACATGGAAATATACAATGTTCGGCACACAGCTTGTATGATACTCTTCACCATGTGCAGCACAGAGCAAGGAGTGCATTTGATTAATTTCAAAATTACACATGTATTTATGAATGACTTTCCCAGTAGTCAAAAAGAATTTGTCTTGAATGCTTTATTAGGGAGCTGTTCCTTGTCACTAGCCAGTGCTAATACATGTAAATAGATACAGGCTGCGTATGTTACCTGCAATTGTCAGTGGCTCATTAGGAGCATACAAGTGATGTAACACCAGAAAGCCTTCAATCACCTTCCTCAAGATTCCAAGTCAAGTACAAGATGTTTTAAAAACTGTTTCTACCCTTCAGGCATATTGGTACAGAAGTAGAAGCACTTAGTTTCTATGGGCTTTTTTGTTTTACATTCTCAGTAGTGTGAGTTGCTCACACTGTAGGCTCTCAACTGAGGGGAACTTATGCACACAGCACACATCAGTGGGGAAAGGGGAAAAAGATGACCCTCTGTTGAAAGAGGTGTGGGCTGAGGGATGTAGTAGAGTTGCAGTAGTTGGCTGCACTCTTTTCTAGATGCTTATCTCATGTATGTGCAGGTTATGTATCATTTGAGATATGTAGGGAGCGGCCAAATGGTTTAGAGCTGTCCTGTCCAATATGGTAGCCAGTAGTCATATGTGTCTACTGAACCACATGAAACGTGGTTAATCTGAACGGAGATGTGCTGTAGGCATAAAACACACTGGATTTTGAAGACTTAGTATGAAAAGAAAGAAGGATGTAAAATATTGATTGTGTGCTAAAATGGTAATATTTGGGGTCCAACAAAATATTAAATTAACTTTACCTATTTCTACATTTTTTGACATGGCTTCAAGAAAATTTTAAATTTGTGGTGAGGGGGAATGGAGATAGAGAAGAAAAACTCTAGGTACAAGAAAGAACATGTTCAAGGCTTGAGCTGAGAGGGACCAAGCTAACTTCTATCCACTGTGTGTAGAATACAGAGAGTGACAGAGGAGGGACTTTCTGAAGGGCATGGATCAGGCCATTAAGGGTCTTCTAGGCCCTTGCTACTCAAAATGTCATCTGAAGATCACCATCATTGGCTCGGCAACGAGCTTACTGTCAATGCAAAATCTCAGGCCTAGCCTGACACACCAAATCAGACTCGGTATTTTTAAAAGATCTCCAGGTGATTTGCATACACATTAAAGTTCAAGAGACACTGGTCTAAAAGATATTAGTCATTGCTTAGAGCAATGGAAAGTTATTGCATGATATTTACAAGTTGGTGAAATGATCAAATGTATGTATTTTTGAAAGGTTGCCTTGTCTGTAAAGTGGAGAAATAGACAGGAGTGGGTGGACAGAGCAGAATACCACGACCAAAATATTGGTGCAGTAAGGCAAGAGGATACAGTAGCATGGGCCAGAATGGAGGTATAGTTTACATTGAGAGAGTGAGTCCAATGGAAAGGACATTTAAGTGGCAAAGTCACCAGCACTCCTTGGTGGTAAATTGATACCATGGGTGAGAGAGATGCCCAGGATGAGTGTCAGACTTTCAGCTTCGTGAATAGTGACATTCTTCAACAAGCAAGGAAATGTTGGAGTAAGATCAGATGTGGGGCTGTTTGGTAAACATAATGAATTTGGCTTTGATTATATTGAGTTTGGAATATTTTTGAGACATCCAAATGGAAATGTGAAGAAGAGGATCTCCCTCTTCTACACATGCACAGACACAGATCTTCTCTCTTTCTCCACTACCCTACCTCAACATTTCAGCTTTCATTTCCTTCCTTACAGTTGATCTGCTCCCTCTCAATCCAAGTATTTGAACATATTCTTCCCTCTGCCTGGAGATATTTCTTTTTTTCATTGTTTTTAATCTCTACTGCTCCCTATTCTGATGACTTCTGTTCACCTGGATTACTTGTGTGTGTCTATATGTGTAGGACAAGTTCTGAGTAGGCAATATATATTTGACATTTGGGGGAATAGAAGAAATCACCCAGGGAGAGATGACCAAGGACATAGGTCTTAGTCCTGCCTCTGCTGTGAACTGAGCATATGAATTTCAAGAAGTTTGCTAATCTGGAAAAAAGATTTATAACAATAATCAATAATATTATAATAATAAATAACAAATGCCTTATAATGCTATGATTGGAGTAAAAACAGAAGTTTATAAAAGTATTTGAAAAATATGAAGCATATTAAATTGTACTAATATTATGAGACATTTTGTCCAGGTAATATAATAAGATGTAAAATCAAGTGATCTATTACAGAGTCAGTTTTCTCATTTACTGAAAGAAGGAGTTAGAGGAAAATAGCTCTGAGATACTTTGAAGCCCATTCTAGGTCTAAGTATGAACTATTAAGTCTGCAAAAGTACAATTTTTTTTTCAGTACCTTTGGTTCTATAGTATAGGGATGAGGTTCCTGATCCTTTTGTAGACATGTTCAGTATCTTCCATTTTTCCTTTCTCTGGTTAAAGTAGATTCAGGAAATAGAATGGTGATACCACGTGTGCTCTTTGAAAGGGAATTAGCAAACATTTATTGAATGTCTATTGTGTGCACTGTGAAAGGCAAAGAAGAGGCATGCTTGTAACTTAATTAGGGAAATAAAGCATTAATGTATAAAATGATGCCACCAGAATAAAATAACAATATATATAAAAATACAGAAATGTCTTGGGGCAAACCATGATTTACTGCCTTGGTACTGGGAGTAGAGCTTTATGGCATCATACACATGCTAAGAGCATTGAGGTCACAAAAAGCAGGCACCATGGTTGACTGGAATAGTCTGATTGAAAAAGGTAAGATTTTCATATGATGAGAAGAGGTGGGGAGGGCATCTCCAGTGAAGGGAATTGTGCGTACAAGCCCAGAAACGGGAATGTATATGCATGTCTGCAGGGTGTGAGAACAGAAGTCTAATTACAGAGGAAGATTCACATAGGGAAACACTGAGGAATCAGGCTGGAAATAAATATTGCATATAAAATAGGAGGAGGCATTAATAACAGGGTAAGTAAGCAGTTTGAACTAAGAAATATAAGGTGATTCACTGTATTCATGAAAAAATACCCCCCAAACCGCTAGGTCTGAACTATAAAACACAGACAAAAAAGTAGCTTAAAAAATGATCCAAGCTATTCTTTGCATTTACAGTATCTACTTCCCCCTTTTCAAATGAACATAGCAGAAAATACTCTTCATAATGTTAAGCATGGGAGGATATTGGTAGAGTCAGAATACACATAATTGTTTAAATGGGAGGACAACATACTATAGGATCCAGATGACTTTCAAGTGTTTGGATTAATTCCCACAAATCACTGGGTGTAAGAAGATAGAGACATGGTGGAATGGGAAGTGGTCTACATCAGCTCTGGTGGGTTTTATTTTTTTTCAAAGTTTATTTATTTTGAGAGAGAGAGAGAGAGGAGAGAGGAGACAGAAGAGAGGAGAGAGGGGAGAGGAGAGAGAATCCCAAGCAAGTTCCAAGTTATCTGTGCAGAGCCCAGGGCAGGGTTTGAACTCAAGAACCATGAGATCATAACCTGAGCCGAAGTTGGACACTCAACTGACTGGGCCACCCAGGCACCCGTAATGGGGAAATCTCTTGATGTGTAAAAAGCATCCTGACTTCTGACATAGATCTCATATTTCTACAGTATGGTGTGCCATTGTCTTTCTGTGATACCAAAAAGTGTCTTTCTGTACAAACAAATGTAAGTTGGCAGAAGCAAATGTAGAGTCAGTATTCCATTTCTGCACATCTACCCCACAAACAGATCCCATAATTGTAGAAGCCTATGACTAGCAGAAATCTACACCAAAGTTTTTCTGGGTTCACCTTCCCTGAAGCAAACTATACATAAGAAAGTAATAGACTACATTTTAAAAAACAAACAAATACCATCTGAAGAAGTCTATATAATAGTTCATTTCCAGTAATTCATAATACTTGCAACCTGGAAGGTTCTGTCAGAGTAAAATTCTAAGGTATTTTACTTTTTTTTTTTTTTACATTTATTTATTTTTTAGAGACAGAGAGAGACAGAGCACAAGTGGGGGAGGGGCAGAGAGAGAAGGAGACACAGAATCTGAAGCAGGCTCCAGGCTCTGAGCTGTCAGCACAGGGCCTGACGTGGGGCTCAAACTCACAAGCCGTGATATCATGACCTGAGCTGAAGTCGGATGCTCAACCGACTGAGCCACCCAGGCACCCCTAAGGTATTTTACTTTTTACTTTTCTGCCACAGTTAGATATTACTGTCCTTCCTCCAGCCAGGAGTAAAGCCACTGTCTCAGGCTCTGTCTTATAATTCACACAGGGAATTATAACGACCATTTCACTTTGAGATATGTGTATTATATAACTAAACACATACATGTGTGTGTATACATATACACACGTATATGATATAAATATATACATATACACACGTATATGATATAAATATAAACACATTTACACAAACTAGCTCTACGCAAGAGCCAATCCCAAAAAATCCTCTCAACCCTCTAGGGATTTGCAGTCTACTTGAAGAGGCAAGACATTTATGCTGTCACTGATATTTGGAAATCCAGGCTGTTCATCTTTCAGGCCAAAAAAAGAGCCGTAAGCCACATGGTCTGCATAAGATGAATGGCAGGCTAGAATGGTGGAGGAAGGCGTCATGCAAGTGCCTTGAAGTATAAAGAGTAGCACAAAGAAGAGTAAGGAAAGCAATCAAGGCGAGTGTCAGGGGATGGCAGAGTAGTGGCTGCTGCTGGATCAAGTCCTGAAATGAAGTTACCTTTATCACAGCATTTTCATCCACCTGAAAGCATATCTCCTCTCCTGGCTGCTTTGCTAAAGCTGGCCAGTCTGCCTGCTTATGCTCAACTCTCTTTGCATTTATGGCAGGTTTCACCTGGAATGAAACTGAGAACGCAGGTGCCTCCCCTCAGAGTGAGACTAGATAGCCCAGTGACAATAAAGTCCAAAAGGAGGTTTTCACCTTGACCCTCCTTGATTTACTTCCGTGCACTCACCACAAGCATACACCCCTCCAGGGAACACCGATGAGTCCTAACCATTCCTGGATCTTACAGTCTTTCCAGTTTCTCCGACTGTTTGATCTGTAACCTGTATGTGACTATATCACTTTGAAAAAAGAGAAAACAAAAATGGACACAATCAAAAATTTCTTTTAAAATCCTGTTATTCAGCTTGATGCAAAAGTTAAGGCTTTTCTCTTGCTGTGCTACTGCTTTCCATTCTTTTCCTCTTCTACAATAAGTGCCCCTTGTAAACTAGAAAGCACATGCAAGTGCATGCACGTATCAGTGCAGACACACATACACATACACGTGCACACACACACACACACACACACACACACCAAAATTTGGATTCTGCCCTTTCTAATTACAAATCACCACCTGTGGTAAAATTATTGAAAAACAGATGAGCTTTTCATTCCAGCAATAGCCTTAAAACAAGCAGCAGTTCCAACTGCCAGTGTGATGTATAGACACCACGGAGGGCAGATGAGGGATTAATTAGGTCTGTCCTTGCACATTGCCAGGGGAGCACTTCTGTAGAGGTGATTGAGAACTAGAAAGAGTGGCATTAGTCTTCATTGTTGGTTAAAGGCAACAAAAATAAAGATGCAATTGAGTTGACAAAGCTTCAAGGTATGTGGCTGAGGCATTTGGAGGTGTCAAAATGATCAAACTATAATTAATTAGCTAAAGTGCTATATTTAATCCCTCAACTTTAATGAAGAATTCTGCATCCAGAAACAAATAGCAAAAGAGGTACCATTGGTTTCGGATATTTGTTGGGGGTGGGGGTAGTTGTTGGGGGAGAATTAAAGTTTTCTACAGGCTGTAATGATCAACACCCCCTGCTTTTAATCTTATTGTCATTTCCCTTTGTCTTATAGAACAGTGCTGGTGTTCTCTGCGTCTGTGTAAGGGGAACCATGATAGTTATACAACACTCCCCAGTCTGTCACGTCTTTTTAAGGAGGACCTAGAATACTGACTGGCTTGGAGGGTGCCTTGGCTTTTGACCATTTGCAGATTCCTTGTACATTTCCTACCAAATAGTGGGTCTATTTTAGAGCTTTAGGAATGAATCTCTGGGCCATAAAATCGTAAAAAGTTCTTAATTATGATCAGGAACCATTAATTGAATGTCTACTATGTGTAGAGGACTGCTTCCTTATCTCTGAAAATATTTACATACGGGACAAGCACATCATGTAAAATATTGCCTCTAAAGATGGTGATTTCATTTTTTTTTTCCTGTTGTCTGTAAATTTTTGGCCCACATTATTATTTTATAAATTGGTTTCTGAGCCCCAAGGGAGTAGGAAACAGGTCTGAGTTGTTCTCTTTGTATGGGGTCTAACCTGAGCCCTTAATGGTTCCTTGATGAAGCTCATGATTCAACCAGCCCTAAGTGAAGGCAGAACAGAAATGTATTAATATTTAGCATTATAATGAATTGGCTATAAATTAGCAGACTTCTTGTCTACTATTATGTAGACTTTGTGTTTATTAGCTATAATTTACTACTGGTAACTTTTTTTATAAAGTGCTTTCTTTTCTTTATTATAAATTATTACTCAAAATACTTAGGAAAAAACACAAACCTCTTATAAAATAAAAGAAACACAATTGAGGACAAGATAATCAGTATTTGAAAAAGCCAGTCTTTTTAGCTTTTCAGCCTTCTAAATTATTAAAATATGCAGGAACCCCTTAGAATGAGGATTGTCTCAAGTGTCAGCTATCATAGATTTCATGCAAAAATAGTGTCCCCTCTTTTTAAGGATCTATATTAAAAATCATTGTTTTAGTAACTTTAAATATAAGTCACTGTTAAAAAGAAAGGAATTGTATCATGCTGGTTCATTATTTAATTAAGTAGTTTAGATATTTATCCTCTACAAATGTTTTCTTGCCTAGAGTAATAACATAAAATAGTATAATCAGAAAGGAGTCCCTTCTTTTCTTCTTCTCTCAACAAGTAAAATGTAGGCTACTTCAACGAACAAATGAAAGCACAACCTGGTAGAGGGTCCAAACCATCACTATGAGTAGGGAGATAAAGTAACCAAAGTGACAACAACAGAAAGCAAGTAACACTCTCCCCCCCCAAAAAAACAAAAACAAAAACAAAAACAAAAAAAAAAACAAAAAAACACCTCCTGAAGGGTCAGGCCCTGGACAGTTTAACAAATAAAATGTAGAAATTATGCATTTAGTATCTAAAAGGTGGAAATTTTCTATTGGAGAAGAGATACTCATTGCCAGGGAAATGTAGAAATTCAGTCCTTACTGTCAAAGAAATAAATGTTTCTCTTTTTTTAAATGTTTTTATTTATTTTGAGAGAGAGACAATGAGAGAGAGAGAACAGGGGAGGGGCAGAGAGAGGGAGAGAGAGAGAATCTCACGCAGAACCCAATGAGGGGCTCAAAGTTACCAATGGTGAGATCATGACCTGAGCCAAAATCAAGAGTCGGATGCTTAACTGATTTAGCCATCCAGGCATCCCAGTTTCTAGTTAAGAGTGTTTACAAAGAGGGGCACCTGGATGGCTTGGGAGGCCTGGGTGACTCAGTCAGTTAAGTGTACAATTTCAGTTCAGGTGATGATCTCAGGGTTCGTGAGTTCAAGCCCCACGTCAGACTATGTGCTGACAGCTTGGATCCTGGAGCCTGCTTCAGATTCTGTGTCTCCCTCTCTCTTTGCCTCTCTCTGTCTATCTGTCTCTCTCTCTCTCAAAAATAAACATAAAAAAAAGAATGTTTCCAAAGAGATCACTGGGACATTAAATAAAGAGCAATTTTCCCGTTTCTTTATTCTTCTTCCTGATCCTAAGCATTAGCCTTGCTCCAGTCCCCAAGATGTTTTAAGCATATGATCTATGATCTGTCTGTCACAGAATTATATATTTACTTGTTTCTTTAATATTTGCACTTTACCTGCTAATGTCCACGTAATAATTGCCTATCTTTAATATTAAGTTCCTTAATGACTGGAATCATGCTCATAAAAGTTGTCAACTGAAAAATGTCACAAAGTAAGCAAAAGTTATAACTAAGATGTGAATGCAGGGCAAAGTTTTGTGATCATTCCACATACCATGCACCCTCTTCAGTGGTTTTCTTTACTCACGTGACAAAAACAAGCCCAGAGCTACAAATAACCTCAAGCATTAATGGTGATTAAGGTGATGAAGGCTCCTTAAAAGCAGAATGCAATTAACATATCACCATATACTTTAACAACGTTGACAGTAACAGTGGAGAGAACGTATACTTTAGAACATCACCAAAGTTAACTTTCATTCCACATCTATGATCTGCTGACATAATGCACCAGCTACTGAGCTGCTGTTTAAACAACCATTGTTGCTAATAACATGTTACTATGTGTCATTTTATAGTTTCAGAATGCTTTCATAGACCATCACAGTTGATCCTCAAAGCAACTCTGTAAGATAATTGGTGTTACTCTGTTTTACAGATCACTCAGAAACAACCCACACAATTTCTCTAGCTGTTGTATTAACTAAGAGCACATCGCTCATCTTCTCTTGAAAGCAAGTTTGGGAGTAAACATCTTGCCTTGTTTAAATCCCAAGTGCAACTTCCTTTTATAGTTGTCAAGACTATTTTTAGAGTGGAAAGTATTTTGTGAAATCTGGAGGTGCTTACAGTGTGTGTTGCTGCTTTTTCATTTGGAAGCAGATGAGTTTAGCTATGGCTATAACTTATACGCGGCTGAAAGTCCAAATAGCATGTTTTCTTCTCTGCACAGGGAGAGCTCCAGCCACCCTTTGGGGACTCCTTTGCAGGTGCAACATGGCTATCTTTGATTCACAAAAGGACCTTGTACTGTTTGTGAACAGCAAAATGTACTGGTGGCATTTGGAATGGTGGGGGGTGGAGGTTGGCAAATGGTTATTTCTAGATTCCTAATAGGGAGCAAGGAGAAGGCATTGGAAAGGAATGGCTGATCAATTAGTTCCAAATCCCAGAAAAGTATGTGTAGAAGGAAAGTCTTATTGTGGAACCAGTGTGTTGCCCTTTAGATGATGCGGAAATGGTAAACACCCCTCATTCTCTTGCAAGGAATAAATGACTGGCAAATGACAAGAAGGAAGGGTATCTTTCAGGGATCTTTCAACATGGGTAGAAAATATTTTAATGTAGCTCATCTTTCTTGTCCTTTGTTCCCTCTTTCTACCATCCTATTTCTGCTTGTGTCTCCCTAGACTGTGAGCACAGGCAAAGTGAGGAAGTCTAAAGGCATGAATCCCGGGGTGTCTGGGTGGCTCAGTCAGTGAACCTTCTGACTTCAGCTCAGGTCATGATCTCGCAGTCCGTGAGTTCAAGCCCTGCGTCGGGGTCTGTGCTGACAGCTCAGAGCCTGGAGCCTGCTTCAGACTCTGTGTCTCCCTCTTTCTCTGCCCCTCCCCGACTCAATCTCTGTCTCTCTCTCTCTGCCTCTCAAAAATGAATAAATGCTAAATATTTTTTAAAGGCATGAATCCCCAAATATATTATTCCTCAGTCTCATCTAAGTCTGGTTCTTAAGAAAAATGTTTAATGGTAAGGACAATTGTGAGTGTACTATTTAAGTGCATAGCACAAAAACGGGGTGGGGGGGAAAGTCAGTAACATATTTCTGTGGTTGACATGTAACAACACACACCTGAAGAGTCTTGGGCAAAATGCCAAAGTATCTGACAAAGTCACCTGGCAATGGAGGGTGTTTGCAAGACATGGGTTACATTTATCTCCTTTACATATAGTCCAGAACAGTGCCTGCGCTTGTGAGTACGGAGTGTGGGCAGCTCTCCAGTCCAGTTTAACCTGTTTCATATTCTTGCTCAGATGGTGTGGCTGGGCCATTTTATCTTTTTCCTCCCCTGAGTTATGGAGGCTGTTGTGCAATAATTTTCTTTGCATATTTGCAGCACTTTTCTGTTATTATCTTGACATATTCACTCATGATAAAGTTTAAGTGCCAGTCAATCATAAAAGAACACTGACTCTATTTATTGTCCTAGAGTTACAAGAACATACAGCTTTGGTTGCGAGACAGACATCCTGTAATGTCTCTGATTTCCTCCTCTATGGCTCCAGCCATTATGCTACAGCTCTGAGTTAGTACTTCCTGTTGTGGTGGTGTTCCTTGTGGCTGGGTTTCTGCTATACCCATTTTTACCCCTGGATTTTTCTTGAAAATTGCTATATATGTATTTTTTTTAATCAACAACTGAGATCCATGTTGTTTGGTGTGTTCCATCTGAAACATGTCAAAGATCAGTAGACATAGAACTTCAAAAAGTCAGATAAAAACAAATGCTAATACTTTGGTTCCTGTTGCTAAAGCTCTAGGTACCACTAAAACCCAATGTACACATCCATAGCTCCACACAGGGGTTGGAGACCAGAGAGGCGAACGGTGGTTATGGATAATTTGAAAGTTGAGTAAACACAGCACAGACTGCATTTCCTTTGATCTCTGGGAAGGTGCCGGATACTCATTTTCCATTGGTGTTATCTTCATGGATGGCTTGAAGAGGGCAGTGGAGCCTCTAGATCAGTGGTTCTCAACTGTACCGATTTGGCCATCCCAGGAGACACTTCACAATGTCTGGGGACATTTTCTTGTGACAACTTGGTATATGCTGTTTGTATCTGGTGATTGTATCTAGAGACCAAGGATTCAGCTGAACATCCTAAGACACACAGAAACACCCCCAAACAAAGAATTATCCTCCTCAAAGTGTCAAAAGTGCCAAAGTTGAAAAATCTTGCTCTAGATCGATAGGCATACAAATAAGAAGTTAGGTGGTCAAGGGAGACTTTCATTTATCTTCCATAAGATTTTATTTTGTCCATGAAATGTTGATTGAAGAGTCATTGCAGATACCAATGTGGGTGTATGTACTTTGGGGATATATGAGGAGATGGGCTAGAGGTAGACAAACAAGCTGAGTCCAGAAAGGAACTGAACATGAATTGTAACGCCATCTCCAATCATCTGTCCAAAGTTGATTTTTCCCCAGTAGTCTCTTATTGAAAAAGGAGGAGGAGGAGGAGGAGAGGAGGAGGTGGAGGGGAGACGTTGAGAGACGTCAGTCTTGAAACTACCTTCAGTTTCTTTGTCCTAACTAAAGGCTTTCTCAAGCATGTTGAAAGTGCTTTGTTTGGCCCCATCAGTCTTGGAAATCCCTACATATAAGTAGAGGGGGCATCTTCACTTTATTTAGAAGTGAGGTTGTGATGATAAACAGCTGGCCCCACATAGTTCATTTTTACTGATTATACAGATCCAATGAAAGAAAAAAAGCTTAAATTTCAGGAACCATGGAGTAAGTGAATAAGTAATACCAAGCTCATAATGGTCCTGGGGACAGTGAAAGGTAATTACTAATAAATGTCTACCATTTATTGCATAAGTACTATGTACCAGGCACTGTGCTAGGTTCTTTTATTTATTTTCTTCAATCCCCACTACATTTTGAGGTAGATATTCTCTCCTTCTATTGTGGGTGAGGAGACTGGGGCTCAGGAAGGGGACGTCCCCTGCAAAGGAACACACAGCTGGGAGGAGCAGACACAGATTGCAGATCTTGCCCTGGTGACTCCAAGCCCATGTGGGTTTCATGTAGGTATCTTGGATGTGCTTTTGCTGGAGCCTGGAGAGGTGGTGACACTGGCCTAAACAGAGGGTAAAGAGCTGTTTCCATAGAAGAGCTCAGAGCTCTCAGTAAAAGAATTAGAGACTCATAGAGCTAGTAGGTGCCTCAGAGCTTATTCTCCTAAACCTTTCATGTTACAGATAAGAAAATCAGGTCCAGGGAGGAATACATGATGAATATTCCACCCCACCCCCAGATCCTTTGTCTTTCCTATTTATGCCACCAGATTAGTGTCTGTGAGTGGGTAGACAAGTCAGTGGAGAGACAGTTTCTCTCCCTGTCCATGCTGCAGCAGAAAAACTCAGCCAGCCTTCTTCCATGATGTCCCTGCTTTGCATTGCAGGGAAAGGAGGCTTTTCTCTGGAGTTCCCTTGCTCTTAGCTTAGACAAAGCCCCAGTTTATTGACCTTTAGGACACAATACAAAGCAGTGGGTTTTGTAGGAGAAACACATAGTTGGAAGACTTGTTTTTCCTTCCTTCTCAACTTCTCTGGTTAAAACTCACTAAGTGCTAAATCATAACACCAATGGGTTAGGATTAATTGCGATGTTTATTTTGGTACATTTGCCTGAGGATCTGATGTGTGTTTTCATAAGTCTAACAAATAATTTTACCTAGAATACCAGACACTGTTCAGCCCCCATTAGCCACGGTTGGATTTGAACCAGTGACCTCGAGGTGAGAGGCCGCTCATCACATTACCAATGCCCCGGGCCGTGGAGTTCACTTGCTGGCTGTTTCTTTAATGTAATTGCCAACAGCAAGATCAGCAGTGGGAATTCTCCCCGGTATGTAGATCCTAAGGTCTCAGAAATTCAGCATTTGCGAGCTCTTCCTTTTGCTTTGGAGTTTGGACCTATTAACTAGCATCATGGCTCGAGAAACTGCAGAGGGATAAAGGATGGTATACGTTCAGCACTGTTCTCCTAGAGAAGGAGTAGGCTATCAGGTTATAACCATCTGATTTCCTGTCAGGCTGGTTGATGGCTCAAGTCACCAATGCCCATGTTAAAGGAAATATTCGAGAGCATTAATGATTTGCCAGTACCAAGAGATGCGATGAACAGTTTAAAAATACTGCCCCTCTATGGGAGAAAATGTATTTCTATTAAGGGACCAGAATTGTGCTACGCTTGTTGGAATTTTTGCTTGTGCACAGGAATTTAGCTCGAGGTCTATGTCTGTCACTAAAATTGACAACTGCCTGTGGCTCTGCACAATTGAAACGTAGATCTTAAATTTCACATCATTATCCAAATAAAATATATCTGCCAAGGGGGACTGGTATTACACAGTTAGAGAACTGTGATACCAGTTGTCTGATTAACATATTGAGAGGAATATAAGAATTTCTCACCTATTTTCCAGAGGGAGGCTGGCTGGGGAGCTCCTGTTAAATGGACTAATTGATCAGGCTCCCTGTGCTACGTACAGAGATGCCCAACCATGTATCTGGCTGGTGGAGGCAGGGTTTTCGTGTGATATATAATATGTGTAATGTAAGAAAAAGGGACAGGGCACAAACCAGACATTCCTTAATCCCATCTCCTAAAAGGGAAAGATGGGAAACCGTTAACTTACGATTACCTACCTGGACCCTTGCTCTTAGGTCTCAGATTTATTCAGCATTTCTCAGAAGGAAGAAACAGATCTGAACTTTCTCTTCTCAATGCCTTTTCATTAGCTCCAGCATCCTAATAACTCTGACTTTAGAGTATTCATAAAAAATGTGAAAGCCATGGAATACATTAAAAAAATGTATCTCTAATTTAATAAAAAGAAAACCGGGGCAGTTGTTTACTCTAAAGGATACATTAGCAGTCATTCGCACGGGTATTGTCTCTGTGTTAGGCCATGTGTCTTATGGCTTAGTGCTCAATTTTAGACTCTGATGGGCAGGCTAATACCCAAATATCTACAACTCAGAGGTTTAGATCACAGCATATAAGAGAACCTCAGTTGAATTTGGCTTCTCAAACTGGAAGTAACCTTAGTGATAAATATTGGTGCAATTTTTTATTGTTCCTGATGAGAAAACTGGGGTCTAAGAGTTGAAATGGCTTATCTCCTAATGAGCTAATGACATTTATTATGAGCTTTGAGATCTAAAGACTGGCAGGTAACTGCTATAATTATCCTCATGGCATCTGAGATTCATTCTGCTATAGTTTAGCCTAGCAGAGGGTTTGCAGAAGTATGGTTCCCATGATAATTTAACAGTTCATAATCCCTTATTATATTTACTGGTGTATTTATGGCATTTGATTCAAAACAGTCCAATGCCAGTCTTACAACAGTGGTTAAATTCATGTACCATTCACCATTTTTTAAACCAGGTTAATATGGTTTAGATCTTGATCTTTTGAATGGTGGTGTGTTTAGTCACAGTTTCAAAATGTAAAGAATCAAGTTCAATCCAACTCTTTTGTAAAGTTACTGTGAGACTAGAGATAAGTCACTTCATCTCTCTCTGCTTCTGCTTCTTGACAGGAAGTACAATTTCCTATGTACTTCTCTGAATTGTACTGAATAGAGAAGAGCAAATGCTCCTATCTGAGCTACCATGATTTTAAGGGAAAAAGCAATTGGGGATAAAGAATGCTTTGGATTGGATCAGTCTATCCCTCCTGAGTCTCAATTTCCTATCTGAAATAAATGAAAGGAAGAATACCATTGACTCAGGTTAATTTCCAGGATTAGATGAGAAATATATAAAGCTAAAGCCCTTGGCATGCTGATCAATACCTAGGAATATGTTAGTATTATTTCTCCCTTAACAATTACTTCTAGGGGCGCCTGGGTGGCTCAGTCGGTTAAGCGTCCGACTTCAGCTCAGGTCACGATCTCGCGGTCCGTGAGTTCGAGCCCCGCGTCGGGCTCTGGGCTGATGGCTCAGAGCCTGGAGCCTGCTTCCGATTCTGTGTCTCCCTCTCTCTCTGCCCCTCCCCCGTTCATGCTCTGTCTCTCTCTGTCTCAAAAATAATAAAATAAACATTAAAAAAAATTAAAAAAAATAAAAAAAACCCCAATTACTTCTACTTTATCTGGATTTCATTATAATGCATTGTCAATACCCGTACATAGGACATGCTTTATAGTCTATCTTATAAATAGACCAGACAGTTAGGGGTTAATCCCTTAAAATCTTAACCAGATTGTAGATTCTTGGGGAATCTAGAATTTGATCTCATATATATTTGTTTCTTTACAGAATCAAGCATGATGCCTTACTCATATACATGTTCAATACAGTCTTTCTTGGTTTGCTAGTGAATAGAAAGATAGATTTGGGCTTATTGAATAATAGTCCTTCTAGGTAGTAATATTACAGATGAAGAACTACAACATTGTGTAGACTGTACTTTGTATTAGTATCAAAAACTGATGAGGCATTTTTCTCCACACCAATCCTAATAGGCCCTGAAGTAGGAATGGGTTGGAAAATTAGGGCCTTCAGGCAGGCTGCCATCTGTTTTTATAAATAAAGTTTTATTGGAATACAACAACATCAATTTGTTTACACATTGTCTATGGCTTCTTATATACTACAATAACAGAGTTCAGTAGTTAAGACAGATATCACATAGCCCACAAATCCTGAAATACTTACTCTCTGTACTTTTTCTGAAACTTTTCTGACCCCTCATGGGCTAGACTAAACTAGATAAACTATACTATACTATGCCAGAATTTCTTGCTGCCATTGAGGAAAAGAATGTAAGAAAACAAGAAGTCAAACTTGTAGCTTTTTATTTTCTTGTGGATGATTCAAATGAGTTAAGATTAATGTTTATAAATTTGTCCTTTAAAGGTGACTATAAAATCTGTATATTCAAGTACACATTGAAATTTATTGTTGAGTATTCCAGTTTTCTTTATAACCAGACAAGCTATAAGGCAAAAAAGGACAAGCATATCATGATTTCTTGGAATTCACAAATCACCTTAGGAATGTGTTTATATCCATGTCCTTTTTTACTACCAAGGTATTCCACAGTTATATTATACCACCATATATATCTATATGCATGTGGTGAAATCAGATATTTGAATTGCTTTCTCCTGCTAGGATTCCATAAGACAGTCTTGGATTCCAGGGGCCATGTTCCGATTTCCACTATTCACAGGACTAAATGGAAGGAGTTTGTTAAATTAGGCCAATAAAACAGATTCTCTACACAAGGACAACCTTTGTTTACTCTGCAAACTCACTGATTGTCATTTTTGTTGTTGCTACAACCTTAGGGTTTGTATATCTCCCTGGAGAAATGTTGGACCGGTGGGGCTGTAAAGAGTTAAGAAGAAAACAGAAAGTGAGAAATGAGAGAGAACTCAAATCCCTTGGGTATTCTGTTTACTTTGCCTTAAAAAAATTTTTTTTTACCCTGGTCTTTACTGAAATTCATCAGCACTTTTTGAAATCTTAAAGTGTGTTACCCTGTTAGGGACCCAAAGAATTTTATAGTACGTATAACTTCCCTGTGGGTCTGAAATTTAGTCGCATCAGTATTCATCATTCCTCTGAAGAACAAACAAAAACACAATCCCACTGGGAAGACAGAAAATCTCAAGCATTGAATTGGACCCCTTTTGTTCTTTTACTCTTTCCTTCCCTTGAATCCATAACCCAGCTGTGTCAAAGTAAAACAACTAGCAAATGACATGAGACAAAGCATCAGCCACTTGAAACTTTCCTAGGAAAAGGAAAGTAGTGGGACTGGGAACAATATTGAACTCTTTTCCAGAAAGCCTTAAAAATATTTTTTGAAGACACACCATCAGGATGGATGAGAAAGAAAGGGCAAAAATGAACAGGAGAAACAAACAACAGATCAAGGATTTGAAATAGTTATAGATTTACCTATTGGAAGTTAATTTTGGCAACACTGCCCTACTAATAAGTACATTTCCTTTGAGGGTTACTAAAAGACAGGAAGAGAGAGAGAGACCTGACTGACCATGTACAAAGGGTAAAGAGTTTGGACACACACTAGTTTTTCCTGCCAACAAATTAATTGAAAGATGGAAGGAATTGGAGTCCAGAACAATGAATTCCCTTTCCCTGATTGTGTCTGAACAGGAGTCATCCCCTCCAGATTATTCACCTACAATTGGAGATTGTAAGAGAGCTTGTGTCATGCTCTGGGCCTCCCCTATCTCTCACTACCCATCACCAGCTGGGTGAGAGACTGAATTGGATAGACCTGGAATGGCTCAAGAACTCATTTTAGCCCATCTTTCCTTAATAATACTTAGGTTGCTATTTGATTTTCTAAGACATCTTGGGGAAATTATCTTCCTTAGTTGACTAATTTATAATTTTAATAAACTGGATTTGTTCAAAGATTTCTTCTTAATTTTTACAGTCTTTCACTGAAGATGCTATGTTTCCTTCTCTTATTTGATGTGGATTGAGAACCTTGTGAGAAATATCTCTAGCCCTTGCAAGGGGGAGAGAAATATGGTTCTAGTTGGGGTCCTCATGTTCCTCACAGCACAAACTAAATATTCTAGAGTCGTCCAAAAACAACATTAGAATGCTAGGGTTTCAAGGAAACTTTGACTTCATATAATTCAACTTATCAATCCAGTCTCAATCATAGCTTTGTTCATACAGTATGGGAAGTCAAGTTAACTTGTCAACTGTAAAAACCATGTGTGATGCTTGGTGTGATAGAAAACACACTGGATGGGGACTCAGATGATCTGGGATCAAATCCTAACTCTGACACTTAAAGTTATAGGATGGCACCTGTTGGGATGAGCACTGGGTGTTGTATGGAACCAAATTGACAATAAATTTCATATTAAAAGAAAAAGCTATAGGATGGTAAGCATCACTTGAATTTTCTGAGCCTGAATTTCTGAATGCATAAAGTGGTAATAACCCCCTTTTTTTTCTATCTACTGCACATGGTTATCATATGGATAGCATGAAGAAATGAATGATGTAAAGGCAATTTGTAAACTCTAGGTGAGGTGCTATATGAAAGCAAGGGCTTATCCCATTCCATCTTATGGAGTGGCATGGCATATTGAACAAAGAATTGGGGAAAGTGAGTCATGACTTTTACATAGGATACCATCCATGAACACAGATTGTTTTCTTTTTCAAATAGAAACTAACTATTTTGTGCTCTTTACTTGGGAATGTATGTGGAAGGAAAAGAGGGTCAGAAGCACTGTAAAATTAAGTTCCTTAAGGCCTTGTCTGATAATTCCAACCTTGATGTACCAAAAATTTCTGTGTTTTATTTTGTACCCCTCAGGAAAACAATTAGATCCTCCTCAATCTTATCTCAGAAATATTTATCTTATCTTGTACCTGACTTACTTTAAATTTATTTAAGTGTAGGCTTTATATTCTGCAACAGCTTCCACAGCATATAAAACTGCAGTATCTCACACAGGAGAAAGAAGATGAATACAGTCACAATTCTGTGACAGAATGACACAATTCTGTACAAGTAAGCTGAATTCAGAGATAATGCCACTCTCTTTACAAAACTTTTCTTTAGAAAAATGTCCTACAAGTTGCAATTTAACTTATACATAAGCAATAAAATATAAGAATTATGAAAGCTGTAGATGAAATGGAATAAGGCATTGAAGAGTTGGCATGAACAGAGAAATACAATATATATTCTCTGAGACACATTGCCTGATTAAATTTTGCTTTTTTTGATCAGAAAGATTAGGCCTCTAAGTCCTCTATTCCAAAATGAATGCTACGTAAGAGAACCACTTTTTGTCTTGTTCGTGGCTCTGATCTCTGCTACAAAGATTTAAATGATCTAGTAACCTCCGAGGGCTCTGATTGGTCTGGATTGATAATGAAGCTAACATCAAATATTGGATTTTGAGTCAACTTTCATGTTGCCCCATTATAGCAACAGGAAACCCAGCTTCCCAGGAAAAAAGTCTGATGGCAAAACAGGAAGAATTTTGGATATGTGATAAAACCATCAACAGACTTGAAATCTGATAGGTAAATTTATGGTTTTATTTGTCCTGAAATTTTTAGTGCATACAGAACACCAAACATAGAAAGCCACCAACACTTTGGTATGACAAAACCAACAATGATGCTCTAGCTGTAGTATCTTCTGAGAGAGACACCATGGCCACATCCACATAACCCTCGCCTGCAAAACATCTTGAGTCTGTCACCAGTGGTCTATCTTCAATCTGCTTTAAACCCATGAATCTGGTGGAAAGAATGCTTAGCTCAGAAACGTGGGTACAGAGTATTCCTTTAGTGAATTTCAGGTCAAGTGCTCATCACATTAAAGCTACATATACTCTTAATCTCTAGTCAGGTAGCAGAACAATAGTAATCTGATTGGAATGATTTGTCTCCACAAGTTGGATTTTGAGTCTGAACTCTGATAAGACATATGTAACAGTAAGCCTTTGTATTAAAATATGAATCCACATATTTTTAAGCATGTAAAAATTCACAGAACTCAGAAGGCTCAAAGTAATGTTTAGCTGAGAATTCTGTTTGCCTTTACATCTCTTCATTGTGTGAAGTTGGCTTCAAGAGCTATAAGCTGTTATAGTCAAACAACAGACATTGAGGTCTAATCTCCAGCTAAATCAAGTGCATGCAATAAGGCATAGGAGTGAAATCAAGGAATGGGCATAGTTATTTTCCTGGAAACGGCATGCTTAAAAAAAAAAAAAAAACTCCATGTGATATGTTTTAGTTTACACTGTGTCAGGAGGTTACAAGTGCAATAATAAGCTTATTACCATATACTGAGCTCTTGTTCATGGTCTTTTATGGGGACTTTGCATTCATACCGAGAAGTAGAGACTTGTTCACATTTTAAAGGTGAGTAAATAAGGGTGCCTGGGTGGCTCAGTCATTTAAGCATCTAACTCTCTATTTTGGCTCAGGTCATGATCTCACAATCTGTGGGATCAAGCCCTGTGTTGGGCTCTATGCTGATGGTGTGGAGCCTGCTTAGGATTCTCTCTGTCTCTCTCTGTCTCTCTCTGTCTCTCTCTCTCTCTCTCTCCCTTTCTTCTCCCTCTCTCTGTCTCCGCCCTCCCTCCCTCTACCCTCAGCCCCTACCAGGCTCATGCACTCTCTCAAAATACATAAAATAAACTTTAATTTTTTTTTAAAGATGAGTAAACAGTAAGTTATAGGATTAAATAACATGTTCAAGTTTTTCCAGCTTGTTGATGGTTAAGTTAGGGGTCAAATAAAGAATAAAAGGATCAAGTGTTCAATGATGATTTCCCAGGAACCAATTTTCCTAAACACAAAATGTAAATTCCCTCACATCTTACTTTATATTAATTTCGTTTCAGTTTTTTACCTTGACTCTTTTATTCACTCAAGGGCTCTCAGTGCCAGCTCTATCTTTCATGCTACACTGAAAAGATTGAGAAGAAAAAATTATGGTGTTTGTTCCCGCCAAATCCAGTTTGGTGGGAAGTCAAACATGCACCATTGGTAATATATAGAAGAACTCTGCTTAGCCTTGAAATCATAATCCAAATTTTCCCATATACCAAGAAAATAAGGTAAATTGAATAACAATTTTTGGGCATATGAAGAACATTTCTCCTTACTCTGTCTAGAGTTCACAGTATGGCTTGACCATCAAGTACCTAGAGCTTAAAAGAGCATGGACGTAGGCCACAGAGTAATGAACTGGAGAGGGAATTTCTTCTTATTTCCTGGAAGATGATGTAACACACAGATCCGTGAGCCCATCAGTTCCCAGTGGTGGAGAACTAATTCCCCATAGAACTCTCCCATATGATAACTTCATCCGATACCATCGGAAAGGATTGTCTTAGATGAATCAAGATGCATGCTCTTAGCTTCATCAGAAAACATTATGTTCATTAAAGGCAGAAGTAATGGAGGAAACAAGTTATTTTCTATGTCCTTGATAGTGGACATCTCTAGTATTCTTTAGGGACATTTTGGTGGTGGCATGCATACCATCAAACCCTAAATTAATTTTTGTTTCCTTTATGGTTCTGGCAGAGGCAGGGGAGAAACACTTTTGGGGAGGAGGGTGGATGTTAGCATTACCAAGGTACCTGGATTAACTTTAAGCTCTGTAAGGGTGGAACTATGCTGTTTTCGTTCATCATTCCATCCACAAAATGTGGCACAATACCAGACCCATGCAAGCCATATAATATACACTGGTTACATGAAGAAGCAATTTAATGTAATGTGATGATACCTTTCTAATTTGTCCTCATCAAAACAATCCATTAATATACTGTTTTATCTTTAATGGCAGGAATTCTTTTAGGCAGATAAGAAACTGAAAATGTTTATAGTTGAAAAAATAAACGTCAAGTATCGTTAATAAATCATTGGGTCTGAAATCAGCTCCTCCTGAAACCCTTCCATTTCTACACATAATGTAAATATTAATCACAATACAATGTGAAATAAATCTCTTAAAAATTTCTCATTTCTTTAGAGAATTGAACCCAGGCTTATTTGGGGTATTTATTAAAAGTGAGGTTTCACCTTGGCTCATGTCAAAATCATGGCACCAGAAAATAGCTGTAACATTGTCCTTTGTAGACTAATGCCACTAGGATCATTGTTTATTTTGATTGGAATGGATTTGTTATTAGAAACAATATTTTCTCTCATACCAATTACATGCAACCACTTCCTTTTGAGAGACAATATAAGTTGCTGTCAGGAAGACCCATGAGTTCCTGTTTTCCTTTTTGTTTCATGATCATGATAAAAATAAGATTTAGCTGTTTTCACTATTGTATGTCTCCTTTCACTCTTTACTGGTTGTTAGTATTGACATTTCCTTTCTCCCATTTGGGTTGCTACAGCCCCTTGAAACCTTTTCCCCACAACTTCAGATGAAGCTGACTTTCTTCTTTCAAATGGAACTTTCATGTCAACCGTAACAATCGCCAAAAGACTCCCAAAAGCTTGCTGTTACTCACCGAAACCTGATCGTTTGCTTGTGCTACCTGCCAACATTCCTAAAAATACACAACACGCCCAGCACCATAAACCCACAGCAGCATTCTCACTGATGGATGAAATCCTGGAACATTTGAATTATCTTGAAAGCAAATGGTAATTAAACACTTTTCCTAACCCTGGGAAGCTGGGTGGGGAAGGAAAGAAAGCTAGGGATTGGAATCCATTATGTGGCTGAGGCTTCTGTCTGGTCGATTTAAGCAGATTGAAGCCCAGTCAGTGGCACATAACCGCCTCAGGTGAGGGAGCGCAGTGTTCCTGTGGGGTTATCAACCCAGCCAGGCCTTGAAGGCAGAGCAAAGCCCTTCCACTGGGAAGTTCTTCCTAAGTGCTTGCATGGCATCCACAGGATTATCCTACCCCACTCACACATCATCTGGCTTTAAACTTCAGGCCCTCTGGCAAAGAAGAGACGAAACGTTCTATTTGAGCCCTCCTCCCTCTTATCCCATGGTTCTGCCTTTCCTGTCCTGTTTCCTAGCAGCCGCTGGCTGAGTCCTGCCCTTCTCTGCCAAGCACCAGGCTGGATTAGCTGCAAGCCAATAGCTGGGGGTCAGGATTAAGAGGCCAGTGTGCACTTTAATACAAGCTGCCTATAATTAATGGCATTATTAATAGCTTGACTGAAAAATTCATTAAAAAATCCATTAAAAATAAATACCCTTTTACAAAAGGCATTGCCTTGGGTAAGAAAAACAGAAAAAAAGATAAAGGAAAATTGATTGGTGGCTTTCAGTTCGCAGAAAGACAGACCATAGTTCAAACTGATTAAAATTGAACATTTTAGATTAAGTACCCTTGCCAAAATATTCTCTGTAGTTACCCAATATGAAAATATTATGATGGGTCACTTTATTTATTTATTTATTTATCTATCTATCTATCTATCAAGAGTTGCAATATAAGACATACAGGTAGCTGCTTGAAATAACTTTCTTCAAGTGAACATTCTTGACCTTCAGGAATAGTAGAATTCCCCTGAAATGCCAGTTAACTGTATTTGATTGACTCAGATACAATGGATCTGTTGAGGGGTGGATTATTGCCCACAGACTCATGACATATTTAGCAACCTGACTATTATCTGTGTGAGCATATATCCTTTTTTCTGTTCCTTTCTTCTCTCTCTCTCTCTTTCTCTCTCTCTCTTTTCTTTTGCATTCATACCACAGCTCTCCTCCTCAGTATATCTGGCTCTGTAACTTGGAATCGATCTTATTGAGTTTTGCCTCAGCCCAAGTAAACAGTGTTGATGGTGATTGGAATGTCTGTGGTTCAGATGTTTGCTCAGAGAAAAGTAGAGATGGGAAGGAAAAGTGCTGTTGGGTGTGCAGCCTCCCCCTGCCTTCTCCTCCTTAAAGATATGTTTGTGTTGGTTGATACTAAATCTGATCTTTTGGGTCAACTCTGGGTCTAATCTGCTCATTGGTGTGAGATGATCATTGTCTTCCAGAGGTACAGGCGACCATGCCCTCTCAGAAAAAGACCCCATTCATGAGCGTATTTGCTTGAAGAGAGCTTTTATTCACTTCACCTGTTATGTTGTGCCTATAGAGCACAAAGCCAAGTGGAGATTAGGCAATTATCTGGTTAATAGGATCAACATAGACAAGAAGTTCATTCAATAGGCATTTCTGACTGCACACCACGCACAGCTCAGCAGCCTTCGATGCGAAAAGAGGCACAGGGTGAGAAGGAAACATGCTGCTGCTTAGTTCGTAACTTGATAAAGGAAATGAGACATAAGCACAGGCAACAACTGACACACAATTTACAAGCAAGGGCAGAATTATGTGGGATTCTGTGCATTAAAGTTGAGAATACAACAAGTTAAAAATTATAGGAAGTGGTTAAGCCAGGGTAAATTTCTTGGAAAAGGCAAATCAATGTCTATATATATTCAAAGATCTCCAATTCACCACTTTTAAACCTAATAATTTCAGGCAGTGTATGTTTTTTTTTCACCTTCTAAAATGCGTTAAATCCCCTTTGTTGCTACTTCACTGAGTTCCCACAATTTTTACTGAAGATTATATTTAATTCCTGGAAATATTGAGAAACCTGTTTTTATCTGGGATTCATGAAGTTACCCACAGATGTTATGTTAAAATTCTGGCATTGTTTAAGCTCTCACTTTCCCTTCTAATTGCTACATGGTACTTGCAAAGGTCTTCAAAGTTATCAGTGCAGTGTAATAGATCTTCACGGAGTAGTGGGCTCCCAGTAGAGAGATACTGATAAGAAATGTCCCTGCTGTATTTACTGCCACCTTTTTTTTTTTAAATAAAATATGGCCCTAATTAGGAATTTACTGAACAATTTCCTGAGTAGGAAGTATTGGGCTACCCAGCTACGCAGCATTCACATTCTCTTCATGTTTTTCTGTAACTTTGACGCATGGTGAATCATCCCTAAAGTGCCGCATTTGCACTTTTTGGAGATTCTGAAACTTAAAAATAGATCCTTCGGGGTGAGGTTCTCTTGCCATCTGTCCCTGGGTATATTGTCCTCAGCAGGTAGCTTTTCTCTTCTTAAGTTAATATGAAAACGTACACCACTGGTTGAAATTTTTAAAATTGCCAGTTGCCTATTTTGTTCATGTATGCTAAACATATTTGACTAATACTAATGTATTTCTGAAATGTCTACTGATGGAATCAAACAGTTGTATTGACACACATTAAAGAAAGGCTGCATCTTGGCAATATAAACAGAAGGATAAGAAAGGAAATGAGGGCCCAAAATGAGAGAGGTCCTGCAGGAATGAAGCAGGATGAAAGGCACTTGGGGGATTGTATCACTGCTCTAACTCTTCGTTTAGCACCTGGCAGGTCCTTCTTCAGGTAGATTTGGAGGGACAGGAGACATTGATTTTAGAAAGGAAGATCTTGGCAGTTAGGAAAACAAGGTCTAGCAAAGGCTAACAAGATTATTAATTCTGATTTTCTTCAAATACTGTAACTTCAGGTGTCTGGATTTTCTAGGAAAATTACCAAATTTCAAGTGTTTGGTGATCAACTTCTATCAAAGAGGGATCAAGTAATTACAGACTAAGATGGAAGGAATGTAACTGAGATGTGGAGAAAATTGAGTAAGGATTAGGACGTGAAAAGAGAAGTTTTAATAACACAATCATTAACCCTTCCTTCCTCCACCAAAGTGAAACAAAACCTGGAATGGGGGATTTAGACAGATATAAGTTCATATTCTGGACCATTCACTCATTCATTTAGCATTCACAGCAGTGCATAGCTCTTGATAGTGGAGTGTAAGAGTGATGTTAATGGTAATACTTTTCCCAAAGTTATACACACCTAAGATTATTTGATGGTACCAGATGCACTCAGGACTTTAATCTGCTTCTAGTAATCAAATGGAAGCCAAAGATGAGGACATATTATAAGTCTGACCAAGTACTGAGAATCATTGTTTTCAGTCTTATGTTGATGGGGGCTCCCATCATTCAAAAGACTGTTTTCTGAATTGAAGTGTGATAAATTGAATGGGTTTGGGGGTGATTAATTATAAAACCTACTCAGTTTCACAAAAAGTAACTGCCAAAAATGTTTCATGCACAAAATGCTTATTTTCATAGTCTCCTATGTAACATACTCATGGAAGAACATAGGGAAATAACTCCAACCTCTTCTCAGAAAAGTGTATTGGAAAGCAAATAAGTGATGGTGCATTCATGTTGGGAATTTTTTTTTTATACCTTGTGACAAAACTTTTTGGAAACTCTTTGTTAAAAATAAATAAATAAACAAAAAACTCTTTTTTAGAAATAAGTTTGTTTATTAAAAAACAAATTTTTATTTGTTAAAAAAAATGCCAAAAAGGTCTTTTCCATGATAACTTCTGTGTTCACAGTGGTAAGAATAGAGTCTGTCATGGGGCACCTGGGCGGCTCAGTCAGTTAAGTGTCCCAACTTAGGCTCAGTTCATGATCTTATGGTTAGTGGGTTTGAGCCCAGTGTCGGGCTCTGTGCTAACAGCTCAGAACCTGGAGCCTGTTTCAGATTCTGTGTCTCCCTCTCTCTCTGACCCTCCCCCATTCATGCTCTATTTCTGTCTCAAAAATAAATAAAAAGGTTAAAAAATTTTTTAAAAATTTTAAAAATAAACAAGCATTAAAAATTTCTTTTAAAGAACAGAATATGGCATAAAGTGCCTGCTCAAAAGATATTTACTGAATATATGAATAAACACTGAAGTGCAGTAGGACACCCTGGTTGATAAACATTGCTCTATGAGCTATCAAAGTTTCTAGCTAATAAAAAGCGTTCAGTTTGTTGATAAAATGGATGAACAATTGTTTGTTACAGGCAAGATATATGATCCTATTGTGGTTTGTGAGTCACCAAATCTGAATTGTGTATTAAAATAAGAGAATTTGGAGGATGACACTAGCAGTCTGACATGAAATGTGGAGTTATTGGAATATAAAATGTTTCTTTGGATTGCACCATTCTATTAGAATGTCTCTGATTCTCACAGTTAATCATATACTTTTTTTTTCACATTTGTTATCTCCTTTAAGGTTAGAGTTGGTGTATGGTGAGGGGTGTGGGGCATCTTCATGGGAAGTACCATAAAGTTACCATTTTCTCAAGCAGAGACTCTTAGATGGGGTAGAGTACTGCCTACCTTGCTCAGTGTTAGGGATCTTGGTTAAGCTTCTCTTCCCGACTAACTATATTCCCCTCTGTTAATTCCAAAAACTCACAGTAGTAGTTTCAGTCTTTTTTTGTACTCTTAAGTATCATGTATGCAATTTGCATTCTCTACACAGATGTTATCAGTCATTTAGTCTTTAGTGTGAATTAAAATCTAATATTTAAATGAAAATGTTTGGAATTAGAAGGAAAATAGAGAGATGAAGGGGAGAGAGAAAGCATCATTGAAAGGAGGAAAAGTATATTATGGGGAGGTGAAAAGACTATGAAACTATGGAATTTTATAAAAACCAATACTTTCCCTCCAGCGGGAAAGTAAAAGACACTTTGGTATATACTGAAGAAACTAAATTAACTCTTCAAAATCTAGGTGTCCTTCAGCCCTTGACGTTGGTTTACTCTTCTTAGGACTCTAAAGAAATCCAAGGAAATGTCTTGTCACTTCTTCAGTTGCTTGTGCTGAAAATTCCAGAGTGCCCTTCTGGGCACAGAGTGTCCAGTGGACACAGAGTGTCCAGCTATATCTCAGCTTGAGGAGACTGGGCTTGGGGAAAGCAGAGAAAGTCTCTACCTGAAGCTGGGAGTGTTTTCTCCTCCTGGATGGTATCACTCCAGCATAGAATTCCTAAGGGACTGTTTGCAATACATCAGTAAGCAGTTCTTTTTCTCATTGATTTCCATCATTGCAAGCCAGAGCTTCATGCCAGGCCTGTGTATCAGTAGCACAATCACATACACGTTGGCAATATCTAGTGCCAAGAAGGCTTGGAATGATCAAACTGGCACTGGGAATCCAAAAAGGTAATATAAAAGGAGTAACTCTTGGCACCCGCATGGGTCTTGGATTTAATAGGCAATATCATCCAAAAGAGAGAAAGAAAACAATAAAATAATAGTACATGGTGACTACAAATGAACAAAGCAAACACTAAGTGGGATGAGAAGTGGCGAAAGGGAATAGGCTTACTAATTTGTGTTCCAGAACTATTTTCTTAAAAGACGAATTTAAGTAGATGCAATAAAAACACCTTTCTGAGCATTGGGAAAATCTTGCATATTCCAAGGGAGAACACATTTTTTTTCCCATCCAGGTCCAAATTTATTTCAATTAACTTCTCAAGAAGCTCTCCATATACCTTTTTAAGTTCATAATTTGGCTGTAGAGAATTTTGCTTAAAGTCAGTGGGCAAAACCTGGGAATAGGATATGAAATCTCTGAATACAGAAGTCTATTGCAACAGAAGTGACAGGTAATCACACAGAGGTGGGGGTGGGACAACCTGACTTGTGGACTTGAGGGTTAGTTAACCGTGTCTTGACTAGGGGTAAAGAAGAATGGAGTTTACGAAGCCTGATTTTTCTAGGCGTTGGGAAGGTACCAATATAAGACACCTTTGTGAATGAAAATAATTCAGTTCACACGTAAAGTAAGTGAGCTTTTAATTTTTTGGCCAATTGGAAAAATCAGGGCCTGTATTTAGTGGGGACTCCCAGAAGATGAACAAAGGACACATGCCCAGTGACTTGGCAAGAGCTTTTAAGGAAACAAGAAAGAGCACCATCTCAACTTAAACATGCTGAGACAAGGGGAGGAGGCCAAGAATGTTGACTTTCAAGTGAAACCAAGCCAGAAAACTTCAGAAATACGAATTAAAGAAACACTGGCCTTAAGGAAGAGAGTCAACTTATTCTAATCATTTCAAAACTAGTTATGAAGTTGCTTTTGGAGAACATAGAGGCCTACTTTTTTTCGAAGTGTGAACTTTCCAGCTAATAGTCTTAAGGAGGTGGCACTAGGCACAGGATGTCAAGAATGGCTCACAGAGTGAAGCATTTGTTTAGGCAGCATATCGTTCAGCTGTCTGCCTTCCTCTCTATAATCGACTCTGCTCCGCTCTGCACTTGCCAGACAGACACATCAGTTCTGATGGCATGTGCCCTGCTCTGTATGCAAAAGATATCCGAGTATTAACTAAGTTTGCAAGAGGAATTAGGATCCATAATAAATGCTTTAGCAAAGAGGCTTTGGGGAATAAAAATGTGTCTTCAGGCAAAATTCTCATAAACTAGACATCATCTTTGATTTACAGTTTATAGTATTTTCCTCACTGTATCCAATATCCCCAGCTTGAGGGCTCTTGCTCCATGTGGCATGATTGACTGCCCAAGGTGGGAAGGTAGCTTTGTGCACTGAAGTTAAGTCAATGGAATTAGAAATTGAAGAAACACAAAACAAGCAGAGTTTTAGATTTGGGGGAGTGTTTTGTTTTGCTTTGGTAATTTTAGTAGTTAAAAGAAAAATCTTTGTCTGCCACTTCACTCACCAAACAGGAAAACATTTTAAAAACTTGACTGCTACCTTACAAAAGGTGATTTCCCACTGTCTCTTTGATATTAGACACAAGATGGAGACCATAATTGGGAAGGTATGCTCTCATATTTTATACTGTGCATATCAGAGATTCATATACCTAGACCACTCAAACATGGAATAGAGACTTCTTGAATACAGATGGAGGATGGATGTTTCATCTCCCTCAACTCTCCATCAAATTTTAAGAAGAAACAAAGGAGAGGAAATGACATATGATTAAACAAACTTAACATCAGTTCTGCACAAGGCACTGGGCTAGCCACATTGGCAAACTGTGTAAACCAAGTAATTTAATGACAGAGTGGAAATCAGACCAATATCTTATAAATATATAAAGGGAGATAGCAATCATTAATTAATAACATACAAATGACAAAAAAGGAATCATAAATATCTCAACAAAAGTTTTACTTTTTTTGAGCCACATATATATTCAGCATACAAGACCATCAGAATAATTACCTTAGGAACACTAGAATAGGAGAGCCTGGGTGGCTCAGTTGGGTGAGCATCCAACTTTTGATTTTGGCTCAGGTCATGATCCCAGGGTCATGGGATCAAGTCCTACATCAGGCTCTGAGCTGAGCATGGAGTCTGCTTGTTATTCTCTTTCTATCTCTCTCTTCCTCCCTCCCTCTCTTCCTCTCCCTCTGCCCCTCTCCCATGCTCATGCAATCTCTTTCTTTCTCTCAAATAAAAAGATACAGGAATGTTCTTTTATAGAACCATATAAATGGATATGTAAATAGTTGGAATACATATTTAGAACTGTCACTTTGGCAAATGAGCACACGGGTATTCATGATTTATGAGTTCCTTACTGCTTGTTTACTCAAAGAGACAGATGGTCTAAGGCATCTCTGAACATATTTCACACTAATAATTTTAATGTTATTGTTATTAAGCAATTTATAAGCTAATATATAGTTCAAGAGTAGGTCCTAAACTAATGGTCTCCTTGTCCCTCTTTTCCACACCTCAAAAGTTATTTATAATTGGCTAAAGCCATGGGAAAACACATGATTATTTCCAACAAAATGTTCTTGTGTCTGTAGGATACACACAATATATGGTGGGGGGGGGGAGGGAAGACAGAGAATATGCTGAAGTAGCAGTGTCCTGTGAAATCAAAGGTTCTTTCCAGAAACCAATAAATGGTTGGAGTAGCTATCAGGCAGTACTTGGGAATTTTGAGACGTATACTCCAAGAGCGTGAGTTAATGCAGATGGGTAGAACAAAATAGTTCCATAAGGGAATTGCATAAGCTACCCACCCTACCCATCCCCCAGCCAAAGGCTGAAAAATTTTTATGGTAGCTTTGCACCATGTTTTGAAAGGACTTATGTGACTTTAGTATGTATATTGGTTCCAGATTATCAGCTCCATTCCTGGATTTGAGTTTTGTCATCTCTAAAAAATGTTCATGAATTCCTGGGAAAAATCCCTACTCTCTCAAAATCTAGATTTTCCATAAAGTGGATACACCACTACCCTACCAAAACCTTATATCCATATCCATTTCTTCAGAGGCTACTTTCTGCATAAAGTCTATTTTTAACTCCTTTTCCTAACTGCATATGAAATGACCACATATAAGACACTGCATATTCACATTTAGCATTTACTATTATCATTTCATATGTTTTTATTTCTCTCAGCTGCATTATGTCTTTTGTCTCAACCACAGGATCACAAATATTCTCTATTTTAATGAAAATCATAATAATATCAAGAAAAAAGCAACATATTCTTTGACAAATCTGAGTGAGTTAAATGCCATTCAACAGAAAATTTAACATGGTGATTTAAAAAAATGTACAGTTGGGGAACATGGGTGGCTCAGTTGGTTGGGTGTCCAACTTGAGCTCAGGTCATGATCTCATGGTCCATGAGTTCCAGCCCTGCACTGGGCTCTGTGCTGACAGCTCAGAGCCTGGAGCCTGCTTTGGGTTCTGTGTCTCCCTCTCTCTCTCTGCCCCTCCCCTGCTCATGCTCTGTCTCTCTCTCTCAAAAATCAATAAATGTCAAAAAAAATTTAATAAATAAATAAATGTATAGGTCTAAAATTAAGGTAGATAATAAAATTTGGGAGAAAAAAAATTCTTTTCATTTTCCACATCTGACTGTAATGACTCAAATGGATTCTATTAAAATGTCCACTGATTTTGGTGTGAGATTGGGGAGGGTATATGCAAGAAATAAGGGATGTCAGGTAAGAGGAAGCTTAGTGGATGGGTACCTATCAGAGTGAGCATTTGAGCTTGGAATACATTAAATCTTTGGTAACAAATGTACATAGTCCTCTGTTAGCCTAAGAGAAACTGGCCTCTGAGCAACTCATTTTCAAATCATTTTCCAACTCCACTGTTTTTGCAGGAGGTTAAAATGAGGAACAAGAAAGCCGTGTAATATTATATGGATGCACCAAACTCTTCTTTTACCCTGGCTGTCTCCTTTTCAGCAGAAACCATGGGGAAACTTCCCTTCCTGCAATATATGGACAGGGCTACTCAAACAGTCACTGAAACCCGTGACTATGTATGCCTGTGGAGATCAGTTCCCTCTGTTTCTTCCTGTAAGTTTTAGGATATAACCAGCAGAGTAAAGGTACAAGAATGGTGAAGATTATAAATTATAATATAAGAGGAGATGTAGAAATTAGAAAAATATGCAAAGTTTCTGTTTTTATATATGGATTTGAGTGAATCCTAGTCTCTTTTACCCCTTTTCCTCTCCCCTACCTATGGCCCCTGAATACCACCACAACTTAGGAAACAAACAACAACAACAGCAAAAAACAAGCATACTTTGAAGATTTTTTTTTTCCTTCATAAAATTAGTCCACCTCAGGACTTTTCAAGAACCTATAGAATTCTTCTCCTGGAGTTCCAGTTGAGCCCTAAAATAAAGACAGACAGAGTCAAAGATACAATTCTGGTCTTTCCGAGCTGGCTTTTGGCCTACGTGCAGCAGCTGATTCTGCGAACTTGGCGTCAATAAAGGAGGTGCCCTCCCTGTTTGTATTGTGTGGGTGTGCTAATCTACCACCCATGTCAAATTGCCTCAGCACTAAGTGTATTTGAAAGGTTCAGCTTGTGAGGTGGCTGAGGATTTGGGGGAAGGGTAGAAAAAGCTTGGCTTTTCTTATCTCATTCAAATTGGTTTGTCCATCTCTGTTACCATGTGTCTCACAAACATCAAGATGGGTGATCTCCCGGGGGACTTTTAGTACATTCCCCTCTGTCAGTTGAGGATTATATCCTACAATCTGTCCCCTAGCGCTTTATACACACCCATTTAAAATAACTCCAGTAACAGGATCTTTAATTGACTCAGGGGATGGTGGGGGGTGGGGGTTTCCCAGTATGATTGTCGTTTTGGTTCAAGGGGAAGAATGAAGTTGATTCTGTGCCTTGTGTCCGAGTAACAATATGTGAAAAGATTCATTTAGTCCTTAATCCTCAAGGAGGATCTGAAAGGAGCTGATCGTTTAACAGCCACACAGTGTTCTGCTTTCGAGCTGTTTTTCTTATTTATGTCTTGGTTGTTAAAGCTCTAACCATTCCCTTTATTGTTCAGTACGGAAAAAAGAAAGAAAGAAAGACAAATTGGTATTAGCAATTCATAGAGCAATGACTCCACACTTAGAAATGAAATCTAAAGTCTTGCAGGAAGAAAAAGTTTGGTTTGGAATATTTTGTGAGTCGTTTGGGAACAGAGCCTCCTGCACGACAACTGGTTCTTCTGGAGAAATAGGGAACAAGGAGCCTGGACAGAAGAAAACAACAGCTTTCAGTAAACGGATGTAAATAAACTGAGCATTGATTTTACCCCAACTGGGGCTGGTCCAGTCATACTGACTTACATGGGCACAAATGAGTTTTGAAGCAGGTATGGGATTGTATCTGTCTTAGCATTTATAACAAAAATATTAGGCAGCCTAGAATTTCCATAATTAAGTTTTTTTAGGTAGGATAAAGGTTACCCTTTCAACTCCCATTTTTCCAAAACATCCCTAGTAGTAAATCAAATGAAGAATATTATAAAATTGGGGGAGTAGGAGGTAAGGGGATTATGCAGCTAGCTGCTATAAGCAAATGAGGAGTGTTTCTTTTTATTTTTAACAAACAGTACTTGCTTGTTTTCATTTGCTCTTGCCAGGTTGTACTGCTGTTTACGTCACCTGGTAAGCTATCAGAGAACAAGCTAAACAAAAGCTCCCCAAAGTTTCTAGAATGGGGAACTGTGGAGGCTGACAGATATAATATTTCTCAAGTTTCTTGTGGAGTGGTGAGTGGCTCACCCACTCATACCAACATGACCCCAAAATTTAGAGTGTGTGGGGCATAGGTTGAGAAACCTAGTATGGCTAGGTTTTGGATTTTTCTTGCTATATTGATCATGATTCCAGGTACATGCATAAAAATACATCCTGATACAGAATAGCCCAGGAAAGTAAATATATAAATCAAAGCAAACAGAAGGGGTATATTGTGTTAAAGTAACAAAGTCCAATGAGACAAGGAAGGGCCTTGGCCAAGGCACACACAGACAACATCTGAATTAATAAAAGAACCACAGAGGTATCTACTACCTACTAAAATCCTGAATTAAAATTTTTCCTTTCTTTTTTCTTACCTTTCCTTTTTTAAAACTATTTTTGAGAGAATCCAAGAATTTGGGATTTAGTGTAGTGAAATCAAATTTAAAAAAGGGAATCAGACATCCGAAAAGAAAATATTTACATATGAATTTAGCCATAAAACAAAATGAAGTGACCTAAAAATAATTCCTCAGTTGAAAAAATTTCAAGTTATTATTGAAGTAAATTCTGGAAAGGCAGTTTTGAAAGGCAGTGTTGAGCTATAACTCACCATTGGGATCTAAAGCTTTTCTGCATAACTAAACATCTAGCCAAAGATGACAGAGAACCACAGGCTCCTCATGACCTTTAGTGAACAAACCAAATAGCCATTTGATTATTTCTCACAGATTCTGTTATTTGATTAATATTATAAGATCAACAAGCCATTTTTCACTAGTAGTAAGTGCTATTATTACAGAATATAATATGGAGGGAAAATAATTCAAGAGTGGTATTTTGCCTATCTTATCCCATGAATCTCCTAAGTTGGTGTTCCAGGGTCCATAACCAGCCACAAGAGTATGTATAGTAAGCGGATGGCCTTTAGTATGGGGTGCCAAAATGCCAAAAGGAATCTCTTGACACTGAAATATTTTCTCTAGAGTGTTGGGCACCCCCATGGGCTCTCCATGGCATAATTCTTTAAGATAAAAATATTTCTGAAAATCATTGCTCTCCTTTTCCTAGTCCCCTGTGAAAGAGTTGTTCTCATAGTTTTGTTTTTGTTTTTTTTTTCCTTCCGGGTTAGACAATAATAGGAAGACATCCTTGCTTTTGTTAGGGACCCAATCTAAAATTGGTAGGGGTCAACAGATGAAGGAAAGGAGGGGGGGTGAATGAGAAAATCTCATAGTGTAGAGTGCAGCTGTCAACAAGGGTTTGAGAAGAGTATCCCCAAAGGGCTGTTCTAATTTTGGATTTCCCTAAAACATTTTCATATGTATTGTAATCCATTTTTTGGCGAGCAATGAATAAAAGATTTTCTTTGTGGCAACTCCCCAATCTTACAGATCATTTTAACAAACAGACTAAAGTTGCCCTCATCTTTCCTTTAAAAGATGCCATAAACAAATCCTTAAACATAAATCCCAAGGAATTCTTTAAAGAAGTAACCTTTAGGATTCAGTCCCCTGTATGGGCACGTTGATGTTGTTCTATCGTAATATATTCTGGACACATTAAGTATGTGATACAGTTTCTAGCAATCCTAAGCATCATAGACATTTAGAATTAAAAAAAAAATTGATGAAACATTCCTTTTTCTTTACACTGGAGTAACAGTGACTTTAGTTCAGTTTGATCTTACTTTCACATCTGAAGTTCCTAATGGTGTTCATCTTCAAAGTTCATCATCAGTTCCTAAGAAATGTATTCCATACTAATACAATGATAAAAACATTGTGTAATCCCTAAAGGTAACCCTCCGTCTTAACTTTCTTTATAATCTTGTATGGCCCCTTTGCCATACTGGCATGTAGTAGGCTTTTAATATATTTATTGATTTAAGGATTGAATACAAATAGGTAGCATAACAATAGTAATAGTAATAATGATGATGATGATGATAATAATATTGAGGTAGGAAAGCTTATTTATGGTTTTTAGTAAGGCAATCCCATTTCATTTTGGGCTAATGCCATCCAGTGAAACAGATGAAGGGAGCTAACTCAAGTATTAACAGGAAAATGAATGGTTGGTGTTTATTACCCTTTGAACATGCAAAAATATGTGTCAACACAATGCTATAACTAGCAGACAGCAAATTGCCAGCAAGGCAACCTCAACATAGCCAAAGGAGTAGAGCATAGAAGACTCGACATAGGCAGCCATAGCCAAAATGTCCTCCAGAAACATGCTACTTGACCCATATTTCCACTCATCGTGCTACCTAGTAGCTCTAGTTCTAGAGCTTGATTCAACACTGCCCTGCTTTCTTTTGACTTGACGATTGTGAACTTGCAGTCACCATAGGACACTGTACCATTGCCAACCTAAGGTACCCTGTACTGGTCAACATAGTTGTCAAAACTAGTGTGGTCACTGAAGTAAAAGCATGAGGAAAATTATCGGCTTTATATATATTTTTATATATATATATATATATATATATATATATATATATATTTTTTTTTTTTTATCACAAATGACTAACCAAATAAGACTATTTCATGTTTCAGTAATGCCAAGAAGGCTCAGAGTGAGAGCTGGAAAAATTCTCGATGTTTGATCGAAGTGTTAGATGCTGTACATGATGAGTCTCTTTATCACTAGATGATAAGCAATATTGCAGAAGTCCTTGGTTCTCCTGGATGGGATTGCTGAATAGTTGAAAGCCACAAAGACATCCACCATCACTCTTTGACTTAGTGCAAATCACAGAAGTCAGCTGTGATCTCCATTTGAAATTTTCATTTTTAGTGTAATACAATTGTCTTTTGCTAAGAGCCTGATTTATTTTAACCTTAGCCAGCCTTCATATATAAATGTTTAGGTCTTGCTTGAACCAATAAACCTTTATATTCTTTGAAAAACTGTGATGGATTATATGCCTGGAGAACACGCTCTTCCTCAGAAGGATAATTAAAAGCTTGTTCTTTTCCTTGTGCATCAAAAACCAAAGCTAGATGTGGCTTTATAAAAATCAAGAAATGAATTATCAAGACTTGAACCATACTTTACAAGTGTTAGTCTTGAATAACAAAAACAAGTTGATAAAATAAAAACAAAGCACATTTATATATATCATAATTGTTATAGATGGAAACATATGAGGAAACTAGATTCAATGTATCAAATATTTTAATCCTTGAAACAACTCTGCTATATATGTATCATTATTTCCATTTTTAGATACAAAATGTTAAGTAATTTGTCCAAGGGTTCAAACTAATTATTTTGAACCTCCAAGTCTAGTTTTTATTTTATGAGATTTTTAAAATTTTTGAAAATGTTTACATATTTTTGAGAGAGAAAGAGAGAGAGCACAAGCAGGAGAGGGGCAGAAAGAGGGAGACACAGACTCCAAAGCAGACTGCAGGCTCTGAGCTGTCAGCACAGAGCCTGATGGGCTCAAACCCATGAACCATGAGATCATGACCTGAGCTGAAGTCAGACACTCAACCAACTGAGCCACTCAGGCACCCTTATTTTATGCTTTTTAATAATATACACACATTTTAGTAGAGACTGGTCATGGGCCTGGAGTACACCAAGCAGGGATGTGGCAGTCATATATATTCGTGTTCCCCTAGATTCATGTTAAATGGGTGTGTTAGGCAAGATATGCCCCCCACCCCCCCGAGATGCCCCTTTCCTAATTCCCTGAAATTGTGACTATTAGGTTACATGACTATGGCGAATTAAGGTAGCAGATGAAATTAATGTTGCCATTAGTTGACCTTAAAATAGATTTTTCTGAATTATCTGATTGGGCTCAATGGAATCACAAGACTCTTAAAAGTGAAAGAGAAAGATGTGGCTACAGAATAAAGGTCAGAGAGATGCAATGTGGCTAGCAGAGGAAGGGGTCAATGAGTTAAGGGATGTGGGCATGTTTTAGAAGCTGGAAAAAGCCAGAACATAGATTTCTTCCCTAGAGCCTTCAGAAAATGAACATACATTGCCAACATCTTGATTTTAGTCCAAGGGGCCCAATTTTGGACTTCTGACCTCCAGAACAATAAGATAATACATTTGTGATTTTATTAGTTGAATCCACTAAATTTGTGGTTAATTTGTTACAGCGGTAATAGAAAACTAATACAGCTTGTATATATGATACCCCCTCCTACATGCATTTATTTTTTTGGCTTTGTACCCAGTTCACAATTTCATCTGCCAATCTGACCTCCTACTAGCTTCTGCCCTTGCACCTTGAAGTTGGTAGAACATTGAAGACCATCTCTCTTGAACTAACCCAATGGATAACAGTGAGAACCCTAGCCTTGCAATCTAGGACCTGCTCTTCCTTCAGATTCCAGTTCCAGGGGTCTAATGCTGGATAACTGAGCACTAATGATGTGATGTTAGATCATTCCAAATATTGTATCATGAGTCAAGGTAAAATAAAAATTAAATTACATGCTTTGAAAACTTCATAGCTTATTTAAGGCTGGAAACACTTTCTTAGATTATCTGGTTTAATAGTCTTATTTCAAATCTTCATTTTTCAGATGAGGGGATAGACTCAAAAAGGTTATGCAACTTTACAGAGATCTCACATCTTATCTGTGGCAAAGCTAGATCTAGAACAAATTCTCCCAATTGTAAGTGCAAAACATTTTCTTGGCCTTGACTCAATCTGAGTTTTATCTTATAGGTGAAGTCTTAGAAGACCTGGTGGAATAAATTGCTTATTTTCCCCAGGACTCAGGATGACCTGATTCCCTTAATCCTGGAATTCTATCCTGTACTTCTTCTCCTAACATACCGTCATTAACTTGATTTTCTTCCTGCCTCCTCCCTCACTCCCCATCATATGTAAACTCTGATTTACATCTGAACAGGAAACATTCAAAATATATTCCTGAAGTGTTTACACAACAGGCCTCCAGGCAATACCCACAATGAAGAACTGAATAATCATATATTCTATTTTCTATTGGTTGTGAATATTTACTTTATGACAGAATCCTAATCCACTCTCAAGAGGCTAGTAAATTCACTGCAACTCTTTTCTGGAAAGATTTTAAGTTTTCAAATAATTCACCTTTATCTCAGTCCCACAAAACAAAGCCTTCTCTTGGCCTTTAACCATGACATTGCATTGAAACTGGAGTGATCTGTAATTAAATAATAATAAAAAAAAAAGTTGCTGTCTTGAAGGGATCATTATCTACCAAGTTGGCACTTCAGATATTATCTTCAAACAAGCACATTAAAACTGCTTCCTCCAGTGATGTATATATTTGAATTAAGCCCACTATTCTTAGCCCTAAATTGGCTCCTATCTGGTCTTATCTCATATTTCTTCCCCACCTCAACCTCACTTATGAATTTCTAGTAGTTCCTTGACTTCACTAATGTGTGTCTTAATACATTTACTCCTAATAATCATGTTCTCCTAAACTATACCCATCTACTCATTCATTTATTGCAGAATGCATTTTCTGAGTACCCATATGTCAGGAATGAGGCAAAGTGCTGGAGTGTTCATAAGCAAAGCATAAAATCCATGAATCAAGAGAATGTAGGGATATAGTAAAATAAAACACCAGTTACAAGAAAGCACATGATATAGGTATAACAGTAAGGTAACTATAGATCTGCTTGGGAAAAACACCTAAACCTGAATTTGTGAAGGGAGCCTGTTTGAAAGAGAAACCATGGCTTTTATCATCACTGCATAGGTTGGGAGTGAATAGCATACAATTCACACTCAGTATGTGTTGATAGAATTAATGAGCACAATCTGTGATGAGATGCCTCCTGAGACACTGAGTTACTATGATTCCATTGCTTGCAGATGACTTTGCATCATAAACATTTATTGTCTGTCTGGGTAGAGTTAATCAGAGAGTGGTAGAAATTACTTGGATACTTTAGGTTTGTAAATTAAAACCTTTTGAGTTATTTCCCTCATTGAATGTGAGCGAGCAAATTCAGTCACTCCCAGGGCAAAGAAAAATTTAGGGATTAGACACAACAAGTATTGTTGAATCCTGGCTTTGCCATTTATGTGTATGTGACATTTGGCAGGCTAAACTCTATCCTATAATAAGCCCTATCTAGTAAATGGGTATATGACAATGACACCTTATAAGAATTAAAAGCAATAACATCAAAGGATGTGGAAGAGTGATTGCTATTAGTGAACACTTAATAAATGTTGTTAGTCTTCTTTGCATCTTCCCCGTTTGATGATATACATTTAGCATAAATTTTTGAATAGCTGAAGTAGATGGAATTATGCACAAATAATTGAATTTCTATTCAGCATTTTGCACTGTAATCCATATCCAGTACTAGGATAAAGAATCAAGAATTGGAGCTATGTTAAATAAATGTCCTTCCTGTCCCTTATATACTATCAACTCTCTATTGAACAAAAGGAAAGAAAATAATAGGATTATGGGATAGACCATATTCTAATTTTTTTTTAAATGTTTATTTATTTTTGAGACAGAGAGAGACAGAGAATGAACGGGGCAGGGTCAGAGAGAGAGGGAGACCCAGAATCCGAAGCAGGCTCCAGGCTCTGAGTTGTCAGCACAGAGCCTGACACGGGGCTCAAACTCACGGACTGTGAGATCATGACCTGAGCTGAAGTTGGATGCTTAACCTACTGAGCCACCCAGACACCCCAAGATAGATCATATTCTATATCCATAATGTTCCTGGATTTTAGAAATTAATATAGTTTCAAATAGCACAGTGGTATCATTTGGAAATTCAATTACTCACAAGTTGATGGTATAGAGATATGTCATGGAGACCTCTAGGTAACTATTAAATCCATTTTCCCTTCTTCCTGGGCCCCCAGTGAGCCTACAGTTCCTAGTCCCCATAGGACCTAGATTTGGCTACATGATTGACTTCTACTGAGTGGAATATGAGTGCCTGTGACATATGCCACTTCCTGACCTGTCCCATAAAATTCTCCCATGCATGATTCTCTGAATCTTCACATCTTCTAGCTGACAGGATGAGCCCCCAAGATGAGCTTGGGGGAGACGGCAGGAACACAGAATGGAAAAAGTCTGAGTCCCTGAATCTCTGCTTGGAGAGTTGCCCAAATAAGAACACCTTTTGGATTACTAAGTGAGAAATAACTTACATTATACTAAGCTGCTGAGATTCAGAGGTGCCTCTTTTGTGATATTTAGCATTATTCCTTTCTAATATAGGACCTAAAGGATAAAGCCCAAAAACTTTAGTTCCAGTCCTGTGTTTACTAGCAACTAGCCTCATGTTAAATAATGGCTTCCTTTTCCAAGGTTTTGGATAGACTGTTTAAGGTAAGATAGCACTTCTTTGCTTTCTTCTTATTCTCAGCTCATAACATTGTGCCTAGAAGATAGTAATTGTTCAATAAAAATTTAGTAAACAAAATAATTCAATAATTGTTTTTATATGGAGAAGGATCTGTCTCATATGGTGTTTATATGCATAAACTCTCCAGTTAGACCGCCTGGGTTCAAATCCTGGCTCAGACAATTTAATGACTGATATTGGTAAGGTTACTAAACTCCCTGTGTCTCAGTGTTCGTATTGATAAATGAGAGTAAAAATAGAAACCTACCTTGAAGCTATCCCCCTCCATTATTATAGGAGTTAAAGAGTTAATAGATGTAAAGCTTTTATTTATTTTATTTAAATTAAATTTAATTTTTTTAACATACCATCTCACATTAGTTTCAGATGTCAGGTTTTTAAAACAGGGCCTGGCCATAGTAAGAAGTCAGGAATATCATTCTGTATTGAATGAAAGAGAATTTCTTTCTCTTTTTTTAAAGGTTATTTATTTATTATGAGAGAGAGAGAGAGAGAGAGAGAGAGAGAGAGAGAGAGAATACCAAGCAGTCTCCGTGCTGTTAGCACAGAGCCCAGAGAGGGGCTTGATCTCCTGAGCTGCAATATGATGACCTGAGCCAAGATCAAGATTTGGATGCTTAACCAACTGAGCCACCCAGGCACCCCAAGTATTTATTTCTATGCACCAGACAATATCTAGCATCTTTATTTCACTAAAGACCCAGAGTATGTGCTTCCTAGAGCCTACTCCTATATTTTGTGGTGATAAACTGGAATCCTGTCTGAGTGTATGCTTTATTGAACATGATTTAGGGTAGGGATCTCACACCAAGGACTAGATGCAGGAATACTTTTTGGAAGAATTATGAAAACAGTGAAGCTTCAGGCTTCTGAAAAGGAGTTTTGTAAAAGTAAAAGCTACCAAGAAGCGGCTCTAACACCTTTGTCTGAAATGATTGCTCTGGCCTGGCTGGATATTCATATCTTATCAATTCTTCAGTGCCCAGCTCAATTATTACCTCTTCCCCAAAGCCTTAGCTGAGGGCTCCATGAGGAAATGATGAGATCCTCCTCACTGCCTTTCATATTGTTTATATTATTCTTCTTTGACTTGCACTTATGCATATGCTTTTGTTATCTCCCATACTAAAATAGAAGCTTCTTGAAGCATGAATCCATGTAAGTACCTGTCTTACAGAGTGTTGCATTCCCCAACGCCCTCCTGGTAGCAACCTTGAGTTGAAAGCATGGAGAATAAAGGGAAATGAAACAAACTGGACATTTCCCCTGCCCTCTAACTTTCAAGCTTTCCTGAAGGAACATCAGGGACCAGCACACAGTACTCTAAGGAAGAGAAAACTCTGTAAGAAAGATTACTGTCCTTATTTTAAGAAAATTACTGAGAGGGATTGTAAAGTAGAATATGGGAATATTTTAAAATAACCTCTGAGATTTAAAAAAAAAAAAAAAGAAAGACAAAAGGAAAAGCTGAAGAACCACTGCTATAGGGACTCTGGGAGTAGCTCTGACTGCCTCAAAGCCCTGGGAACCAATTTAAAATCATCCGGTTCTAACTCTGAAGCATACCTCCTCAGCGGCTGGGGCTTTATAGTCCAGTACACATAAGCCAACTCTCAACTTCCAGACCAATGACAGGGATCAATGATTCGTATAAATGCCACCAGCAGATAATTGGCCATTTGGGTCAGAATCACTACCCTTGTTGCAGAAGTAGAGACATCTGCCTGGGAAGGAGGAGTCTCTTTCTCTTTGGCAGTTTCTCAACTGCCTAGCTCTGATGGGTTATGTCAACACTGCTAGTGGAACAAAGTTCCAGTCTGGAGGCCTGGATACTTGAGCTCTGTCTTTGACCTAGCAGAGGGTCTGACACAGATTGAAGGGACAAATGCCACTGAATGGCTCTGGACAAGCCATTTAACTTCTCTGGGTTTCAGTTATCTCTTAACAAGAAATGAAGAAGTTGGACCACATTCTGTTTATTGGATGATTTTTGATGGTGCCAGAGTGAAAGCTTATGTCCCTTCATAATACCTTTGTGAAAGACAAGAGATAAGGTGTTATAAGTCCCTCACTGTCCACCATCAATCACACAGGTATGTGTGTGTATGGCACACACTTACCCTAACATCATTTGTACAAGGAATCTAAAAGCCAAAAGCCAAAAACCAAAAACAACAACAACAACAACAACAACAACAATAAAACAAACAAATGAACAAACAAAACAACAGTTTACTGAATTTTCCTCTAGGAGTCTGACCATGTACAGCATCTCCCCAAGTAGAGTCTGACTATATACTGTACCCGCCCCCCCCCGCACCACCCCAGGTACCTGATGCTACAGGCAGTGACCAGCTGACTTTGAGTTAGTGATAAGTGGCCCTTAACAGTTGATACTACTGATCAGGTTATCAGGGCTGGCTGCAAAAATCACCTCAGTAAAAATCTGCATATAGCCCAGAGATTTCTGAATCTTACGAATGCCTACTTAATGAAGCAATATTTTTGAGGAGAGAGATCCAGTTAATTAGAATATTCAGCTGTGCTCTTAACAACATTTGAGCTGTTAACTACTTCTCATCAACCCCTTTTCCCTTGGGTTGGAAGAAATACCTGGTGGTGCCCTTACCAATCTCTAGAATTCAAATCCAAGCTTTTTTCCCTGGCGCACTTATATTTTTACCAGCTAGAAAAAACTGAGAGATCATAGGCTATTCTTATTGGTAATTTATTGAGTAGAGAAAGCTGATTAGAAAGCAAAGAAGGAGGCCTTCATCTCTCACACACATGCACACATAAATGCAACTGCCTCCCTGTCCCGCTTTGCAGCCCCCACCATGCGTGCGGACCCTTGTCCACATTTGCACTGAACAGGACAAATGGCCTATTTTCAGTCAGCTGGAGTCAGCTGCCTCCCACGTGCCACTGCCTCGCTGACTCCTCATTGTTCTTCAGGCCTCCAGCAGCAGGAGGGAGGGGACATGTGGAGCCACTCTCACCCTCTGGGCCCTTTCATCACACCACAGACAGACACTTTCCAAGAACTTGAATGGGCATCCACAACCTCCCCTCTGATTGCTCATTAATCTGCCCCTTCAGACATTCCTCTGCCTTTTGGCCCGGCTGGCCCATGCCCCAAGAGGATAATATTCAGAGAGGAACCACTTATTTTGAGCAGTAAGTATAATTCAGGAAAGCAGGGCCTTCTAGTAGTATCTGAGTATTAGGTACATCTGAGCTCGCTAAACATAAGCTTCTATCTGGAGTATGTGAAATGCCATGAACTAGTAACTGTTGGAGGGGGGGTAGCGGATGTGTGTCCACTGAGAGACTTCCCTGAGCAAAGCTCTGCTAGGGGCCTGGTGACAATAAAGAGAAGGAGGCATTTCAAAGATTGCCCTTGTCTTTAAGAAGCTGTCCTTCTAGGTGGGAAGATAAAACATGACCACACGAAGAGGCAGTAAGTGAATTTCAACAGAATGTAACACTGTCAGAGGAGGGATGGTGGATTTCCAAGCTGGAAGGCTCCTGAAAATCTTGAAGGAGGAAGTGGGATTTGATTTGAACCTTAAAGGATTGCAGGCTTTATGCAAATAGAGTGGAGAGAAGGCCAATGGTTTGAGTACCAAGGCAGGATAGTAGGAGAACACCGCACAGCAACTAGGCTGGGGCAACTGAGGTAGAGGGTTGGCACAGGGGGTGAGTGGGTGGCCGATCTGGGAGGCTGAGCCAGAGGTGGGGTTGAAGAGACCTTTGTTTTCTTCCATGGTTGCTGTCAGATAAAGAGTCATTTGCCAGCTCTCTGCTATTTCTAAGATGAGATAGGGACACTTCCCTGCAGTCTCTCACAGTGATGTCGTGTGGGTGACAGAGATATTGTTTGTAAAGCACTTAGAAATAAGCAGCCAGTTTAAAATAAGAAAGATATTGCCTTATGATTTCAAACCGAGCTTTCTCTGTCTAATGAAGCAGCTTCTCACCTAAGCCTCTCCCTGGGTGTTCACCAGGCAGTTTAAGAAACAGCATGAAATCTCTGCCAGGCCCTAGGCTACCATTTAGCACACTGAAGCAGCAACTTCTGGCATGGTCCCCCAGTGGCCTGGCAGGGTCCTGTTCTCCGTGAGATGTCCATTTGACTCCCAGTGAAAAGGCTACATCAACAGTTATAATCAAGCACGCACAACGTGTGAGCTGCTGAACAGAGCACAATGCTTAACACAGCCCTTTTACATTTCATGGAGTAGAGGGTAAGCTTGTGAATAGGGGTGTGTTGCTGGGAATCCAGAGGTCTCAGAGCTAGGGTCCCTCTGGCACAAGGAAATGTCATGATGTGAAGTCAGCATGCCATATATTTATACTATTTGAGCCATTTAATGTGGATCTTGATTATGACTTCTCATGCCACACAGCCAGTGTGAGATCATATACTTCAAGAAAAGGATGTGTAAGTGTCCCTTTTTAGGTGGCTGCATATGCAGACACTATCTGCCTTGCTGTATGTGGAGTGTGAGACTGTAGACTCATATGAGCGTTGAAACCAAAGCAATCATATCCACTTGCTTTTGTCTTTTAAAAAGAAACACCTCTTAAAATGTGTTTTACAAGGTCATTTCCTCAATGCTGTCATCCCATCTTATTCCAAGGATGAAAATAAAAGCTCAGTTGTGAGCAGACCTGGGCAACCATTTTCATTTTCATTTCATGGACATGTATATACTGCTGTAGCAGCTTTCCTTTACAGAGACATATCAGTGCATGCACATAAAGTAACAGCCTCTCTTTTTCACCTCTACGTCTGAGAAATGCAAGTTTACAAGGGAGTTCTCCATAGGAACAACTGAAAAAATGAAGAATCTGTAGAGAGCTGTGGAGAACATTTCAAATAAAGGTATTAGACAACTGTAGGCGATTGCACTCATTTTCTCCTACCAGAAGTCCAGGAAGGGCAGGCACTGAGCCCTCTGACCTCCCAGGAAGAGGAAGCCCTCCTTCTTTCCTACCTCCTGGATTCTGGGGGGCAACAGAGTTCATTCCAAGGTGCCCCAAGAGAATCACTAGACTGACAAAGAGAATCCTGCCCCCAACATGCATGGATCATCATCATCATCATCATCATCTCCTCCTCCTCCTCCTCCTCCTCCTC